>NC_139007.1:85877743-86542743 GCF_964374135.1 Grampus griseus
GGGAAGTAAGATCCCACAGGCTGTGTGGTGAGGCCAACCCCCCCACCCCCAAAAAAAAGAACCAATAGTGATCTAGATGTTTCTGTGAAGGTGACATTAACAATTAAATCTGTCAACTTCTCCATAATGTGCGTGGGCCTCATCCAATCAGCTGAAGGTCTTAAGTGAAAAAAGACTGAAGTCCCCGAGGAAAAGGGAATTCTGCCAGAAGACGGCCTTTGGACTAGAGCCGCAACATCTACTCTTTCCTGAGTCTCCAGGCTTCTGGCCTGGCCTATAGGTTTTGGACTTGCCTCCACAATTCCATAAAAATAAATAGCTCATCCTCTGTCTTAGTCTCTCTCTGTCTCTGTCTCTATACATACACATCCTATTGGTTCTGTATCTCCAGAGAACCCTAATACACCAAGGCTGTAGAAAATGTGAAAAGTGTGATGAAATATTTTTGCAAAATTTCCTTTTTTTAGCTGTGTCTCTTAAAAAAATCTATGAGCATAAAATATCTATATGATTTACACGAAAAGTATCCTCTAGTATTCTCAAAGATAAAATGGTTACTGCAGAATCTCCATACCTGAGAAGAGCACTGGGCAATGTACTCACCTTTGCCGCATCAGATATGGAATCCCAGTTTCCCCCGGAAAGGGCGTACTTCCCGCTGCCAATCCTTGCCAAGATATCCTCAGGGGTATCATCTGGTCCGTTTGCAAAAGGGGTAAATCTGCGTGATGAGAGAATTTGTGGTAATGAGCTTCCATTTTATAATCTAAGATAAAGTTCATTTCGCCTCTTTGTTGTAAAAAGAATAATATTTTCTTTCCCATCATGCCCCAAATCCAGGATTCATGGTAAAGTGTAATTTATTTCTTACTGCTGTGTCTCTTTTCCTTACTCAGCCAGTGAAGAAAGTTCTGTGGACCCAAGGATGAGCCTTTCTGGACCGTTTCTGGCTTCCCTGGTGACAGTGTGGTACAGTGGTTTGCCCGGTGATGCGGTTTCCATGGTGACAGTGTGGTATATAGTGGACGGGAGACTGGGATTTGAAGTCTGAGAGACCCATGGTCGATCTATTACCAACTCTGGCTTCTTTGACAAATGAATTTTTTGAACCTCAATTGCAAAATGGGCAGAATAATACACTCGCAGGTACGCACAAACACACACAAAATGCAAACGGTTCTTGCCCTACTGTAAGTGTGTGATAGATGTTTACTGTCACCCCTTCACATAAACCAGGGTGGGTCAGTGTAGCCTCCCCAGAAAGAGAATTATATGTAATCCTAACGCACTTCCTTCAGTGGCAGGGTTTGTACTCCTAGTTTATGTATTGGCAAAGTAAGCACCAGAAGAATCACAAAGCGTGGCATTGGGAAGAAACTGCAGGGCCTCCTTTGCTATTGCAGCCCTCAGGGCACGGCCCCAGGCTCACTGGGGCTCCCCCCTCCACTGCGACACTAGTCACTGATTGACTAGGAAATACCTCACTGAGGCCACGCAAAAAGCAGGGCATTCTCAGTCACTCCTGTGATTCACCCGGGAGCAGAGCTAGTGAGGGTGAATCTATGACCCGGAGCCTGCGCTGCCTGCCTCTTCGAGACGTGGCTGCTTCCTGGCTCGAGAAGACGTCTGTAAGGAAAGATGCTGTGACCTCTGTGCAGAGGATGCGTGGCGCAGAGGCGAGAACGTGGACCCGCGGTCAGAGGCTTGGGTTTTTGTTGATGAGCTGGGCTGAGCTGTGGAGCCCCAGTTCCCTAATTCCAGAGACACACTTGAACGACAAGGCGTGACTTTCCGCCCTTGCTCTCTGGTTGTCCTGCAGGGGCTTCAGGAGACTGAACTCAAGGTCTGTAGGTATGGGCCCACACCATGCACAGGGACAGGCCCACAAGGGCCAGCAGCCTCGGCAGGGGTGCCCTGAGCGCTGACACCCACGTGAGGGTTTGCGTTACCCCGCCAGCATGGTGTACAGCAGGATCCCCAGACTCCAGATGTCACAAGCCGCGTCATAGCCTTGCCGCTTCAGGACCTGCCGGGGGAAAAGCAGACGACGGATAAGCACTTGGCAGGGAAAATTCAAGCTGTGATGGGTGCATAACCCCGGCGGGGGTCGGGGGGATGGCTGGGGATGCGGGGTGACTTCAGTGGAACTGTCGCTTATCGCCGCAAAGCCAACCCTAATTCCGTGCAGTAGGATTCCCCAAAGACCCTCGCACACAGGGAGCCCTGGCTCTTGCCAGATACACGACAGACTGAAGAGGAAACAGTTAATTTTTAAGGCAGAAGAATTTTGGGAGTTCCCTGGTGGCCTAGTGGTTAGGATTCCGGGCTTTCACTGCGGTGGCCCAGGTTCAATCCTTGGTCGGGGAACTGAGATCCTGCAAGCCGTGTGGTGTGGCAAAAACCAAAACCAAACAAAACAAAAACCAAAACAAAACAGAAGAATTTTTTTTTACTCTGGTAAAATATACTTAGCATAACATTTCCCACCTTTGCCGTTTTTAGGCGTACGGTTGAGTGATACTAGGTACGTTCATATTGCTGGGCAGCTGTCAGCATCACCCATCCCCACAACTCTTTTCCTTTTGCAAAACTGAAGCTCTGTCCCCATGAAACAACAACTCCCCCTCCCCTCCCCCCAGCCCCTGGGAACTACCATTTAACTTTCTGTCTCTATGAATTTGCCAACTCTAGGTCCCTCATGTAAGAGGAATCACAAAATTGTCCTTTTCTTCCTGGCGTATCACACTCAACACAGTGTCCTCAAGGTTCGTCCATGATGTGGCGTAGGACAGGATTTCCCTCTTTCTTAAGGCTAATATTCCACTGTACCGTCCATCCATCGATGGACACGTGGGTTGTTTCCACCTTTTCGCTGCTGTGAACACGGGTGGACAGATACCTGTTCTTGCCTCTGCTTTCAACTCTTCTGGGTTTGTACCCAGAGGTGGAGTTGCTTGGTCACCTGGTAGTTCTGTGTTTGAGTTTCTGAGGACTAGTTAACACGGGAGAGTGTTCGTGTCCCGGGGTTACACACTTCAGGGGAAGGCAATCCTCTGATATGTCTACAGTTGAATAACAATAAAGAAAGCAGCGCGAGTACTCCGGGCGACTGCAGGTCACTGGACTGACATTGAACGTGAAGTCAGGAGAGCCGTGTCCAATTTCCTTAGACACGAGGGCCGGGATCTTGGCACCTCAGGCGTGGTGTCTGCAGCATGGCAGGTCACCGAGGCGTGTGAACACACCAAGCGTTCGGGGTTCGAGCCCTTGCCCATGCTCACTAGCTGAGTGATCTTCAGTCCCTTCAACACGTGGGGTCTGTTTTTTTTTAATCTGTGAGCTGTCTGTGGCTAACAGTATCTACCCTGCCCACTCCATGTGGCATAGGAGGATAAAAGCAAAAAATACAGGTAAAAGTGCTCAGTAAATGGTAAAGTAATATACCAACGTAAGGTAGTCTCTAATCACTAAAACCAATACTATTAACATTAGCAGCGATCAAATAAGGCAATAATATTGCTCAAATAGAACCAGATTGTTCTTAAAGGGGCTACAGGTAGCATCTGGACAGCCTAATGATGGCCCCAGCTGCGTATCCATCCGTATCCTGGCAGGCACGTGGACATCTTCCTCGTGGACCACTGGCCGTGGTCACCTCGTGGACCCCACCTGGGTCACCTCTCAGCTCACAGACTGGCCACTAGGGGCCAGCATGCCTCTCTCTTAGGACTTTCTGTACGTGTCACTGCACCCACCAGGGCCACCCTGGAGCGGCTTCACCAACCACCAGAGGGATCCACGCAGAACCTAATGTCTGTTTTCATTCCTGACCTCCCCCCCCCGCCCCGCCCCCATCAGCAACGTCAGCCTCTTCTGTTTCCAGCTCTGCTCTCACCAGCATCTTGGGTTTGGTTGCTTTTCTAAAAAGCAAGAAACTGGATTTGTCTCCACAGACACATCAGTGAGTGCAGGACCTACCAGAAATGATCCCCAGAGCCCGAAAAGGGCACAGCACGTACGAGATGTGCTGCCGAGGCCTCTGGTGCCCTGAGACGAGGGGGCGGGAGGGGGGCCCGCAGGATTCACGTGCGTTCTCATCCGCAAATCTCGGCAGAACCCCAGCGTTCGGTCCCACAGCACCTGACTCGCTCCTGGAGCTCTGGGAAACAACCTAGATCAAGAGCTCTGGCACCAAGTCCACGCACGTGCCCTCCCTCCTGGTGCAGCTGCTGGTAGATTGCTGATCCCAGGTGACCCACTGGCTCCCTGCCCGGTTGTAGGAGAGACCGACGCACTATTTCTCACCGCAACTCCTAACAGACAGGCAGGTTTGATCGAAATCGTGTAGAGCACAATGACAATTCCACATGCAAACCTCACCATTACAAATTTTACGAATAGGAAATAAAATGATAAAATAACTGTGTTTGAGCAAAAAGAGACCGAAGCGCCTCACTGCTGCCCTCTAGAGTTACTGCCGACGCCAGTACACCGAACCGCGCAGTGACTCTGGAAGTAGGAAAGGGCCGTCCTCCCGCCGGCTCAGCGGCCCTCTCACCTCCGGGGCAACGAAGTTGGCTGTGTAGCAGGGGGTCATCAGCAGCCCGTTCTCGGCTCGCAGCTGCTTGGCGAACCCGAAGTCACAGATCCGGATGGACTCGGGGTTTCCAGACTCGTCCATGTACAGAATGTTGCTCGGCTTCAGGTCTCGATGAACGACCTAGAGAGGCAGGAGGAAGTGCGCCTGAGCTGGGGCCCAGGCTGGAGCAGGGGACAGAAGCGGGGACACACTCAAGAGATAAGGGCTTATTTGGAGTCGTTTATTCTGGGCAGGTCCTGAGACAGGAAGCAATCGGCTGGGATGCTCCGATCTCTGTAGGTCCTCCCCCCTCTCTTTCTCTCACACTGACACTCAAAAATCGAGGACCCCACCTAAGCCCCTCGGATGGCGAGTGAGTATTTGGATGAAGAGATAAGTAAGCCTGTGCCCAAGATCAGGGAGGTCCGCTGGGGCCATCACACAGAGAGACACTGGTGGTGAGCTCAGTAACACGGGTGGAAGATTTCTAAAGAGAAACATCTGCTGTGTGATGCCACGTTCCAGCGGGCAGGTGTCGGGCACCCAGCGGGTGATGCAGACAAGGAGCCTCTGTCGTGTGCACGTGGCCAGTGGACAGAAATCCGAGAGCCGCATCTGTGCGGAGGGAGCCGCACGGCGCTCTGAGCACCGAGGACGGGGCCGGCGGCGCCTCAAAGCACAGCGGCCATGTAGCTATTTAGGGCACAAAGCGGCTTCTTCTGAAGGGGACAGAGGCCGATTGTAAGAACATGTGGTGTGTCTGCATGTGGCTTGGGGCCCACGTGTCTCATTGTCCTGCTAACACCCAGGGAGAGGACAGAGAAGGGAGATTAAAGGGCCACGGCTGGCAGCCGGCTTACAGGGGCTCCGATGGCGGGGAAACAAAAGACTTCGGTTCCAGGTCTGTTGCCCCCCCTCGTGCAACAGAAGCCAACCTGCAAAACCATCATCTGCAGGGCTGCTTCTACAGTCTGACCGTCCTGGGAGATGACCATCGTGTAGCCCTGGAGGAATGTCCTGGTCAGACGGGGCTGCATTTTAAAAGCTGACAGCCACACGTGCACGGCTGGCCGGGGAAGCACTGCTGCTTCCTGGGAGGTGCTGAGAAGGTGGGGGTCTGGGGCTGAGGGCAAGGGGTCTAGAAGCATGGTGCTGGGTTAGAACCCGGCTGTGTGTGCAGCTTTGGGCGCGATACGCAACCCTTCTGCGCTGTGGTCTCCTCATCTGTGAAATGGGTGTGATCCAGAGTCTAGAACTGCCCAGACGAAGAGCTCAGAGCAGCACCTGGAACCCTCAGCAGTCGCTGTCATTTTACCACCATATTTCTTGGCATTGGTGGAGGAATTCAATTCTAAATAGGGCAACTGATGAACATTCCAAATTTCCCTTTATCAAGCCCAAACTACTTTTTTGCTGGTCTCGGTGAATTTAGTTTCTTGACTTAGCTCCTGGACACACAGCGTGTGTGTCTAAAATCATTTAGACCCAAGAGGGACGGTTGTGATTCACAAGGAAGACGAGGACACCTGAGTTCCCAGCTCTTGAGCCCGTGGCCTGAGCGCCCCCGGGTCCCGCTCTTCCTCTGTCCTCCCCGCGGGGCTGCCCAGGGTGGGGGTGGGGCGTGGCCTTACCCCCTGGGAGTGGAGGTAGTCCATGGTCTTGGTGATGGTGCACAGCACGTCGCTGGCCTCCCGCTCCGAGAAGTACCTCTGCCGCAGGATACGGTCCAGCAGCTCCCCACCCCGCATCAGCTCCATCACCAGGTACACGAACTTCCCGTCGTCGTAGACCTGGGGGTGGGGCGGGAGAGCACACAGGACTCAGGGACCTCGCGGTCACCCTCGCGGGCCTGCTGGCCACTGGGAAGGAGGGGCCACCCCGGCAGGGGCAGGGGGCGCATCAGTGCATAGAGCCTGGAGTCCCAGTACTCCCCTGGGAGCAGACACAAGACTTCTGTAGAAAATGAGTGAGGATTTTCTAGTCATGCCAGACGAGGCTCTTCTTGGGAAAAAAACCGCTTTAATGATCTGCTGCTGGGCAGGGCATGGGTCAGCAGCGCTGAGATCTGCATGGATGGATTTAGCTGCAGTGAACCCTGGTACTGCCCCGCCTCCAGGAGAGCGATGTTCAGAGACGGACAACGCGATGCTGGCCCAGCCCCAGGTGGCGGCGTTCTCCAGGGCCGCGCTTTTCAAACCTTACCGAGCAGGTGGTTGGTGGGGAGCCTGACCCCGGGGGCCCTCTACGCTGCTGTGCCCTGTGCGGGGGACAAGCCCTGGGAGTCCGGGAGGAGAGGAGGTAGGAGGGCTGGTCTGCTTTTATTTCAGAAAAGCAGTAGATGAAGAGAGCTTTCGTCATACTAGCGTTAATCTCCTGAACGTAAAAGACAAACCAAACCAACAAGCTCTGGGGCTCTGTCAGGCCGATGGCCCAGCAGAGGGGCCGCCCAAGTGCTGAGAAGAACCAGAGAGAGACGGAGCAAAGCACCTGAATACGGTGACTTTCTAGCTTCCGAGCCAGTGATTTCAGAACAAATCACTACAACAATCTGGCTGGCACGGAGCTCAATAAAGGACGTAAAGTTCATCTTGTTGTATTTATTTCTGAGTTTATGAGCAAACGCTCTGCTTTTGCGAATGTGCCCAGGGTGACGTCGCTCATCCCAAGCACAGTCAGGGCTCTTCGGGAGTTTTCAAATTCGCTGATTTCTGTTCGCGGACCTTCGCACACACACGACGAAGGCAAGAGCAGGGGGCTGATCTCGCGCAGGGGAGCTGACCATGACCCGCAGGGACGCACCTGGGCTGCACTTCAAGCTTTGCTCACACAAGGCCTGTTCTACGCTTTCCTCAGAACTGAATTGGCATTTGGAAGGCCTCCTACTCCAGGCATTTATGGGGCCCAAAGGAAACTGAGGTGGCCCCAGTATTTTGAGGTTTTGGGTTCGCGATGCTGGGATCACTCTGGAGTTGGAGAGGAAGACAAGGCTCTCTCCCCTGCCTGACCCCAGAGGCCCAGCCCTAGGCTGCCAGGTGCACCCAACTGGCTCCAGTGTGACTGGGCCCTGTTCCCTTCCCCTCTTTCAGGGACAAGGGCCACACATCGCTCAATCGGGAAAGCGAAGGGAGCTGGGAGGGGCTCCGGGTCTGGAGTCTCAGAGCTGGAGCCCATCTCATGGGCCCCACGCTCTCCATGACAGCGAAGCGAAACACACCTGGATTAGAATCCACACCAGCTCTCTCTCCTTTACGCACGTGCGCATTCTGATTTGGGAGGAGTGGGGTGCCGTCAACGGGGTGTGAATAAACGGCCCGGCAGGCCGGGCTACCCAGCTGCCGGGTGTCCCCGAGCTGTCCGGGCAGCAGCCCCTCCGGCTCCGAGCTCCTGGGCGCCAGGAACAGCTGGTGAGCCGAGCAGTCGGCTTGCACCAGATCAACGGTGGCTTCTGGCGCCGGCCGGAGGGACACAGAGCGCAAGCGACACCACTGTTGCACGGAGGCGCTTACGTCTTTGAGGGTGATGATGTTGGGGTGCTGGCCGTACCGCAGGAGGATCTCAATCTCTTCCGAGGGGTCCCTTTTACTCTTATCGATGATCTGAAACAAACAGAGGTGGACGTGAGGCTTCCAGCTGGCGCCTGCGGCTGCAACCCTTTCTGCCCCTCCTCCCCTCCGGCTCAAGCTCAACCAAGATAGCCCGCAACTGCCTAGGAATTCACGGCAACCCTTGATTCCCCACTGAGCAGAAGAGACTGACGTGAAAAAGAGAGAGCACCTGCCTGCACACGCTAATGTTAAGCTATGACAGGGCTGCAAGGAGAAGGGTGGGTTCGGGGCGCTCACACAGGCACCACCGAAGACAGAAGGCGCTCTTCCACCACTCGCAGCGCAGGCTCTGGGTTGGCGGCCTGTGCCCCCTGCCCCATCCAAAGTGGGCCTCCGGCTGCCGTGCATCTCTCTCCCTGTTTGGTGGTCACACACCGGCAACAAAGTGAGACCCAGTGTGGTTCTCACCAAGAGACGCCACGGCGGCGTGCGTGCCGAGGCTGCGCTGTGACTTACACATACGGACGCTCCTTCTGGCTCCTACCTCCTCCTGCTGGTCTTAGGATGGCAGATAAAATCCTCTTACCCCATGAAAACAGATGGCTTCCGATCACAGGGTGTCATGAATGAAAGCCCAGCTGGAAACAAGGGGTCACCTGTTGGTGGACAGTCACTCAAACCTCTGGGGACAGCTTCCTGGGCCCCAGCTCCTGCTTCTTACGGGGATGCAGCTGGCTGGGGAGGGGACCCCACTCAGGCGAAGGCTACAGCACGTGTGTGGGAAACGACACTCAGAAGAGGAGGATGGTTTCTGTGCATTAGCTTCACCCAAGTTCAAAACGTTCGCCATGTGGACGACGTGCAGTCATTTCGCTGCTAGAGTGTGAGGGAAGTTCACTTCCACTCTCTATCACGTCCGAGGCTCTGAGTGGAGGCTTGCGTGAAACTCACTTTCTTCTTTAGATGAACTAAATGCTCAGGTGGCACAGGACCCAGTGTTGGAGCTCTGCCCGCCCGACGCCCTGCCGCCCCTTCGCTGCAGTGGAAGATGGTCATGGTGCCCGCGCTTCTCTCAGTTTTAAACCCACTGCCAGGCTCTGACGACATTAGCGCCCAGGACCATGAGCCCTATGACACACGTTGTTCAACAAGGAAAAACCTAAGCTTCTTTTTTTTAAAAAAATAATAAATTTATTTACTTTTTGTTTATTTTTGGCTGCATTGGGTGTTCGTTGCTGCGCACGGGCTTTCTCTAGTTGCGGCGAGCGGGGCTACTCTTCACTGCGGTGCGCGGGTTTCTCATGGCAGTGGCTTCTCTTGATGCGGAGCACGGGCTCTAGGCGCACGGCTTCAGTAGTTGTGGCACGTGGGCTCAGTAGTTGTCCCTCGTGAGCTCAGTAGTTGCGGCACGTGGGCTCTAGAGCGCAGGCTCGGTAGCTGTGGCACACGGGCTTAGCTGCTCCGCAGGATGTGGGATCTTCCCGGACCAGGGCTCGAACCCGTGCCCCCTGCATCGGCAGGCGGATTCTCAACCGCTGCGCCACCAGGGAAGCCCCAGCTTCCTTTCCTGACACAGCTTCCCTCCTTTTGTTCCTAAAGTTCTAGCTAGGAATTGGGATCACTTCTGTTATTGGCAGAAGCCAACACACAATGCATCCTTCTAGAGATCTTTTTAAAGCCTCGTTCAGTGGGTGATGGAGGGGATGCCCTAACATGTGGGTGCCCAGGCAGCCACGGGGCAGACCCTTACACTGCCTGGATCACATGTTGACCAACAGGGTTCTAGGACCGTCTCTGCCCCAGCTGCCTGCCGGGCCATTCAATCCCTGGGCTGCGATCCCTTTGCAATTTGAGAAGGTTAAAATCACTAGTGGTTTTTTTAAAAAGTTAGTGGTAGATTCATAGTTTTTCAAATAAAATTTCATGATAAAGGAAATGTATTTTTAGCACAAATCACAATAGAATAGGATGCAAGATAAATAAGAAAGAGGAAGCCTTTTCTCTATGCCGATGGCCCAGAGCAGGGGGAGGAGGGAGCAGTTATGGGACCAGAGGGGCGGCTGCACGAACAGCGCACCCACAGGGGCTGGGGGCTCTACCCTCCTCCCTCCTGTGGCATCCACCCCAGCAGAACCGACTGGAAGGCAGAGAGCAGGCAGGGTGGGGTGATGGGGTCCCCAGTGGGCACGGAGGAGAGGGCGGGTGCCTGCCTGGAAGGGAGGCCCCCGGGGAGTGGAGGCAAGCACGGGCTCCTGCACCTGCCCAGCCGGCCGCTGCCTCTCCTATAGTCTGGGCAACGTGGGACCGACACACGGCAGCAAGTTCTGTTCAGACCCAGCGCTGTCATCCTGATCGCTGTCAGCAAAGGCTGGCAGCTTCGTCCACAAATCTTTTTCTGGGATGTTTTTGGGCGAAAGGTCAGGAAGAAGAGACACAGAGCAGTGAGGTGTGATGACTGGTCCCTGAGCACAAAGCCCAGGTCTGTGGGGTACAGCGGAGCCTGGGGTAGGGGGGCGGTTTGAGCACATTGTTCAGACGCACCCAGGAAGGAATTTCTTCTCCGTGGGGTCCATTTCTCAGGATTGCTATTGTGGGACTGGCTTCTAGTTCAAGCGAGCCCTGGTTAATCGAGTCCTGTATCTTGAGAACAGTATTGTTTTATAATCTTGCTTATGCAGCAAAACCGAGGGAGGCGTTCTCAGCAAACATGTTCACCCGCAAGGCCTCCTCTCTCCATGCCGATGCTCAAATGATGCTGACGGACCACGAGCGGGGAGGAACGGTGGATCTGTCCTCACCCGCAGCAGGAGGCCACCCACAGGTCAGCACCCAACGGGCCTGGCAAATCAGACTCTCACGGGGCCGCTGTTTGACAAGCTGTATATTTCCACAGTCCGTGAAGCGAGGCTGGCCCCAACAAAGGATGGCAGACAACGTGATTGTCCTCAGCAGGTGAAGCGTGCAGGTGGGTATCGGTACATCCTTACTCCTGGTGGCTGAAGGCGGGGGCAGGACTGGTCCAGGCTTCACTACCATCCACGCACTCTCCCCTCTGCCTTTTGGTCTCTGCGTTTCCCCATCTCCCTCTTGCCCATCTCTCTCCAGCACAGGCTCCCCTCCTGGACACTGAATGGCGTGGGGCTTCGAGGTGGTCAAGAGGCGGCCTGAGCTCACAGGCCGGCCGAGCACCTCCGGAGGTGGGCGTTTCTGCTGACGTGTCGAGAGGATCCATACGTTTGACACGGGAGGAGTAGAGCACGGAACCCCTTGTAAAATTCAACAGATACCCTCTCCTGTTCAACTACTTTAAACAAATGACACAGAGAAAGGACTCCAAGTTTTCCTGCCGGAAAAAATTAAAATTTCCATGCCAATCAGTTTTCCTTCTAAAAATAAGCTCTATTCACGTCAGGCATCTGTCAATTCCATTGCTTTTTCTGGCTGACAAATTACATACACAGTAGGAAAATGAGCCCAGAAACGCGATGTAATTGTCAACGGTCTGCTGTGAATACCAATTGGGGCTCCTTCTGGAGAGAGGCAGCCCAGCTTCAGCCCTGAGTGTGTCAGCCACACTTCACTAGAATTAAGGACTGCATGACACAGACTCCTGTACAATTTCAAGGATCTCACTTTATTTTCACCTGATTCTATTGCTACTTTAATAACACAAAAATCTGCTCCTGAAAGGACATGCAGCTGTGCTTCCCTCCAGGAAAACGTGGCCATGGCTGGGACATCCATCCATCCCTGAGTGAGCCTCTCAGACAAAGAAGGGGGCAAATGTGCAAGTGGAGCTTTGAATGAAGAGAAGCGTGTCTGCATGTTGGAAGATAAAACCGGCCGACAGGAAAGGCTACAGCGACAGAAAAGCTCCCTTAGCTTCTGATTCTTCAGCGACATTCCCCTTTTCGCTATGGCTTCTGGTTCTGTGATCAGTAAAATCCCTCCATGGCTTGATTGTGAGTTCCCTGAGAACAGGTTTGTTTTTGCCTGGAACCTAGCACTGCGTCTGCCTTGGAAAAAGCGTTAATAAAAAATTTGTAAAAACGAATGAAAGGAACTGGTTACTGAACAGGGGAGTCCCTGCAGAATGAAATGCGTTCTAGAGCCAAGAAATGTTCTTTGGAGCAGTCGTACTGCCCACTCGACAACAAAAAAGCCAAAGAAGGGGATGAGGTGATTTCGAATTTGAAGGAAAGCTCCTGATTTATATTTCTCTCTCTCTCTCTCTTTTTTCTTTTTTTTTTTTGGGCCACACCACTCAGCTTGTGGGATCTTAGTTCCTCGAGCAGGCACTGAACCCAGGTCCCGGCAGTGAAAGCGCGGGGTCCTAACCACCGGACCACCAGGGAACTTGCGGTATCTTTCTCTCTTACATAACATTGGTCCTCGACACCACCAAGCACCATGACGGGGGTGTGGAGACAGGAAATGAGTTGCGAAGCATGTCAGGGGTTACAAAAGCCCTAAAGAAGGTACGGAAGGCGAGGACGATGGGGGAGGACCACATCGGGGTCAGAGGTCAGCATCCAGGCTGGGGAGGAAACCGCTGGGCTCAGGGAAGAGTGTGTCGCCCTTGCGGGAGAGGGCTGGGGACAGAGGAGGGGCCTGAGGAGCTCCAGGAACGGGGCTGTGAGGCCCTGCTGGCCACTGCAAGGATCTGGGCTCCATGTGAGTGAGACGGAAACCACTGGAGAGGGGGGGTTTGTGCAAATGGCAGTGTCCAGATCCTGGGTCATGTCAAGCCACAAAGACCTAAAACCGAAGTAAAAATGAAACCTTGTGCAATGTTTGTAAAGTGAGTACAGAACCTTTCATGAAATAAGAATATTATCTTTTCCTTCCAAATACACCTCTCCCCTTTGAAGCCTACCCTATCGCAGTTACTTTCTGCAGTTCATCGCTGATTCCATTTCAGTCTTATTTCAAATGACAGGTGCATTAATGCCCTGGCATCTATGCAGTATTATGTCATGCTTATTTCAAAGTCCTATACACTTTCACCTCCTACCACTAGCCTCTGGGGCTGGCTATGAAGACAAAGGTGGGCCTGAGTTTCACATCAGACTCCTGAGCTATTTTGTCCCATGGAAATAGCTCCGAGAGCTTGTTTGGAGGTTCTAGCAGGGGAGCACAGCTACTCGTATACCCTTGACCGAAGAACGGTCCTCCTCTATCGGGGGGAGGTCGTCCTCTTCGACCGACCGCACGGCTTTGGGAGGGACGCACGTGGAGTGGTGAGGGAGGAAGGGGACACCCGCCTACCCAGCCAGATCAGCTGAATCAACGCTGGCGATCAATGGGGTGACAGATGTCGCAGCCAGACGGACTTGAGGATATGGGGAGGGGGAAGGGCGAGCTGTGACAAAGCGAGAGAGAGGCATGGACATATATACACTACCAAACGTAAAATAGATAGCTAGTGGGAAGCAGCCGCATGGCACAGGGAGATCAGCTCGGTGCTCTGTGACCACCTAGAGGGGTGGAGTAGGGAGGGTGGGAGGGAGGGAGACGCAAGAGGGAAGAGATATGGGAACATATGTATAACTGATTCACTTTGTTATAAAGCAGAAACCGACACACCACTGTAAAGCAGTTATACTCCAATAAAGATGTAAAAAAAATTTAAAAAAAAAAAAAGAAATAGCTCCAAGATCTTAGAAAGTAGGGCACGTCTGTTCACTGGGATGTGTCTGAGAGGATGTCACGGTTTTTCTCACTCAGCCATCCTAGCCCAAGGCAGGTGCACTGGGAGGACACCCCCAGCAGGTGGAGGGCATCAGCACCCTGTCCTCTGAGGCCAGATTCTCCTGGTGGAGGATCCCGGGCAGCCTGATGGTGTTTTGCCACAGCAGAAGGGAGGGACCAAGCCTAGGGACCCAGGCTCTGAGTGAACCCACACTTACTGAGTCGCTATTCCATGTAGGCACTGCTCTAAAGGTTTTGTTAAGTGGGAGCTAGAATTGGTCTCACTAATTTAGGGCCTGCGCACAAGTATGCAGCTGAGAGCAAATGCAAAACCAGCGATCTTGTTGCCTGGGGTACACTGGGGTAGGTTGCTTGTTGCCTGGGGTACGCTGGGGCAGGTTGCTTGTTGCCTGGGGTACACTGGGGCAGGTTGCTTGTTGCCTGGGGTACGCTGGGGCAGGTTGCTTGTTGCCTGGGGTACGCTGGGGCAGGTTGCTTGTTGCCTGGGGTACACTGGGGCAGGTTGCTTGTTGCCTGGGGTACACTGGGGCAGGTTGCTTTACGTATATCGGTTAAGTTTAACTCAAATGCGGTTAATATGATGACAGAATAATTATTGTGCAAAATTAGGTACTTATAATACAGACATAAACTTAAAGCAAGACACAAGGATGTGAGACCCGCTGTATCCCACTCTTGAGTTTGGAGGCTGACCGTTACGGGCTGGCACTGCCGTCCCCTCAGGACCGCACTTGGTTCCTGCCCCTGCAGAGGGTGGGAGCCGCTGTGCTCTTGGTCTATCGCCTTCCTGCTGCCAGAACAGTGAGCAGAGGCTCAGCAGAGGGAAAACCCTCCCTCGTCTCCGGACACCAGCTGCTGGAACGTATCTACATAAGACACACCTTTAACTCTATGCTTTCGGCTGGGGTTCCCAACCTCGGCACCCAGACATTTTGGCTGGGTGAGTCTCTGGGGTGTGTGGGCGGGTGTCCTATGCAGGAGGCAGGGCAGCACCCTGGCCTCTATACACCACATACCAGGAGCGACTCCCGCCCCAGGTGTGACAGTCAGAGGTATCCAGACACTGCCAGCGTCCCCGGGGTGGGGGGCAGAATCACCTCGATACGACGGCCTCAGGCAAAGCCCGTGTACTCGGGCCACAGGGCTACAGTCCCCTGGGGACCTGCTCTCTTCCTGGTGCTCTGTACTCAGTGGGGAAGTTCCCGAACCCTCCCCGTAGCTGGATGGAGGCCCCGACGGGACTGTCTCTCAAAATGAAACGGACACCATTTTCCATCCAAGAATCTGCAGAGCTGGGTTTGCAAACTGTGGTGTCCCAGAAAGGTGATGCTAAACTCTAGCGGCTGAATCTCAACGGGGCTTTTGCAGGTCCAAGTCACTGAATGGCACCCTTGCTTCCATGTCATACTCGAGAACACACTGAGCCGTGCAGTTTCTTAGTTCCTCCAGCAGTAAGTGGGGTACTGCTGCCCATCCAGATACACAGCAGAAAAAAGCCCGAATACATTTCAGCTACGTTCTACCCGGAAAACGCTGGAAAGGGAACAGAACGGTGACCCTAGGCGGGTTACAGCAGTTTGGGTAGCAAACGGGCTCATTCTAAACACTCTTTGCCATGGCACTCCTGCCAGCTCTTCCATCTTTGAAGGAAATCTGCCCTCGGATGGAGGAACCGACCTGCAGCGCGTGGCTTAAAACGTGCCCCGAAACAGCCCTGGGTCCCGGGGCACTCATCTCACTGGAAAGTCTCTGCTTCTTCCTGTGCTCGGGTAGTTCAAGCATCTTCCAGACAATGAATTATGACCCACCAGAGTCTCGGAGAGGATGAGGGAAAGCCTTGTAACGTCCACCTGCCCAGTTCACCCCGGGAACTTCAAGGCTTGTAAAACAGAAACAGGACGCCTGGCTCTTTCTTTCTCCATCAGTTGCAGCCTCAGATCCTGGCTTTGCTGCCAGAGAGGCCGGGGTTGAAATTCCCCAGAAATTCCCATCGCGGGGTCTGATCTCTGGGGATCGAGCTATAAGCCACTTGTTGACAAAGCTGATTCAGATGGTGTCTTTTTGTGAGAGCTGGGTATGGAGACATAAGACACTATTGCCTTTGTCTGGGGATTTATTTTCAGACACGTCCCAGCATCAGGCTGTTTTCTAGAAAGGCATCAGGGTCAGCGAGCTTGCCAAACGCTAGACGGGTTTCTTTGCACTCAATGGAAGCCGCCATTGTTTCTAGGACCGCTGCTGGTCACCTGATAAACTGTCTAAAGAAATTCTGCGAGAAATGACACATGCAGAAAGAATTTTAAGATGCCTGTGCACGCTTACGAAGTATGTGAAATATATTTAAAGTAAAAATGAAATTCTCTCGTCTGAGGTAGGACTAGGGTCTCCTCTCCATCACTGGCTCGTCTGGATACGGGAACGGCATCACCCGAGCTCCCCTACAAACTCTCCCAAGGATGGGGAAAAATAAAAGTCCTCAACGATCCAAATCCCGAACTACATCAGGCCCACACGCCAGTGGCTCCCGTGCAGTCTCAAGCCCCCTCTCCCAGGAATTTTACATCGTGCGACCTTTCCTCCCGTCACCCACTCCTCAGCATGTTCAAGACACTGGGCAGGCTGATGACCATGGACCCGAAGGACCCACACATCGAGCCTTCCTCCAATGTAAACATTCTTTTTTGTTTGAGGAATTCAAGATAAACTTGCCAAAAAGCCGCAAATTCCCATCCCCAAAGTAAACCAACGGGCCTGCGTTTTTTGGGGCTGGTGACTTTTTGGACAGGGCAGAGCATTTCCTCAGGGCCAGAAGCACTGTGCAGACATCCCAGCAGATATGAGGGTGTATCTGCTTCCACAGAGCGGCCGTGAGCCATGGGTGAGGTGGAACGAGGCCATCGCTTCGTCGTCACTGTTTTGAACAATTTTCTCAGAGCTTAGGAAAATCACACGGACGGAATGACTCCTCTTACACGGCTGCCTGGCTCCATCTGTCCCCAAAAGTTCTTTGAAGAGCAGGGTAGTGTCATGTGCTCCAGATGAGTTTGGGATAAGCCAGGATGGTCTGGTCACCATGACACCGGCTGGACCTGGGTCCTCAAGCGCCTCCAGGTCAGCTGAGCGGGTGAGTGGTGGACAGACCAGCTCTCGCTCCCTTGGAGGAAGAATGTACAATTTATGCCTTTTACAAAAATTAGATGATGCCTTTAGCAGAATGCTCCAGCTGTCACACACCAGGAAACGCGAGAAACTGGTAACTTGGATTTCCAGATCAAATATTTAATTTAGCAACGATTATAGAAGCCAAAGGCAGGATGGAGAGAGTGCCAAACTGGGCTGTAGTTGTTATTCTTTTCCTATGTATTTACTTATTTATTTAGGCTGCACTAGGTCTTAGTTGCGGCATGTGGGATCCTTTAGTTTTGGCATGCGGGCTTCTTCGTTGCGGCACGCATGTGGGATCTAGTTCCCCGACCAGGGATCAAACCTCGGCCCCCTGCATTGGGAGCGCAGAGTCTTACCCACTGGGCCACCAGAGAAGTTCCCTGTTATTGTTTTCTGTTCTTGATGATTCAGGGTAAAACTACCAGCTCTCTCCTTAAGGTTTTGCAAATATTACAAAAGATTTGATTCTATTTATTTCTTTGATTTAAGTTTTGGTGACTGTAGCTTCCTTTCCCTTCTCCTTTCCTCCTTCCCCCCCTCCCTCCTTCCCCAAATGTTCTGCCTGGCCCCCAACTCTATATTTTCCAAAATGCTGAGTGCCCAGAGCTTTTGTTCCAGTGTTTTATGTAGCAAGTTACTAAAGGTGGTCAGTACCTACACGTCGGCTGGAGCAGAACATATTCATGATTTGCAAAATAGTTTTTTAACAGGTGACCTAATATCAAAGTCAATGGAACGGCCCCGCATCAGAGCTTAGAAGAGGCCTAGGGAGAGTGTCTGCGAGGCTGGGCGTGCCCGCCGGGGCCTGGGGCCCGGGCAGCCGCAGACGCGGCCGCCGCGTGCCCCACTCTTACCTTCACGGCGTACTCGGCGTCTGTGGCCATGTGCACACAGCGCTTGCATACGGAGTAGGCGCCCACCCCGATGTCCTCCTTGACCTCATAGCCATCGGTGAAGCGGGTGTTGTTCCCGTGTAACTGCTGCAGAGAGAGCGGGCGGGCAGAGAGCGCGATCAGGGGCCTCTCGTGCAAGGGCACCGAACGTGGTGCAAAGGAGGCTTCAGCCCTTGCACGTGGGGACACGGAGGCCAGGAGGTGGTGGCGTCCTCGGACCACAGTCACGGAGCTAGCTGGCCGTGGTTCCAGATCTCAGCCCAGCTTCCCCATCTGTCGGGTCAGGACCCTGTTCTCAGACACCCAGCACCCTGTGTCGCTGACCTGCCTGCTTCCCCACAAAGGTCCGAGAGGGGTGAGAGGTCAGACGTCCCTGAGACCGGGTGCAGCTCTGACGCTGGTGTCCAGAGCGGTGTCCGGACGCTGACGTCTGATTGGGAATCTGACCCCCTGACGCCCCCTCGCCACCCTCACCCTACTGACTAAGGGCGCAGAGAGCGTCACTCATTACAGTGGACGCTGCCACAGCAAGTGTCCACTCTAGACACGCCGTGTCTCCCCAGAGGCCCTTGGGGAGAGAAGCATGGAAGCCCAACGCCATCTGCTGTGCCCTGCCTCGGCTCTTCAAGGAAACGTGGTCATGATCCCTTCTAAAATTCTCTACCTCTGCTCGTATTAATACAGTGGGAAACTCCTTATAAAAACAGCACCTTCACTGAGCCCCGAAGACTACATTTCGCGATGGGGATTGGTGCCCACAAACCCAGCCACTCTCTCGCGGTGCTGGCTCGACTCTGCACAGCAGAGACCCCCAAGCGTGAGCCCTGCTGGGGCTCCAGCCACAGCCACACCGCGATGACATCCTTCTCAGGACTCTTTCTGTCTTGAGGACGAACGTGAAGCACGGCTCAGATCACCATCTCAATGACCCCGGGGAGGCGGGGGGAGGAGTTCGTGAAGGAAGTGCACCCCAACTCGGCTGAGACAGCTCTCAGTCCACGGGTCACCTCCGTGCGGTCACCTCCTTGCCCCAACCCGCTGGGGGCGAGCGGAGCCGGGCTGTACGGGATGCCCTGCACCACGGGGGGCTGATTACCTGCACGATGGGGTGAACCGCGGCTTTGTGCAGATCCTGCTGCGAGGGCTCCTGCGCCAAGCTGGAGGCCACAAAACTGAATCCTCTAAACAGATGGTGAGCGTTGGCACTGGGGGGGACGCCAGGTGAGTCTGCAGGTAACAACCACAGAGTCAACAGCCACGACGTGGTGAGGTAACCCTGTGGGTGTGTGATGTGTGCCTGTGTGGTGTGTGTGTGCATGTGTGCACACGCACATGTGCATCTCTGTGATGTGTGTGTGTCAGGTGTGTGAGGTGTGCAGGTGTGTTAGGTGTGTGCATGTGTGCGTGGTGTGTGTTTGGTGCGTGTGGTGTGTGTGCATGTGTCAGGTGTGAGGTATGTGCATGTGTGTGTATGTGTGTCAGGTATGTGTGCATGTGTGTGTGTCGGATGTATGTGTCAGGTATGAGGTGTGTATGTGTCAGGTTGTGCACGTGTGTGTTCGGTGTGTGTGTCAGGTGTGTGTGAGGTGTGCGTGGTGTGTTTGGTGTGTGTGCACATGTGCATCTGTGTGATGTGTGTGCATGTGTGTGTAAGGTGTGAGGTGTGTGTGTGCCAGGTGTGTGCGTGTGTGCATCTATGTGATGTGTGTGTGCATGTGTCAGGTGTGAGGTGTGTGTGCCAGGTGTGTGCGCACATGTGCATCTGTGTGATGTGTGCGTGTGTGTGCATGTGTCAAGTGTATGTGTCAGGTGTGAGGTGTGTGTCAGGTTGTGCATGCGTGTGTTCGGTGTGTGTGTGTCGGGTGCGTGCGCACGTGTGTGTTTGTCAGGTGTGAGGTGTGTGTGTGTCAGGTGTGAGGTGTGTGTCAGATGTGTGTCAGGTGTGAGGTGTATGTGTGTCAGATGTGTGTATGTGTCAGGTGTGTGTCAGGTTGTGCACGTGTGTGTTCGGTGTGTCAGGTGTGTGCACACGTGTGTGTCAGGTGTGAGGTGTGTGTATGTGGTGAGTGTGTGTGTTGGAGAATGGGGTGAAACGGAGATCAGACAGGCTGAACCATATGAAGCCACACTTTATTCTGGGCGGTGCCAGTGGTTTGATACCCGGCAAAAATACCCAGAACAAAACCTTGAGGGTAATCGTTGATCATCACTTACTAGATATTCATTCTCAGTGGCAACCCTCTGCCCTGCGCACTCCAGACCGAGCCCAGAGCCACCAGCAACCTCGGGGTGAGCCGTCACTCCTGGGCCAGGGCAGAGGAGGCCACCCTCTGAGTTTCTCAGGTCAGCAGGAACCGGGCACAGGGACACAGGCCTGGGCATTGGTGACTCTTCTGTCCCCCCGCCCCAGGCCTGAGGAGCTCGAGGGCAGCACGCAGGGTGCTCTGCTCCCAGGGAGCCTCAGGGAGCCCTTCAATCGTGACCCCTCTAAGCTCTGTCCATTTGTTTGAAGGCCTGACTGCTGTTGAGGTGGGTCCCAGTTCAAGTTTATCATTAAGGAAAACAAAAGGATAACAGATTGGTGGAGAGAAAATATTTGCATCATATACAACAGACAAGGGACCAAACTCTCTACTATGCAAAGAGCTCCCAGAGATCAATGAGAAAAAAGGAACACGCCCAGAAGAAAAATGGGGGCAGGACTCAGATACCGACTGCTCTCCCACCTGAGAAGGTGCTCAGTCCCTCTAATGGGGGCACGTACACATTTAACCGGGGTAACAGTTTGCCTAACAAATTAGCAAAATGTAAGGTAACCAGTTGCATGTAGGTTTGGCTGGGGCTGGACACTGCGGTGGTAGGTGGGAGCCTAAGCTGGCATAATCTTTGCAAGGTAGAAGTGGAGTTATCTACCAAAGTATAAAATACACCTGTCTTTTGAAGAGCAACTAGACTTTTATGAATTTATCTGACAGAATTACTTTCAAAAATGCTTAGAAATAAATGTAGAAAATGTTTGTCTTGGTGTAGATATATACTGATACGATGGCATATTACTCAGCCTTTAAAAAGAATAAAATAGTGCCATTCGCAGCTACACGGTGGACCTAGAGATTATTATACTAAGCAAAGTAAGTCAGAAAGAGAAAGACAAATACCATATGATATCACCTGTATGTGGAATCTAAAATACGACACGAATGAACCTATCTACACAACAGAAACAGACTCACAGACATAGAGAACAGACTTGTGGTTGCCAAGGGGAAGGCGGGGTGGGGAACAGAATTACTGGGAGTTTGGGGTCGGCAGATGCAAACTATAGTACGTAGAATGGATAAACAACAAGGTCCTACTGTATAGCACAGGGAACTATATTCAATATCCTGTGATAAACCATGATGGAAAAGAACATGAAAAAGAATATATATATATGTATAGCTGAGTAACTTTGCTGTACAGCAGAAATTAACACAACACTGTAAATCAACTACATGTCAATAAAATTTAAAAACAAACAAAATGTGATCTTTAAAAACTCTAAAAAAAGAGAAAAAAAGAAAATGTTTGTCTTAGCAATATTTGTAATAGCAAAACAAACAAACAAACAAACAAAAACTGGAGACAACCTAAATATTCACCACTGAGGAAACCATGCACAAGACCAACAACGTTCATGCGTGCAGGTAACACTAGTTAAGACTACGATACCCGGGATGAGACACGGCTGTGTGAACTGACACAATAGTCTGTCAAGTCAAAAAAGAGAAAACAAGCTGTAGAACGTACACACTGTAGGAAAAAATGTTTTTTTAATTTTTTAAAAACTTTTTTTACATCTTTATTGGAGTATAATTGCTTTACAATGGTGTGTTAGTTTCTGCTGTATAACAAGGTGAAATCAGCTATATATGTACTAAAACACATTACAATGAACTCATAAGCAATATATAACAATATGATAACATAAATTCTATCACTTAGGCATTATATATAAAAATCTATAATAATACATAAAGTATATAATGTGGATTTAAATGTTCGTTACAACGTACATATGTAACATTTAAATCCATATTATATAGAAAACTCCGGCGGGTGGGACTGGAAAGGCCATAGGGGTGGGTGTTTGCTTTTCTACTACCTTTTTACCTGGTCTTGATACTTCACTTTGATGTGGAAACAGTACACTAAAGCTTCCATGGTGGGGCAGGTGGCTGGGGGCTTGGAGGGTGAGCTGTTGCAGAGAATGTGGGTTTTATTCCTGAGCATTTTATTTTGAGGGAAAGGCGACTGGGGCGCTCCTTCCACACCTGAGAGCTACACCACGAGCTGCGTGATGTGGGATCTCTCCCTGCAGATAAGCGGCCGACCCGGTGGCCCACACGGCTCTTCCAGGAAGACCTTGCCAGGTGACAGGGGGCTTCACGTGCCTGGCCCACCGCACCTTCAGCATCTTGGACCACGAGGGAGAAGACTCGGGTCTCAGCCCCGTACCTGTTACCTAGCAAAGAGCTCCGGAGTCACCCCGGAGCTAATGAGATCAGAGCTGACTGTGTCTGGAAATAAGCTGCGAGGCCAGAGAAGCTTAATTAAAAAGCACAAGGCTCGGCTGAGTCATTTTTAGAAGCTGGAAATGATGCACCGCAGGACAGCAGAGGCAGCAAGTGTCCTCTGAAGACGCTGGGCTTTGCTCCCGGGCTGGCTTTGCGCTTTGCCTTGCTTCGCCCTGCACAGAACCCTGGCTTTGAGGTCTGCCTGCTCTTAAAAGTCCCCCAGGCTACCGCGTCCTGCCCTAGGTCTGCACAAGCACAGGGATGCAGCGTCGATTCAGCCACCGTCAAGCCCCGAGGCGCAGGTTTTAGATGCAAGAACTGGAGCCCGTCCCAGGAACTAGCGTGAGCTGTGCAAAGGTTGAGGGCCGAGTGCATGGAGGCTCAGTTACAGCACCTGGGAGTGTGTGTGTGGTGGGGAGGTACTGTCCGGTGAACTTGAACTGATACACCTTCCCTAGTGAATGGAAAGTCTGTAGATCAAATAAGGAAGGACTTTCAACCATCAAGGAGGCGTGAAGCCCAGGGCCATGCCTGCTGTGCCCGGGCTGCCTCTCCCTGCTCAGACCAAGAGATCAGCTGAGGTTCACATGTACTTCACGAGAGGTTGTCACAGCCAACACTGGGTCCGTGTAGCTAGATGGTGACCACGTGGTAGGTGGCATCAACGGCATTTAACACGCTTTATAAGTGGCTAGGGAACGCCGATTCTTAGCTCGGTACTAAGAGAAGAGCAAAGATGTGAGTTGGATGAAAGGAAATTTAAAGCTGAGTACAGTCAACCTTCGTTGATCCTAGGAGTGATTTCTGACTTGTGCAATACGTTTCTGGGTCTTTAAATCTTAGAGTGGCATCTCCCATCGGTCAGCAGGCTCTGATGGGCAGCTGGTGTGTCTTCAGGGAACATCCACCAGCTTCAGCATCGGTTGAAGTTAAAAAGGAAAGACTTTAAGGCCACTACAAAGAATTCCGACAGGCAGCATCCGAGTCTCACGCAGGATGTGGATTACCCGCTGTTTCAGAATCACGTCACCTCTGCTGCCCTTTAAGAGCCGTGCGCTCAGCTCATGTGCTTAGAAAATTCTACTCTCTTATAAATATAGAGAGAGAATGACTACCTCCTCAAAGGCAAAATGTGTCCTGCAATAAGTTGACTTTAAGTACAACTGATTGGAGAAATCCAAATAGTAAGGAGTAAAAAAGCCATTTCTGGACGTCATTAAAATGCATGGTGTCTAATGACGTTTTCCTTCGGCTAATAATAAAATAAATTTGAATTCTCTGTGCACAAAACGTTCATGAGGTGCTAAAAAAAAAGCCTGCTAATCTCACAGGCCGACTAGGTCGGAGTTTAAATTCTTCACGGATAACACAGAAAGCAGGTAAAGGCGAATAATTTCGAGTTGGCTGTATGAGCATTTTCTTGCTAGGCAGCACAAACATGGTCTTTATTTCAGTATTTTAAGCGCAGAGTCCGAATGACGGAAACCCTCGGTGAAACAGTGCACATTTCATTAAGGACCGGGAGGTGGTGTGGGTGGTGGTCACAGGCAGTGTCCTTTGTCAGGGTTAATCGTTTGTGTTCCTTTACGTTCAGGCAAACCACAGGAGGAGAAAGAAAGCGACCTGCTCAGGAGAGCTGCGGGCACACCCGGGATGGAACCCCCAATCCTTCCCCCTCTTTCCAAACTCTGAAGCTAAAAAGTAATGATTCTGTGAAGTGGTCAATTTTGTCAACAGGAAGGACTGACCCCAACACCCAAGAACCTTCTGAGGCCGTTGAGAACTGGAGAAACACTGGACCGTCTCTACTAGAGAGGACAGACCTAGATCTCCACCTCCTCAGCAGCCACGGTACATCTAGCAGCAGCGATCACCCCAGACTGTGACAGCAGGCATCACCCTAGCTCTGTCCCTGAGGACAGTCTTAGTTTTATCTGGGGGCTGCAGGAGGACCCGAAAGAAATGAGTGAGCGTCTGCGTCCCGACTCCCTCACTGATAGCCCCCAGAATTTGCTTCTTTCTCGGTCCTGGAGCCCCTGCTGTGTGGGTCAGGAGATGCCCTGGGACCACCAGCGGCCCCATGGATGCCCCCAACCCTCTGTGTTTGCACAGAGCTCACACCCCTAATGTGCCCGCCCCCGGCGTGTGGGACACAGGCTCTCACCAACAGCTTAAACCAGAGGGGGCCCAGTGGACTCTCTGTTGCAACTTTATCTACTTGATGTCTTCTATCTGACCATCTATTTGTTTCATGATCCTTTTTTAATCACAGAAAATTTTAGATGCAATAACAGTGAGAAAAGCATGGGAACCCCCCATGGGCACATCACACAGCCCCAAGAGCTACCAACTGGCTGAACTTTTCCCACCCATATCTCCAGAAGGGGCATGTTAATTTGTTTTTTAGACAAAATCACCATACCTTCACTGGGATGAACTGAACCGTGCCCCACAAAATTCACGTGTTGAAGCCCAATGTGGCAGTATTTGGAGAAGGAGTCTTGCGGAGGGTAGTTAAGGTTAAATGAGGTGATGAGGGTGGGACTCTGATTCAGCAAGACTGATGTCTTTATAAGAAGAAGGGACACCAGGGACTTCTCTCTCCTTCTCCTCGAGCACAAAGTAAGGCCATGTGAAGACACAAAGAGAAGGAGGCCGTCTGCAAGCCCAGAAGAGAGCTCTCACGGGAAACCAAGATAAATTTCTCTAGTTGAAGCCGTCCAGTCTGTGGTATTTTGTTATGGCCGCCTGGGTAGACTAGGACAATTACCGTATCTAAAAAAGGTAGTATTAATTTATCCATATCACAAAATGACAAATTTTAAAGGGAGCTGACCAGTTCTGATTGAATTTGGTAGACCTTAGGAGTAATTTAAGACGTATCATAGAGGCTAAGTACACAAGTCCATCTGCCGTGCCGAGACACAGTAGCTGATGCAACTTTTCAAACAGGTGTTTGTTTTTTTGTACGAATAAGAACAGTAGTCCACACATTAACAGACAGGCTCCCTCTTCCCATAAAACCTCCCTAATTAAACAAGAGATTTTCATTGTCTTGAGGTTCTTTTCTCGAGCTTGCCGGGGTGTGTCCCTCTGACAGGTGGACACTGGATTGACAACTTAGGCCAAGAGGCAGCATGAGGTGGGCGGGGGATACAGAACACCTGGGAAATTTCCCAGCTGGGTGTTACCCGGGGGCTAACTGATAAGCAGTTCTATCATGTAAGCCTTTACTACGAGCAGAGGAACAAGAGGACTGAGGACTGTATCCCATGGAAGCGCCCTTGAACACGGCGCTCTCTGGCTCCTGGATGCCTGTCCCTACCTGGCCAGGTTGGAGGACCCGCCATGGGAAAGACACACAGGCCCGCCCCCCTCTCCCTGCCTGCACGCACCTGTGGGCGTCCTCGCCGTGAACTCGGGGTCGAAGTGGAAGGTGTCCTCTGGCCTGCCCACCGCCGGCTTGAAGGGCGGCTTGATCTCCTTCCTGTACAGCTTCTGCGTGGACAGCAAGACAGGGCGCTGAGGGCCAGCAGGGAGAATGCGGGCGGGAAACCCATCTGTGCCACCTGCCAATCAGGTGCTAGCACACGGCAGCCCCTCCCAGAGCTCTGCCACGTTTAGTAACGCACATAAAATATGATATCTGTTGTATACGACACAAAATACAGTTACATAGTTTACAAAGAGGCATAAAAGCCACAGTTCGAGGGAAAAGGGTCTGGGGACATCTAAGTATTCTTGATTTTAGGGCAATGGCTTTCAACCTCTTTCGGGCAGCAGAATCTTCTTCTTCAAGTAAAATCTGACAGGACAGCTACGCCCTGCCCCACCCCCAGGTAACAGCGAAGAGCCCTGCTCCTTGGCAAGTGCTTCCCGCCCCGGCGACCTCGGAGCCAGCACCCGGGACCCTGCTCTGCGGGGACACAGACCCCATCCAGGTCCTTCCTCACCCACACCCCAATGCCTGTGCACCTCCCTGGGGCACCTACTCCGGCTGCCACCAAATTTGGGCATCCAGACCCCTCTGCTCAAGTCGAGGGGCTGCGTCGGGCTCTTGGGTTTAGTTACATTTTTGTGCACTTTAAGGGCCTGACGAGCACGAACCAGAGAACTGGCCACGTGTGGCGCTGCCTTCGGTGGGATGCAGAGGCCACACCCTCACGTGCACCGTTCCAAGCCTCGCAGGCCCAGCAAGGACCCCTTCTGCTGGAAGGGGTCCTGATCCAGGACTGTTTCCCGGCTGGAAACACCAGGCTCAGGCACTTTTCGGAGCTCCTGTTTCACCAGGTCTGGACTCAGGACCCTCCCCACCCCCCGTCGGGGGAGTCTGGAAATGGAGCCAGTGACTTGTGGAGATCCGCTCTCAATCTTTCAATAACACAGTAAAGCAGATTTTGTCACCCGAGTTTCCAGACGAGGAAATAGGCTAAGATTAGGTAAGACCCCCTCCAGGGTCAAGGGAGACGAAGGGGCAGACGGGAGGAGGGCCTGGGTCTCCAGACTCTTCCCATCCCAGGGGAGACCCCGCCCAGAGCACAGCCTTCCAGAAGGCGCCGTCAAACAGCTGCACTGACCGGTGGCCGCTGGCTCCCTCCCAGGGCTCAGAGCAGCCGGGGCTGCAGGTGCCATGTGGAGCTGGGGGGGGGGGCGGGGGGGGGCGCAGTGCACTTGGGAGCCACCGGAGGAGAAAAAACGAGTTAACTCAGTGGAGCATTATTCGGTCATTTCCTGCCCTGGGTGAAGAGATGTCATTACGAATTGAGTTACTCTATAAACCCTTTCCAGATAGACAGAGGATGCCTTCCACGCGGACACACCAGTAGGGTGGGAATGCACTTCCCTGATGCATGCACTTGTCAGGGGAAGTCTAATAAGCAGGGGCGAGCTCGGCACCCCGCTTCAAATGCTGCCCAGCCTGGCCTGCGGGGCTCGGCTCTCCCCTCCCACCAGCGATATTTGAGCTGGGTTATTAAATAAATATATGTCCTGATCCAGTAAAAATCACATCCTCTCCCTCTGCCTTCACGAGTCCTCCTGTAACTTCCCAGAGAAGGGGGAGGGACGGGAATCTCCACCGCAGCAGGACTCCCGCTTCTATGACGAGGGGGGATCTGTTTACAGGAGAGATTTCCATTATAAAAACACACGTGTGGCTGCCAGAGGTGGGGTGGGGCTTGGGAGAGTTTGGGGAGGGGGGTTGGAGCAGCTGAAACGGGCCCAATGTAAGGAAGAGGATCGAAAGGTGCAAATTTTCGGTTATAAAATAAATAAGTCCTGGGGATGCACGGGACAGCCTGGTGGCTACAGTTCCTAAGACCGTGCTGCAAGTTCACAGGAAAAAACCCTCTTATAAGTGAGCGGTGATAGATTTTAACTAGACTTACTGGGGTGATCACTTCACAATGCAAAGATCAAGTCATTACGTTGTACACCTGAACCTAACATAATGGTTTTTTAATTTTAATTTATTTTTTTACTTTTTGTTTTTCTTTTTCAAACAGTTTATTTGTTGTTTAGCTTACAAATGACCAAGTTTTTTTGGAGGGGGGTTGTTTTTTGTTTTTTACAGCCCATGCTGTCTCTTTTTCTAAAATTTAATTAATTTATTTATACAGCAGGTTCTTATTAGTTATCTATTTTATACCTACTAGTGTATATATGTCAATCCCAATCTCCCAGTTCATCCCACCACCCGCTTTCCCCCCTTGATGTCCATGTTTGTTCTCTACATCTGTGTCTCTATTTCTGCCTTGCAAACCGTGAACCTAACATAATGTTATATGTCAACTGTATCTCCACACACACACACACACACACACACGCAGAACTGGTTGTCATTTCATGGAAATGAGAGACATTTTGCATCTGAAGGCTGACGCTCATACATTTCAGTTCCTCTCCCCACCCCAACTCCCAGGCCGATCCTTCTACTTGCCTCCATTGACTGCAGCTCACTGGTCCTGGCTGGGAGGCTGACCCCTTGGGAGAAGACGCAGCCCCTGACTTCCAACTCCTCAGCCATAAGGAGAAGAGTTCGTCGGAATCAGACTGTCCCCTGGCCGTGAGCTGCTGTGGACTTAGTTTGGGTGGAGAGCATTGCACCCTTTTAATTGAAGTATCTAGTGATGACTCGGGAAGCAAGAGAGGACATGATACCCGGGGTTCCCCGCCCAGGACGGTGCCCGGCTCACGCTTGCCCCACCCTGCCCTGTGCAGAATCCCAACTCCAGACGCCCACCAAGCCAGTCCCAGAACCCGGCGTGCAGCGTGTACAACCTCTGGCTTCACATGGCAACGTGTGCAAGCACATGTCTGTGTTTCCTTGCATTTTCCAAACCGCCTCTGTAAGCCTGTGCCTCAGCTACGGAGAGCCTGACTGACCCGAGGCACAGTGTGGAAGAAAGCTTCCCAAGGCTTGCAGGAGGGCAGCAGGAAGTCCTCTCGAAGACCCCTCTTCACCCCGACACTGGTCCCTGCAGAGACAGAGCCTGTGAGCGTCATCTGCCCACCGGCCCCCAGACCTCCACCCTCTCTGTCTCCGGAGGTTGTTGCGGTTTCATCCTGGTTTCAAGTGGGCAGCAAAGAGCTGTGTAGGCCACCTGGGGTGTTTGGTCACCCTGCCCTTCGGATACACCCTTGTGTTTGCTGCAGTCTTAAAGGCCTGTCAATGTCTTCCTGTTACTGGATAAACATTTTGGAAAGTGCTAATATGTGTTATTCTTATACATGTTTTTTCTTTCTTTCCAGGTGTCCAAACCTAGGAGTGGGTTTGAGGATTTAGGGAAAAGGTGACCTTGCTTCTCATTCTGTAATGTCCGCTGCTGTGCACGGGGTCAAATGGAGAATGAACAGTCAGGTGCATTTTGTGGACTTTGAGCTTGACGAGACGCAGGCATAGTTCTGACCTAGATTCCCCTTTCTGAGCCTCTGGAACAATTTACCCCACACTGATGGAAGGAAAGTGGGATCATGACCAAATGCACCAGGCATCACTTTAAATCGTGGCATTTGTCCCAGGATCTCGGGATGATGATCTCAAGTTGCAAGTTGTAGCAACGCTGGAACGGATTTCACAGCGCACGTGTACAGGCTGGGATGCTCTTTGCAGGTGCATCCGAATTCTACTTATACCTAAAAGACCTTCAGGTGACTCGGGAAGGACAGAGGGAGCAAAATAAAAATAGCAACTGGATAATGAAGAGATGACTGATTCTAGTTCGGGGTCACAGACCTAATGTCTGTTTTCTGCCGGCACTTTTGGCTCCGGGCATTTCAAAATCAACATGCTCCAATTAGGCAAAGGGCACCGTTAGAGATGATTCCTGAAATAGCACCGCAGAAATGATGCAGATCCAGATGCAGAGTGACGGCAGGACAGGAGGAGGAACAGGAAGAATTTCAATGACTGCAGCATGCCGTGGGCAGATCTGGGGCTTCTGGTCCACGAGGTGCAGAGCTCTGCTTCCACTGGTGACCCCACCGTGAGCTGCTCCAACCCCAGTATCTGGATTTACAAAACCCCCGAGCCAAAGGGCGATTAAGTCTTTGAACAAAGACACCTGTTGGCTCCTTGGAAGGGTGAGTTCTCCTGGTGTACTTAACATGGAAGTAGATCGACAGCAATCTTCCAGTGGGCCGTGGAAGGGGCCCACGCACGGTGAGATGCCAAGCAGCAGCGGGTAGCTCCCGGGACCCAAACCGGAGGGGTCCCCCCTCTGCGGCCCGGAGCCCCACTCTCCTCCTGCCAGCCCACACGGCCGGCGATCTGGGGGCTCTGCACACGATGCCAGGTCGCCCAGGGATGGGGTGCACTCCTCTCACTGCCTTGGGTTCAGTTCCCCCCGGGGAATCCCTCCCATCTCACACCCACCAACCGGTGATGTGCTTGGAAGGGTTTCAGAAAGTAAAAAGAACAGCACAAGACACTCCCAGCGTTAATAAAAGTGACTGGAAGAATGAGTCGTCATAGTTACAGGGCGGGCCTTGGCTGTGGAAGCGTTATTCCCACTGCGAGGGGAGCCCGGCTCACGGGGCCCGGGGTGATTAACTTGGACGAAGCTTATTTGGGGTCTGTGCTCATTTTTGTGTTCTCGGCACCGCTCCAGCCACGGGGGAAAAGTAAACGCAGCTTCTGTGCCCGACTCTCACATCACCGACTGCAGAGGCTTTCAGTCTATAATTAACTTGTAATTTTTCATTTCTCCTACCGCAGGGAGCGAGCTTTCAGGGGGGATGCCTCCTGGGCAGGTGCTAATTGCTGGGCTCTGAGGACAAGGTGATGGCAGAGCAGGACAAACGGGGCAGCGCCCCCCACGTGCAGTGTCCCTGGACTCACTCTGCCCCAGCAGGAAACCCGAACACCCCAGGGAGAAGCGCGGGACGACAGGTATTTACTTAAAAAAACCAGAAACTTCTGCTGGCAGTTCTGGGTCACAGAAGGAAGCAGAGGTGAAGTCATATCCTTATATGTCCCAAGCTGGATCCTGAGGCCGGCTCTGGGGTAGAGTCGGATAGTCAAGGAGATGCCTTGTCACTGTCACTCTGAGCATCTGCCTGGCAGTGGGAAGGCCCGTTGGTACTAACAGTTTTTGCAAATGCATCTCCCTCCCCTGTGGTTTCCAGTTATCTAAGCTGCCGAAAGCAGAACGAGCGCATCTGGACAAATCTATCCCGTGCACGTCCTTCTAAAGCCGGGGCCGGTCACTGGCCAGGACCCAGCGGCCCCCACGGGGCTGACCAGCTCGTGCCGGGGCTGGAGAGGACGAAAGCTCATCATCCCGGGAAGGGCCCGAGCGGCTGGAGCGAGGCTGCGGTCCCAGGAGATCTTTGCTGGGAGGACTCCCTCCCCCCTCCCCCGCTCCCCCCTGGTCAATCCTCCTCAAATCTCTGCGGCGTCACCCCCTCCCAGACGGGACAGCCCCACCGCACGCCTCTTCCGCGGCTGGATGACGGCACGCCTGCACCCCCGGGACCTGAAGCAGCTTGAGGACAGCTGTGTCTTTGCATCGTTATGTCCCGGACACCTGCTCACCTTGACACGGGCGAGCCCCAAGTAGTCATTAAATACACCAATGAGCACAAAAGTGGTCTCTCAGTCCTCCCTACCTCTGGCTGCCTCATCCAGAGCGAGGGATGCAATGGGATCCTCGCACGCCTCTGGCCCTGTCTGGTCATCCTCGGGGAATGGAAATGACAGGAGGTGAGGCTGTCTGAGTGCCTCAGAAGGGTCTCTCTCAAAAACCAAACCAAACCAACAAGAGATGAAACGAAACGCTAAAAGCAACGGAAGAAACTTCCCAACCTAACTCCAGCCTGATTGCCCTGACATGACGCAGAAGCACCACCTCCTTGGTACAGGAAGCCAGGGGCTTTGCGCCGACCACAGAGCCAGGCCCAGCCGTGCACCAGGGCTGCTCTAAATGGCCGGGCGCCTCAGCTCGTGCTCAGAGATCACGCAAACCTGGGCTTTCTGGAACGCACGGGAACCCGGCCTGCAGTGTTCCAGGGCCACTGCGCTGTGAAAATCCCACGCACCTCACGAAGCTGACTTGGATCCCCCCGTGACAAGCCCCTTCTTCGGCGCCGTCCTGGGGTGAGCATCTCCCTAGCACCTGCCCACGGCCCCCCTTCCAGCCAGGCTCTAGTGTTGAGCGGTGTGGCCGCCGGGACCCCCTCCTTCCCCTTCTGTGCTGGTCCCTTCCCACTGCAGCCCCTGCCCCAGCGATGCTGTCCCTATTTCCCAGGCGCCTCACGTCACCAGAGAGTCACCAGGTTTCTCTCTACTCTTACCTCTGAAACCGAGTCTAATTGTGTGCACATATTCTATCACCGGCATCTAAAAGTAGGTTAGCAAACTACTGCCAGTCGGAGTGCTTCCTGGGCTGAGGTGGGGAGCGGAGGAGAGGCTGCAGGAGTGAGGCCGGGAAGCTCGGCGAGCAGCGGGTTTTACGTGCCGTTTGTGCGAAAATGTCCCCAGAGGTGAGACCTGGGGCGGGGCCTGCCCACCCACCGGAGCCGAGGCGCCACCCCTTCCCGAGGCCGCGGACACCCCACACTCCGCGGGGAGGGGGGCGGGCAGACACGGGCACTGCCCTCTGCAGCATAGAGAGACTTTCACTTTGTAAACATTCTGGTCAAATCCTAGCTCAGGAAAAGAAAACCCCAAAGCTAAGAGCTGTGCTTACCCAGTGGGAAAGGACCAAGGACCTGCTCCCAGAGGAGGCCTGCCGCCTCCAGACGGGGAGCCTGGCCCGGTGGTCGGCTGGCGCCCCGGGAGCCGCCCGCCCTGACCCTCCCCCGCAGAGCCAGCAGCCGGGCGCCGGGGAGGTGAGAGTCGGGAACTTCTGAGCCGGCGTCCAGCTCCACGCCGCGTCCAGTCGGGCGGCTGGGAGCGCTGGACCCGGGGTCCTCCTTGGTGGGGGGGGGGGGGCGCAGTCCACATCCATCCGGCAGCGCGGAGCCGGCGACGTCCCCTGACTCTGACCCGACCTGCTCGGGCCCCTGAGCTCTCCCCAGCAGGCCTGACTGCTGGATTTGTCTGGACCCTGACCCGGCTCAGCAAGAATCCTGGTCGGTGGGTTTAGCCGGAGGCCCCTTACCCTGGTGCTTCCTCTCAGTCCCTTTCTGGCCCCTGACACGCCCCCTCCTTCCTTGTTGTATTCGGAGTTGAGCCCCATCTCTCTCCCGACGGCTGGACCCCCTACCCCCCTGCAGTGGTCCCCACGCCATCTCGACAGCCCCCCGAGCGAAGTCTTCTTTATGTCTTTAACAAGCGTCCCGAACGGCTTTGTCTTTTCTGGTCTGGACAATGCTTTTCTGCAGCAGCATCTACAGGACTGCTGAGTGCGGGCGTGATCCCGTTTAGAGGCAGGGAGCAGCACCGAATCTGGGCGCCCAGAGGCCCCAAACTGAAAGCTCTGTGCAGCCCGGGAGCGGCCGAGGGGCCCCTTCAGCCTTCTGCTGGGCCCAGGGTGGCCTCTGCTCTGCCCTCAGGGAGGTGGCCCGGCTGCAGGGCCACTGAGGCCGGCCGGTCTCTGACAGGGAAAGTGTGGAAGGGGTTCCAGGCCTGGAGCCGCAGGGAAGGGGTGGCGGTCCCTGGTCTGCGCCGGGGAAATGCCTGCGCGTTCAGAGCCCCCTGAGGGAGCGCGCTCCTCCAGGTGACGGGTCTATACTGACCTCGGGTTTGTACCCAGCAGCTGCTGACTCCCCTGCCCCACCTCCCTGTGCTTTCTGTGCAGTCGGGACCCTGGCCTGCAACTTACGTTCCAGTCGATGGTGACAAAGAAAGGGTGGCGCTTGATCTCCTCCACGCCGTCCAGGCCAGCACCTGCCGTGACCACAGAGCAGAGATGAGCATCAGAGCAAACCCGTGACTGCAGTTCTGACGCAGCAGGGAGGGGGCTGGGGTCCTGACGCCCTCCAGGGGGAAGGAGCCCCCAGCTGCGACCTCTCCTGCCAGCTGCCCCCTCACAGCCCATAGAGGCCACCACTCAGCCCTGCAGAGCTGTGACCAGGTGAGGTGGCAGAGAAGGGGGCGGGCAGGCTAGACCCTCCTGCTGCAGGTGTGGGCGTCCGGGCAAGGAAGCGGAGGCCCATCCCAGCCTCCATCAGAGCCAGCATCAGGCCGGGCCTTCCAGAGGATGAGAAAACGCAGGCGAGGGCAGGGTGGAGGCCACAGCGCAGAGAGCCTTGTACGGCTGCTCTGGGGCTTACAGGGAAGGGGAAGGAAGCCAGGGCCTGGAGAGGCCGTTTCTAGCACGACGGGAACCTGGAGAGAGACGGAGGTGGCCTGTGTCCACCTGGGCCTGCGCGAGACAGAGGTTTCTTGTCACCTGGACACTGTGTACAAACAGTGCTGCTTCGCCGGCTCCTTCTGCCTAATCTCTCCCTGGCTTGTTGCTTATGTGAAGTCCTGAGCCCCAAGGGAGGAGGGATGGGTGAGGGCGTGCAGAGGACTTCGGACACCTAATGGTAGACACGTCATCACGCACTTGCTGAAGCCCGCAGCTACCCCTCCCAGAGTGAACCCTGATGTGAACCGCGGGTTTCAGGTAGTAACGACGTGCCGATACTGCTTCACCACTTCTAACAAGCGCATCAAATCAGCAAAAGCTGACGCCAGGGGACACTGCGTGCAGGGGGTGACGGAGCATGTGGGACTCGCTGTACCTTCTCTTCCATTTTTTCTGCAAACTTAAAATGCCTCTAAAAATAAGTCTATTAATTAAAAAAAAAACCCAAACCAAAAATCAAACAGCCAAGCCCTAAGGCTCCACGAGGTCTGCGTTTTCTCCAGGATGGGAAGGTGAGTCAGGGAGGGGCCGGGAAGCAGCGGAGATGCGAGAAGCGGTGGCAGGCGGCCTCGGGCCGGGCGACTCCTGCTCCGGCTTTGTCTGGGGAAACGGGCCCTGCGTCTCAATCGACCAGGTTGTGCGTGAGGCCCACACAGGCTTCCCGGTTCTGCACCCCGAGCGCCGGGGCCCAGCCCCGCCCCGTTCAGAGGCTCGGCCCGCGTCTGCCCCACTAGGCTGAGCCGCCCCCCTCATCCCCGGGAGGGAGGCAGGCGGCTGGGAGGCCGGAAGCAGGAAGGTGTGGAGGACAGCGCGAGGCCCCCCGAGCCGCCGTGGTCACTGTGGAGCCCCCTGCCCGGCCTTGCCGTCCAGCCTGAGAAGCGGGAGGACCCTCTCCCCGGACGCCGGGGGTCCCAGGAGACACAGCCCGCTGTGGGCTCATGGCTTCCCGTTGTCATTTCCAGCCCTGTTTCCTGGTCAAAGCCGTGACATGGGCAGAAAAGGAGGCGCGAAGCTGCCCGTGGCATCGGGGTCACCTCTAGGTGGACGAGGGCCCAGCTAGCTCCCACTCCCTGGGGAAGCCTGGCCAGGCCAGCACCCTGGGAAAGAGGAGCCCCTGGCCTCGTCACCACGCTGGGCTCCGGTGACCTGGTGGTTGTCACTTTGGTACGCAAATGGACGAACAAGGGGAGGAAGCTGTCAGCCCCGGAATTTCCCCCTCTAGGGACACGGGGAAGTGGCGCGGGGCTGACACACCACAGGCGTTTCCCCCGCTAAATGCCGCCAACACCCAGTGCCCTGGGCACCATCCCTACTCTCTAGATAAGGAAGCAGCCTGAAGGAGGCTGGGTAATGTGCCCAGGACCAAACCGGAGTTTAGGAGCAGAACCGGAAGACAGATTCCGCTCCCCGTCCCAGAACCCCACCCCGACGTGTGTATCCAATTTGGCCTTTCTCCTGAGACATTAGGATATAATAATAAATACATATTTTGGTCTTTGTCTCGGGCTCCTGGCCAGAGCTCCTAAGACGCTCGTAATTTCCTGAGTGGTAAGAATGATGGAAGCATCTCCTGTTTTTTTTTTTTTTTTGGCGGTACGCAGGCCACTCACTGCTGTGGCCTCTCCTGTTGCAGAGCACAGGCTCCGGATGCGCAGGCTCAGCGGCCATGGCTCACGGGCCCAGCTGCTCCGCGGCATGTGGGATCTTCCCGGACCGGGGCACGAACCCGCGTCCCCTGCGTCGGCAGGCGGACTCTCAACCACTGTGCCACCAGGGAAGCCCGCATCTCCTGTTTTGATGTCTGGCTTTGGTCACTGGCTCCTGGAATGGCTCCAGGCATGAAAGAGGCATCTCTTGTTATTCATAATAAGCCCCTCTCAAGCACACCTGAATTTGTCTTAATGAGGTGACTTGTGGAAAGACCCTAGAGACGGAGCCAACCCCGTGGCGAGGCCTGGAACTTTCATCCACGTCTGATGAACTCGCCCACACGCCCCAACCGCAGGGAGCAGAGAAGGGCCGAGACTGAGTCCAGTCGCCAACGGCCAGGGATTGAATCAATCACACCTACATAATGGAACCTCCAACAAAACCCGAACACCAGGGTTAGGGGAGTTTCTGGGCTGGTGAACAACCAGGAGGGTGGCTCCCCCCAAACCCCAAAGGGACAGAAGCGGCTGGGCTGGGGACCCTTCTGGACCTCGCCCTATGCACCTCTTCATCTGGCGGTTCATCTGATCTTGTAGAACATCCTTTGTAATACATTGGTAACAGTAACTCACTAAAGCACTTTCCTGAGTTCTGTGGTCTGTTCTCGTGAATTCTCACAGCTGAGGAGGGGGTCTTGGGAACCCTGGGTTTACAGCTGGTGGGCCGGAAGCACATGCACAACCTGGCACTTGGGACTGGCATTGGAGGTGGGGTGTCTGGTGGGAGTGACCCTGACCCTGGGGTCCGAGATAACTCTGGGTGGTCAGTGCCATAACTGAGCTGAACCGTAGGACACACAGTCGGTGTCTGCAGAGAAGTGGAGGATCAGTTGGTGTGGAAAACCCCACACGTCTGGTGTCAGGAGTGTTGTTATGAGTAGAGAGAAACAGTTTTATTGAGGACCTCATGCTGAGGACCCTCCGGATGTCCGTGTCCATCCCTTGCTGTGTAAACCCCTGACCTGAGTCCGGAGATCTGGTGTCAGCCTGGGCATCCCCAGCTAGAGGCCCTCCACAGGTGCCCAAGCGGCTGCTGGAACAAGATGTCGAGAATGAACAGTCTGGCTTCGCGCCCACCTGCGTGCAGCCCTCCTTTGATGGAGACCAGAGCTCGGGACTGAAAAAGCCTTCTGGCCACGACGATTAAAGAGAAACGAAAACCCGCCTCTGATTTGTACCTCTTCCCGCTCTTTTTGGTGAACACGGGTTGCGTTGCCAGAAGCTCTGCGGGTTAGTCGAAGGTGGGAGGCTGCTGCTCACATGCTGAGCCCAGGGAGAGGCACCTGTACAGCGACTCACTGACTGTGTGACTTTGAAACATCTACTTTGCATTTTGTACCCACTGCATTTCATGCTCATTCGTCATTTGCAAGAATGCCCTGCAAGAATCAAAATGAAGTAAAACAGAAAGGAAATACAGGTGTTGGTGCAGCTACAGTTGTCTGCTGGTTCCAGCTGGGCTGTCTTGGGCGCCTACTCAGAACATTTTTGTCTGCATCTTCGTTCTTCCACTGCAGTGAGATTTTGCACCACGTTCGTGCTTCGAGGCCTCAACAAACACTCAAGAGCGAATTAACACTTTGGTTATTACTCAAAAGTTCCAGGTGTTCCAAGGAGGCGAAAACGTAAAAGAGAAAGAATTTCTGCACAGAGTTCTCTAGAGCCTTTGTCAACCTTCCTAGGGCACACGGGGTCATTATTTCGGATTCTAGTTCTATTTATCCTCTCCTGAAACATGTTAAAAGAGTCTACTTTGTGCTGGACAATTCCTTTTTGTTTAATACATTTGACAAACGGCAGCGAGCAGAGGTCCGAGCTGGGACAGTCCAGAGATCGTGTCTGTGTCTGTCTCTGAGTCTCGGCTGACTTGCTGTGGGATCATCACCAAATGCACCCAAGTCTCACTCTGTCCCCAAGAGGAGGGCTCACGAAGAATTGGCAAGGACAGGTACTTGTGGACAGAAACGTGGAGGGCGGAAGAACAGCATTCTCTCTACGCAGTTTGGCGAGTCTCGATTAAGATCCCCAATGCCTGGCAAATACGCAGAAAGATTGCGTACTGACTGGGGCAGCAGATTCAAAAGTTCATGCTTATTCTCTGGTGTAGGAACATTTAATTACTTCTGTTCCGAACGCTTTTGGGCTGTCTTCCTGAGCCTCTGTATCTGGACCCCCGTCTCGATTTCTCCGCGTTGGTCGAGGGGTAGCTTTGCATCCCACTGGAACTGTCTTCCACCGGCACGTGGCTGGAAAACGCAGTGCTGTGTCTGAGGCTGGGACCTGTTCTATGGCCCTGGGTACCTGCAGCCCTTCCACCTCACATTTTTAACGAGGCGACCCCGTTCCTTTCCTCCTGGGCTTAATCATCAACGGGCTTCCACTTTCACAGTAAATCATCCCCAAAAGGTTTGGGGATTGGCCAAAAATGTTTTGCTTGAATCTTCCTGTCCACAGATAGCTTTGGGAAATGTTTAATCCCTGGACCCTTTGTGACTCTGTTGAAATATTTGTTTTCGTCGTTTGAGGGTCACACAGAGTCCCTCTCTAATTCTTTTGGGCATGCTCAGAGTAACCTCACGTCTGGCTCTTTTCCTTGCATACTTTGTGTGGGTCTGGTCTGCCGGACCCGCACGCTCCTAAAGGCCAGTCCATAGCCACCCACTATTTGAACACCAGGTCTGCTTTTTCACTTCTCAGTCACTTATAGATCATGTACACATCTTTAGCCTTAAAGTATTGTCGGTCAGCTTGAAATTTCATTTACTGTTTAAAATCTTCGCTTGGCGTAGCTTGTGTCTTCTGGGACCTGCTGGCTGAGGCGGGGGCCCGGCAGCACCCTCAGGGCTGGCTTGGGACCACCAGCTCCAAGCCAGGGGCTGGGGCGTTCGCTCAGCCTTGACCAAGCCGTCAAAGGCTGGCCCTTTCCAAGAGGTCACAGCGATGCCCGTGGGACTGGAATGAGATGGTTGGAGCCCAGAGCGGACTGTGTTTGAAGTCAGATCAGGAGAGCACACCCTCTGGAGATCGAGTCTGGAACGGAAAATGGAAACACGAGAAACAGAAGCCCTGGGCGAGTGGACGGGCCCTGCCCACACGTGTTCTCCAGTCACGTGTAAACTCCAGCAGTAGTTTAGCGGCTGTGCTGTTTTATGCTCACGGGCACGTCTAACGCCTTTCTAACCTCTGCCCCGTGTGCCCCCAGGAGTCCAGCATGTCCAGGACTTAAGTTACAGATGCTCACAGGGGTGAGCTAGAGACGCCCCAAGAGGGTCTTTCTCTAATTCACGACTAGAACGATCGATCCTCTGAGAAACAAGACTGCCGCGCTCCGCCTGCCGCGTCCTTCCGAGGGTCCCGACCGGGGGACGTCGCAGCCCCGGCCTGGCCCAGGCCACTCCGCCTGCCCTGCCCTCCCAGCCCCCCACCCAGGCCGCCTGGAGGGCACGCATGCTCTCACGTGCTAGTCTTCTCCGTTTCTGCAACTGCGCCTGTGACGTTTCTCGGGCCCAGAGCTCACGCCCCCCACTGCCCCCTCCCCAGCACACGCACAAGCCTGCAGATGCCGCCCAAGGGTCCCAGGCAGCCCTGCCGGGCGGGCATTTTGCACCTGCTTCCATCAAGCGCGAAACCCAAATAATCCAGTTTTCCAGCTGCCGGGTCCACACGCCACCGTGGTGGAAATAAACTCAAATTTGACTCCATTTTTGATAAGAGTAAAATCTCTCCACTCACGGCATGGAAAACCACCCGTCCCCTCCCTGCCCTCCACTGACCGCCCAGCCCTGCCAGGCCCGGCCCGGGGGGGGGCCTGTCTGCCTTCTCCATCTGTCTGTCCCTCCAGCACCGCCCTGGCCCTGCCCCCGCCCCTCAGCCCCGGCGTCCTGCCCGGAGGAGGGGCCTCCCTCTGGCTGGCTCCTCAGGTGTCTCAGGTCTGCAGGGGAAAGGCGGGGGGGATCTCTACCCGAGATTTCTGGCCTCTTTGCCCACGCGGCTGTGTTTCCCACGCGGCAGCATCCTCTACCTGTGTGTCACCAGCACCTGCCACAGGTGCATGGGGCACCTCACTGAGCAGTGCACACTGCAGTCAGCGGTGGGCTGGAGACCTAGACTCGGACGCTTTGGCTGAGGGCAATGCATCTTAAGGGGACAACGGGGGGGAAACGCCAGCTCTAGCCTCGGCAGCCATGCCGCCTTGGGCAGGTGATCTGGGGCGAGGACCTCGGTCTCGTCACCTGCCGAGCGTGTGACACCAAGCAGAAGAACCTCTGCCGTTTCTTCCACTGCAGATGCTGTGGACACCCTCTCGGAGGCGCTGAACTGGGATCCTCCAAATTCAGACGGCGAAGTCCTAACCCCAGAACCTCAGCACGTGACCTTACTTGGAAATGAGGTCGTCGCAGATGTGATTAGTGAGAACCTCTGCCGTTTCTTCCACTGCAGATGCTGTGGACACCCTCTCGGAGGCGCTGAACTGGGATCCTCCAAATTCAGACGGTGAAGTCCTAACCCCAGAACCTCAGCACATGACCTTACTTGGAAACGAGGTCGTCGCAGATGTGATTAGAGAGGATGAGGCCACACTGGGGCAGGGTGGCCCCGGATCCAGTATGATCGCTGTCCTGATCAAGAGGGGAAATCTGGACAGACAGGTCTCTTCCACAGTTCAAGTGTCAAGAGACAGAGATCTGGGCTGATTTGAAGGTAACGTGGTTAAACCACAGATCTACGTGAGGAACCGGGGTTTGGGTGAGGCCTTCTGATACTGACGGACTCCCCAAATGGCCAGTGGACTTTTCAGGGGGGAGTCAAGAACAAGGCTCAAGGCGATCAGAAGGGGAAGAGTCCCAGCCTCCCAGTCTAGCTCCCTGTGCAGACCAAGATTAATCTACTCGACATAATTTCCCCACCTTAAGGCTAAAGATTTTCAGGCAATTAAATTTAGTAGCTGACCCGGGTCAAGTTGGGTGAGCAATAATTCCGACTATAATTTCTTCTTATGTGAGTCTGGACATCTTGGATATGAAATACTGCTGCAGGATGGTCCATAACTCCTGGAAAGCTTTATAATAATTCACTTTAGAAATTATCTGAAGGGCAATTTTTGGTCATGGATGGGCCATTTTCCATGCTTCTGTGGGCTCCACTGGGCTAGTATCTTTTTTTTTTTTTTTTTTACGGTACACGGGCCTCTCACTGTTGTGGCCTCTCCTGCTGCGGAGCACAGGCTCCGGACGTGCAGGCTCAGCGGCCATGGCTCACGGGTCCAGCCGCTCCACGGCATGTGGGATCTTCCCGGACCAGGGCATGAACCCGCGTCCCCTGCATCGGCAGGCGGACTCTCAACCACTGCACCACCAGGGAAGCCCTATCTCTGCTTTTTTATGCATTTATTTGTCAAACACACTAGAGTGTTTCCTACGTGTCAGGCACTGGTCCAGCTCTTTACGTCTTCCTAACAACCCTCTGAAGAGGTTCTGCTATCACCCTCAGTTCACAGGGCGGGAAAGCAGGCACAGAGAGGGGCAGCCATCTGCTCAAGGTCGCCCAGCAAGTACCTGCTGGGGGGTGGATCCCCGCCCCTCTGCTTGGTGCTGCCACTCAGGGCTCCTCGCTAGCTCCCTCCCCCTCTCACGTCTGTGCTCCCTCCACGTTCCAGCAGCCCCCCGGCTCCTGTCCCTTGAGGTCTTCCCCCACTCTTTCTCATGGCAGCCGAGGGGTGTTTGTGTGCCCTATCTTTTACCATCCCAGAGGCCCCATGAGAACGAGGGCCATAGTTTTGCTCCACTGTTTCCCCAGCGCCAGAGCCTGGAAAGTATCAGGGAACCGGTGAAGGTGTGTGTGTTTCTGGGTCACATATACATCGTCCCTCTCCTTCCTAATTAAAGGGCCCTTAGTATCTGCCGACAGGAAGGCAGGCCAGGCCTCAAGCCCCCAACGAGTCCACACTCTTGCCATCTGCCCGTCTGGGCAGCTCCGAGGCCAAGGATGGGTTCCTGCACCACACAGGAGTCTCTGAATATCCCGTGTTTCTCTCAAAACCAAATTTTACAAAACTAGGCTTTTCATCATAAAACGAGTGTGTGTTATGGATTAAAGAATCAGACTATTGACGTGTCTGGGGTGAAAGGAAAAGCTCACCTCCCTACCCGGCCCTCCACACTCGCTGCTAACAGCTACTTGTGTGTTTCCAGAAATTTTCTTTGCTCCCGTCCCTCCCTCCTTCTAAAAGTAGGATCATTCTGGACATTTGCTATTTTTCCTTAACTCTTCGTTTCTGGCTGAGACGCATCTCCGAGCCAGTGGTGCAGACCTGCCTCACCTCCCGGGTAGATGGACCCCGCTTCCCTGAACCGTCCGTCGGTGGTGGGAACGTGGGCTCCTTTCTTCCCCTCCTTCCTGCACTAACAACATCGTGTATGTCTCTGGGTACTTGTGCGACTACGTCCTAGGAAACATCCCAGAAGTGGAATTACTTGGATGAAGAGTACGTGCTTTACTTTGACAGACATTTTCAACTGATGTATGGAAAGATCGGGGCAAAAGCACCTCCTGCCGAGGCTTCCTCTGTCCTCACACCTCACCACAGTGGATGGTTCCAGACATGGGCCGCCATGCCGGCTCGAGAGGCTAAAACGGTCCAGAACGTTTCTACAGTTAGGAAGAGGGCACAGCCCCTGTGGAAGATGGTCAGGTGGCTCCTCAATAAATTAAGAATAGAATTACCACAGGATACAGGAATTCCCACTTCTGGAACTCAGGGTCTTGAAGAGCTATTTGCACACCCATGTTCGTAGCAGCGTTATTTACAACAGCCAAAATGTGGGTCAACCCAAATGTCCACGGATGGAGGACGGATGAGCACAGTGCGGTACACCCGTTCCACGGAATATTATTCAACTTAAAAATTAGGGAAATTCTGACATCTGCTACAATACGGATAAATCTTGTGGACATCATGCTAAGTGAAATAAGCCAGACACGAAAAACCAAATTCTGTATGCTTCCACCGACATGAGGCCCCAAGGGGAGTCAAAACACAGAGACAGAAAGCAGACGGGTGGGGGCCAGGGGCTGGGGGAGTGCGAGTGGGGGTTTCTTGTTTCATGGGGACAGAGCTTCAGTTTTGCAAGATGAAAAGAGTTCTGTGGATGCATGGTGTTGACGCTGCCCAACACTGCAAATGTACTTGACTACTGACCTGTGCCCTTAAAAAACGGTTAAGATGATACACTTTTTGCCATGTGTATTTCACCACAATTGGAAAAGACAGGAGGGGGCTAAGATATCACAAAGAGCTGTACAGGCACTCACTGGTTAAAAAGTATAGCAATTATGAAAAGCAAGAAAAAAATTGCTCTGGCTATAGCCGCTTTACGACATAGGGAGGTCTTTAGGTAAACACTGAAACCCTCACCTCATGCTTGGGTCTGATAAATACACCATTTTATACCTCAAGACTGTGATTTTATGTATTATCTTTCTTGTGTTTTTCTAAATCTTGATACTTTTTGTCCAATTTTTCCGCAGAAAGAAAATTCCATATAAAATGAAAACAAGTTGAGATTTTCACACAATTCATTAAATCCAATTACAGTGAAATTTCAGGGAGTTCGCTACAGGCGAAGGGAGAAGAATTATATCCTCAGCTCAAATTAAAGTAAAAAAGAATCAAGTTGTGAGCTAAAGATAGTTCGAGGGAGGGTGAGGGTTGAGACTTGGAGAGAAAAGGAGGGTGGAGGGCGAGAGACCCCCATATCCTATTTTACACGAAACATCGAGCCATTCTCCATCACTCCCACTCCCACTCAGTCAAACTGGGGGGGACTATTTTTAATTAGTTACCTCCCAAAGGTGGACGGTCAGCCTGAGACCATCAGTACGGAGCCCCAGTATTCCCCCAGTTGCCTAAAAAGCAGGCATTTCTGAAACACCAGAGGGACGTGGTGCCCCAGACCTGCACAGTCCGTCAACCACAGGGACCAGAAGATGAGTTATGATGGGGCCGGTTTCCTAGGATGCATGATGAGGTGAGGGGGGCCCCGGGATCCCGGGGGTGTGGGGGGCACACATGGGACCCTGTGCCCACAGAGCTGGGAGGCTCTGGTCAGGAGCCACCTCGTGCTCCCTTCAACATGAATGTGATGCCTGGAGCTGCAGCAGCTGTTTTGTGATCGTAAGGCACCATGCGTGAGGATGAAAAGGCAATACATTAAGGATGGTAAACGAAGAAGACAGACCTATCCGGGCTTTTGAGAGCAATAGTTCAGCTGCCCAGCCAATGCTTACAACCCTCTACTGCAACACGGCTTGTAATGTGAGAAGAATAATTGCAGTTTGAAACATTAAATTAGCTGGGTTAAATAATTTTAAATTATTTAAGAGTTCTTTACTTTGCAGCTAAAAGCAATTCTTAGGGATATACCTCTTTTCGTAAGTGAATCTAACATTTCTCCTTTTATCTACTTTGTAGTATTGTGAGGATCTGAATGAGATAATAATTTTATTAGTGCAGAATTCCATGTGTATCATTGTCATCCCGAGAGGAACCAGAGGCTCAGGAAGAGAAATGACTTATTTACCTGGTTTGTGAAAGAACCAATCGGCGGAGGAATGTGAGAGGCTGTGTACCTGCCTTGCCCAGCACCCCTGGCCTCTCAGTGCTGTTCGGAGAGCCCGTGTCTACACTGGATGGGGGCAGAGCACCAGGAAGGAGTCACAGAATCAAAATAAAGGGGTAATTAACCCAAAGTTAATTGTTGGGATCAAACATTAAAAGATTGATGATACCAGACTGGGGCGGGGCTCTAGACTGGGCAGGCTCAGGGGTTCAGACAGGAGCAGAAATGATGTGCAAAGATGTTTACGTGCACTTTGATGTTTCACAGCTCTGCAAACCGGATTCTGAGGCAGGTGTGTTCTAACTCGGGTTAAGATCTGCTGAGCTGCACGACAAGCTGGCCTTAGACTAGCAGAGATCATTTCAGTGTCTCTCTTGAACTGATGGAGACATTAACGAAAAGTAATCAATTAATTCATGATGCAAATCAGAAGTGGGCAAACCATTATGATCTCTCTGTAAAATTCAAAGACAAATTGGACGGGGTGGCTTTTCCAGGGTTGTCTTTAGTTTACGGAGTTCTAAAGTACCACCATTTTGTGTACAAACGGTGGCTGTTAGCACAATACTTGCGCAGCGACCGTGTGTTTTTGAAATCCTCAGAGCTCGGACAACACGTGACAGAACTTCCCCCCCTGCGTCAGGGCCTTTTGCTGTCAGAGAACGTGGTGAGATGCGGGGCCAGACCAGAGCAGAGTGTGAGCGTGTGGGCGGCCCGGGGCGGGCCCGGGGGCTCAGCGAGTCTTACCCAGCCGGTTGCAGGGGTTCCGTTTGAAGAGGGCTCTCAGAAGACTCTGAGCCTCCACGCTGAGGAACTGCGGCATGCCCAGCTTGGCTCTGAAAAGCACAGTCGTATTTTCGGGTAAGAAGGATGAGCCCCAAAGGGAGAAGGGTTTTCTTCAGGGTTCTGCGGTTCTGCAGTCAGCGTTCACAGACAAACCCAATCACATCCACGTGACCCAGAGCAGCTGTTTACAACAGCCATATAATGATTCACTAAAAATAACAAGGCCACTAAAAATAAACAAGAATGATCCCACGAACATACAGAACATTTTAAATGGAAATTAACTATGGTTTCCAAGACAACAACAAAAAAGGCTTTGGAGAGATGCCAGCATGGTTGACATTTTAGGACCCTCCTCTTGGCTTGAGGAGACAGCTGGATTCTCTCCTCTGCCTCTGGTGTGGTCTGCGGCAACATCTGGGAAAGGAGGGCCTTGCAGGACCTCGCTTTGGGAACCACGTGTCCACAGTTTGCTGCTGCCCCTTCAGAAATGCTGTCACTCCCAACGACAGGTTACAAGTTCACACCTGGGATTTGCTGGAGGGAATTATTCTTGCTTTAGAAAAAAAGGTCTTGTTCCCTCTTAAAATTAAAAGGAACAGAGGCCATCAAAAACAAAAAAAACCAGAGTAGACTGTAGTTACGCATGTCATCCACAGTGTAAGGTCATGTGATACAGGGAAACATCGTTCACATCCTCTCTACGGGGTGTCTTCCATGAACTGCTCTCCTTCTATTTATATAATGATGTACCTACAAAACCGTAAGCTTTGCAGGTGCCTCCTGGTTCTACAAGCGTTGCGTGTCCACCTGCAAGCAGAGTTTGAGAGAGCTGGTCGTGAGGCCAGGCACCTTCGTGGATTCTCCTGCAGGTGCGGTGGGCCCAGCCTCTCACTGAGCAGGGAGACAGTAACTTGGAGCCTGCCTGATTCCAGGGCCACTTCCTCACCCCGTCCGCCCTCCGTCAGCTTCTCTCTCCCAGGGCTTGCCCTCTGACATCTCGCTCAGAGGAAGCCTGCTCTGATGAAGATGTTACAGCAAGGGACTTCCCTGGCAGTCCAGTGGTTAGGGCTCTGCGCTTCCACTGCAGGTGGCATGGGTTCGATCCCTGCTCAGGGAACTAAAATCCTGCCTACTGCGCAGCACGGCCAAAAAAATAAAATGATGTGGTTTTTTTGTTTGTTTTTTCTTTTGTTTGTTTTTTAAAAGCTATTACAGCAAGACTGGCTCTGGGTTTAGACTTCTTTCTAGGGTTCTAAGAGCAAAACCCATTTTTGTGTTAAAAGATTCTTCATGAGAATTAAGGAGAAAATTATGTTCGTACTCAGCGACTCGGGCCGTATGATTCCTGCTGATGTCAGGCAGGAGAGCTCAGGCACGTGCATGAACGGGTCAACAGGCAGAGAAGGGAAGGCTCTCTCAGGAGCCCCTGCAGCCCTCTGCCCCCTGAACCTGCACTTTTGAAGGTCACCAACCATCATGTCTAAAGACCTTGCCGTTGGACAACTTAGATGATTTTTACTGATGGAAAACTTTATCTTTGGTAGGAGATTTCATCAGAATCACTGAGAGATGCCACTGGCTCCACCCACTGACATGAAAATGCCACGAACGCTCATTACCGTTACTGCCCACTGAACAGTCCCGCTTTTGAAGACCGAAGCTCTCGATATCAGAAGGCGCTAACGCGTACTGGGGTGGGTCCCAAGGTGGGTGTCTTACTCACTTGAGGATGAGGGCCATGGTCTCCTTCCTGTCCTTCCCCTGGAATGGCAGTGACCCCGTGAGCATCTCGAACTGCAGACCAACACAGAAGCAAGAGTTCAGAACCCACGAACTTCACAGTGGCGAGACCCAGACAGGCAAAATGCAGCCCAAGTTCACGTACCCGTTCAAAATGTGGTCAGTTAAGTGCAGGCGCTGGCCTACATGCTTGGTGTACATCAGCGAACAGAACTGCATTGTGGACCTTGGCATTCAGTGGGGAGACTGATGGATGATGGACACAGTAAACGCTCAGCTCTACGGCCGTGAGAAGGTGCTCAGCGCCATGGAGAGGGGGATGGGGACCTGCAGCCATGGCCACACACCTTCCACGGGGTCGACTGAGGACCCGGCCTTCTCTGGAGGGTGCCGTGGAGGGGCTGAGCAAGGAGGGGAGGACAGGGGTGGGGAGAGAGCGCTCCGGGTCCAGGTCGAATGGGAGGGTGCTCTGCGGACCCTGAGTGCCCTGCAGACTCATCACCGTGACGACCCTCCTCCTTCAGGCTACTGTGACCCACCTCCCCAGCTGTTACGAGACACCGAAAGAGGAGGGGACGAGTCTGTCAAAGGAGTGAGCAATTCAGGGAGGAATGTCCTGTGCCCGAGAGCAAGGTGGCGGGACCATTCCTGGCATGTGGACCGTGGCAGACAGCAGAGGCTGGGCCTCTCCTGGAAGAGGCGAGGGGCCAACCTCTCCGGTCACCTTCTCCAAAGTCCAGGGGCATTTCCCGTCTCATGGGGGCAGGAGGCGCAGGGGCCCGGGGAGCCCAGGCCCGCTCTGCTCTCACTGCCTGTGGACCCTCGGGGCACAGACCTTCCTGGGCACCGGCACCGCCACCTGAGCTAGGGATGCGGGAAGGTCATGCCCTGTGCCCGGGAGACCCTCACAGAGACGCGTGTTCACAACACAAGATGACAGGGCCCGTGAGAGCGTCACAGCAAAGCACCAGACATCGACAGCTGGGGGACCAGAGGAGGTTCCAGAAGTGAGTGTGGGGAGCCTGGGAAGACGTGGGGGAAACAAGTGGGAAGAAGCCTGACTGGGGGCATCAGCTCAGAGCAGGTCACTTTCCTCCTCCCTTTCTTGTCCCTCCTTCGCTACCTTTTTTTTGTTTGTTTTTTGCAGTACGCGGGCCTCTCACTGTTGCGGCCTCTCCCGTTGCGGAGCACAGGCTCCGGACGCGCAGGCTCAGTGGCCATGGCTCACGGGCCCAGCCGCTCCGCGGCACGTGGGACCCTCCCGGACCGGGGCACGAACCCGTGTCCCCTGCATCGGCAGGCGGACTCTCAACCACTGCGCCACCAGGGAAGCCTCTCCTTCGCTTTGACTTCTCTCTCAGTTGTTTTTCTTTCCATCTTTCTTTTTATGTCCTCACTGCCCCTTTTATTTCCTTTCAGCCTCTCCATTTATTTCTTTAATATGCAATGATTTTGACCAGAAAAAAGTATGAAAGGCATATTTTATATTATGGGACAGATTTTATTAATATATCTAGAAACAGACGAGGGGGATGGCATATTCCCACTCCCCTCTCCCCCAGAAACCTCACAAAACTAACTCCAGGTGGCTTTGATGTGTGTGTGGTTTTAGCTGCAGTTTTCTCTGCTGTGCTGGCCGGTAAGACAGTCCTCTCCAGGCTCGGGCCGGCCTCCTGCTCTTTTAAATATCATTTCCACAGAGACACACGTGGCATTCTGTGACGTCAGAGCATCGGGCAAGGGCTCCCTGGAGAACCACTGTATGGTCACTCGTGAGCCCAGCCTACATCTTTTTTTTTTTTTTTTTTGTGGTACGCGGGCCTCTCACCGCTGTGGCCTCTCCCGTTGCGGAGCACAGGCTCAGGACGCGCAGGCTCAGCGGCCATGACTCACGGGCCCAGCCCCTCCGCGACATGTGGGATCTTCCCGGACCGGGGCACGAACCCGTGTCCCCTGCATCGGCAGGCGGACTCCCAACCACTGTGCCACCAGGGAAGCCCCCAGCCTACATCTTTAAGGGCTTCGCGAGTATCCCTGGGATCCAGGGACAGGATGAAGCCTGTGGTCTCCCTCTGGGAGCCCACCCCACCCTCCAGAGGAACGTGCTTCTCAGGCGGATGCGGACTTAAGAATTGGAATCACTCCCGAAGACGCAGAGCTGTAACCTCGGACCTGGGAGCCGGTGTCGGGAAGACAACATCAAACTTCCAGTAAAATCCGCAGCGAGGGTGCCGAGGCCCCCGTGCCCGCCCCCCACTACACACCCTCCAGACAGGGTAACGGGGAAGCACCCACGTGGACAGGAGCAGAGCCGAGGATGCAAAGTTACCCTGCAGAGGAAGAGGCTACCCTGACGGTCTCACCAACATGTCTAAAGAGAGATGATCGGTGGGAAGGTAAGCAGAGCGGGACGTCCCCGTGGCTTCTGGCGTGGAGACGGACTGCACCCCAGCAGAGGCTATTCAAGGTCTGTATAACCACGAACACGGCAAGCGCCACCAGCGCCCTGGCAGCTGACGCTCACGGCGCCCTTGTCAGGCCGCGAGCTTGGGCCCATCACTTGCCTGTATTAATGTGCTTAATTTGTTGTGATTCTGTCTTGGGAGCAGTCTTCTCATTACAGCCTGACTTCCCTCGTAGGTGGCTGACGGGGGGGAGAACGCACTGACCCTGGAGACGGGGGCACTGCCCCGCGTGGTGTGACGTCACCTACTGTACGCCCGTGAGCTGGCATCCCGGCCGGAGCCGTGGGAACGGCCTCCTGAGCTGGTTTGACGTGTCTGCCCCCCACAGACGAGGGTCAGCCGTCCGTGCCGACAAACCCAACACAGCCAGCGCTTCCGAGCCCACGGGGCCGGGGACCAGAACCGAGAGACCGAGCGTGGCCTCCTGGGTACCAGCCTAGGGGCACCCAGCTGATGCCCTGCACCGTGAGCAGGACCCAGCCCAGAGGTCCCGGGGCGAGAGGCATGCGTGTGGGAAGGAGGCTCTGCCAGTGCTGGCCGAGCGACGCGCCTCAGTTTCCTCGTTTGTGGAATACACAAGGAGGGGGCTGACAAGCCGGGAATGCCACGATGCTCCTCCCATCCAGTCAGTGTGAGACTCACAGCCTCGGAAGTCTGGCCCACGCTGAGGGCCCGGCGGGCCGGCTGCGGGGGATGGGTGGGGGGAGGGGGAAGGGAGGAGAGGAAGGACCGCGTGAGGCGGGGGACGGCAGCCAAGCCCGCTTCTGTTGTGACTACAGACCGCCCTGGCGTTTGCTGCACGCTCTGTCTGCGAACACGTGACCCAAAGAAAATCCAAGTTTCTAGATGCAGATGTAAAAATGCTTCACTCTACGTGTATTTTGGTTCATGGTGATTTTGATGACTAAGTGGAGGGATTCTGTGTTTGAAATAAGAAAAATATGTTTAATCTGGAGATAGCTGCATCCCTTCAAATCCTCCTGCTAAACCCGTAAGAGCGTTAAGGATAAAGGTTTGACTCTTAACACATTTGCATCCTAACTTGAATCCCAGCTCTGTTTCCTGATGGTGGGAGTCTGGAGGGGGGACAGAGAGGAGGCTGCCAGGAAATGCTAGGGTCAGGAATTGGTGGCCCCCCTTGTCCTGAGTCACACAATGGGCACTGTTTTCCTCGGGTCACTCCTGGACCTCTGAACCCCAGGAGTGGGCGGGTGCTCAGGGGACAGCCACGTGGGCACCTTGGGGACCGCAGATGCCACGCTGCAAGCACATCAAGCCACGAGCACATATTACCATGAGCACATCATATCCCAAGCATACCATACCACGAGCACACCATGACACGAGCATGCCATACATACCAGGAGCACACCACACCACGAGCACGCCGTACCATGAGCACGCCACACCATATCACGAGCCCCCATACCATGAGCACGCCAAAGGACCACCAGTCTGCGCTCTGCGTGTGGCCCCGCCGGTTCACCACCTCGGGCGCCATGTACTCGATCGTCCCGCAGAACGAATAGGCTCTCTTGTCGTGGTCGATGGCCTCCTTACTCAGCCCGAAGTCTAAAAGAGAAAGAGCACACAGTGCTCAGTCTCCGGGCGGCACCTGGAGCCCTGCTGCCCGGCCGGCCCACCTCCCACCGCTGTCCTCTTGGGGCCAGGCTGCCCACAGAAGCTGAACCAAACCCGACACCTCCGGGTCAGCTTCTATAGGGACCCACACATTCAGGAGTGCTCCCGAGGGCGCCTAGAAACCGCATTCCTGACGCCTGACACCAATTCCCCGGGAGCCTGTTTTTAGCAGGACGCCCTGGACGTCAGCGGCCCCAGCGGAGAGGCCTGCGGGGCTACTCCGAAGGAAGGGCAGGAAGACGGCGCTTGTTCTGAAGGAAAGGGCGGGAAAGGGGTTACGAGCAGGAGGCCACTCGGGAAGGAGGTCCCCGGCTGGTGAGGCACGAAGGGGAAGGCAGACAAGGTGGGCGGGGCTTCAGAGCATTTGCCATGGGGTATCCTCCCCTGGACCTTGTCCACAAAACCTTCCGCCAAGGCCGTCATCCTCCAGTGCCCGCGCTACTGCACCCAGTGGATGAAGGACGCAGTGAACACGCTGGTTCTAAGATTCCAGAGCCCTCCACGTTCACCATCTGTGAGTTTAAAGTTGACATCCCTTCTTCCTGGGGCCACGTGAGGACCAAGAGAGCTCACGGCTAGGTGAGAGTCCCCAGCACCCACGTGGGGCTGCTCGCTCACTGCCGAAGTGACTCACTCAGCACATCAGAGTCTCGGGGCTTGTTTGACCACAATGACTAAACAGAGGAAGCCAAACCTCTATAATATGACACATAAATTTAACGTGGCAGCTCACACTTATTCCAGCTACCTCCGTACACGTGAGATCTATATAATACACGTGCAGCTCCTCACTCAGCAGAGAAAACCGGTCAGGTACTCGCAGAACCTTCAGTCTCCACAAAGTGCCACGCGGGCACTTCTGAACCGCCTTAACCAGTTGTAGAAGTCAAGTCAGGTTTACTTTCTCAGCTTGTTAAGGGTTAACTTCTGCTGCTGTTCTACACGTGGGAAGGCACAGAAGGCCCCAGCAGGTCAAACTGGACTCATTGCGGGGGGCAGGTCCCACCAGCAGACACTGCGGACGCCCTTGGACCTGTGCAGCCCCTGGCAGGAGGTCGCCGTCTAAAGGGTCTGTCAGGTGAGTGCCGTGCTCTTGTGCGTAATTCATGAGAAATTTAAGAAGTCTCACTGTCTGACATTAACGAGCAGTAACTGTCAATCGCTCTGTGCACTCTGCTGGGACTGGGGGTCCATCAAGAACGGGGTGAACCAGCCCAGAGAAGGGAACAGGCAGCAGGGAGACCACATGGTGTGGGGCTGAGAAGCAGAGGACAGGAGGCTCTGAAGACAGAACAGGGGTAGAGCAGGTGTCCCGCCTAAGCAGAGACAGCTGCCACTGGAGGCGAGGGGGGAGCATTTGCGCAGGGACAGCCCACTGGTGGACACGGGGAGCGGGTGTGAGTGGAGACCAGGCCAGGACCCGGCCAGCGGGGGGCCAGCGGAATGGCCCCCAGAGACGTCCACGCCCCAACCCTGGAACCTATGAATAGGTCACCTTACCTGGCAGAGGGGGCCCTGCTATATCTCCAGAAGGGAGGTTATCCTGGGGCGCCAGGATGACGCACAGTAAGTACAAGGTCCTTATGTGGACTTGGGGGCAGAGGCCAGAGTCAGAGAGAGACTGGGGTGCTGCCCCCTGGCTCTGAAGGAGAAGGATGGGGCCGTGAGCCCAGGGAAGTGGACAGCCGGAGAGGCGACAGGACCATCCTTCCCTGGAGCCTCCACAAAGGAGTGCACCCCTTTTGATCTTAGCCCTGTGAGACCTGTTTTGGACTTGTGGCCGCCAGGGCTGTTAAGATGATGAGCTGATGCTGTTTTGAGCCACCGAGGTTGGTAATTGTGACACAGCAAGAGGAAACTAGCACAAGCGGGTGTCACGGAACAAGGGGGGGCGGTGCTCGTTCTGGCTGAACCGACGGCAGTGGGAGGGGTTTGAGGTTTCAGTGGGGAGATCGGCCCCGCAGACATGCTAAGATGAGATTCTTGAACGAAACATCCAGTGACGCTGAGAGTCAGCAGGAAAGGCACTAGAAGGGTCTTAAGTCAGAGGGAGAGAAGGAAGGAGGGCCGACCTGGGAAGCGTGAGCGTCCCCAGGAAGACACACACCAAAAGAACTAAGCCACGGCCACGGGGAAGGCAGCCCTGCGTGCACACGCTGGTGTGATGAGAGAGAGGGCTTGAGCTCTGGGTCGGCCCCCAGGTACCAGGGGCGCCGGGGTGATGTCACCGGTCGGTGGCGGGTGGTATTTTACAAACCTGTGATCTTAATATGTCCCTCTTCGTCCAGGAGGATGCTGAAAGAAAGGGGGGGAAACAGATGCTTTAAAAGAGACGAGACACACGGAAGGGCACGGAGACCCCAGGGGAGCCACCCAGGCCCTTGGGCAGCACTCTCCACGCTGGCTGGGGGGCGGCAGGTCACCTGCTGTTCGCAGACGTGGCCTTTAGACCACTGCTTCCTAGTCGGCAGCTTCTGCTGGGTCAGGAGCACAGGCACATCCGCGGTGTGTGGGGGGCAAAGGGCACCCCCATGTTCTTGTGCCTGGCTCAGCAGGCTCACACTGGGGACTGCAGGTGTGAGACCCTCTCAAGCCCAGGGGAAGGTCTGGGGACCCCCCAGGCTGTCTGTCCTGCATGAATGGGCCTGAGAGCGTCCGCAAGTGCCCTGGCTTGTGCAGACGCAGAGCTGCTCAGAGGGGACTTCCTGAACCCAGGCGGGCCCTCGACGGCTAGAGCCTGCTCTTCTGGCCAGACCCCTCCACGAGCCCCGCCTGACCCTGGGAACCACCGCGACCTCCGGGGGAGTCTGTGACACCTCAGGCCTCAGCCCCCGGGAGCCATGTTGTGGAAGCCGGTCCCACGGGGTCCCTCCTGGTGCCCTGGACCAAGCTCTCAGCATGCCGGCATCTGACGTCCAGATGCCCCACGGGGAGCGCTGTCCTGTTCCTCCCAGCTCTCTGCAGTACGGCGAGGCTGACGCCCACGGGAGGGCGGAGGGAACGTCTGAGGGGATGGACGCAGGCGAGCTTTCCACGAGGCCCTTCTCCAGCCCATCAGCCCACAGGCCCCCGGGGCTCCTGGCTTGCCCTGTTTCTTTCTTTGCTGTAATTAAACTCTGTTCCACCAGCTCCTGGGAGGCACCAGCCCGGATCTAAAGAGACCAGGACGTGGGCTGTGAGGATTAATATGTGGTACGTTAAACACATGTGGGAAAGGAAGGAAGTTCTGACACAGGCTACCACATGGATGGACCTCGAGGACACCACGTCGAGGGCAATAAGCCAGCCACAAAAGGACAAATACTGTGTGACCCCCCTTACGTGTGGTCCCCGGAGCAGTGAGATCCACAGAGACAGAAAACAGAAGGGAGGGTGCTGGGGCAGGGGAGGGCGGTGGGGTATCATGGGGACAGGGCGTCAGTTTTGCAGGATGAAAGAAGTCTGGAAGATGGATGGTGGAGACGATCGCACAGATGGTGTGAACGCTCTTAACACGACTGAACTGTGCACTTGAAAATAGTCAAGGTGGTAAATTTTATGTCATGTTTATCTTACCACAATTTTTAAAACGCTGCCATGGGAATAAAAATCATACCTACTGTTTTATGGAAATGGGAAGGGAAAAGTCACAGTGTATAATTAAGATGACAATTTATAATGAAAGAAGCGAATGTTCTTATCTTTGCTTTTCAGTTATACTTAATCTTTGCCCAGAAGTGAGCAACTTTCATGATTAACTCCCTACTAATTCTAATGGAAACAAAATCCTTTCTCTTCAATCCTGCAATTCCATATTACTATTTTTAACTATAAAGATCCCTTTGACCTTTAACTAGAGGGAGAATCGGGGTGCTGCCTTCATGGGGCAGAGCTCACAGCGGAGGGGAGCAGGTCGGCAGAGCTGGCTGTGACAGCGGCCTCAGCGCCTGTTTTCCGAAGGCGAGGCTGAGTTTGCAGGACACGGCTCTTACGGGGATACTCAGGAGAGAGCCTTTCACGGTTATTTAAACATCATTTACACGTGCAGCCAGTGAGGCTGTACCCAGCTGGTGGTTAGGCTGATGCCGTGCGTGGGGAGCACTTCCCTCTGGTCACAGGCAAATACGCTTTGCATCAGGGACATACACAACGTTCCTGGTCTCTAGGCAAACCCAGGCGTTTCCCTTAAACGACTGCCACTTCTCAGAGCAGAGTCTGCATTTTTCTCAGTTCCCTGCAGGTGAAGAAGGGACCAGGAACAAGGGCTGGGATCTACTTCCTGTGCCCTCAGGGCCTGGGCTGCCTTGTGCTCCAAGCCTTGGGGTCCCACCAGGCCCCACATATCCAGGGACAGGCATGGACCTCAGTCTATAGGGGGACAGGGGGCCATTATCAACCACGTCACAGGCCAGAGGGAGAAAATCATCAACTTCGCGGCAGGGACCACTGTCAGGTCAACCAAATGAACTTAAAACAGCATCCGCTAGATCCTTCCTTTTCAAGTGGATCCTCCTAGTCTGTGCAGCTCTACACAGAAAACAGCAGGAAAAGAACCTGAAGTAAGAACATTATTATCTGGAGGGACTTTAAAAAAAGATTTAGACTGGATTAGCAAAATATCCTAGAAATAGTATTACAGATGATCATTGCCAAAGATACACAAATCTTATTGGAATTTGGGCTGGGAATCTGGTGCCACTGTCTTTTAGAAAAACTCAGAAAGGCTCATCTGACTCGTCACCTAGAAATGGGCCTGTCGAGACAGCTGAAAGGGCTTTCCAAGGTGGAGGTGGTGATGGGGAAGAGACCGGCACAGAAGACACACACTAGTGAGGGGGTGGCGTGTGAGACATTCCCAGTGCAGGATGGGTCCCACCTAAGGAGGGAGGGCAGGGGCTGTGGGAGGAGGAATGGTGGGCTGCCTACCTGCCCAGCCTCCTCTACCTGCCCAGCCTCTCCACCTGCCCAGCCTCCTCTACCTGCTCAGTCTCCTCTACCTGCCCAGCCTCTCCACCTGCCCAGCCTCCTCTACCTGCCCAGCCTCCTCTACCTGACCAGCCTCCACTACCTGCCCAGCCTCCTCTACCTGCCCAGCCTCTCCACCTGCCCGGCCTCCACTACCTGCCCAGCCTCCTCTACCTGCCCAGCCTCTCCACCTGCCCAGCCTCCTCCACCTGCCCAGCCTCCTCTACCTGCCCAGTCTCCTCTACCTGCCCAGCCTTCCCATCTGCCCAGCCTCCTCTACCTGCCCAGCCTCTCCACCTGCCCAGCCTCCTCTACCTGACCAGCCTCCACTACCTGCCCAGCCTCCCCTGGACCACAGGGATGCAGGCCCGGCCCTGCCTCCCTTGGAGGGTGTTACGAGGGTCAGGTGAGAAGGGGCTAGGACCATCCCACACAAACCAGCACAAGCCACACCTATGTCTGGGCACCCTTCCAGGGGCGGGCAGGTGGAATCCCTGCCTGTGGGGCGCTAGCACCGGAATGTCCCCAGGCTATGCCCTCCCTGGGGAATTAAGTACAGGGACAAGGCGACGTGGGCAGCAAGAGGGCCCTGCCCTGCCTTGTCCTCACTCACTTTTCTGGCTTCAGGTCTCTGTAGATGATGCCCAGGCTGTGCAGGTGGTCTAGAGCCAAGGCCAGCTCAGCCAGGTAGAACTTGACATCCTCCTCCGTGAACATCACCTGGCAGGAGAGAGAACAAGACTTCAGCCTGCCCTGTGGCTGCTGGCTTTAAAGACAGAGGCACTCAGCCCCACGAAGACTCCGCTCCGCTCTGCAGACCGCGGCCCCCAGACAAGGCTCTTCCGACTCCTACAGTGGAAACATGAGTTCTCAGCAAAGTTTTAGGACCAGTGAAGGGGAGGGGGCGCTCCTCACAAAGCCGCTGGGCCTTTTGGGCGGAGCCCCGGGCAGAGTTTCCTCCCCCGACCTTTCCTGCCCCACAAACCATGCAGCTCTGGAGTGTGTTTCTGGGTTTATGTTTTAATATGTGCGCTTCTAATGTAACACTTTAATACAAAAAACTAAACCACACTGTGAAGGTCTGATTACAAACACGCCTGAAGGATTTACTGAAAATATGTCTCAAATTTCATCCCTCCTCCCTTCAAGTTCACCTCTTCCCCCCTTTTGGGTTTATGCAAACTAGGAACTGCCGTCTCCCCAAAGCGGGACGAGTCCCACCAAATACGACCCGCCCGTGGAGCATCGGTGGGCGCCCCTTGCCGGAGAGGCTGCTGGGAGAGGGACGCTGGTCTAGCTAAAACACACACGAGGCCACGGCGCCCAGCACACCTCAAGGTCATTGTCTCCTACTGTTCCCCTGTCCCTGCGGTTGTGAGAACCGCATGTAATTTGGTAGTCACCTTACCAGCAAGCCAGATGGTATCAGAAACCATTCTTTACCCGCACCATGAGAAATGAATGTCACAGAGACTAGAAACCCATGTCATGACTGAATTCTCTCTGAAGGCAGATGCGTGAAAAATCAATACATGATCAGAAGGTTGCCTGGAAAGCTCAGGATAAGGGCAATTTGGGGAATTGAACAGTGACTACATCAGGCTAATGACGGCGGAGCACATCCATTTCACAAAAGGGATGCCTCCCAGTGGGGAGGACGTGCACCCCAAGTCCTGGATGACATTTGGGTACCACCAACCCTCATTGCCCCTCTGGTCTCTGGAATCTCCTGTTCTGCCTTCCACACTCGGCCGGCACCTTTCCTGGTTGGGTATTTCTTTTCTACATTGGTTAGCATACTCAGTGGGCTTCCCTGTGAGAAGGATTTCCCCGTAGGAGATCCTGCTGGCTGTCGAATTCTCTTTGGCCCGACTTTCTCCATCTCTGTCCATAACCACACAGGCACATCTACAGCTCAGTGCTCAGGGGCGGCCGTATGACTCTCCTTGGCCGCGCTTAGGGCACAGATCTGTGTGGCCTCCAAGTGCAAATGACAAAGGGTTTCTCTATGGGAATGAAACACCCATGGATGTGAGTTCTTGAAGGCAGTCAGTACGGAGACCGACACACACAAGGATGTTGTCTAGTGGACTCGGTGAAGAGGATGGAAGGGAAGTACTTTTTTGCATAGGGTTAGGGTTAGGGTATCATTCATTTCCTGTGTTTCTGTGAACTGAGACCCTCTTGAGCCCAGGCTGGACAACTTCACTTCTACTCTGAAATAAAGGGTCCTATGGGTACCCTGCGTGTTGCCTTTTTGGTCAAGAAGCCCAACAACAGGGTGTGTCACCCTGGATGCTGGACAGACCAACCCCCAGTGGCCTGACTTCCTTCGGCCGGCGTGGGAAGGGAGCAAATCACTAGGCATCAGATGAGACACTGGCCGAGGTCAGTGATTCGCCATCTTTGGAAACGAGAGCTCAGCTGGGAGGCAGGTTAAGGGACCAGAACCTGACCCAAAGGGCTTTGGAGAACTTGGATCTGGATCCTCCAGCCCGTGCTTGCAACCTGCATCGCCAAGAGCCCAATACATCAATTGTGCCATTGCCCGAGGGACCGTCAGGAAACAGAGGGAGAGCAGCCCGAGGTCTCGGGGAGCCCACTGCCGCTTCACCTTGACTGACAGCACTTCGGATGGAGGGATCTCCTGCTGTAAAAGTGGGCAGTGAGGAAAGGGGGAGGCCAGCCCGAACCCCCTGTTACAGCCCAGTAAGAACCCCGGTGCCAGGTGAGGTTGCGTCAGAAGGGCCGGGAACCTGTTCTGTGCATCGTGTCAACACGCTGTCACCTTCATCATGCTCTTCTGTATAAAGGAAACTGCACAGAATCAACAGGATTAAAAGCCTGGCATTATCACTGCCTCGAGCAGGGTGCGCAGGGGGCAGAGAGCTTTCACGCTGCGCTGCAAGACATCCCGGAAAGCTCCTAAGTCAGGTAGTGGGGGTCAAGGACAAGCCCTGGGGGGCATGGAGCGCTCACGGGTGGAAAGTGGAAAGTGAAACGTTGTGAAATAAAGTCTTCCCTACGTAACATAAATCAAGTTTCCATCTGCTCTACACAGGGAAGGTTCTAGAGCTCCACGGGGGTCTTGGGAAGAGTCCGTTTTCTTAAGATCTTTCGAGGACAACAGAGTTCTTCTCTGTGTGACTCGTGAGACATCTTTAAAACACGCGCACACACCACACGCCGTATACCCTCACACCAAATACGTACACACACACACACACGCCACCCACCACACACACGTGCGTGCATGTACACGCACGTTCACACATTCCCTCGCACACACACCACACACACACGCACGTACACACACACACCCCGCCCCCTGCTCTCCTGTCCCTCGAATTCTAGGCAGAAACCCACAGCCTGCACTCCACGTACCTCTTTGGAGAGCCTGGTGAAGAGGTCTCCTCCGCGCAGGAAGTCCAGAATCAGATAGAGTTTTCCCTCCGTCTGGAAGGCTGCGGAAGGAGAGAGTTGAGAGCATTTCGGCGTCACGGTCCCCTGCGGTGGACATCATTCCCCTGGGTCCAGGCTCTGAGTGCAAAAAGCCCGTCTCTCGTTGGCTCAAACAATACTGTGTAGCCTGTAACCCTGGGTCATTTCAGAAACAGGACTGGGGCCGGGCTGGAGACCGCACAGCGGAGAGGGCAGGACTTGGGGAAGGGAGTGGACGGTGATGAGCTCTGTCTCTCACTTTTACTCATGGTCTGGAGGTTATTTCTCCTCCTCTCCCCACCCCTTCCCCACCCCTTCCCCGCCTCCTTCCTTCCTTCCTTCCCTCCCTCTCTCCTTCTTCCTGCCTTTTTTTTTAATCACAAAGGGACTGAAAGACACATGGAGAAGAGTATGTGTAGGTTCCACTTGCTCTCATCACCACTACTGACGCGGGGCTTTGGGCACAACCGTGTCTTCTTAGAGACTTGGCTTTGCTGGCAGGTGTCTGGTAAGGAGCAGGGCGATCGTAGTGAGCGTTTGGGACGAGTCCCCTCCCCTTCCTATGGAGTTGTGTTCGGTACAACTCAGGGCTCAAGGATATCCACTATCTGCTCCTTCTTTTACGGCTGCGCTGGGGACGGGTCAGCCCAGCTACCTGTACCTGGTGGCAGCAGCGCTCGTGTGCTCTGTTTGGTCCCTGAGGGCCACAGTTATGGGCATGGAGTTCACGGTTCAGCCCCCGCCCGCCACTAGCAAGGGCACGCCTTGGTCAAAGGGGGGGACGGTGCATGCGCGAGAGGCTCAAGAGAAACTAACCACCGTGGCTACTGGATGGTCAGTTCAATGTTCCCGCTGGCCTGGCACGTGGCATCTGTTCTACACACAAAGGAAGCATGGCTGGAAGGGGTGCTGACATCCTCACACACTTGGGAACTTTTCATTTTCTAAAAGTCAATGCCAGAAGCATTATAAATGTTGGGGTTTTAGAAACATAAAGCCTCTAACTAGAAACCCCTTTGTCAGAACTGTGTAAACTGCAGCGTGGATGAATGCCCTGTCCTAGGGCTTGATGGGCAGATAGAGGACAGGTATCTTTTTTTTTTTTTTTTCCGGTACGCAGGCCTGTCACTGTTGTGGCCTCTCCCGTTGTGGAGCACAGGCTCCGGACGCGCAGGCTCAGTGGCCATGGCTCACGGGCCCAGCCACTCCGCGGCATGTGGGATTTTCCAAGACCGGGGCACGAACCCGTGTCCCCTGCATCGGCAGGCAGACTCTCAACCACTACGCCACCAGGGAAGCCCAACAAGTATCTTTTGATCAATCACAGAGGTAACGTGGAGGATGCCTTTAAAGATCTCTGCAAGACCCCAGTTCTCAACTTCTTCAGAAAAACACCTGGGAAACCAACCGAAACGACACCTGGATCGGATCTGACACCAGCGAATCAGCAGCGCTGAGGCGGCCGTGTGATAAAGGGGGGTCAGCCTGCCGCCACCGTTGGGATCTAAGGGCACCTGCCCGTGGCCCGAGGGATCCGGTCACCACGCGGCTGCCCGCAAGGTCACATCCATGTTGGCTCTTATTATTTCTGAAAGGAGAGGCCGTGTGCTTTCCAAACAGGGCTTTCTAAACTGTCTTCTTAGGAATCTCAGAAGTTCACGAGCAAAGAGCCCTGTCCTCCTGGCTTTGCGTGTGTTCATGCCTTCACTCCCGACGTCGGTAAAAGTCACGGACAGTCTCCTACAACCCTGCCCGCCCCCGAGCCCCTGTGCCAACCAGGTACGGGATTTGTCGTTGTTCTGCCCAGCGCTTCGCCCACACTAATTACTCGATTAGGGCACAAAGCTGTGATGCGGTCTGCCATGACTCTGGCGCCACCACCTCATTATTTTTCATTTGAAGGTTTCACTTACTGCTTCTCCGAGGAGATAAAAAGGCAGAAAGCAAATGAAGAAGCCTGTGTGGCGTCGCAGATACGTGGCCTCAGAAATCAGAATGATTCCGTCTGAGTCTCAGTTTTCTCTTCTGAAAACTGGAAACGATAGCCTACCTTGCAGGGCCGTTCTGAGGCTCGAGGCGCTACCGTCTTTCAAATGCCTAAAATATCGTCTTTACTTAAAGTGCAGGAGATGTTACCATTCTGGTTTAAAGAAACTATGGGGTCATAGGCACTCTACTCTGAAACAACACAAAAATATGTCATAGATTCACCCCACCTAGGTCGAGACCTTTTTTTAAAACCACTTTCTCCATGATGATGATTTAATTAAGGGTAACCTCTTGCTCCCCCAGATTCGGTTTTTCGAGATGAAAACAGGGCATCTTCCTCCCCCAGAGAAGGAGAATCTGAGGCTCAGGAACCCGGGGGGAGAGAGCTCCACCCCAGACAGGGCCGGAGGTGAGACAAGGAATCTACGCCGATTTCCTCTGATTTGGGGGAGGGTTGGTCTAGGTCCTCTCAACAGTAGGGAATTGTTTTTCCTCCCTTTACCGTAATGAAGCTTTACGATGAAAGGGTGATTCACTTCTGCCAAAATGTCTCTCTCCATCTTCGATCTGACTCGGTCCCGAACTGCAAGACAGAAAAATCGAAGGCTTTCAAAGGCAGGATGTGAAACACAAGACATCAGATATAAATAATTTCCCCCGACTTTTGTTACAAACTTTTCAAACATATACAAAAGTTGAAAGAGTAGGTTGAATGACCACCCCTAAGTCCTCCACCTAGATTCAACTGCTGCTTGCATTTCGGTATTTTCTCTCCCCCTCTCCATCTCCCTCTCTTTCCGCACACATGCACACATTTTAGCCACAAATCTGACAGTAACTTGTCGACACCGTGACATTCAACGCCAAGGTGCGTTTACATGTGGCATTCCCTAAGAACAGGGTAACCTCTTACATAACCCTAACACGACGGTCGCCCTGCAGAACATTCGCCATCACTCCACAACATCATCTAATATCTGATCCATATTCCAATCCTGCCCGCCCTGCCATGTCATTTATAGCTGTTATTTTTTCCAACCTCGGATTCGGTCAAGGTTCCCACGTTAGATCTGGTTGTTCTATTTCCTTATTCCTTTTGCTTCTAGAATACAATGGTCCTGCATCTTTTTTTTCCCCTGTGCTTTTTGTGGGCTTTTTGGTTAAGTCCAGGTCAGTTTTCTTGTAGATTGTTCCTACGTGTGTCTGATTGTTTCTTTACTGGTTGCTCTAACTCCTATATTTATTATAAACCGAGGTTAGGTCTGGAGGCTTTATAAGGTTGAGGCTAAACATTTTTGGCAAAAATACCTCCCGGGTGATGCTGCAGGCCTCAAGGTGCAGCAGATGGGGGGAGGGGTGCCGCGTTACCCTTGCTCAGTGATGCTACATTCCATTGGGTCAAGGTGGCAAGTCATCAGCCTCTCACTGCAAAGATGTGTACATCCCCTTGTAAGTAACAAGTAACGTGAGGGGTGATATTTTGGTAGGGAATGACCTGTGGGCTCCCTTACAATCCTTCATCCGTTAGCTTACGTATATATCCTTGCTTATACGGATCAAGGATGCTTGAGTCATGTAGGGTTACAAAATGGCAATGTTCTCATTTCTGATGGGACTAGAAATCAAGAGGAAAATCCCTTCTCTTCCTCTTCCTGAGGATAACTATGGATTATGGAATTTTTAAAACAATGAGTGTGTTATAACCAATTACAATATTATTCTTTTCAGTGCTGACACTGCCTAAAGTTTAGCCATCTGGGAATACAGATGGGATTCGTTTTGAGGAAAAAATAAACAAAAAAACAAACAAAATCACCACTTGAGAATAAGAACAACTCCAAGATTCCACAAGCAAATTGGTACACCCAGGGCAATGTCCAAGTGACGTCCTACGGCCCCGCGTGTGTGAAGGCAGAAACTTTCCTCAAATATTTCTAAGTGTGACAAGTATGAAGAATATCACCGTATGGACCAGGTATTTAAGTTGTTCATACTTTGGTCTTATGTACTTTTAAAGTTTTATTTAAAAAGTCCTTCCCATGGGCTTCCCTGGTGGCGCAGTGGTTGAGAGTCTGCCTGCTGATGCAGGAGACACGGGTTCGTGCCCCAGTCCGGGAAGATCCCACATGCCGCGGAGCGGCTGGGCCCGTGAGCCATGGTCGCTGAGCCTGCACGTCCGGAGCCTGTGCTCCGCAATGGGAGAGGCCACAACAGTGAGAGACCCGTGTACCGCAAAAAAAAAAAAAAAAAAAAGTCCTTCCCAAAGGATGGCTATAATAATAAAAAAAAAAACCCCACAAAAAATGGAAAATAACAAGCGTGAGTAAGGATGTGAAGTTGGTGGGAATGTCAAATGGTGCAGCCACTGTAGAAAACACAGAAATACCATATGACCCAGCAATTCCATTCCCCAAAGAACTGAAAACAGGAATTCCAACAGATACTGGACACCCACATTTACAGCAGTATTATTCACAACAGCAAAAATACGGCAGCAACCCAAGGGTCCACTGATGGACGCCTGAGTAAGCAAAAGGGAGTTTGTCCATGCCATGAACTATCACTCAGCCCTAAAAATAAAATCCTGACACGCACTACAGCAGGGCTAAACCTTAGAAACACTACGCCAAGCACAGTAAGCCAGACAGAAAAGGACGAATACCATATAATTCTACTTATACGAGGTCCCTGGAGAAGTCAAATTCATAGAGACAGAAAGCAGAAGGGTAGGTACCAGGGGCTGGAGGAGGGAAGTGGGGAATTGTTTAACGGGGACAGAGCTTCTGTTTGGGATGATGAGTAAGTCTGGGGTAGAGACGGCAGTGATGGTTACACAATGTTGCAAATGTATTTACTAACACCACTTACAGATGCTTAAAATGATGGATATCCTATTACGCATGTTTTACCACAACTAAAGAGAACAGAAGTCCTTCCTGTCCCTGGGCCCCAGGACAGTCTCCTGCGTTTTGCTCCACGACCAGTTTCCTCTCTCACACTCAGGAGCTCAGGATCCCTGGGGTCCACCTCTGCTTTGGCGCCCTGGCCGCTCGCCTTCCCGGGGGATCTGTGGCTGAGAGCCTGGGGCCCGCGGCCTGGAGCACACACAGCCGGGCCCCGTCTCTCCCAGCGCACGGGTGGCTCCGATCAGCTTCCTTGTCTGTAACCTGGGGTGACGATGGTACCTGCCTCACGGGGTCACGGCGAGACCAACGGGTAGCGTGTGAGCACGACGGTGCTGGTCCCACAGCCCAGGCCACGCCTGCGCTGGGGTCACTTTGCTGCCTAGTACATGGAGTCGGCTTCACTGCATGATAAGAGGCAAGGGCTTGTCCCTCATCTTTCTCTCTGCTCTGATGCTTGGCTGTGCCCGGTCCGATACAGACCCCTATGACCGCAGTGGCCCCGAATCGCCCTGAGACGCTGGAAGGGCCGAGCGCCGGCACACAGGACGCAGAGCTGCCCCAGCAAGTGGGAGTCTGGGGGCCACAGTGTGAAGAGGGAAGCAGGGGAGCCTCCCGAGGGCTGTGTGGCCGGGGGAGCGGGGGCCGGGGGCCCGGGGAAGTCTCCATGGGTGCCACCTTCAGGGGCCCCGGGAGGGCAGCATCTCCTCCGCTGGGGACGCAGCCATGACCGCGTCCACCCCTCTGGAGGGAGGCGAGACGCCGGGTGTGTGAAGGGGTCGCTGGGCAAGACCCGGGGAGAGGTCGGTGTCTCTGGGTGGCTTTTTTTGGTGTGGTTTTAAGAAGTTTTGATATGCTTCTTAATTAAAACACATTTCATCTATTCATTCTTTAAAAAAGTAGTTTCTGGTACAGGTAAAAATAAGACGGTCTGTTATTGAACACGACTGCAGCTACAGAGAGAAGGTTTTATGGCAGCATCCGTGCGGCTCCATCAGGACACGTTCCCAACACAAGCTCCTCCCTTGGTCGTTCTTGCCGTGGACACCCCAGCATGGCCGCCACTTAGGAGAATGAACAAAGGGGGCAGAAGCAGACAGTTCCCAGGCAGACGGTACAAGGAATCTCTCCATTTCCTGTCTATCCCGAGTTACAGGTTCCAGTGGCTCTGCCAGGGAGAACAGCAGAGAAGGGGTTTCAGGAGAGTCAACAGAAGCAAAAGCTGAAACCCATTCAGTCAATAAAAGACGCAGAGGATGCCAGCTAAAGACCCTGAAGGAAGAAAGGGATCCCCCGTGAGCAGTGGGATCCGAAAGACGTCTCTCCAAGCACGTGCGCAGGCTGAGAAGGAGACCTTGGGTGGGACAGGGTCACAGGAAGGAAGGGGGGATGCGTCAGTGACAGGGGGCCTGGGGCCGCCCCTCCCAACCCTGGCTGACAAGGCGGCTCTCTGAGCAGCTGCTGTGCGGACCCATGGGCTCCTCACGGTGGGGACCTCATCCGACGCATCTCAGCCTCCTGCGTCCTTTGCCTCAGGGAGCGGAGCCGGCTGAGAAGGGCCCGCGGGAGACAGTCTTCTGTCACCCCCATGTACTGCCACCCCCAGGCACGTCCTCCTCTGGGGAGAAGCCCTGGCCCACTCCCACCCCCATGACGTGATCTGGTGAAGCAGGTGGCAGAGTACCGGAACACTGTGTTCCTACCCCCGTCTTGCCATCTCCTTGCAAAGCTCACTCTTTGACTTTGGTTAAGAAAATCTAAAAATCCTCTAAATGGGATTGATGTTGTTATCATTGAGTTCAGACCTCTTTGGAATGAGGAACACTGCTTAGTGTTACTTACATATCTGAAGATAGTATTTGTAATGGAAAGCAAAGGCCATAATAAACCTGGTGACAAAATTAGAAAAAGATGCTTACATTCAAATTTCCAAGGGGCTGTCCGGTTATAGGGGTAAAATAAGTATATATTTCTTCCCTACATTTTACACAACAATAAATCCAAGATCGATTAAAGAGGTAAGTGTTAAAAAAAAAAACAAGCTGTAAAAATGGTAACAAAGATGAACACTCATCTGATGTCTGGGTGGGAATCTTCTTTTTAAATAAAAGCAATGGAAGAAATAACACAGGAGAGAGTGATAGACTGAGTTACCAAACAGATTTCCCATCCAAAAGGCCATAAAATTAAAAGGCGGACAAAAAATTCAGAGATTATCTGAAACAAACAGAAAAAGGGCCAGGAGCATAAGTGCACACACTATCTAAACACTCTTATTCTGTCTAAAGTAACAGAGGAGAAACCAAGACTCCAGCCCCAACAGTGAACCTAATGGAGCACAGATAAGACACATCGGTTTGGGGAAGATGCTTTCACAACCATGTTTGGTAAGACTGACCCCCGGCGCATAAACTGCTGAAACACAAGCATACTGGGTCCAAGGTGGCAGGAAAAGGGAAAGGCTGTGTTCATGCAGGGGCAGGATTTTATCACTGCAGATGGCCCACGGGGGAAGTGACCGGGGCCAAGCTAACACGATGCGGAAGGACAGCTGTCACACAGGCAATGCCCTTCAGATGTGGAACAGCAGGCGTGAGGCCAGCTCTGCAAAGGTGACTGGGCATCTCCGGGCCTGCGAGTTCTCGCTTTGCCGGGCTGAACCGGCACCCGACCTCACCACCGCCCGCTCTGGGTGGTGGCAGTCACTCGGGCCACCAGGGATGGAGGGAAAGGCCCTGAACGGTGCCTCAGCCATCTGACGGGCAGCTGCAGAGCGGTCCCTCCACCAAGAAAGAAAATCGACGCGAGAGCAAGTGCTTCATTTCTGACGCTGAGCACTTCAAGCTGCCTCTGGAGGCTAAGGATTCCAAGGGATTTTGAGTCCCAAGACTCAGATGCATAAAAAAAAAAAAGCCCAGAGAGATGCTTCCTACATCCTTCCATTGCTGCCCTGCCAACGAGCTACAGAAATGGTGAGACACGCCAGCCTGAGGCGAAACGTCCCCAGTAACCTGCCGCTGGGTGTTCTGGACCGGCGCAGGGTCTGGAGCCAGGCCACTGCCTCCCTGGGATCTTTACTCTCTGGCATGAGACACGTGAGTCTGGAATCGAGCGGGGCTTGACCGTATAGATGGAAAAACCCAGATGTCCTAGACTATTCTGAGATTCACTAATAAACCGTAGACATCGGTGATAAATTAACATCTGTTATACTTCACATCAACCCTGTACTTGTGGCTGACCCGCGACACGAAGGATTAGAGTGACGTGCTTTCCATGGTTGCCTTGCTCTGTACGGTAACCTGCAGCTCCAGGTGCCGGCTGTGACCTTCCCGCGTCCTTCAGCCTTCCGGGCCCGGGGCTGCCCCTGGGGCTGACATGAAGGCGGGAGCGCCTGTAAATTCGTCCTACCTGAAGGGCGCAGTTTCCTTCCCAGGAAAGTAGAGGATGAAGCCCACTGTGGGATTACCCTGCTGGACGTGACACACAACACAAAACCAGAGCTGCTTTCTGGAACCCCCCCCCCCACATTTTTTGGATCAGGCCCACGTCCCCAAGGCTTCCACGCCCCCCTCTCCATCAGACAACTTCAGGGGCACCTGCTCCCAGGTGCTCCTGTGGAACTGAAGGTGCAGGACATGCTACCCTGTTGATTTTCTTTCCTCAGCCACGTGGCCTGTTCTGGACTTGTGGAGTTAAAAAGTTGGCTAATGCCCCTTGTGCCCTAACAAAAGGTCTCAACATCTGTAGCCCTTCGAAGTCTCTGGCAAGTGACAAACCACAATGCGCGCAGGTGCCTTTTGCCGGCCAGCCGACGGCTTGGCGCCCTGAGCGGATTTGAGCCTTGAGGCCCCCTGGGAGTTCCTGCATCCCCACCCTCTGCGAGTCACCACAACTCTCAGAAAAATGGTCCATACGATCTCCTAGAGCCAGTCGGGAAATGCTCATGAAACTGATCTTGAAGTGCGTGGCAACTGCAAGCTGCATAAGAACCCCTGGTAAGAATAATTAACCTACTGTGGAGGATGGGTTTACTTAGGAGAGCTCCACCTGCAGCGAGGCTGGGACCAAAATCCTCTCGCTAGAGTTGGACATCATTGCCTGTATTTGCCTGTTTTTAAATGACCTCCATCAATACACATTACTTTTACGCTACATTATATATCATGTCCTATCATGTTACATTACGTTACATTACATTATATTCTACTATATAGAGACTGTATTTGAAAAGAAAATGAAGCGTAAGATAAAAACAAGTCCTATCGGTCACGGTGAAGATGAGACATGGCCAGGTAGGAGGTACACCTTAGAAAAGCCCGGGGTCGCTGTGGACGGGGCTGCAACATCCCTCAGGGACCGCGGGGCGCGGGACCGCACGCGCTGCACGCAGCCGTGCATCTGCAGGTGGCCGCGGTCACGAGGAGGCCTGAGCCTTTTAACTGGAGCCGGACACCAGGCTGGTGAAGAACTCAGGCTCTGCCCGTTTGAGTGACCGTGCTTACTGCCTCCTGCCTCTGTCCACAAAAACCTGCCAGGTCTGCAGTTATATCCCAAGCGGTCTCCTAGATGCAGAATAAAAATCCACCTTCACACAATATCTTTGAACCTTCAAAGGTCTAATTCATAGCAAAGAAGGGCCTCCCGTGGGAAGCTGTGTTGCTAAACATTTGGTGACCAAAACTTTGTACTGCTCATCACTTCAGAGAAAAAAGGAAGAAAACCATGAATGATGAAAATTAAAACGTTAGCCACATTGATGATCATATCAGGCACAATTCCCCAAGATTTGTTGCTACACTAGATTATTTAAACCAAGACTGGGGCTTCCCTGGTGGCGCAGTGGTTGAGAGTCCGCCTGCCGATGCAGGGGACGTGGGTTCGTGCCCTGGTCTGGGAGGATCTCGCGTGCTGCGGAGTGGCTGGGCCTGTGAGCCATGGCCGCTGAGCCTGCGCGTCCGGAGCCTGTGCTCCGCAATGGGAGAGGCCACAACAGTGAGAGGCCCGCGTACCGCAAAAAAAAAACCCCAAGACTGACATGGTTACTTAACTAACTTCTTTACCAGAGAATCCTTCTGTGGGTAAATCTTCAGCCCATTATGCTTTCATATTTACAGGCATTAAAGATGCAAGTAGTGAAAAAAAAATCTATTTCCTACTTTTTCTCTACAATGTAAGAAATGCAATTCTGGTAGAAATGAACATATAAAGGACGCCAAGGCACACAGCCGGTGTATTACAACAAACCGGAGAGCTATTACTTAAGGATGATGTTTACATGTTACTTTTTGTCTTAGATCATCTACTGGGAAAACAGCTCCCCTGAATAGTAAATATCCCAGGGACAGCTGGATGAGGCTTTCTGATGAGGAAATGATGCCCTGGGAGTGGGGGGCACGGCTGGTCCCAGGTGCCCCCCTCCTGGGAGGGGAGGAACATGGGATAGAGACCCCACCACCTCCAAATCATGTGATTCTGAGTGTGTGGCTTCACTGTATTGTGACTCAGTTTCCTCATTTGTAAAATGAGGATAAGGGCACTTAAAACCTCCCCTCCAGGAATCTGTAATCATCCCAGCGTGAATCAAATGACATAAATGCATCAGCATGGAAATAACAGCTGTTCAAACTAAGGCACCGACTGAAGCTTAGTTTCTAAGTCAGTGCTTTTCAAACAAAGCATCTTGGTGTAAGAGAAGAGGAAATAAAGTGGTGTTGGAAGCCACATTCTGAGGTTTGAAACCAACCAGGCTAACTCTGACCAGGGGCTATTTCAAAACGTTGTGATCAGCGTGAACGTAATCCGTGCACTTCTGTCCCGGTCACCCTGCACACTCCCGCATTCCCTCCTGTATCTGCCGACATTCGAGTGATGGAATCAGAGCTCTGCTTAAAGAAAGGATAGAGGAGTGACAGAAACTGGGCTCCAAAGGACAATCCGACAGGCTCAGAAAGCACCATTCGGGACCATTTGCGTCTTCTCTCCCAGCCAGGCTCTGGCAGTGACCCACACACAGCTGGCCAGAAACACCCGTGAAGTGACCGTAACGGTCTATTAGTTCCTTACTAAACAAAGAGATTTTGCCAGAATAATATTTTCTTCCTTTAGAATCAACAGGACACAACTTCCTCTCTTCAAAGAAAGGAGTATGTATTACCTTTGGGCTTAGAAAGTTGACTTGTAAGGAAAACGGCTGAAAAATTAGTTAGGCATGAGAACACAGATGAAGTCCTACCAGAAAGTTTTCATTGCGAAGACATATTTCACATAGAAGCTCTCTCCACATCGTGGAGCGGTGTTTCAATCCTCACTGAAACGAGAATTCTACACAAGGAGCCATCCTGGGGTGATGTTTGTGGTCCCCAGCAGGTGCCAGGCATCCTTGGTAACTAACACGATCACAGGCTCTTCACGTAGCGGGAGGAACCAGGGCTGAACAGAGACGTAAGTCTTTCTAACCAGATGGCAATTAACGCTCAACCCTCATCCTCGCCGCCCCCCTGCCCCCCACTTAATCAGACCTAAGCCAAACCTAGACCAGAAGAGTCCTAACACATCTCCAATGCCAGTTTTCATGGAGAAAACGACCAGAAATGAATACAGCTGACGGTGAACCTTGTGCCAGCAGCACCTCACGTGCACTGACGGATTTAATCCTCACATCAACAATGTTGTGAGGTAGATACTATTACTGACATCATCTCATTTAAGTAGGAGGAAACAGAGGCCAGGAGAGGTTCCCCAAGGTGACACAGCCAGTGGAGTCTAAGCCGGATGGGGTCCCAGGGTCCAGTGTCTGTGCCCCCAGCCACTGCATCAGGGTCCTCTTGCTGGCAACAGCCTAGAGACACCCGGACACCCATGCCCAGACCACATCCAACCAGGGGTTCGAGGAGTTGACCTGAAGTGACCCCAGCATTCTGTGAAAGTCCTGCAGGCCACTCCAGCTTGTGGCCCAGGCTGGAAACCACCTTACTAACGTGGGTGACAGTCCCCACTTACCAGCTCACTAAACAGGGGATGGAGATCAGGCTTGTGTTTTTTGTTTTTGTTTTGTTTTTTTTTGCGGTACGCGGGCCTCTCACTGCTGTGGCCCCTCCCGTTGCGGAGCACAGGCTCCGGACGCGCAGGCTCAGCGGCCATGGCTCACGGGCCCAGCCGCTCCGCGGCACGTGGGATCCTCCCGGACCGGGGCACGAACCCGCGTCCCCTGCGTCGGCAGGCGGACTCTCAACCACTGCGCCACCAGGGAAGCCCCACGCTGACAGTCTTTTAAACCAAATTCCTCTACAACACAAAGTGGGGCGTCACCCTTTGGAATTCATGATGTTTGGAATTCCTTACGTAGAACTGTCACCTGCGATAATTCAGTGTTGAATTTTGTCAATCAGAGACACTGAACACTCTGAAAGGGTCCTTAAGCGACGGGGGCACAAGCAGCGCCGTCCATGCTCGTGAGGGGGGCTGCGGGTCAGGCTGGGGGTGGCTCACGCCTGCCTGCTCGTCACACTGTCAGCTGCTTCAGCCGTTGACACTTGCCTTAGAAATGGCGTGCCACCTCTTTAAAGAAAGGCGGGGGCAGGCCCCTGACCCCTCTAAACCCATTTAAAGGAGAAACAGAGCTGTCAGAGACTATCATCCGTTTGCCAAGTTATTTGGAATCTAAATGACGACGACGCTCCCTTCTGTACACGGGACAGCCATCACGTTTTTGAAACCATCCAGAGGTTTGCAGTCATTGCCGTGGGTCCTCTGCCCCCCTCTCCGTTTTCCCCTTTTCAAAATAATTTCACTATTGAAGTTCCTGGTCTGCACTCCTGGAGGGCGCCGCTCTCACCCACATTTCTTTTCTAACCCGTTCTTCTGATTCACCAATGAGCCTGAAAAGTGGTGATGCTTTGAGGATGGAGAATGGCTTACGAATATTCGAATCTCTCAGGTTAACAGAATGCAGAGGTATTGGAGACAAAACAAATCTAAACAACTGGCTTCTTTCACAAGGGAGGAGAAAAGAAGGTCTAGAAAGCTCCGAAGGCCCCCCCCCCGCCCCCCGGTGGCTCAGAGACCTGGCCTCCGTGCTGGACGTCCTTGGTCCTCCTATCGTGGGTCCAAGCACCACCTCACACAAAGGACTGTTTTGTAAATCTTCTATATCTTCTCTTAGGGAAATAAGTTCTGATTGCATGTCTGGGGAAAAAGATCTGTTCTTTAGTGATGGACCATTTTGAAAAGCTAAAATAGTAGATGATACAAAATAACGTTTGGTTCAAAGCTGGCTTGTAAGGAGCGCTCGGAAGTGGGAAATTCTTCTGACTTCACGCTTCTAAGTTCTACGCTTATGTGGCTCATTCTCACAACGTAAAAATGATTTTACATAGTCAAGCGTATTGTTCTGGAATACGACACAAAAAACTATATTATACGAAGTCAAACATGTTCTATGTTTGTTAAAAGGTTGAAATATAGAACACAGAGAAGAGAATAAAAGCTCCCAATAATCCTGTGTTTTCGTTTTCGCGTATTTCCTACATGCATGACATATATTCGATATTCGCACACACACAGGCACCTACCTGTACACGTGGAGGCAGGCGTGCATTTAACATCACTACCGTTCTGTAACACAGCTTTATGTCCCGCCTAATCCATGTAACCTTGTATCAGGAGCACTTTCTCAAGGACACTGGATCGGATCATAAACAACCGCGGAGACTTGCGTTCCCGTGGGAGCTGAGATCACCGAGACGAGTGTTTGCACACGCGCTAAGAGGTCAAGGCTGAGGCCGATGGACGGGCTGAACAAGGGCAGCGCCGGCCCAGCTCCTGGCTCTCTCTCACGCCTCCAGAGCAGGGTGAACACACAAGTTCCCCCACGGTTCCAATTTCTCTCCCATTTCTCCCTCTTCCTCCTTCGGGGGCAGGAGAGGGTGAGATGGTATTTGATGGGAAAGAAGGAACAGTTACAACTTGAGGAGAAAGGGGACAATTTAAGGGCACTGAGCACGTGCTTGGTGAGGTTATCAGATGTGCTGATGGAAGGTGAGATGGGCGGGGGATCTCACCACGAACAATCTGGTCAGAGGATGAGCGGACATGGCTTCTGCTTCGACCTGCCTCATCTTCAACCACAGGGAGCTGCCCGCTCTGTGTCTGAGAGAGTAAACCTCCATGCTTTGAGGATGAAAGAGTGGGTTTTAGCAAATGGCCATGTTACGTACCAGCTGTTCATTTTAAAAATAACAGCTTTACCGAGATATAATTCATGTACCACTCAATCCACCCAACGTGCACAATTCGATAGTTTCTGGAACATTCAGAGCTGTGCAACCATCACCACAGTCAGTTAGAAAACATCTTCATCACCCCCAAAAGAAACCCCGTAGTCATTAAGCCACCCCATCTCCCTAACGCCCCAGGCCCCGGCAGCCACTCAGCTGCTTTCCGTCTCTGCGGATTCTCCTCTTCTGGATTTTCACATAAATGGAGTCCACAGTATGGGAGGCTTGGGGACTGGCTTCTTTGTACCCAGCGTAATGTTTTCAAGGCTCCTCCAGGCTGTGGCATGCATCAATATTTCATTTCGTTTTATTGCCAAACAATATTCCGCTGTACGGATGTACCGTACTTTATGCATGAGTTCATGGATATTTGGGGCTTTTCCACTTTTTGGCTGCTGTGAATTAGCTAGTGCTGCTATGAACATTCATGTACACGTTTTTGTGTAGATGTATGCTTTTGCTTCTCTTGGTTATACCTAGGCTAGAACAGTTGCGTCACGTGGTAACTCTATTTAACTTTTGAGGCAGTGCCAGAGGAGCCGTTCACTTTTTTAGACAGTCCGATGACCTTGAACTAACATATGTTTAATTTGATTTTCTATTGCTATGGAACTACTGTTCAGTGAAGAGATTATTTTATTCAAAGTTGGGGATAGAAAGTCAAAACCTGCTTTGTTTCCTATACATCTTTTAACGAACAATTCTTTAAAATTATATATTATGAGGATCTTGGACTATTTGGCCACGATCAATCGACAAACAATTTTAGAAATATTATTATACCTACAATAAAAAAAGTTCACTATAAATAGCACGGTTTAAATTATGTTGTTGAATTGAAAACTCCAGTGTCAACAATAAACTATAAAACCAAAACTGTATCATAGAACCCAAAACTTTTGTGTACAGAAGAATTACTGGGACAGTTTGTTAGAAAACTCAAATTCTAGGCTCTGCCCCAAGAGACTACAATCCAGTAGGCCAGAAGTGGGGCCTTGGGATCTATTTTTAACAACTTTCCCCAAACACACATAGGTGATTCTGATGTAGGCTCCAGTCTGGCCAAAGTGGGCAGTTTTTGTATTTTCTTTCATGGGTTGTGCTGACAGTGTCAACTTGATTGCTGTTTTCTATAGAAATATTGACCCATCCTTTAAGAATTGTCTTGCTCACCTTCTAAATCCTTTTTTTTTTTGTTTTTTTTTTTTTTTGCGGTATGCGGGCCTCTCACTGCTGTGGCCTCTCCCGTTGCGGAGCACAGGCTCCAGACGTGCAGGCTCAGCGGCCATGGCTCACGGGCCCAGCCGCTCCCCGGCATGTGGGATCTTCCCGGACCGGGGCACGAACCCGCGTCCCCTGCATCGGCAGGCGGACTCTCAACCACTCGCCACCAGGGAAGCCCTCTAAACCCTTTCTGAATGGCCTCGTGTGGAAGAACTCTTTCTTCCTTTGTATCTAAGATGTTTAGGTCTATATATTTGGCCTATGCATTTACTGTTCTATATGATTGGTTCTATGTGGTTCAAAATAGATCTTATTTACCAGCTAGACAGTAAGCGACTTGAAGGCAGAGAATGACATATTTTTATGCTGTCCCCTGCATGTAGGTGCTGAGGACACAGTGATGTAAGACCTAAAAATTCAAGAGCTGCCTTGACGTCTCTGAGTTTCATGGGCCCCAAAGGCTTAACCATGAGTTCCCCTGCCCTTGACAGATATGCCCCCCATCTAGCAGGAAAGGCTCCCCACCCTGCTGGTTCCCTATAAGCCAGACCAGCTGTACCCCACCTGGTCTTTAACCTAACATGTTCAGTTCCCTGCCAGCCCACAGAACTATTCGAACAAGCCCATCACATCTTCCCTGGAACCAGGGGCCACCCCTCCCTCTTGTTACTACAAAGCCTGAATCTCACAGTCCCTGCAACCCACTCTGTTCCTGTGCAGCCCCTCGTGGCCCAGCATGCTGTGCGGTGCCCTCCTCCCCCAGTGATGAGTACAGGTGACTGATAAACTCTGTCGTCTCACCTGCCCAGGCCAGGTGTTGCGTGCCCAGCCTCTAGCACTATTTAGGACACGGGTCCCTCCCTCACCAATGGGTGAATAGGAGATGGTCAGAGCTGATGTAGTTGGTGCTCACTGTACGTACTGCTGGCTAAATGACCCTGAACTTAGAATAGAGATTTTAGATAATAGCTTACCTTGACCTGCGTTATGTGCGTATACTTTTCTGGAGGGGAGGAGTATAGAAGCAGGGAATCAGGTGTGGGACTGAATTTCTAAAACCCAGTCCGGGGGAAGAAAGGGAAATAATACAGCCGTGAATCACATTTTGTTTAAAACTGAGCAATCCAGTCTGAAGGATGAATTTAGGCTGATTTGTTGCCCAATACAGCCAAAACAACCTCTTTTGCTTTCCTCCTCAGTGCTCTTTTCCCCAAATGGTACGTTATAGCAGAGCATATGTAGAGGATGGTATTTACACAATATGGCCTTCCCTCTGAAGAGCGTGGAAATCATGCAGGGCTCTGTTAAATACTCAGGGGTATGCTTGTATTGTGTGTTATCAATCAGAGAGTAACACATCGACATACAGAAATCATGCAACACTAAACGGAACGTCTATTTCCCCCAATAACAACAGTTACGTGTCTCCCCCTCTGTGACCTCTCACCTTTCAAGGTGGCCTTCTTCAGAACCTTCATTGCGTAGAGCTGCCCAGCATCCGACCCCTTGACCTTCCTCACCAGGAACACCTGGTGAGAAAGAGCACACAGAACACCTGCAGTTGATATGACTGTAAATTCATTTTCCTTATTGGATTTGACACGGGGATACACAGGGAGTTTAGGAAACTCCAATAAAATAAATACACTGTAGGAAAAACCTAAATGTAAAATGTTCTCCAACATCTGGGACGTCAGGAAAAGTTCATCTAATTTATTACAACCCTGTGAGGAGCCGTGTTACGTGTTCGTCTGAAGAATCACGTTTGTTTTCGGCACCACTCACTTTCTACGAAACCTTTTAGATCAGAGGGAATAGCACCCTCCTTTGAAAAAAAGACCAGTTGTTTAGAAAAACAAACACTATTCAGAAGTTTTCAGGGAGGTCATTTGGTTTATTGTAAATACGCCCTGTAAACCCCCAAGGCCAAGGCCACCCTGAGAGTCACTGCCAACCACGCAGGACACTCTGACTCTCAAGATGAGCCAGGCTCTCCTATTTTGAGCTTTCTTCACCCAAATTTCAGCTTTGAGTAGCTTAAGTTTACAGCTGGAGTTGGTTTCTAAATGGCTCTTACATAGTCTCATGTGGACACAACATCTGCTGGGATACATTGTGACGTGTATCGTGGAGGAAAAGACAATTGTTTGGGAGGCTGAGCTTAAAAGACACGTTCATAGTTGTTGAACAAAATTAGTAAAAAAACCAACCAACCAACCTGGGGTATCCATTACGAACAGAACACCTTCCACGCAGACGAAACAACAGTATTTGCTTTTCCTAACAGTATTTACCAATAGATGCAAAAATCTGCTCTCATGACAGAGACGCGGGTGCAGACGACATGTGTGTCCAGAGGCACAGGTGCTGCCGCGTGTGTGCTTGCAGCTTCACCGCGTGCAGTCGCCACGGATCGCGTTCAAAGCCACAGGGGCTGCGGGACAGAGTGATCTACCCACCGTACTGCAGTGAAGACGACTCATTAGCCCCAAGACGAGGCACTCGTCATGGGAACGCTAGTGACGAGAGTAAAACCCCTCTTTCAAAACGAGGGGACAACGGAGAAAAATGAGGACAGGTATATGCAGGATGTGCGTTCAGAAGGTCGAGCCTTTGGAATACCCAGAGTCGGTCTTCTCTGTCCCCCTTTTCATTCCTTTCTCCGCCTCTTCCCCACAATATAAGGGGGGTCCGTAGGAACTCACACATGAATATGTATATGAGGTACATGCGTGGATTCAGAAGTAGGGAAGACTGTCCACTCAAGTCCACACGGAAGGCCGTGCTCACATGGCATCTGACCATGATGGTTTAGTTTCAAGGATGCAAATCTTGCATGGATCGCTTCTCATGAACCTGTTTTCTTTTATTGCAACTCAGGTTTTATTAATAAAAATGAGATGATGGATAATAATGGCTATCTATATTCATCTGTTTTAAAAAGGAGTTCTACTTTGATTTTCAAAAGAACAGGAAAAAAACCTCCACACTACCAATATTTGTCAGGCTCCTGCCACACGCCAGGTCCTGCAAGAAACGCCCTACAGCAAGCAGAGCACCCAACAGGAGACAAACGCATTTCGAGAGAAACAACAAAAATACGGTAACAATTGACTTAAAAGTGGATTTAATACGAGTGAAGAGCTTGTCTCTGTCTGCCCGGCGAGAGCCCTCCCGTCCGAGGCATCCCGCACCTCTCGCCTCTTCATCCTTATGTGATTCAGGAACACATGCTAATGTAGTGAGATAAGTTCCCAAACGACCGGACCATTTCAGCAAAGACAGCTGCCGAATCTCTGACACTTAACCCCGGGGACTTTTCATGTGCTCCCGCGTTTTATTTTTAGAGCTGCTTCTTCAGCAGCTCAGCCGGGACTCTGCAAAGCCCTTCCGTGAGCACACGTGGCGACAGATGCGTGTCACCCGAAGCTGCCCTAGTCTCCGTGTATTACCACGATCAGCCCAATCACTACCTCATTCTCTGAGCGAGATTTTCAACTCTGTCTCGGAACTGGAACCTGGCAACTGGTCTGCAGCGTCCCCTCAACACACGAGCCTGGCGACTGGTCTGCAGCGTCCCCTCAACACACGAGCCTGGCAACTGGTCTGCAGCGTCCCCTCAACACATGAGCCTGGCAACTGGTCTGCAGTGTCCTCCCAGCGCACGACCCAAGTGCACGGCGGCCATGCGCTTCCAGGGGACGCCAGGGTACCAACCTTCCCCCCAGAGGAAGACATTTACAGATAGTCACGGGGGAGCAAGGACGTTTCTCGTCGGGGTTTGATCCCACCTCAGAACGCGGGATCACAGTCCGGTCCTTATCTGCCTGGGGAGACCGAGGGGCGGGAGACGAGCTGGGGGCGGGGCAAAGGCGTTGGCTCCACCTTCCGTGAAGGTCTCGGGGAGCATGTGGGCGGCGCCACGCATTTTAACACTCGGACACCCTCTGCCCCATTCCTCAGCGTGTTTCACTGCCTTCCCACCGCCTGCTTGACCGACAAGGATACTGTCTTCCTCTGCTCCCAAGCACTACCGACCCCCTGCTCTCCGGCCATCACTGAAATAATCATGGTCTGACCAAATTACTAATGGCCAGAAACCGTCCCCATCATTCCCAGCAAATTCCTTCGGCAAACGGGCTACTTGGCTCCCTGGGCTCTGCAGGGCGGAGCGTGGGGATGGCAGTGCACGCTGCCCCTTGTGGGGTCCCGTCTGGGGACAGTCCTGAGGCCGCCAGCCTCAAACATCCCTGTGACAGACCCTAACCCGAAGCCGGGGCCCCCCTTGGGATTGAGCGCTGCTCCTTTCCAGCAACGATCTTCCGGCTGCACAAGGGGAGAGCGGGGGCTGAGGAAGGGGGGTGAAGGGTGCGGGCGGAGGACAGTCACTTGGGGGATTCCCAGCAGCAGGCACGAGCGAGGAGGTCTTGGTGGCGTTTTATCCATTTCCGCGTCTCCAACGGCTGCAGTCACTGAAGGGGTGACAGAAAGAACACAGGGACCCGGTGGGGGGCGAACGTGAGCCCGGAGCCCAGGTTCACGCCAGCTCCCTACTCTCTGGAGTCTCTGCAAGAGACGTCTGTGTAACAGGAGCTTCCTGCAGGATGCAAACACGTAGTCGTGCCCTTCTTCTCTCTTACCGAGAGCAAAAGGAAGATACTCCCGCATAAGGACATGTGATTTCCATTTAGAGATGAATAAAATAATATGGGCGGTAGGACATATGGATTTCCCCCTCTTGTCGTTAGTTCGGCTTTTATAAAACATTCGTAACAAATACTGCTGTGTGGACACATAAGATTTGTCATCGTGGTTCTCTAGTGCCCACCGTTCCCAGGGGACCTCTGGGTGGAGCTTTCCGGAGCCCTGCTGGGTCGGCACAGCAGCCTCGTCCACCGGGAACCCTGAACCTCACCTCCAGTGTCCGCCACGGTCCTGATCCGGTGACCAGGCCCAACACACAGGCAGTGGTTGAGCTCGTGAGTCAGTAGTTAATGGAGGTTAAACATCTGTAGGCGTTGCCACTGCCTCTTCCTTTTATTTCTCTTCACTTACTTATTTTAATTTTAATCTCTTAATTTATCTCTTTATTTATTAATATCAGAAGATATTAATCTCTTAAACTTTACTTTTTTATGCCTCATACAATGATGGCTGGGAAGGCAAAGTGTGGAGTGTTACGAAGCTTATCATTCCAAGGGGATTCTGCCCAACACCAGGATTTCGCTGGTTTCCCAAAGAATTTTTTTTTTTTTAATCAAAATTGAAATTCAAACTTTGCAGGGAATTGGAAAAACTCTTTTCTCCTTTCATTTTTAATGCCCAGATCTCTGAGCAGGGCATCGTCAACGTAGCTTTTGTTCAGTCGAGTTTTGCACGGACAGGCTCAGATCCATTTTCCTTGAGCTCAGAAGGCATTGTCCATCTCTGCTGCTTCCAGACACCCTGGCGGGAGGGCGCTCAGTGAAATCAGAGTCCTGAAATAGGCCAGGGCATCAGACAGTGCCCACCCAGCAACGCTGGGCCCCGCCTGCGAGGTGGGTCCCCATCTCCATCACTGGGGACAGAGGTGATTCAGCTGCACTGGTCCTGTGTGTCCTCAAGAAACAACTCGTGGGCAGCGTCTCTGAAAGGGAGCAAGGGGCACCTTGCTCATCCCTATTTCCACGTCATGGTTCTTAGAGAAAGATTTATGCCGCTTCATCTTTTTCCAACATTTCTAGTTAATGGGAAGACAGTCCATTACCACATAAATAGGTGTTGCTATGTCACTATGTTTTAGTAACAGCTTTTTACCCTGAGAGCCTGAAATCTTCATTTCCCTCCTTTCATAAATGCCTTATAAACCATACGAATAGCCATTTTGGGAGGCCACAGCATTTTGAACGCTGGTAATTTCACATGGTTCAAACAGACATGTCTGTAGATACATCATAAACACATGTTCCATACCACATGGTGTGGAAAAGAAAAACTAAAATAAAAAAGATTCTACCTTTTAAGAATGGCAAAAGAGAGGTTTCACAAACAATCAAATTTTCGTGGTCTGTAAGAGATTATCTAGAACATCACTAACAAACTACTAATCCTACGTGAAATCGACATGCGCTGGATTTCATCTCGGCATAAAGTCCTATGAAGACTGGGGAAATTTGGTGAATGTCCACATACCACATATACAAAAAGAGTTACTTTAAAAAGCCAGGACTCTGTTCTGCTTAAACTCTAGGAAAGGTTGGCTTCATGGTTTACCTCAGGCCCTCATGTTCTAGAAATCGTAAGTCTGTATAATTTCTACCAGTTACACCAAGGACGTAGAGATATTAGCACTGCCCTGGAATAACTCACTTATCCTCGTGAAAGATGTATTGACATCGTGCTGTATGTGGATGTGGCCCTACATAAAGACACAACTATTTCTCATTTCCTGAGAGAAATCAGTTTTCATTTTAATTTGAAGGTGAAAAAGAAAGGAAACGAAAAATTCTAGTGCACAGATTTATCGTAGACGATTGCTAGACGTCTAGGAGTCATGTCTTATTTAATCCATAGAATAATTATAGAAAGTAGTTCACACGTTGTCCCCTTCATAGATGGGGGAACTGAGGCTTGGACAGGCAGAGTATCTGCACAGTTTACACGGAGGGTGAGGGGAGCCAGCCTGCAGTCCCAGCCTCCTTGACTCCTTGGGGACGGTCATATGAACTGGTCCCGAAGGGCGCCGCCTTCTCTGTTCCTTTCTTCCTTGTTCTCCTACTTTTTCCTTCTTTTTGAGAAATACTTGTGGGGTATGCACTTCTAAGAAGATGCACGGCTCAAGTTCAAGGACCCTAGCCAGCACAGTGATACGCTAAAGGCCCACGGAAGCTACAGGAGAGGGAAGGTGTGTGGTGTCCCTAAGCTCAGCTCCATGGTCACGGGCTTCAGGCAAACCGAGGCCCCAGCTCCAGCCACCACGGGGCCCACCACGTGGGCGCTGCCTGTACTTCTCATTCCCTCAGCTTGGGGCCGCCTCTCCCTTGGGCTCAGGAGGCACCTCTGCCGTCTCCTTCACCAGACATTCAAGTGCTTCGCCCTGACGTGCGGGACCAGCCCCAGTGGAATGTGACCCACTTGGAGGGAACCATGGACCTAACTTACCTTTCCATAGGACCCTTGTCCCAAAACTTTTAACAGTTCAAACTGGGAAGGGTCGGCCTTTTCAAAGCCTGCTTTCACATGATGACTGATGTCAATCTCCTTCACGATGCCCTCTTCCTGCAAGAGAAAAATGAAAACAATACAAATCAAGGGGCTCCTCTGGATTCGTCCGCTGAAGGTACAACAAGTCGGGTACGGTATGGATTTTCAGGACAGGAGCTTAAAGCGGTGACACCACAGAGCTTTACAAAACCAACCTGCTTTTTATACCAAGGATTCCGCTCGTGAGCCTGTAACTGCTTCCTTTCCCCATGGAGTTGTGTCACGTGGTCTTACCAGTATCTCAGTGAAATCCATCTGCTTCTTATCAGTTTGGGCAAAATTTTGGACAGGGAGGAATGCGGGAACCATGGAACAAAACGAACCTCTGTGAATCTGTCTTAACGTCTACACTGCTGTGGTCAAAAAGGTTATCAGGGGCTTCCCTGGTGGCGCAGTGGTTGAGAGTCCGCCTGCCGATGCAGGGGACACGGGTTCGTGCCCCGGTCCGGGAAGATCCCACGTGCCGCGGAGCGGCTGGGCCCGTGAGCCATGGCCACTGAGCCTGTGCGTCTGGAGCCTGTGCTCCGCAACGTAAGAGGCCACAGCAGTGAGAGGCCCGCCTACCGCAAAAAAAAAAAAAAAAAAAAAGTCACCAATAGGGATCCACAGGCAGAAGTAATCTGTGAATGCAGTTTTTTTCCTCCTCCTTCTTATAATTCTACTCTCCCTTATATTTTTGCCAGAGCTAATGCAAAGAATGATTCATTGCCATCCCAGAGCTTATATTTCAGAAGAAGCAGTCAGATAGGATTTCCTGCCAGTCCAGAAGCCTTCCCAGTAGGAAAAAAAAGGCCTTGATCTTTAAATTAAAACACTGGCAGAAATCACTACAAATTCTCATCAGAGAACTACCTGTCCCCAGAGACGTACTGCTTCCCCTGTAAGGGGGTATGCCACCTATCCACCACCAGCTATTTGACATGGAAAAACTGTAAAGTAGGTGTTTTTCCGTGGGGAGGTGCATGAGGTCACTCAACCTGCTGTGACCCCCTCGGCAGGCAGGTGACCCAGCTCCTGCAGTGCAGCATCCCCGGAGGGGTCCGTGCCCCGGACCCCAGGATTCCCGCCCAGGGCCCCGCGTCACCCCTCCTGTGAACAAGCAGCCCAGCACCCAGGCCATCAGGTCTCCCCAGCCCAGCGCATCCCACCAACACGTCAGCATTCACCTTCCTGAGTCACCACTGCCCAAACATGTCGACTCAAAGGCCTAGAAGCAGATCTCTCTTAACATTTCACTTTGTGTAGATTCTTGCTGTCCAAGTATTTACAGCAAACGCACTCAAAGCACATACCTAACCCCCTCCTCGGGACGTGCGTTAAAACCTCAGGCTGCTCCCTGATAACGCTGCGGCGCAGTTAATGTCCCATTTAAAGTCAGTAAGGTCTTGAACAGCAAAGACTCTCAACTACCCACAGAAAAAGGAACCAAGCGTTTCACATTTTAGATTTTAGAGTTCTGCATTCACAGTGACATTTTGGCTTGAACTTGCTTGAGATATTTTGTTTTCCTCTTTACCAAGAATTAAAAAAAAAAAAAAAAGAAAGAAAGAAAAAAGAAAAGGTCTGGAATCCAATGCTGATTGCTGTGTGCACAGGAAACACCCAGATGGGAGCACGGGGAACGTGCCCGGGCTTGTCTGCTTCTGTTTCCAGACTGGACAGCGATATCTTCTGAATCATTCTGTGACTATTGCCTTAAAGGGCAACCAGATATAAAACAGTGTCTGTGCTTCATTTTGAAATAAATGCTTTTCCCTTTTATGAGGCAGGTCATGTTTTCTAGAATTCTATGTGGATTTTAATGCCATTCCCTTAAGAAAATAAAGTCTGTTCCCTCTACATATAGCACTAAAAATTTGGTTTGTAGCATAACTCCTATGAAAGAGTATTTTTTTAAATAACTTGAGAAATCTGTGGGAGAACCTGGTGTCATGGTCAGGCCCTTGCTCTGTAAGCAAGGATTTCAAAAATGTTCTAATGCGAGAGAGAAAAACTAGAGAAATGACATCAACATAGGACAAAATAATTTACGACAGTGAATTTTAGACTCCCTGTTGAAATTCTGACAGATGGAGGAAATTCCTGTGCAGGTATTAGAGACACAGGGGCAGTGATGGAAACGGCCGGAGGGGACCCGTCGCGGTGCCCTCCGTGCTCTGCCTGCACCGAAGTCACCCTGGAAGGTAATTTCCTCTGTTCTGAATCATCTGCTTTTCATGTCATTAAAGGGAGAATATTTATGAAAAGTAAACGCAGATTAAAAGTTGTGAAATATTCAATGTTCACTGCAGCTCTATTTACAATAGCCAGGACATGGAAGCAACCTAAGTGTCCATCGACAGATGAATGGATAAAGAAGATGTGGCACATACATACAATGGAATATTACTCAGCCATAAAAAGAAACGAAATTGAGTTATTTGTAGTGAGGTGGACGGACCTAGAGTCTGTCATACCGAGTGAAGTAAGTCAGAAAGAGAAAAACAAATACTGTATGCTAACACATATATATGGAATCTAAAAAAAAAAAGAGGTTCTAATGAACCTAGGGGCAGGACAGGAATAAAGATGCAGACGTAGAGAACGGACTTGAAGACACGGGGAGGGGGAAGGGTAAGCTGGGACGAAGCGAGAGAGTGGCATGGACATATATACACTACAAAACGTAAAATAGCTAGCTAGTGGGAAGCAGCCGCATAGCACAGGGAGATCAGCTCGGTGCTTTGTGACCACCTAGAGGGGTGGGATAGGGAGGGAGGGAGGGAGACACAAGAAGGAGGGGATATGGGGATATATGTATGTGTATAGCTGATTAACTTTGTTATACAGCAGAAACTAACACACCATTGTAAAGCAATTATACTCCCATAAAGAGGTTTAAAAAAACAAGTTGTGAAATATTAATGACAAAGACGTAGAAAATAAGAATCGGGCAAGTGTTAGCTTTGTCTCCAAAAAAGGGGGACAAGGTCATTATAGAAATCACTGATCTGCATGCAGAATATCACTTCTCAGAAAGAGCAAAGAATAAGTTATTGAACAGGTGACTCGTGAAAGTGCAGAAAAGAACAAGGAAATCACCGAAACTCTGACTCTCTTTGAGCAAGTCCTGCCAGGCTAACCCCGTCCCACTCCGGGCGCTGTTAACGCAGCGGTGGCCGGAGAACTGCAGCCTGGCTTTCCGGGGTCCCGCCGGGAGCTCAGGTCAGCAGAGGCCGACATCTCGAGGCATCTCCCATCAGGGCACCACGGCTCCCTCTTCTAGACCCCAAAACAGGACGTCCTCGCCAGGGAATGACATCTTGTTCCAGAGGCTGTGGCCGTGGTGCCCCTGCATCAGAACCACCAGGGAACTCGTTAAAAATGCAGATTCCAGGCCCGGGGCGGGACTACGGAGCCTGGAATCTCTGCGAAGGACGGGGCTTCACCTCGAGCCCCACTCCCCGTCCTGCAGGGTGGTTCCCTGCAGCACACAAACAGGCTGTCCTGTCCGCATGCTTCTCAGGAAACACAGACTGCGTGGTCCCACCGCCGCCCACCAGCTCTTTGAAGGGATTTCCACACTCGCTGCCCCACCTCCCTCCTCTCCTCTCTCACACCCACTGCCACCCACTCTCTTCACCTCATCAAGTCATTAAAACCCTCCACGGGGCTCAACCCAGGGGTCAGACCTCAGAGTCCGCGCACTGGGCACCATCCATCACCCCATCTTCCTCGAAACGCTTCCCTCACTTGGATTCCGGGACATCACGCCCCCCCGGGTCTCCCGACACCCCCTCTCTCCCGTCTCCTTATCTCCCTGTCTCCCAACATCCCCTGGACCCCGGCTCTTCTTCCCCGTCATCACCCCCTCGGGACCTAGTCCTGTCTCGGGGCTTTGTGTTACCGTCTGAACACCGACAGCTCTCAGGTCTGGACCTGCCCCCAGAACTCCAGACGTGAGGCTCATCCCCGGTGAGGTCCTGAGTGTGCGCGTGTAGTCGGGGAGACCTCGGGGGCCGGGAGCCTCCCGGGGCCTCCGCTCCACGCGGGCAGGGGAGAGGGCTACGGGGCAAACCTGGCATTTGTCGCTGGCCCTCTGCCCTGTCAGCTGCTCTGACCTGGGGCCTGGCCTCTGAGTACTTCCTACCACTTCCCAGCTCATCAATGCATTTAACTGTTTCAAAGAGATATTTTATCCATACTTTCAATTGTTTTTAGACAGAGAGCTCACCACACCTAGCCCACCGTACTGCTAGGAACAAAGTTCAGAAATGCTTTGAAAGTGGAGAGAAGTCACCAAGTAGCTCATCTGTCTCTTCCAGGGAGTGAAGACAGGGGACCCTTGAAAAGTCCCTGGGGGAGGCGCACCCCACCCCCAGTAAAGCGTCCAGAATCAACGACACAGGCCGTTCACTACAAAGACCCCCAAGGAGACGGCTGTGCACACGCTATAACACAAGGTAGAAGGACCAGGCGCGAGCCTCAGACTCAGAGCCAGAAGGAACCTCCTCCTTCTAGGCAGGTCCGGTGGCTTCTCCAAGGGAACCCAGGGGCCGAGCCGCAAGCGGATCCCGACCTCCCGGGGCCGGGACGGGATGCAGGCTCCGGGCAGCGCGGTTTCCTCTCCCACCCGCCCGAGGAAGCTTCTGAGACGCAGTGGCTCATGCACTGCAGACTCTTCTCTGCTCTTTAAATTGCCCTTCACACGTCTCCGCCAATGTGTCTGCTCCCGCTGGCGTGAGCAAATGTGAGATGAAATTACAGAACCAGCTGCGCTGGTCCAATCGGTTCCTCGGGAAACTATTTCTACTGAAAGTTTCCACTCCGTTTCCAAAGGGCTAAATATAAGCTAAGGCATTTAGGATGGCGACACTCCCCCAACGAGAGTGGGACTCCAGCTGGCTCTACGGGCACTTGCTGGCCTCTAGACAGAACAAGGACGGCCCACTGAAGAAAAACAAAACCCTGCGGGAAGGCACAGGAGCAAGGGAACGAGAAAGGAAAATGCTGGAGGAAACCAGAGGCCGGGGGCGGCGGCTCCGAGACGCAGGAGAAGGACGATGCGCGGAGCGGTGGCCCCTGCCTGGGGTCCACCGGGTGTGGTCCAGGGCCTGAACCGCAGACCCACCTGGTGCAATGCCCGCCTGGATGTTGCAATGCCCCGAGGGACAGATCGTGCAGTGCACGCAGGGCACTCTTTTCTCATGCATCTTGGAATGGCGCTTTCCCTTTTTTTACCAAAGAAAGTGACCCAGCCCCCAGGGCAGTCAAGGCAGTAACTCACGCACAGGGACAACCAGCCGGGCGTGTCCGCCTTCAGAAAGAGACCTTGAGCTGCTTCTGAAGCCCATCAGGGACTGAACTGGGCCGAACTTGGGACTCAGACATCACAGCAGGGGGAAGTGAAGAAACTCAGAGGAGAGGGGAGGAGAAACAACCAAGACACGTCTCATTTTTATTCTCTGCCTTTTCCTTCCCATCCAGACTTTTGCCCTCTACCTCCCTTTTACTAATTTTGTTATTAAAGGCAAGGTGGACTTTTCCCTCTGTTTTTAAATTAAAGTGCCACCCCTCACGGCTTCTGTCTTTCTTTGCCCTCGTTGCCTGTCTTTCCCTCAAATTATCTCCCCTTCCATCCTTCTGAAAGCCTCTCGGTCTGCTGGTATTTTTATAAATCACAGTCTATGCAAATTGGACGCCCTGGAAGCTGTGATTATAGCGGTGACGGGCAGACAGAGCCGCGTTCCTGCAGGGGCCTCCTTGCACAGAGAGAGGAGGACACAGGCGCCCACAGCATACGCGCTGCAGGCTCCCAGGTTCTGACACCTCGACGCCCCTCAGGTGGGTTAGTTCTAGTAAGTTCCATCAATCCTTGAGCCCCCGGAGAAAGCAACGCTCTGTGGAACATGAGCTGTGAAGTGACAGAGGCCCCGGAACCTGGGTGTGGTGTTTCAGGTGCAGGTTCTAGTGGCCATGGACACTTTCCATCTCACCTGGAAAGCCACCTTCAAGGACGTACTTTGTGAAGAGTCACTTTGCACACGGATGAGGAAGTCGTTATCTGCATTTGTCGAGAGGCACTGAGGAATCGCCAAAGGGCCTCAAAACTGTGGATGGAAACGTATGTCGCCATAGGTCCCGAAGCAGAGAAGTTTCCTTACGGAACACACAGCTCTGTATGCGGACAGTGTCTGTCCTGGGGCAGCGGGATGTGTGCTGACGGGGCTAAGTCTTTATTCTTTAGTACAACTTTAAAAATAGTGCCGAGTAAAGAGGGTGATAAAATGATACCAGGCTGCCTGCCTGCCGTGCACCGAACAGGCAATTATCACCGTTTCCCATCCGTCCACATACTCAGAACACTGTCACTTCGGATCTGAGATGTGTGGTGTGAAAGAGAGAGAGGCTGCGCTGAGAGTTGAGAAAAGCTGACAGCGTGGGCTTGAAATTCCCAAACGAAAAGCCTCCGCGACGATCACCCACTATCAGTGTAACTATAGTCTCATCCCAGTGAGATCGACTGGGACAGCTTCACGGTTTTTTCCAGAAAAGGGAAAATTTCACTTATCTGAATATCATCATCTCCAAGACTTAATTATTTACATATTTCTGACTTGATATCCAATTTTTTTTTTCAAAATCAACATTTCGGTAAATATCTCTATCAGAACGAGTTGTTGATAACTGTGATGTTTCTGACAGAGGTAAGGACATGCTGAGGCAGCTGGTGTCAGGGACTCTGTGCCCGTGGGACGTGTCCCTCCTGCCAGGCTCTTTTCTGTTCCAAGTCTCTGCATCTATTGTCAACGGAAGGCCCAGCATTCCCCGCTCACAACTGTACTCTCTCCACAACAGAAACGGGCTGAGACACCTGTACAGACAGCTGGACGTCAATTCTCACTATTCCATGAGGCCAGCTCGTGCTCCTTCTCTAGTAAAAGGTGACAGACTCATAGGGACACGTAACTAGCGGAGAACATCTACCAGCATCATTACAAAGGTTTCACTTATTTTTCTCTTCAGGTATGAAACCAAAGGTCCTCCAGAACCATCCGTAAGAATTTCTTTGCATTCGAAGCTGGTCGTCAGATGGTAGGTTGCAATGTTCAAAAGGGCAGGAATATTCTCAAAGATAACGTGAAAATTCAACGTCTAGTGGATTGTTTGTGTTTTTCTTGCTCTACCGGGAAGAGTATCACTGTACATTTGTGCATGGGAACATTTAAGCCAAAGGTACAAATTGTAACGAAAGTACAGATCCGCCAGCACCCACTGGCACACTAGTCATAAACAGTGACTCAAGGGTAAACACCAAACTATAGCAAAAGCTCTGGGCTGTATCCATCCAATCACTCAGACATCCTCTGAAGACACCTGACTCGGGTACCACAGACCAGTACACTGCACCCTCCTGTCCAGTGAGCAGGCACTGATTGGGCATCTCTAAGCAACACTTATGTGGAGAAGGGCCATTTGGTTTCTGCAAAGAAAACACTGCTAAAGTAACAGGCTTTTTTTAATGGTGCAAAAAACACACAGCAACAGTTACTAAAACTGATCGCTATGATTGGGAAAGTCTTATGCTGGAATGTCTATATTTATAGCCCTTCCTCAAAGTAGAGATCACTTCTTCAAAGAATCCGCCTGCCAATGCAGGGGACATGGGTTCGAGTCCTGGGCCAGGAAGATCCCACATGCCGCGGAGCATCTAAGCCCGTGCGCCACAACTACTGAGCCTGTGCTCTAGAGCCTGTGAGCCACAACTACTGGTCCCGTGTGCCACAACTACTGAAGCCTGTGCACCTAAAGCCCGTGCTCTGCAACAAGAGAAGCCACCACAATGAGAAACCCACGCACCACAACCAAGAGTAGCCCCCGCTCGCCGCAACTAGAGAAAGCCCGCATGCAGCAATGAAGACCCAACGCAGCCAAAAATAAAAATAAATGAATAAATTTATTTAAAAAAAAAAGGTGACGTTGGTGCCCCTCTCATTAGCAAGCATGTCTGTGATCCTCATGAGGGTGGACAAAGCAGAATCCGTGGGGTGTAGATAAGGATGAATTATTCAAACCGGTAACGTCTTAGCAAACGGGAATAACTTGCAAAAGGATCATAGGCTGCCGCTTGGGTGAGTGGAATGACGGCAGCACGATTTAACATGCGGGCACGTGTGCAGGGTGAGGTCATGTGTTTGGGAAAGCGATGATTGTGCCCTGCAAAGCATTTTATGTTTTGACAGAGAGTCATCAGTCACCAGGCAGGACAGGATCTGAAAACCACCGAGTCCACGCCTTGGAAAAATATATGCCGCCATGAACAGAAAGCCATCGGGCTTACCGGACAGCTGGGCAGACTGGTGGGCACTGAGCGGGAAGCCTGCTTTCATTCACACACAAGTTCCACGGTCACCAAGAGGCACACACGTTCACACCGTCTGACCCAGGGATCTCACTCCTCAGACTTTATCAACGATCTGAATATGGAAAGCCGTTTGTTACAATGTTTTTTTAAATAAGAGTGAAGAAATGAGAAACAATTTAAATGTCCAGCCAACAGTGGAAGAGTTAAGTAAATGATGACATCCACCAAATGAAATTTTACACAGGCATTAAAAGTGATTACACCATTTACAGTTGCTCCCAGAATAATGAAATACTTAGGAGAAAACTAACAAAACACGTACAGTATCTGTGTGCTGAAAATTCCCGAACGCGACTGAAAACAATCAGAGAAGAGGTAAAAAAATGAAGGGACATTCATGTCCACAGATTGGAAGACTCAGTAAAGACTATAATTCTCCAAACACTGATCTGTAGGCATAACGCAATTCCCATCAAAGTCTGAACTAGGCTTTTTGTAGATACAGATAAGCTGATTCTAAAATTTATACGGATTACATATATATGCATTTGCATACAGTATTTGTTTTTCTCTTTCTGACTTACTTCACTCTGTATGACAGTCTCTAGGTCCATCCACCTCACTAGAAGTAACTCAATTTTGTTTCTTTCTATGGCTGAGTAGTATTCCATTGTATATATGTGCCACATCTTCTTTATCCATTCATCTGTCGATGGACACTTAGGTTGCTTCCGTGTCCTGGCTATTGTAAATACTGCTGCGATAAACATTGGTACATGTGTCTTTCTGAATTATGGCTTTCTCAGGGTATATGCCCAGCAGTGGGATTGCTGGGTCATATGGTAGTTCTATTTTAGTTTTTTTAAGGAATCTCCATAGGATATATGTATGCATATGGCTGATTCACTCTGTTGTACAGCAGAAACTAACACAGCATTGTGAAACAATTATACTCCAATAAAGATGTTAAAAAATAAAAATAACATTTATATGGAGGGGCTTCCCTGGTGGCGCAGTGGTTGAGAATCTGCCTGCCAATGCAGGGGACACGGGTTCGAGCCCTGGTCTGGGAGGATCTCACATGCCGCAGAGCAACTAGGCCCGTGAGCCACAACTACTGAGCCTGCGTGTCTGGAGCCTGTGCTCCGCAAGAAGAGAGGCCGCGATAGAGAGAGGCCCGCACACCGCGATGAAGGGTGGCCCCCGCTCGCCACAACTACAGAAAGCCCACGCACAGAAACGAAGACCCAACACAGCAAAAATAAATTAATAAACTCCTACCCCCAACATCTTCTTAAAAAAAAAATTTATATGGAAACGCAAATGACCTAGAATCCCTAAAAACAATCTTCAAAAAGAATAATAAAGTGGGAGGAATCACTCTACTGATGTTAAGGCTTACAACGTAGCTACAGTAATCAAGACTGTGAGATACTGGTGGAAGGACAGACACACAGACTAATGGAACAGAACAGAGAGCCTGGGCATGAACCCATCCCATTCAAATACACCCAACTGATTTTTGAGAGGGATGAAGAAGAAATTCAGTGGAGGAAGGAGAGTCTTTTCAACAAACGGTGTTGGAGCACTGGACCTCCAAGGCGAAAAAAAACAAAACAAAACAGACCTAAATCCCGTTTTATACAATGACCTGAAAATGGATCACAGACTTAAATGTAAAACATAAAACTATAAAACTTTTAGGAGAAAAGCTTCAGGACCTAGGAATAAGGGGGAAATTCTTAGATATGATCTCCAAAGCATGAGCCATCAGTAAACGGAGCTTAATCAATGTTTAAAACTTTTGTTCTGCAAAGACTCTGCTAAGAAGATGAAAAGAGAAGCTATAGCCTGGAAGAAAACACCTGCAAACCACTTACGCAACAAAGGTCTTGTAGCTATAACAAATAAAAATTCTCAAAACTCAACAATAAAATAAAACAAATAATCCAATTAGAAAATGGGTAAAAGAGATAAACAGTCATTTCACCAAAGAAGAGATACAAATGGCAAACAAGCGCCTGAAAATACATTCAACATCATTAGCCACGAGAGAAAGGCAAATCCACGTAAGATATCACCACACACCTATCAGTGGCTAAAACAGAAAATACAGCGATAACATCAAATGCCGGTGAGGATGCAGGGAAACTGGATCTCTCATCCATTGCTGGTGGGAATGGAAAATGGATCAGCTGCTGGAAAACAGTCAGGTAGCTTCTTACAAAATGAAACACGAACTTACCGTACAACCCACTAATTGCATTCTCGCACATTCATCCCAGAGAAATGAAGAGTACGTTCACACAAAAACCTGAATGTGATAGTTCACAGCAGCCTTATACCCAAACAGGAAACAACCCAGACGTCCTCTAACTTAAATGCTTAAGCAAACTGGGACACATCATCGGCAACAATAAAAAGGGACAAACTAAGGATACACACGACACGAGTGAGTCTCCGCAGAATGATGCTGAGTGAAAAAAGCCAATCTCAAAAGATTATATTTATCCTGATGAAACAAAAATTCCTACTTGGAGGCAAGACAAGAAAAATGTAAACATAAAGCGTCTTCTCTGCCTGTTTGGGCCTCCTCCCTCCCCTCTAGTTTGCTCTGTGTGTCTGCATTATACATTAACCAGACTTTCCCAATGGCAGTAATACCAGCTCAGCCATGAAGATCAAATTTCTCCTTCTGTGTCAGCCATACAACTCCTTAGAAGACAGCATTCCCTCCTCAATCCTGTAAGGGGTCACGATCACCCACCACTAGCCTTGCAGACAAGCCTTACGTCCAAGGCCAATACATGGATTCCTTTAAAGATAGTGACTGGTGCAGAGCAGTCTGGTAAAACCATCTGGGGAGATACTGAGCCACACCTAAGGGAAGGTCTTAGCTTAAATACCTACTTACGACCTTATTAATGTTACCAGTTACACTACCTGTATTCTGCCTCTTTTACAAGATTATTGGTTCTTGCATTACCAATTGTGTGACTGAGTCTCAGATAAAAATAACAATGATTAGGTGACTTGAAAGGATTCATCAAACATATAGTCCTACAAGATGCATGACTGTAACAGTGTTAACTCGAGATTTGGGAGGAAGCCACAAGAGGGAACTCTTTCCTGGACCACAGCAGACCAGTAAGGCAGGTGGTCCACAGGCTTTTGGCTGCTGTTAACAGGGCCTAGTCCAGTAACAGCACTTGGAGTGACCTCTCGACAAAATCCTCCCCTGATCCGGGGATGAGCACTCCTAGCGCCTTGGGGCAAATGGGTCAGGAGACGCCTCCCAAACCTTGGTCAAAATTAAGCCTGAAAGGGAAGGGATTGCAAAATAAAGACTGTTGCCCACCATCCAGTTCTACATGAATCATATCATTAGCCACTGCAGTTGCTGACCTACAAGACACCCTGAATGGAATTCAGAACAAAGATAAGGATGAAGCCCTCTGTGCTCTGGGACAACGGGCGGAACCGGCCCTCAGAGAGTTAGATATTCTCAGGAGAAGCTTTTTATGAACCTGGATTCTTGCATCTTCCCATACTTACAAAAGCACTAAAACCATTAACTAAGATGTCTTCTCCTTGCACATAGCAGTAACCTTCTATCAAGATGTGTGCTTGATTGCCTGTACCCCCTTTGTCAAAATCACATATACACTGGCCTCCCCCTTACTCTTCAGTCCTCAGAGCTCTCTAAGAGACTGTCTCTAGGGTTATAATGCTCAGATTGGCTCAAATTAAAATTTCTATTTCTTTCTTAGATTGACTATTGATTACTTTTTCATCAACAATATGATTCCCATTTGTATAACATCTTTTTTTTTTTTGGCCGCCTTGGGTCTTTGTTGCTGAGCGTGCGCTCTTCTCTAGTTGCTGTGGGCTCCTCTTCATTGTGGTGTGCGGGCTTCTCACTGCGGTGGCTTCTCTTGTTGCAGAGCACGGGCTCTAGGCGCACGGGCTTCAGTAGTTGTGGCGCACAGGCTTAACTGCTCCGCGGCATGTGGGATCTTCCCGGACCGGGGCACGAACCCATGTCCCCTGCATTGGCAGGCGGATTCTTAACCACTGTGCCACCAGGGAAGCCCTTTATAACATCTTTTTTTTTTTTTAATTAGTTAATTAATTTATTTATTTTTGGCTGTGTTGGGTCTTCGCTTCTGCGCCAGGGCTCTCTCCAGTTGTGGGGAGCGGGGGCCACTCTTCATCGCGGTGCGCGGGCCTCTCACTGTCGCGGCCTCTCCTGTTGCAGAGCACAGGCTCCAGACACGCGGGCTCAGTAGTTGTGGCTCACAGGCCCAGTTGCTCCGCAGCATGTGGGATCTTCCCAGACCAAGGCTCGAACCTGTGTCCCCTGCATCGGCAGGCAGACTCTCAACCACTGCGCCACCAGGGAAGCCGTATAACATCTTGAAATGACAAAATCTTAGAGAAAAAGATTAGTGGTTGCCAGAGGTAAGGGATTGTGTGCGCGTGTGCAGGTGTGCATGTGTGTGTGTTGCATAAAAGAGTAACAGGAGGGATCTTTGTGGAGATGGAAAAATTCTGCCTTGATTGTGGTGCAGGTTACGTGAATCTACACGTGTGATGAAACTGCATAGAACCACACACACACACAAAAGAGCACATGTAAAACCGGTGAAATCTGTATAAGTTCTGTTGATTGCATCAAGTGTCAGACTCCTAGTTTTTATACTGTACTATGGTTATACAAGATACTACCAGTGGAGGAACTGGGGGAAGGGCAGATAGGACCTCTGTACTAGTTTCTAAAACTTTCTGCTATTTTATAATTATTTCAGAATAAAATATTTTTAAAAAGTGATTTTGAAGTCTACTTGCAATGTTGAAGGAGCCTTGTTATAAGATTTTAAATTAAAGAAGGCAGTAAATAAATTTTATGTACATGATGACTATACTGACATTTAAAAGAGCTGTCGGAGAAACATTAATGGGAAATACATCAGGAAGTTAACAGTGACGGTGTTAGAGAAGTATAAGAGGTTAATTTTCTTTCCTTTGTTTTCTGAATCTTTTATATAGAAATGTAAACGTAAGCAAGAAGACTCAGGCTTCCATATAAGGAAATTTAAATCAATAAAGTCACCTTGTTAACCACAGATGTGGGATTCCTATACTCACCCACTGCTATCACATCCAGCTAAACTGAAATACAATGGAAAGTTTATGTAAAATGAACTGTGAGTTTCGAAAAGCAGATAAGATCAAATAACTTGCTGCAAGAATACAAAAAGATGGAAGCCAACATGAAAGAATTTGGATACCTTTTCTGAATGCAAAGAATAAACCTACCATTTGGTGAAAAAGAAAGGCTCGATATTTTTAAAGCTATTAAAATTTTTAAACTCAACATGCAAGGTTCATCTTGGACGAATACAGTATTTCCAATCAGGGCACAGATGGTAAACACAAGGATGTACAACGCAGAGACCAACACAAACTTCCCAGCCTGGCGGGTGGCCAGGGAGTTAATAGAATTTTTTCCTGGGAGGTGGGTGGTATGAATTTACTGGAAACTGAAAAATGAGGGAAAAAGGTTTAAAAGTGAAATTAGAGATGACTGTCTGCTATGGTGTATTAGACAAAATGACTTGTGTGATAAATTTATTTCTCTTAAATAGTTTCACAGATATAAATATGAAGGGTTTAAATGTTTTTTCTTCAACAGTCATGAGTAGCAATTCTAAGCAAGATCAACTGTAGTCACTTTTGTAACGTGTGCGCGTGTCGGATCAATAATCCCTAAACCTTCGAGGGGAGTTTCCACGTGAGTGGCATCCCCCATATAAGGCCAATGCATGAGGGCAATGCTTAGGGCAGCAGACTAGAACTACTGTCAATACTCTGGTCCCAGCCATTTTTTCCTGCTAAAAGTAGATCGTCCCAAATATCCTTAGAGAAGACTGCCAATTTGGCTATCAGAGTCTCAGAACACACATGACGTGGAGCTAGCCCTGGCCGTATCCCCTTTCTTATCCCGAAGATTCTTACACACAGAATCCAGACAGAGAACAGTCATGACCTTCAGAATTAAGCTTAAACAATTTCAGTGATAATGGGCTTTTATCAGGTTTCCAAACTTTTGAAAAGATGAAACTCTTGGCCAAAAACCTCAAAGAAGTTAGCTGAATAACCACCCCTCTTCCTCTTTTTAAAACCAACTTAGTTGACATTTAAAAAAATTATAAAACATTCTGCTAAAAAAATCAGATACGTGTTAAAGTTTTCAAATGCCCCCATCAGCCCATCCACATCACACTGCCCTCCAACCCCGAGGGTGGAGCTGTCAGAGCTGCGAGAACTCGGCCCCAAGGGACCCCTCAAATGGCACGAAGCTAACTGGTGAACTGCACACACGTGTAAGCTTTGCCACTACAAGCCAAAGACGCAGAGGCACGAGCACAGATGAAGCACGTCAAGTGAGGCGACAAACTGATTTGGTTTAGAGGGTACAGTGGCCTTGTTGCCATGCAGCTCCCTGCGACCAGCATGGCCACGGTTCCCAAAGCACCAGAGACTGAGAATCCAAGGACCCCCTGCAGGGCCACCGAGGGGTCTGGACAATTGAAATTTTACTCCAGTAGACTCAAGCTGATTGTTACCCAATGACCTGTGAAGCTGTTTGAGAGAAGCAGCTGACCTGCAAACACTTCTTGGAGAAATCAGGGATTACACGCAGGGTAAATACAACATCACTGTCATTATCAGTTGAATCCCCCATCAGCCTGGCCCCTCTGTGCAAATACCTGTTTCGTTCTTGGTGGTACCCTCCTACCTCAAAGCGCCCAGCACACAGCATTTACTCGATACGTGTTTGTACAGGAATAAATGAAGACCTTGTGGGTGCTTTAAGCAAGGTGCACTGAACGCCCTCACGTCTGTTATCCCATGGGATGCTCGGTCCAGAGTACGTCTGCTGAACAAGGCCTGCAGCACGACCGAGCCAACCTGCCGAGGGGCAACGTGATTCATGGTGTAAGACATGGGCTTGGGAACGTCCCACATGCGTGGAGTCGAGATCTGCATTACATACGATTTTGAAATTCAAAGAAATCATATTATAAAAGTTTGTAAAAGTCTATCCTAGCTTGGGTTTTGCCAAAATGCTTCAGCCCTTTCCGGCAATTCGAGATATCTTGCTGTACTTCAAGATCACACCCTTTGTCTACAACAGGCTTAAGTGATGGTGGAGAAAATCCTGAGACTTTTCTGAGACTCTGGTAGTAGTATGTCAAAAATTAACTATTTACCCCAGAAAAAGTGATTTGAAAATTTGTTTAGAAAACTCCTTCTGCTGACGCTATTATCCCAAACTGCTGAGTAAAAGTTCTATCATTTCCTGCAAAGACAACTAATTCTTTACTTGGTGCTACAGCAGTGATGAACCAACCATGACACCTACGCCCTGAACCTCAGATGCAGGCTGGGAGCCTGGCGACAGCTGCAGGTGCTCTGTCACTTCTGCGGTCAAGCTGTGACACGCCGTCAACAGTGTTCACTCTGAATGGTTCCATAATCATTAGCGTATGAGCACACTCATGTAATACTGCTGGATTTAAAATTCTCGCGGTAGGCTGAGCTCATACGCTGTAGGTATCAAGTACCTTGGCCACTTACGCATGTTTTTTTCACACTATTGTTTTGGTTAAACTCCTTGATACAAGCAATGCTTACAAGGACCAGGATTCATTTAAACAGACTGGCGGCCACTGGTGATGTCGTGAGTAGCAAGCATCCCGGGCAGAGTAGCAAGGACCCTCCCTCCCAATGCCCTCTCCTCCCTCTCCCCGCTGTGTCCTGCCCCGACTCAGCTGTCCCAGTATCACACGTGCGGCGCATCTCCCCGTCCATGACTTTGTTCCTGAGCCACACGTGGCTTTAATGGACTTGGCCGTTTTCTGTCGGCAGCTACACACTGAGAGGCTGAAGAAGGACAACCAGCCTGCTGTCATCTGTTTCTGAATGTTTCCAAGTTGCTCTTCTTTCCCAGAATGATGCCTTTGGAACTCCAGTGCAAATCCCACTGAGATTTCCAGCATCCTTTTGGATCTTACCCAGAACTGAGCCCCACCGGAAAACTCACAGGTTTAGGTCAGAGACTGTTCATGGGAAAAGAGCATCTGTGTCTAGGAAGGGGCTCTCGCCAGCAGGCTGCCCCAAAGTGGTGGCTGAAATTGCACCCAGCCCTCCGTGTGCGTGTGCGTGTGCGTGTGCGTGTGTGTGTGTTTGCGCGCGCACAGGGGGACTCCAGGGAATGATCTCAAGCAGCTCTTGGAGCGAAGAGCTCTTGGAATGATTGGTGACGCAGCTGACACAGTTCATAAGTTCAGCTTTCAGCTACTTCTTCCCACAGAGTGACATAGTTTTCTCATTATCCTTCGAACTTTTCAAATAATGATTCCCTGGGAAATTACTCCTACCCCTTTCCTTAAGTGCGAGCTCTGCAAATTTTCACTAGTTTGTGCACATCTCAACTTCTGTCTCAAGCCTCGTGACTACAATATTCCCAGATCGCCAGGCCCGCTTTATAAGGTGGATGTGAGACAAAGCTTAACCTGTCTCTTTTGTTGTGAAAACACTGGACTGCGAGCTGCTGACTGAATAAAAAGCCCAGGGGAGCTTCCGTGCCCGCCTCTCCCTGGATGCGCACGCTGTTTGGAGGGGGTGGACAGAAAGGCTCAGGAATAATGCCTGCGACTCGAGCCTTCACTGGACGAGAAGACAGAGGCAGAGGTGCTGGTGGCAGTGAGGACACGGTCCCCAAAGGACACACACTGGCCCATCAGACATGAGATCAAGCAAGCAAGTCAACGCGCTGTCGGAAAGAGTTGCGGGTTTCTTTTTTTGGTTTTTTGAGAAAACAGTGTGACCTTCCACCCCGGCTAAAGCTGAGGAAACACTCTGGACGACACCACCAGCAACTCTATCGAAAGTCTTAAAAATACTCAAATTGCACGTACACTCAGGGCCCAGCAAACGAAAGGCAGTCATGAGTTTTACAAAGATAAATTAATCGGTAATTTTAAAAACCTGATTTTGAAATGAGTTTAGGGATTTTTCATTCCTTGACCTTTTCCCTGTGTAGCTAGAATACTGTCCAAGTGATGACAGAAAACATCCATTCAATGAACACCATGTAAAAATTACCCATTTCTTCAGCAGTTTGGACTCAGATGTACTGAAACAGCTTGAACCTGCAACACTGCGCCTAAGCAAACAAGCCTGCTTTCCTCGCAGGTACGTGGCAGGATCTACACGACGGAAAAGACGGGGTCCGTCTCCACATCATGGCTTTTCACACCTCTCTTTATGACACACTCCTATCAGCCTCAATATCTGAGATTTCGGGCTTCCCTGGTGGCGCAGTGGCTGGGAGTCCGCCTGCCGATGCAGGGGACACGGGTTTGTGCCCCGGTCCGGGAAGATCCCACATGCCGCGGAGCGGCTGGGCCCGTGAGCCATGGCCGCTGAGCCTGCGCGTCCGGAGCCTGTGCTCCACAACGGGAGAGGCTGCAACAGTGAGAGGCCCGCGTACCGCAAAAAAAAAAAAACAAAAAAAACAAAACTGAGATTTCTTCATTCTGACAGAGGACACAGAGTCATCATCGATCAAGAGCGTCCTTTTTGAGGAAAGGAAAGGGATTGAGGGACGCTGGCCTCTAGACAAGGGACCACTAAGGGTGAAGGTGACAGGGATGTCCCAGGACACTGCTTTGAACTGAATGTGTCCCCCGAGATTCAAAGCCTGAAGCCCTAACACCAGTGTGATGGTAATAGGAGCTGGGCCTTTGGGAGGCGATTGGTCAGGAGGGTGGAGCCCTCAGGAATGGGATTACTGCCCTTACAAGAGACCCAGAGAGCTTCCTCGCCCCTCTGCCACGTGAGGACGCAGCGAGAAGACGGCATCTATGAACCAGGAAGCGGGTCCTCACCCGACACTGAATTGGACCTTCAGCCTCCAGGACCTCAATAAGTAAATTTCTGCTGTCCATCAGCCACTCAGTCTGTGGAACTGTGTAACAGGAGCCTGAATGCACCAAGTCAAGCATGGAAGTAAGTGTGTGCGGCTCTTGAGGGGGCAGAGCGTTGGAGACAGTGAGCGCCGAACGGAGGGGCCGTGTCTGGAAATCTGGGGGAAGAAGAGGTGATTTCTGATTCTCTGTCTCTGATGAGCCAGGAATGATCAGCACGTCCTTCATCCAGAGCTAATCTCCGGGGATTCAGCAAGCAGTCTGTTCCCGGGCCGTTCTTCGCTCCTTCTCCCAAGTTCTAGGTCATCAGGAAGCCTCCCTTCCACAGGAGACCCCACTCCAGCTCCTAAGCAGCTGTGTCGCCTGCCTGCCGCGATGTGAACGGCCGTTTGAGGGACCTGGCCCTGCACACTAGGTGCTCAATTCACCCGAATGGGTTCCTCTGTCATTATCATCGCATTTTCATTCTTCTTGACCTGTGAGCCCCTGAAGGCTTTCCTCTTAATACCCGACATTATGGGAAAGACTATTCCTGCACCCACTGAAAAGCACCTAAATACGCTCATTCCCCCCTGAATCAATGGGTCTTTTTCAGCAAACGTCCTTCATCTTAGAAGGAACGTGAACTTCCGTCAGAGCTGCGGTTGAAGGTCACATAGTACTTAGAGGGCAGGAGAATCCCACGCCCAGGAAGGAACACCCTCGGGAATGGCCTGGAACAGACACGTGTGGGCAGGTGGCACATGGTGAGGCCAGGTGAACCAGGAAACAACACACACCTTCCTTTAAACAGAGGAACATTGTAAGAGAGAATCTGAAGTTGCTGTTCTCACGCAGAACGTAACACTTTCGCGTCCAATTATTCCAGGTAAAGGATCTACAGTCTTCCAAAAAGTGCTACCAGACACCAAAGCAAACCCAAAGGCTCGTCTGGGTACTCCTGGTAAGAGTACACTGCTCTAAGAAACGTGTTCCATCCTCTTACCAAGGCCACCTTAAGAGCCTGTTGGAGGCTTGGGGTGACGGGCATGAACTGGGTGTATCACTGGTGTCCGTTGTCCCAACAACTCCACACCTTCCCAGTTAGACCAGTGCCAAGAAGCCAAATGCCAACACCCAGATGCCAGGGGCACTAACCGGTGCCTACGAATCATACCCTGCTTTACCAAATATGCTGTCTTTTCCGGTCGTCCAACGGCGCTGACTGTGCACGGGGGAGAGCCCACAGTGAGTACGCCCTCAGCCTGTCTGCGCAGTGAGCTGGGCAGCAGCAGACACGACGGAGGCCTGAGCGCGCAGGGACACACTCCTGGCTGCAGGGCGTCCTTTCCAGGCTCGCCTGCGGAGATAAAGCCCTGAAGCCTCTCTGACCAACATAAATGGGGTCCTGGGAACCAAGCCCCTGTAGACTTTCCACAGCGGGCAGCTCGGGTCACCCCGGAACTGGACTATTCTCACGCTGAGTGGTGTCTCCTAGCGCCTGGCTGTGACTCAGTTCAAGTTAACTTGAAGTTCTGTTGCGGAGCTTGGGGAAAATGAACGGACTGAATTACGCCAATATCTCCCCTACCCAACATCCTAACTGAGAGAGTTTTTCTGTCACCCAAGCTGAAAGGAGAAAAATTGGTTTTGGGTTTGCATGGCTGTGTGTTAGCAAAAAAAAGTGTTAATGAAGATATAATGCCACGTACTAAAACAACTAGGGTTTTCTATAACGTAAGGAAGTAATAGAGATAAATTACGAGACAGTCAAGTTACTCCCAGGCAAGTATCAAGAGATCAAAAGAAAACTTGAAATCATTCTGGGCTCTAATTTATATACGGAATCCCCGTCTCTGAACCCTCACTTTCCCAATATTCCCTATAATGACCTGCAGGACGTTTTCCCCCCAGTTCACCCGCCATGCAGGAAGTCTGGGACAGCCTGGACCACACGTGTGCCCCAGCGACAGCCCTCAGGACCGATGAGAGGGTGGGAGAGGCCACTCTCCTCCCACAGGATGGTGGCCGTGCCCAAGGTGTCACAGGTGTGGGGTGTCACTGTCGTCTGCCCCACCTGGGGAAAGGAAATGTCCTCTAAGATGATGGAAAACCCCATGAAGGAAGTGGGTGAGTCTAAGGGGCCTAGAAGCCTGCCCAGCAGGAGGAAGTTCAAAGTCAGGACGTGAGAGGTGAGCTTGTGCAGTTGGATGTCAGCCGTGGCTCGTCCGAGACGGACCCCACCGTGAACACGGGGACAGCCAACCTGGGTCTCCCGTGCTTTGAGTCAGGCAGGAATCCTGGGGTGATGATCCTGTTGGAGTTTCAGAGAGTTTTAGTGATATTCGGGGAAAAGGATTATGCTTTTGAGTTGGTGGAGCTGGGGACACATTAAAACGTTTGCCATTTAGAATGAGGGAATATAGGATCCTGACGTTCAAAAATGAATATTGTGAGGATATCCAAGTCCTCACCAGAGGATTAGATCTGGGTGGAGCTGGAGGCCTTTGGGACTGGAGTGTGACCCTCCAGGCACTACCATCTCCTGATGTGTGGAGTGTGGAGAGCAGGGGTTCAGGAGAGCTTGTGTTTTCTTTTTCAACACACAGAGAGCTCCAAGTATATAACTTAGGAGCAAATACTGGGGCAGGAGTAATGACGTATGAGTTTCACTGGTACCATCTCATTTCTCAAACGTGTACCCATCGGCCAAACATGCAAGTCCTCAAACAGTTTCTAAACACAGAGACCTTCGGTCAGAATGCGTGGAAAAGCGTCGTGCTAAGTGATGAACACTTTCCTTACTAAACACTAGTTAATAACTACACTGTAGTCAGTATACACATCCTAGGCCTAAAATACCACTAGTAGGCTTTGCTGAGGTTCAGTAACATGTCTGAGTAAAAATGGGCATCGTGTTCTCTTAAATGCTACCAAAAAGAGGACATCTATGCTAGGACCAATGGCCCAATTTTCCAAGAACTATCAATCATTTCTTATGGTGTTCAGGAAGACACTGGAGAAGATGCGGGTGTGAGCTGACACGGAGTCACACCACGGGAAGCTTCCTGGTCACTAGTGCTGCAAGGTGCAGAGCAGAGCTGTTTGCACAGACGTGTGCTCCGCTCAGACCGCACACCCCCTGCCACACCTGGACACAGGCCACGAGCCGCGACACCGACGCACACCGCGCCCCACACCTTCCTACCTTACGGGTCTGGATCTGGGACTGTAAGCACATATTTCAATGTGCTTCAATGAAATAGATTTTTATTTCAAAGAAAAACTAGTCTCAGCATCTCTTTAAAGAGGTCTTAACAAGCACCTTACAATAAACAGTAACCAAGCACAACGAAGGAAGACACAAAGTTAATACATTACCTGCTTTGTCTTCCTGAAGAAATGACTCTCCTAAGGCGTGTGTCACAAGGCAGCGTAAGGAGCAACGTCTTCCATGCCCGCCCCTTGAGATATGTGATCAGAGTTCAGATGGGGCTCAGGGTCCTGACATGCCCAGAGGGAATGTACCATTGGGTAGGGGCACAGAACCCACGTCCACAGGGACAGGTAAGTAGTAGCAGAAGAAGAGAACGGAGCTGTCACCAACATCCCGGGCGCTGGGCACAGGGGACCAAGTGCTGCAGGGGAGACGGGTTCGGGCGCACCTTCCCCCCCATCGCTCCCCCGCGAAGGGAAAGACCGGCTTCCTGGTCCGATCCTGCGCCATCCTTAGAATTGTCTTATTTTTATCTCTTTTCTTCTTCCCTGACCCTTCCCCGAGCGTAGGTCCCAAGAAATGCCACCAGTGGTCACTCATTCCCATGCAGGTGGCCTGTCCTGTGGTCCTTTGGGAGCGCTTCTCAGCCCAACGTGGTGTTTTTTTCCCCGGGGCTCCTGGCCTCTCACCAGCGTGTGCATCTGGGGTGCAAGCCCTCGCTACCACCCTGAGGGAAGTGTGTTCAACCTACCGACCATTTCAAAAAGGAAAGAAACCCAGGGCTATTCTTTCAGCAGTAGTAACAATAATTTGAATGGACCTTCCTCCAGGTTGGGGTGTGCATACCTGCTCTCCTCGAGGTCACCTGATCCTGGCCACCACTGGAGTGTCCGTCCCCTGTGGCGGAGGACAGCCTTTCCTCAGCGGCCCCGAGCGGCCAGGCCTCGTCTCAGCAGACCCGGGTGTCCAGGAGGGGACGGAGGCCTTAGGATACGGGACGCCCCGTGTCGGAGCCGTCCACCTGGGGCCATGACCTGGCAGTGCTCACTGAGAGGCTTTGACTTAACTACCCCTAAGAGGTGCAGCAGAGAGCAGGGCAGGCGACCAGCGGCTGCCGGGTGAGGTGGGAAGGGTGCTTCCTGCTCCAAGTTCATGTGAGTGAGAAGAGCCCCCTCATCCAACGGGACTTCAAGACCACGGGGCTTAAGAAACAGAAACAGCTTGTCTCCTCTCAGAGGCTCGTGAAGTAAATCCCTAACACTTAAAAGAGAAAAGGAAGACGGGTCTTCTACAAAAATCCCGCCCAGAGCCACACTTCGCGTTTCACGGTATAAAATTGTTTTAAACGATGCAGATGTGCTTCAGAGAAGCCAGTTGTATTCTACAATCTAAGCAGTGAATCTAGGTTAACGGCTCGCACGGGGCTCTCATAAAAGCTCAACAATCCTAAGACTGGTCCCGCGCATCCTGGCCTGTGACACGAGAGCAGGGTGAGAACGACTCCTGCTAGGCCACCCGCTGAGGGGTTCTGGCTCCCCTGCACCTCCTCCTCCAAATAATTTAATTTACAACCAATTCCAAATCATTAAGCTCAGGGGACAGGCCCACTCTTTAAGCTGAAAGTCAGCCACGACGATGAGAAGGAATCTTAAAAATTACAGTCCCGGATTCTCGCTTTCACAGCCTACGTTTGTCTTTTCTCCAGCGCCCCCCAGGAGGCTCTCGATTCCTGGATTCTCTCTTTCACATCCTACGCTTGTCTTTTCTCCAGCGCCCCCAGGAGGCTCTCGAGGTGTGGTTTATGCTGGCTCACCAGGCCCTGGATCCAAATGTCAGAGCTGGCGGTGACCCTGGGCGACGTCGGTGATGGTCAGGGTCTCAGTGGTCCTGCCCCGCCGCCAGCCCAGAAGGGCTTCCCTGAGTGTGCTCGGCCCCTCAGCTGCACACGGGGCCCAGTAGCGGCTCCCCAAGTGGGCCTGGCTGGTCCCCAAGTGCTGTCAGCTCTCTGCTCCTCAGCTGTGCCGGGACCTGGCAGCAGAGCAGAACCAGGCCCAGATGGTTTAGACCATAATCAGTAGTGGATGCCCTGAGCCCGTGAACTACCAGCTGGGGGAGCCCAGCGCCAGCCCGGACAGGTGGTGTGCAGCCTGTGGAGAGCCAGCATGGACCAGGGTGGACTCCCGCCCCCAGACAGCATCCCTGAAGACGGCAAGCTCTGAGCCGCGTGCAGGCACACAGGATCCCAAGTGGGTCCAGAGTCACCTCGGGCCATCTCAGGAGACACTGTCCATGAATTCTGCAGCCAGGAGGCCAGGAGGAAGGCCACCTGTCTGGGTGTAAAGCTGCCACGTCGCTCTGATAACTACCTCTCAAGAGAGACACCTGGAAGCCGGGAAGGGATAAAGAATGAAAGGTTTTCACATCAACCCAGACTAGAATTTAGGGCTTCGCCTATAAGTGACGCCTGAATACGTGACTACTTATCGTCAGGTGGGCACAAGATTCTTCCACTCCCAAACCCAGTGTCCAAACCCAGCCTCTCACTGCCAGCACTGTAGGACGAGGCTACCTTCCTCTGTAGGAGGGGCCTACATCAGCGTCATTTCTGAATGTTCCCCCCGAAAGTGCTCACCGGCTGTTTCTCAGCATCTGCAAAGGGACCCTCACTCGTGCCGGGTCGCAGCCTGACGAGTGTGCCCAGTCCCCGCTTCCCCCTGCTCCCCTGCCCAGCCTCCTGAGGGGGGAACCATGCTGCCTATCCTCTGTCGCCTTGATTGACGACGTCCCTGTGGGTGTGGAGCTTCTGCCCCCAGGTACGGCCAGAGGTTCATCTCTGGACGACTCGGACGCATCGGCCCTGGGGGTCCCGTTGGGGTAGAACTCACCAGGTGGGGACAGCGGCGTTTGTGCAAACCCTGTCGTCTTCCCCAAGGCCTCCCCTGCGTCTGGTCTCCTCGGTTTCTGAGCATCGCCCAGCGCTGGCCTGGAGCCTCCCCAAGCCTTTCTGTTCACTTCTGGCCCTCAGGCCTCTGGGCGAGGGGCTCCACCTGCTGAGAGGCTGGAGGGAGAGCGCTCCCTCCTCACACCTGCACCCACCTGGGCCCAGAGAGGCTCAATGATGGCTCAAGGTCACACAGCAGCCACCCAGAGGCCTAGGGCCAGAGGAGCACAGGCCATCATGTCACAGAGGGTGAGCTGAGAAAAAGGGATCTTCCCTCAGGTTCTACTGACTCACAAAAGAAAAGTCCTAGTTACACAGCAGACGGCAAATGTAAAGTGAAGGCCCAGAGAGTTGGGGGTATGCAGAAAACAGCTTCTAGAACAGGGTCAGATGAATTAATGGATAAAGAGATCCATGATGAGCTACTGAGGTAAATTAGGAAGACATTAAAACATCAGGGGTCCTCTTAACACTCTTCTGCAAATAACTTTCTTGCTAAAAACAGACTCTTAAATTGGGTTGACTACAGGTCAACCATGACTTGAGAAGTGGTGCTCCAAGGACCTGCTAGTGACGGCCCGGGTCCTTGGCTGCTGGCCTGCAAACCTGGACCTGATCTTGGTATATGTTTTCCATACATGGGGCTGGGCATGAGTGATTAACAGAAGCTGCAACCAGAAGATTCAGAGCAGTGACTCAAAAACCCGAATGAAAAATGGGTGGCCAAGTTAGAGAGACAGTAAGAGATTGGCAACACCCAGAGGGGAAATAAGAAGAAGAGAACTAATTTTGGTCCATTTCCCAGGGCTCCAATTTAATATAAGAGTGTAGACTTGGACAGATTAACTACACAGAAATGCTGACGTGTTAACAGTACTAGGTATCCAAGAAAATAATTTTTGACCGGGAGGCTAGCTCCAAGCAGAGAGCGCCACACCAGCAGGTGATTATAACAGGATGTGCAATTCACTGCATCGCTGAAATGGAGCCGCGACTGAGACCCAGCCCGTCTGCACTGGAAAGTCTGCTCAGAGGAAACCCAGGGTGCTGCAATGCGACAGGGAGACCTGCTCAGACCAGCAGAACACAGGAGCGTACACCTCTCTCAGGTAATCCGGGATCAACTGAAATTCACCAAGCGTCTGCTAAAAAATGGCCCAGAGAAACCCATCTCCTTTGTCTTAATCTAAAAGCCAACTCGACTGCGGAAAGAGCAGCACGGAAGTGGAATTCCTGCAGCACCCACGTCGGGGCAGCCCTGCTCCCGGGAAACCCAAGGGCTGGGTCTCATCTCTGGTCTGGAGGATGAGGACAGACGCCCACTGCCCAGAGCGCCCTCACCTGCGGGTCCAGGAATCACCCCGTCCCCCATCTGCTGCTCCCCGCCCCCTGTAACCACCAAAGGGAACTTCGTTGCATGCAGCAGATCTCAACTTTCCTGGGATGACAGAAATCCTTGAGAATGTGACAGAATCCTTGGCCTCTTCTTCCCAGAAAATCACACAAGGGCACACATGCAGGACACGTGTCACAGGATGTCCAGAATTCCCGAGAGCCATCCAAGGACACAAAGGGGTCACGCAATCTGGTCTCAGCTGCCTTCTGGCCACCGACCTGATAGGAAGTTACCTGGACAGCTATAACCGGTCCACAGTCAGAGATTAACGTCGCCAATGACAACGCTTTCATTTTTCTTTCTCGTATTTCATCTGCAAAAACAGAAACAACACCCCCGCCCCGCAAACTACAGGGCTTGCAAAACACACATAATTACCATCATTATTTAACAGTCCCTTGGAAATTCTAGAAAATGCAATAAGCACAGAAATAGAAATAAGAACGACAAATGTAAGTCAAAGGCAGTAGCGAGTATGTTTAGCATAAACCAAAAGAAATATATTAGATCTAATGATAGGAGGTTTGGATGCAAAACAAAATACAAAACTCAATTCCATCCTTATAACTCAAAATTATCAAGATAGCGAATGCAACAGGGAAACTAGATAACATTCAAAGGAGTAATAAAATATTAAAATTAACAACTAAATGGTATATAGAAAAGTAGACCAAAACGTTAGAGACACGAAAGTGGATTTGAATGAGTAGAAGGAAAAGCTGGGAAGATGATGCTGTTAATTCTTTCCAATGTCATGGATGTTTAGCTCAGTTTTTCTGTTATTTTAAATTTTCTAAAGTTTCAGCTTAATTGAGGTATAACTGACAAATAAAATTGTAAGATATTTTGAGAGTACATCGTGGTGGTTTGATCTGCGTGTACATCGTGAAAGGATTCCCCCTGTCAAGGTAATTAACATCCACCACTTCACATATTTATGACGCTGTTTGAATTCAAATTTTAAGGGGCTTCTTTAGAGATTTTTTAAAGACATGATTTCTCTAAATTTTACATGAAATAATAAAGAGTAGGATAGAAATCTGGGGGAAATGGAAAGCATTCCAGGGGAGTTTGCCCTGTCAAGCGCTGACCTATATTGTAAGTCTGGAACAGGTACCAAGTGTGGAGCAGGTGCAGGAGCTGCCAGCTTGGTGGGCAGACCCGCTGGACACAGAGGCTGACCTGGGGTGGAGAGCCGGCACTCGGTGACGGGGAGAACAGCCTGGTATCGGGGGAACCCAGCCCCTCTCCAGCCAACGTCAGCTACCAAAACACCTTCCGGCTGGTTTAAGGTCAAGGCACACACACCGTGGAAAACTAGGAAATGCAGACATGAAGGCCTCCTGCTTTCAGGATGGGAGGACAGGAGGGAGAGGCAGGGGCAAAACAGAAAGAGATGGAACTACGGAAAAAGTTCTAGATGTTAAGAGCCCATGAACAACACTAAAAGGCCAGTGTCAAACAGGGAAAAATACTGGAACCAAAGCAACAGTTAATGTGTGTGTGTGTGTGTGTGTGTGTGTCTGTGGCATGACTTGTGTGGTTTGTGTCTATGGTGTGATGTGTGTGTATGTCTGTGATGTGGTGTGTGTGTGTGTCTGCGTGCAGGTGCCGGCACTACAAAATGAAAAAGTGGTCAATGGAAAGAGGAGAGGGTTTACATGTAAGGAAATTAAATCTCCAAGAAAATTATTTTTTAAAGTACCTCACCAGTTATCACAGATTCTAGGTTGGACTCCCTATACCATTAAATAGATGAGACTTTTTTGTCTACCTAACTAGCCAAGATGCTGAAAATAAAAATATCCAATGTTTGCCAAATTGTAGTGATCACCTGCTGGCAACTGTCAGGGCAAACTGAGATTAAACACTTGTTCCGGAAAGCAAGTCGGCACCTTTGTACCAAAAACCTTAATCTTGAAACAAGTGATTTCACTTTCAAAATTTTTGGAAATAATCAGAGGGAGGGACAAATACCTATATGTAAGGATGTAAAGATGCCATTTTAGCATTAATTACAGTGAAACACATGAGGGAAAAGAAAAGCACTTAATATTCTGTGTTGTTTAAATACATTAAAGACATACAACAGATCTTTACATATAAAATAAAATTCATTTATGATAATATTTAGTGACATGGAAACATACTATAATATTCAGTTATTTTAAGGGATACAAAATTCTGTGTTCAGAATTATAGCAAAATTATGCAGGCACGCACTTCAGAAAGAATGAAAACGTCCCCGAATGTCATCTGTTTAGGTCTGAGTGGTGGGATTTATAAGGATTCTAACCTTCTTGATCATTTGCTGCACGCTGGTGTAGTGTCTTCCACAGAGTAGCTAATAAATACTGGTAAAAAGAAGGAAAGTGTTTCCAATTTCTGACATAAGCATACACAATTACTAATTTTATATTAGGAAAAGAACAAAAACCTCTTGTAAAGCTAAATTAATTAAAAACTGATCAGTGTAAGAGGACCGTCCTCCCGGTAGCAGCCGGTGGCCGTGGCCGTCGCCTGGCGCTCCTGAGCGCGGCGGGATGCTCACTCCTCAGGTTTCACGGGAAGGTCCCCTCCAGCTCTGCGCTGGGAGCAGCTCCCTAGAGGACTGAGATGCTTTCTACGGGTCACGAATGAAACAAGTCCCTGATCGGCTCTCCCGGTGGCCGGTCCCCTCGTCAAAGGCTCCCGGCTGAGTCCCCGGGACCCCTGGGCAGAGTTTCGTACCTGGGACGCTGGGTGTGGAGCCGGACCTGCCAGCGCTCCTGTCCCTCCGGCTGCCCGGGTCCCAAGGGGCAGCAGGACCCACACCTGGACCGGTCGCTAAGGACACCATGGGTGCCCCCTACACGGAGGATGCGAGACCAGAGCTCCCAGGGCCCCAGGGTCCCTACAGTCTGGGAGAGGAGCCCACTCGGGGTCGGGCACAGAGGCCGTGGGGTGGGGAGACTCCTCCCCCACCAGGGGACGGCGGTGCCGGCGGGTGCCCGGGGCTGTCAGGAACCACTAGGAAGTGCCCCTCCCTCTCTGGCGGAGGCAGCCTCCGGCCTTATCCTCCATCTGTGACGCTGCACCAGACGCGGAAAGGCTGTTTCAGAGACCAGGCCAGCCCCGCGAAGCCCAGCCGCGCCTCACCAGCTCCGGGCCTTACACGCCCCGGAGAAGCCGCCCTGACGTCTGGTTAGCGCCCTTGAACCGCATGCTCTGTGCGCACGGACGCAGACATCACCCTGCGATCTGCTGCGGAGGAGAAGGGCGAGGCCTGCAGGGTGCATCCGTCCTTCTCGGGGTGGAGGACAGCGCGCCGTGCGCACATCCACCAGCGGGCTGCTGCTTCTCACCGGGAGGGTGGAGCGACAGACACCTGCCTGGGAGGTGGCCAGGTGTCTCCGTGCACCCCGCCCCGGGAGCATCCGGGGCAATCACTCTGTTTACAAACCGTAAAGGTTCCACGGGCTTATTGTATCGACTGTCCTGGGATAAGTTCTTCCTGAGATTCCCATGGTCATTAGAGCTGGAGAGGGAGGGAGTCCAACCTAGAATCGATAAGCTGGGGAGTGAAGTGGTCTGGGATTTTGCCAACTTTGAAATAAAGTTATAGATATCTCAAAAAAAAACCTTAAAGAGTTCAAAGGCAAAAAAATTTCAGTTCTAATAAACCCATTTCTATGCAGTCCGATCAAGATGCAGTTAGGCAACATCACAGGTAATTATACATCTCTCTATCCCACAGACAGGTAACACACGGACTCCACACGCTTTCCATCCATACGTCCTGACGCACGGACTCATGGCGGCCCACAAGAGTATGTCACATGTAACTGGACATCGATATGATGGTAAAACGGAAACAGGAACCATACAAATAACTGCAGGAAAACCCCGTTAATTCAGCAGGCGGCTTGAAAAGCAGGACTTTCGAAGGAGTAAAGTATCTGAGTAATGGCCTTCATAAAAATAAAGCTTTTATTCCTTTAGAATATAATAGTCTTATTAAGACCATCAGGAAGAGTTCCGAGGGGGTCCTATTTTTACCAACAGACAAGAATGATTTTAAACTAACAAACCACGATGTAGCAAATACTTAAAAACGCACGGTTTCTACACTAACGTTGCTCATTTCCCAACAACCAGAGTTATTGCCGCAGCCAAAACTATAAACATACATCACCAAGCTCCTCGCGCACGGCTTCTACTTCTACAAGCTGCACGTTGGTAAAAGCTTTACGACGTCTCATACCACATTGGAGGGTAGATTTTTTTAAATATAAAATGGTGAAGTTAAACTGTGAAGAATTATAATGGCTTCTGTGAATCTTTTTGTCTTTACATTAAAAAGTCAGAAGCGTGACCCCAGGTCACATGCCTGATCGGGGTTGGGGAAGCAGGTAGGGCTTCTCCCAAACGTCCTGAGAAGAGCCATTTCCAGCGCTGGCTTCGGCGTGGAGTCCAGACTTACCAAAGCCAGCAAGAGTGGGTACCTTACTTGCCAAGATGAAAAGCACTTCGTAGGAGCGAGAGTTCATTTCCTGTTTAGTTTACGGGAGAAGCGGAGCTTTTCAGAGGAAAAAGGGAATTTCTGTTTTTATTGATGATACACTGATTTGCCAATGAGTTTGGTGTTACTTTTTGTTTATTCTCTCTACGTCTGGAAATATCTCACCACTTAACTTCTTTTGCAGGTTCTTTGTTACTAAACAGTTTATCTGAAGAGAGTTAAGAGCTCAGAACAACACCCACCCCCTAGATAAACCGAAAAACTAAGAACAAAAAAAAAAAACCTGATGGGTTTTTGTCTCTTTACCAATAAAGATCACCATGTCTTTTTAAAACAGAAATCCCTCCTTGGATTGAGTTGGAAGAATAAAATTTTCAGGCAAAAGGGAACTCGTCAGGACATCCATCATTTCAGATGAAGAAATGATTCTTAAGTCGACAGTGAAGTGACTTAGAGTCACTAACAGCACAAGGCAGGGCTGGAACCCGGGGTCCTGTGACCCCAACGCTCACCTTGTGCTCCTTCTATCGGGAAGCACCTGCCGTGGCCCTTCATCCCTGCCCCGAATACGTGGCTGCCACACACACAGATGTACAGACATTCCGTAAAATGAGTTTACACTCGGAAATCTTATGAAATAAAAGGCTTCTGAAACAATGAGTCTGAAAGATACACCTTAGGAGAGCACGGTAGCCCACGAGCACTGAGCCTGGAGGATGCTGGTGTCGGAGGGGCTGCCTGGGTCCAGGTCCTGGCACCAGTATCATGGGCTGCGTGACCCCGGCAAGTACCGTGGCCGTTCTGCACCTTACTCACTTCTCTCTTCTGCAAAGCAGAGACGGGGGCTTCACCAGTGAAGTCTAAGCACGTTACATTATTCAGAGCAAAGCGAGCATGTGAGGAATCTTGGCTCCCACTGTAACCACTCCTTGCTTCTCTCCTGGCTTAAACACTCCCTCTTGGCTCAAATGTGGAGGTGAGGGTTTGCAAAACTGGTCCTCCGGGACAGACGGCATCTGAACCTGTAGGGATGCTGAAATGCAGGGAGCAGGCCCGCCTGCTGAATCAGGCCTCTGGTTCAGCTACGTGAACTTCCACCAGAAGTCTCATGCCGTTTGGCTCAAATAAAACCCTTTTCTATTCCTTTTATAGGTTGTTTATTGATTAATTCCCACCAAGGGTAGCACAGGTCAAGGTCACACTTGTCGGGGGAACTTTCCACCCGGGGTGAGAGTTCAGCCCAGCCCCCTCCCTCCTGGGGCTGCCTGCCCCTGGGGAAGACCAAAGCCGCCGGGGGAGGACTGGACGTTGGGTCTGATGGAGGGAGAATGAGTGGGGATGTTAAACCTTTAACTGGAGAAAGACACAAAACACAGCAATTAAATCACCCCCACTGCATATCCATATTGCCTATAATTCTCTGTTTGAAAATTCAAATATGCAGTCCACCTTTGATATCGTCTACTTTTCCCACTACAAACACTTTCCCTGGGACACATGTGCCAGGAACATGGACACAGGAGGCCGAGCCTGCCTAGGTGCCCAGCCCGACGGCCCCTGGGCCTCTCTGACTGCCAGGCCTTCTCCACCAGCCCCGCCACAGGCCCACCCCCACCCGGGCGCCTGGGTCCACCTTGACCCCCGCCCAACCCCAGCGAGGGGGCTGATGTCCCCTCCTGGCAGCTTTCTGTCCCCCGAGAAGGGATTCAGTGTTTCCCACGAGCCCAGGGAGAGGCCCAAGCAGAAGGTCAGGCTGTAGATGAGGGGTCAGCTTCTAGCTGGTTGGGTGGCTGGTGTCATTGAGAACCTCTCTCCCACTGTACCCTTCCCGTTGCATTATGTGGACGTGGGCCCAGACACATGACTTGAAAAGCCCTTAGAAATCATCACTTGCATCTCACCTTGTTTGAGCAGGTGCAGCTGGGGTAGGAGGGCCGAGACAAAGGACCCGGGGGAATGCAGGCCAGGGCCCATCTCAACTACGGGTCATCAAGCGTTATCTGGATCTGCTAGGCTGGCTTCCAGGGACACGAACTCTTTGAAATAAAGACTTTGTGTTTGAACAGGGACACATCCAGTAAAACCAAACTTCTACGGAAAGTGAAAGATGTTTAAATGACCATTACTGACCCATCGCATGGACCACTCCCAGCGGCCTGGCACCAGTGACCTCATTAACCGGTGTCCATGAACGTGCAGTAACCTTAGAAGCACAAATTATATTTCACACTCAAATGTGTCACGGAACTGTGGGAGTTCTTTTTTTAATCACAAGTTTTATAGCATCAATTAATTTTTACCAAATTCATAGCATAACAGAAATGCATACAAAATTTAATAGGCATTTATTTTCTCTATGGAAAAAGTGCCAAAAAATAAACAGACAGTAATAAAATTTCCACTATTAAAAATGTTAGTTGTGATTTCCATCTTAACTGAAAAAGCCAGAATACTTTGAAAGAAACTTTTAGAGTTTTATGTAAGGAACATTATCATGCATCCAATTTACCAAGTAGGGAAAAAAAAACCCAAAAAACGTCAAACAGTAAAAGCTATAAATATTTTTTGTAATTTGATGTGGACAGTACTTTGAAGGAAAAACACCTCAGTATATTTTTATCCTCCATGCTTTCTCAGAACCTACTTTCAAATACATTCAATTTAATTTTGTTCATTCACAAAAAAATCATTTGCGGAAAATAGAATTAAAGCACATATAAATATTGAACTTGGAAAACAAAATAGTTATTCCAGCATCAATTCTAATTAAGATATACCAATTTTAAAATCCATTTCTCCCATCCCCACCCTCTGCTGCTGGCAACCACCTGTCTGTTCTCTGTGTCTGTGAGCTTATCTTGCAATCCATGTGAACAGACTATCTTTCCATTTATTTGTGTCTTCAATTTCTTTCACTAATGTCTTACAGTTTTCAGCATATAGGTCTTTCACTTCCGTGGTTAAATTTATTTATGGGTATTTTATTCTTTCTGGTGCCACTGTAAGTGGGATGGTTTTCTTTATTTCTCTTTCAATTGATAAGTTTTACTCTAACTTTGGGTGTTTTTTTTCAAAGTATCATATTACACATAAATTAGTTCCTGGAAACTACCAAATTACTATTTATGAGCTAAAAGCAATGAATTTGTGCTTGTTGAGAAAGCACATGGCCAATCCAAAAACGGGCAGAAGATCTAAATAGACATTTCTCAAAAAAAGATATACAGATTGCCAACAAAAGCATGAAAGGATGCTCAACATCACTAATCATTAGAGAAATGCAAATCAAAACTACAATGAGGGTTTCCCTGGTGACGCAGTGGTTGAGAGTCCGCCTGCCGATGCAAGGAACGCGGGTTCGTGCCCCGGTCCGGAAGATCCCACATGCCGCGGAGCGGCTGGGCCCGTGAGCCATGGCCGCTGAGCCTGCGCGTCCGGAGCCTGTGCTCCGCAACGGGAGAGGTCACAGCAGTGAGAGGTCCGCGTAGAGCAAAAAAAAAAAAAACTACAATGAGGTATCACCTCACACCGGTCAGAATGGCCATCATCAAAAAATCTAGAAACAATAAATGCTGGAGAGGGTGTGGAGAAACGGGAACCCTCTTGCACTGTTGGTGGGAATGTAAATTGATACAGCCACTGTGGAGAACAGTATGGAGGTTCCTTAAAAAACTAAAAATAGAACTACCATATGATCCAGCAATCCCACTACTGGGCATATACCCTGAGAAAACCATAATTCAAAAAGACACATGGACCCCAATGTTCATTGCAGCACTATTTACAATAGCCAGGACACAGAAGCAACCTAAGTGTCCATCAACAGATGAATGGATAAAGAAGATGTGGCACATATATACAATGGAATATTACTCAGCCATAAAAAGAAACAAAATTGAGGTATCTGTAGTGAGGTGGATGGACCTAGAGACTGTCATACAGAGTGAAGTAAGTCAGAAAGAAAAAAGCAAATACCATATGCTAACACATATATATGGAATCTAAAAAAAAAAAAAATGGTTCTGAAGAACCTAGGGGCAGAACAGGAATAAAGACACAGATGTAGAGAATGGACTTGAGGACACAGGGAGGGGGAAGGGTAAGCTGGGACGAAGTGACAGAGTGGCATGGACATATATACACTACCAAATGTAAAACAGATTGCTAGTGGGAAGCAGCCGCATAGCACAGGGAGATCAGCTCGGTGCTTTGTGACCACCTAGAGGGGTGGGATAGGGAAGGTTGGAGGGAGGGAGATGCAAGAGGGAAGAGATATGGGGATATATGTATATGTATAGCTGATTCACTTTGTTATACAGCAGAAACTAACACACCATTGTAAAGCAATTATACTCCAATAAAGATGTTAAAAAAAAAAAAAGAAAGAAAGCACATGGCCCTCATCTGTGGGATGTCCAGTGTCAGTGACCAGGGTCTAAATGACCACGTCCTGGCAGGACCATCACACTGTCCCCTTTGTCCTGTGGGAATGACTCCCTTGATTCTGCTCGCCCCACCCCTTTGTGACCATCCACCTCACACCCCTGCAGAAGGTTTGCATGTGACAGTATGACATAGGAAACTTAGGCCAAGCCCGTCAAACTCCTTTTGGATGTTTATTAAAAGCCCAAAGAAATGACAACTATCACCAGATTCCTGGCTCCCCACTCTAAGGGGCCTTGGATGTCTCTGTTTAGGTTCATCTCCACCGAGGAAGCACCGTACAAAGTGAGAAGTGAATCTGTTCAAAAAGAAATGTGCACGTTTGCTGGTTCTCGTATTTTTCTACAGCATTTTATTTCCATAAACGTACCACAGGTTCTATTTAATGGTGACATAGCTAACAGCGCAACAGTCAATCCATTTATTTAGAGCCATCTCATAAGCTCACCCAGCGGTGAGAGACACACTCCAATTAAGGGCCAATAAAAATTTACACCTTAAAATCTATTTTATGGACAGGATATACCATGCAGTCATGCCATGAAATACTGTCAATAAATGAAAAATGCTTAGGCACTCTCTGCCTAGCACACAGCCCTACAGTATGCAACATACTGAGTCATACAGCGCACCCAATTGGCTCACTTTTATCTGTGATTGTGATCACATCTGTCACGTTTCCAACCTTAATTTACAGTGGGTCCAACTGAAAGTTTAATGAGACAAAGCAGTTAGGCTGCCATGCCAAGTTTTCAGTCAATAAATTCAGGGAAGAGCTGTGGACACAAAGATCATTCCAAAAGGAATCATCTCCCATTGAGCAGATCGTGAATGATCTATTTGCAATGAGATACTGGTCCAGAAACTCAGGAACATTTGGCAGAACTCAGGGGGTTTAAATGAACAACAGCAACTAAAGATTCATTGGGGGATATTTTAACGTCATCGGAGGCGGTGGCACGTCAGAGTGTCTGAGAAACACACAGCAGATTTCTACTATGGCAACTGATGTGGGGACCTGCACGCTTCTCGGCGTCTCTGCCCCTCTGGAGGCTGCGTGCGTACAGACAAGTGCCTGCAAGGACGGGGGCTCTGGAAGCCTAGGTTCTCTCCATATTTTCCTTTCCCCCAGAATGTCCCAAAATAGATACAAGCAGATATGACACTGGCTACGTGTAGGTGGTAGTGAGTACAAGGGCTGGGAAATCAAGACACCCCACTGGGGTATCATTTCATTCTCACACATTCAACTACAGCTTCTGAATTATAAGTGTTTCCCTTTGGGAAGTGAGGAACTGAGGTGTGCTCACATATTTGTATTGATTATTAACAGTTCTCCATTATGGCTGGCTGTCAACCTCAGTACAGACCTAATTTTGATATTTATTTATAACTGTGTGCAATTGCCCAGGATGATTTTATAACATTAAAGGGAAAAACTCAAACACGCTATCAAAAGATTTTTTAATAATGCTTAGGAACTACTCCATAGAATTACCAAGGTTTATTCTGAAGTAGTGACAGACAATGTAAATCAGTTACACGTGGAGTCCCATTTCCTGAATACCACCGGCAACAGCAATCCACCTTCTCCCCTCATAGGTGGGCTGCACGATGAGGGCCTCCCAGCCCAAACTACATTTCCCAGAGCCCCTTGCGGGCAGGTGTGGTCACGTGACAAGCCCTGGCCAATGGAAGGGGAGCAGGGGTGCACCTTTCAGAAGCAGCTGCCTTCTCCTTCAGTCTCCCCCCTCTGCTAGGAATGCAGAGCCTTCCAGGCCCTGGCAGGGGTGGAGCTGTAAGATGAAGGAGCCTGGAGCCCTAACTTGGTGCAGAAGAAAACTGCCCACCAACCAGGAACACTGACATTTGGCTGATACTTGAGCAAGACACGAATCTTGCTTTTGGTACCTCACTGCAGTATCACACAGGGCACGGCACCAAAACAGCAGTAAAGTCCACAGCCCCCGGGTGACGCTGCAGCCCGAGAAACGCTGGCTTAGCGGACGTCTTCTAAGCTCACACACTGTGGGTCAGGACAAAAGGACTGCAGAATAAATGAGCACAAGCTGGGGAGCCGCCCACCCAAGCCAATTCCAGTCAGTGTCATTCTAGGCAGGCACCTTACTCTTTATTTCCGTCCCCTCCTCCGCCGAATGGGACAATTCTACCTTGATTGGCTGAAGTGAGAAATAAATGAGGTGACGCATGCAAAACACTCGTCACAGTACCTGGCACATGGCAGGCCCTCAAAATACTACTTGTCATGAGACATTATGATGATGATTCCTGAATATCTGATACGGTGACACAACACCTTCCTTGAAAAAGTTCGTGCTTCTGTAGTAAAAGATCAAGAAAGCAAACCCTCACAAAATAAACATGATATATAAACAAATTTGGAAGCATAAGACGGAAAACCTGAATCTCTGAAGAAAATACATCTTGAGATGATAAAACCAAAGGTTTGGTCTTGCTGAAATTTTCAGCAGTGTGATTTCCTCCTGGCTCTCATGGTGGTGACAGTGGCACATACGGCACGATTTCACTAACACTTGCTTCCCTGTAGTGTTGGGAGGGCCTGGCCCCCTGCCCTGCATAGATGTGAGCTCCCCCTCACTTGTGACAGTTCAAGAATTTTAGGACCAGGAACTAAACCTGGACTTCTCCTAAAGAAACAGGAGGTTCCTCCATTTTGCTCCCCAATTTAAAAGCCTAAGTCGAGATCTGAAGTAACCCGGGTGCGCCCAAGGAGAAGGTGGGAACTGAGCCCCCCACTCCCCCGCTCACCCTCCACCCTCGGCTGCTTTTGGCGTGAGGTTTGAAAAGAGGGTCAGAGACCTCCAAGGAGTCTGCTCCACATTCAGAGGGAATGCGGGCAGCATAATCAAATGTTTTCCCGGAAGCAGTATGTGTGTGTGTGTGCATGCATGTGAGTGTGTGTGCATGCGTGCGTGTGCACCGGTCTTTGGAGCAAATGAATCTGCGCTAAATTCCATCACCTCCACCATTTAACAGCCGTGGACCTTTGTTATCCTCCATGAACCTACTTTCTTCCTCATCAGGACGACGTGGAAGATAATATTTACAGTAAGATCGTTCTGAGGATCAGATAAAAAATTTTAAGTTTTAAAGAAATATTCAAAGCACCATTTAATAGGCTTGCCACACGGAAGTTGCTCAAAAACAATGAGTCACTATTTTCAGGCGGGGAAGGAGTAAGTCGCTGCTGGGTGGGTGAGCGGGGCACTCAGGCGCGCATGGACCCAGGGCACGGGGCTGCTGGGACTCCGGGGCTCAGGGGACGCCTCCCCGCTGCTGGCACAGACGCGCCTCACTGCCTTCTCTCCAGGGAGGACCCCCCAGCACAGGGTCGGGAAGTTCTGCAGCCTCCACCCCTCACCCAGGCCAGGCTGCGGGCGCTTAGCCTGGGAGCGGTTTCCAGGGCTGATTTTAGCTCTGCACGAGCATGGTTCACATTCCCACAGGAAAACCATCAGAGGCAGCGTGGACCCTGACCTCAGTTCCCACAGCTGTCGACTTGGTGGCTGGGGTGACTGAGGAACACCTGCGGCCCAGGGATTCTACTGTGGCCCTGATGATGGACCCAGGCGTTCCTGGAGGCCCGGGGACCCGAGAGCACAGGAGAGGTAGCAGCACCCAGGAAAACGCTGCTGCACATTCAGCCCAGGGCCAGACACACACCCTTGTTCCGTGTCCACAGGACCAGGAGACTCTGCACAGAATCGCGGGTGCCGCCCCTCCAGCTGTGGAAGGGGTGGGGTCGCTCCCGCAGGGCTTATTTGCGAATGGGCAAGGAGGAGTGAGTGGGTCAGGGAACCTAGGAGGTGGCTGGCCAGGGTCGGCCCGCTGCAGAACAGGAGGAAAAAGCTCTCAGCCTTTGATGAATCATGACTGAAATTAGTAACGTGCCTCCCAAGGACATCGGGGTGTCGCCCCTCTTTCAAAAATTAAGTGCTTTACAAAAGAGCCCAGATGTTCTGGAAACAGATGGTCAGGTTGAAAATGAAAACACTGGCCAAGGGGCCGGTTGCCTCCTGCCACCCGCAGAAGCCGGAAGTCCTCGTGGGCACCTTTGCTCACTTTCACGGGAAGAAAGAAAAGGGACGGGCGGAATTCGTCTGCAGCACTACCGGACGAAGTGGGAGGTTTTGCAAACACATGTTCTAAATTACCACCCTTACTAGCCACCCTGGAACTGGAGGGTGAGCCAGCCTGACTCACTGGCCCAACGACCTTGCCCCCGTGATCAGAATCGATCCTCCTCCTGGCAAGAGGGGCTGTAAATTCCAACCGGAAATCAGTTGAAATGAGCCACGATTTGTAGAACTGCACTCACGATGCCATTCTGCCCTTAGGTCTTCTGTTTTATCCTCACTTTATTTTTTTCCTTCCATTCCATTTTATTAATAAGAACTTCTAACCCAGCTCAAAAAGTGCATTAGGAGACCAGGACCTCTGGACTTGCAGCTTCGCTTCAGCGCCGACTTCTAGAGGAAATGCAGTGCAAAGTAGGGCTGCGCTTTAGAGACGCAGCTTTTCGTTAAAACAGGGCGTGCGACGTCAGCCTCATAAAAAGACTCACGGACTACTCAGGCCCAACGCGGTAACTGTCAGAAACATTTTCAAAATGTCTAACTCCCTTACTTTGCATACAACACAAAGTGAACTCTGGTGAAATGAACAGAATGGAGAGAAACTTGTAATCTAACTGGAGAGGCAGATCATCTATCCCCAAACACAGATGTCCAAGATCATGGACGTGCAACGTGAGATGCACGAATGATGACAGCAGGAGAGGTCACAGGAGCGGGGACGGGCTGGTGTGGCTGGGGCCCGCTTCCGGGAGGGACCGAAGATTACGGTGGGGCAGGGCATTGCAGGAGAGACAAAGCAGCCCAAGTGAGAGACACAGGGGCTGGCACTGGCGCCATTCGAACAATAGAGACTACGTCTGCCATTGTTTTGTTTTGTTTTTTACTTTTTACATAAAACTTGGAAATAGTCGGAAATAAGATCAGAATAGCAAGTTACTAGTTTCCATGTCAACAGGCCAAGAGGAGCAAGGACGCCCCAAGATCTGGGAGGTGTGAGAGGCACCAGGGTCTGGCAGATAAAACATCAACTTAAAATTAATTTACAGATTATCGATGTGACCTCAGATCTCCCTCAGATTTGGGAGAGAGAAGATCCTATTTCAGGGCATGGAGCACATGAGACGGACTGCTTTAATTTTTAATAGATGCAGGGAATGGAAACAGAGCCGATCTGAAGGCCTCAGCAAAGATACTGACCAGGCCGTCTTCTTCCAGAAAGTACTGAAAGCGTATCTGAGTGACGTCAAGATACGGAACAAAGCTAAAAGCTGGCCGATGGAAAACTTCCACGTGGCATTAGCAGTATGGTTTTAGACGGGCAGTGGTGGGACTGCTCTGGTCAAAATGGTCATTGGCATGTGTTACGGGTTGAACTGTGTCTCCTCGAAAAATATATGTTGAAGTCCCAGCCCCCAGCCCCTGCGCATGTGCCCTCGTCTGGAAATGGGCCCTGCAAAGGCACTCAGTTAGGACGAGGCCAGGCTGCAGGAGGGTGGCCTAATGCAGTCTGTCCTTGTAAGAAGGCCGCATGAAGACAGACACATGGAGGAGAGCCAGGTGACGGCAGAGGCTAGAGTGACACATCTCCAAGCCACAAGCACCTGGAGCCTCCAGAAGCTGGAGAAGGCAGGCAGGACCCCCCCCCCCCGCCCCCCGAGGGGCTTGAAGAGAGCACGGCCCTCCTCACACTTTGACTTCAGACTTCTGGGCTCCAGAGCTGTGAGAGCGTGGATTTCTGCTGATGCGCCCACTGGTTTGTGGTGGTCTGTTCTGACAGCCACAGGAAACGAACCCAGCATGTAGCCAGCACCGCGACTTTTCCTAAACCATCACCAGGACACCAACGGCCCGCAGTGACCCACCGTGACCCCTTCCGAGTTTGCCTACTACACCGTGCAAAATCAGTATCACAAATTGTATAATAACAGCGACCAAACCTGAACCAGCCCCAACCCAAAGGACGGATGAATCTTTCGTATCTTCAAGGAATAGAGCACATCTGTGACAGAGAACTTGATCAGAGCTTAGAAAATGAGAAAATGATGGAAGATTTACTTAATAAAAAAAAATCACCCTACAACCTTGCTGGACAACCTGTCAGGATGCAGCAATGGATGGGAAAGTTTGCAGAAGGCCTGAAAGGTGGGAAAGAGGAAACTGACGTTACAAATCAGCAGAAAGAAAACTATTTCTCAAGGGAACTGCAGGGTCAAAAACTATAAATAGTAGGTGGGAGTCACGAGGAAATCAATAGGGTAACTGAGGAGCTACTGCACCGGGAAGAGCTGGCCTCCAGCGCATCAGCTGGGTGTTGTCTCCAACTAAAACCAGCGGACTGCTCTCCAGGGAAAGAAGGGGCCTGGCGTGGGCACTGCGCACACTGACAGTGACCGCTGACCCTTAGTGGCTACCACGTGCCAGGCCCTGTCCTCAGAGCGCCACATGCGCTAACGGATTAACACGACCTTACGAGTTAGGCCCTGCTTATTAATAAGCTCACTTTACACAAGGGAGACAAAGTAACTGACTAGTTCCTCACCTGACTAGCAAGTGGAGTCTGAGGCCAGGACCCAGAGTCAAGGTTTCCGACCACTCTACCTACTACAGCGCAAGATACATGGAAAGAAGCGAGTCGGAACTTGAGTTAATTAAGGCCTGTCCCACATCAGACCCCGGGGGACAAAAGACAGAGGCACGGAGGGGCGGGGGCGGAGTGGGGAGAGCAGGCAGGCAGCCCTGGAGGAGAGGGCTGCCTGGAGCACTTCTTCCAGTGAAGCATCCTTACCTGGCAACCTGCGGGGTCCCAGCCCACCTGCTGCCTGACGGGAACACCGCCCTCGGACTCGTCCTCTCTTATTTACAGAAGAGGCTTGTGGAGGGAACAGACCATACCAGCAACCTCTCCTAATTACATTCATTTATTCATGAGTATGAATCAATAACAAGGGATCCTTAGACATCTGAGAACAAAATCGTCAGCATGAATCCTGGAGGGGAAGGATCTTGAGCCTCTAAGTCAACATCCATCCCAGTATTAATCACACGAGAGGGCAACGCAAAGGTACTGTAGTTATTCAAGGCCTTGGAGCTGATCAGCCCGCAGCCTCCGTGACAGAAGTGCTTGTTTGCAGGAGAGCAATCGGAGAGCTCCAATTACGTGCATCTGGGGATCCTGAAATCTCAATGTGGATTTTTGGATCCTGAAAAAAGAATTCTAAGTGTTTGGAAGAAAAATACCGTAAAGGTTATACCATCATATAATTCCTAATGCAACTCTGTCCTCTGAAAGTCTACGATGCTGCGTCGTAACTCCAAAACCCGGGGCTCAACAACAGGAAAGCTCAGGGAGGCGTGCTGGGCCCCAGGTCCCCCAAGACGAGGCCCATCCACTGGGACTTCACTCCTCAGATAACTTTTTAATCGTAAGCCCCTCTTCCACTCTGAAAAATAGAAAAGTCACAGCTGGGGGACAGTCACAGCTGGTTCTATTTGCCAGTGAGGCGTAAGCACATCTTTTTACACATTAGTAACCTCTAGAAATCGTAATAACTTCACAAAAACCCTATGTAACAACACTGAGACCCACACTGCTAAGAAGCTGTCTTGTTAGGAAACCCAGCCCACACGTTTTAGAGACTCATCTAATGTGCGTTGACCTTCAGAGACACTCTGTGCCGACCTGATCTACTCTGACAAAGATGGGTAAAGGATAGAAAAGAACGACAGAAGAGCTTATAACGAATTCAACTGATTATTACCGAATCAACGAACTGGATCCCTTACTGGCCGGCCTGATGACCAATCCAAGCCAATCACAGATCAAGACCTCTAGACGTGGAACGCCTCTTAGAATTTATGGGAATGGTATTCAGTCAGCTTTAACAAGCTTAAAATAAGATAGCGTGGAAGTCTAGAGCTGGGTCTGGATATAGACATCTCTGAACACTTACTGGTATCTGACCTTGCAGGAAGGGAAAGCGTTTCGATGGGTTTAAAATCTGTGAACTGCACTCGGATGCCAGGGACACTGCTCTGCAGGTGACATGCAGGAAAAGTCTGGAAGGCGTGGTCACCAGTCACCGTGGGGAGGGGACAGGGTAAGGACGAGAGTGAAGGAAGGAAAAGGTGACCTGGACGTGGGAGGTGAGAGGCTGGAGGGTTTCCACCACTGAGATTTTCACTGTGACTAGGAGAGAGGTTACAAAACCAACACATAGAGATACGGAGAAGGGAGCTTTGGAGGGTCACGTGGTCCACCTCTGCAGCTGTGCAGCTAGAGACGGGGGACCGGGTGAAGGGTGTGCAGCTCGGGCAGGGAAAGGGCTGAGAACCGGACTCTAAGCACCTAACTGTGGAGTCTGCCGCGTTTGCTGGGGAAAGGAGAAATCAACGAACACCTCACAGAGTGGGATCTCAGAGCGAAAGGAGGAGAAACAAGACAGGCTGCCACATGGCGGGAGGGAGGGGAGGTGGTACCAGATAAAGGCTGTGCAACCATGGAGAAAAGCGGGGTCTTCAGAGGGGCTGGCTGGCACGAAGCTCTAGAAAGCGCAGCTCCAGGGCTGAAGCTGGAACGCGGCCGGTGAGGGGGAGAGAGGTGGGTGAGCAGGTGAGGTGGCCCTGGTCTGAGAAGAGGGCAGAGGAAGAAGACGGAAGACGGGCTGGCAGCCGGTATGGCCCAGGGACCTGCGCATCCTCCCAGCGCAGGAGCAGCTGTCGATGCAGGAGGTGAAGCGTTTCCAGGGAGGGAGGCCTGCAGCCAGAGGAGACAGGGGTCTGGAAGCTAAGGGAGAATTCGTCAGAAAAGAAGGAAGAATTTCTCCTCTTCCGGAACAAAAGATGGGGAGAGACTGGTGTGCAGATAAAGATATTCAGTAGATAAGGGAAAGTTCGACGAAAATATCAGGGATGTTAGAAAGGAAATGAAATGATTTTGATGATATACAAAACAGTTGATCTGATCGATAACACAGGCAAAAGCAAAACGTTCATGATTTTTTCTTTGGATTTAACAGTAACATCCACATGGACCTTTCAAATAATTAAACATAAAGAGACAAGCAGTACCCAAGGGGCACTACCCCGTGGAGGGCAGAGGAGAGGAGAAACAGGTCCAGAGCCTGAGATGGTGAGAGTGGTCCAGCTGCCCGGCTCTGCCCTCCACTCTGCCGGCCGCTGCACCTGGCCTGGGCTGGGCTTTTCTCCACCAGCATCTCCGGCTGCATCGGGAGTGCTTGTCCGCCTCCTAGAAGCACCGCAGTCATGCAGCAGAGCTTTTGTGCAAATGGCGTTCTCCTTCCTCTGTTAAAACGTGCCACTCTGGTCCCACCCAAACGGCTCAGGAGACACCTCCAGCCCCACTGGGACACGGTTTGCTCTTCCAGGGGCTCCCAACAGCCATCACTGTTGCTATGATTTCCCCTTACTGTCCACCTCTCAGGCAGAAAGCACACAGAACACTTCTCAGGAGGGAGGGGAGAGAAGGCGTGGGGGGCAGTGGGAGCACAGGAGCTGCCCCTGCTGACGGCTTCGGCTTCCTGGGGCCTCACCCCTCTGCCCTCCTCCCTAGCCTGGTGGGCAGGGGTCCCTGCCGGAGGCAGTGGGGCAGACATAGCTCGTTTTATTTTCTCGTGGGCATGTATGCTCTTACAGGAACGATTTAAGAGGCTTATGGATGGATGAAATGGTTTGCAGAATTAACGCTGGACTCCACAGTGGAGACGGGCAGGGCAAACGGAGCGACTGAGAAGCCACCCACATTCAGGGCTGATGCAACTTCAGAGCGAGCTCCGGAGAGAGAAGTTGGAAAAAGATGACCCTCTGAACGTCAAGACTTTTGGTTAAACAACCTGAAATCTGCTCATCATGAACTAAATCCTGTGTGGTTTGTGTGGGTAAAAGCTCTAAACATTTTGGTTCTAAGTGCCTCTGTTTATACAACATTCTTTCCTCTTGTGTCAGGAAAAGGAAGCCTGTTTTCTTTGGGAGAATGGAGGCGGGGAAGAGAAATCGTGTCCCGATTCTGTCACGATCCAGGAAACAAAGAGGGTTTTCTTTGTCTAAGCACCCAGCATCTCTCTTTTCTGCCTCTCTTCTTTCTTCCCTCCATCTCTGTCCCCTTCCCAGTGGATTAGGACTCAGCCCCATCAGACACCTGGGCCATTCTCAGAGGATGGGATGGATCGCCGGTCCCTCACGACCCAGGAGGGGAGGGATGGCTGGGAAGCAGGTCACCTGTACATCTAACATGTTGTAACTGCTCACCTGGGCTTATACCTGTGTCACAGCCCAGTGACTGCGACTTGAAGACCTACTCTTGGGGATTTTTGAAGAGGCTGAACTGATAGCAAGAACTGAAGACACGCAAAGGTTTTTAGAAAGGTGCGTTCTGTAAACTACAGGCCAGGAGACTTGAGGGCAGTTGAGAACACGTGAGATAGAAAGCTGGGATCAACCATAATCAGAGGGTTATACTAAAGGTAGGCAGACTTCCTTTTCTACGTCGTTGAGGTCACCTGACAGGTAGGTGAGGGAGATGGTAAACGTGGGAAGACGTTTCATGACGTTTCTCATTGGCACACTGAATAAAATGAAGAAATAATGACCGACGGCGTGACAGCTGCCTGACCGCCTTAACCAGAGCAGAGGGATTACTCAACCCACGCCAACCGGGAAAGCTTCTGCCGGGCAGCCGTGCCTTCCTCTAGGCAGCGTTTGTCCGGGTGCCTGTGTGAAGCAGGACGCTTCCTGCCCTTTGCAAGAAGACAGAATACATGTCACCAAAAGTACCGATAAATTGCGAGGCTGAACTTACCAACAAGCTAAAGTAACAAAAATAAACGTAAGGGCTTACTCTTGTCAAGCAAAAAACGAATAAGCCACAGACTAGAGGAGCCAGACTAGCGACAGGTTTTAGCCCAACATGAGTTCACCATGTGATGGTAACACGGATGGGATGAGCTCTACACGCAACAGGGAGATGACAGCGTAAGTCTTCTCTGGGCGGGTCAGATCACGTCCAGTGGGGCCCTGCCACACTTGCTCCCAGACACACTCTTGGGCTTCGGCCTGTGCTGGTCTCTCTGTCCTCCCCTCCCAGACTAGACCCTTCAGTTACATGCACCACGGCACTCTCTACGACTCCACTCAGGACGCTAAAACTGCTGCTCCAACGTCTGTCTTCCCAAGCAGACCACGGGCTCCGAGGGCAGAGACAGTCTCTGTCTCATTCTTGGAGGTTTTCCCAAGGCGGCGCCTGGCATGTTGTCGAAATTCCATACGGACGTGTTCACAAAGAAATGAACGAGTCATTCCGTCAGATGTGGCTTTCCTATCCGAATTCATCTAACCTGTCCTCTCTGACATACTCCTGGGGAACTCAGGGACATCTCTTACTCTTGATGGATTTAAGAACCTGTGGTGCAAGGAGTGTGCCTAATTCATCTTTGAACAAGCACCTGTGAGAGTATCACGCCCAAAGGCTGGTTGAATAAATGACGGGAGAAGAAACGATCATTCTTTTAACATAAAAGTTGCTGACTAAATAATAAAGCTGCATGTAGAATTTTTTAAAGTGAAATGAAATTCTGAATGTGTAGAAATCAGTGAAAAAAGCTCTTTAGTTCACAAAGTGAATACAATGGCAAATGGTCTTATCAAAATCAGTAGGAAATTAAATTTGAAACTTGAAGCCATTTTTATTATAATATTCCTATTAAATTTGTTTTGCTTTTGCCTAGTAGACAAGGGGAGCAATTTATTAAAATACCTTGTGTATCTAGTACCTCTTAAAAGAAAAAAAAACCTCCTGCCCTCACCTCAAAAAGATGTGAATAAAGGAAGGAAGAGTTAGAAATACTAAAAAAAAAAAAAAAAACCCAACCAACCGAAGAGCTAACTCAGCGACCTGGAGCCTGACTGACTGATGGTTCCATCCAGACAATATTTACTGAGCACCTAGAGGCTACATGACATTATAAAGAGAAAACAATGAAAATCAGGCCATATTTCTTTACTTGTAAGCAAGTTACATCCTAGCTGATCCACGGAATACGTAAAATTTTCTTAAATCCATAGAAATCACAACGCTTTCGTGACGTAAATACCCACGACTTAAATCTGTAGCTCCCCACTGCTTACAAAACACTTCCACAGAAAACATCCTAGTTAACCTGGAAATAAGTTACTCCAGGTAGGTTCAAGAGTTGTGTCGACACTAAACTGCCATGAAAGCTAAGATAATACTGAAGAAAAACAGTGCGGAGGTAGGAGAGCCTTGCTGAATTTGATACCAAGATTTATTTTAGATCAACAGGAAGTGAGGGTGGTTTCAGCACAGGTTAGACAAATGGGACAGAAATGGACCCAGTCCTTCTGGGAACCCCGCGATGCGGCAGAGTGGCCGTGCGGTGGAGAAAAGATGGACAATTCAACAAGTGGGGCTGAGAAAACGGTTACATTATTTACAAAGACAGGAAACAAAATTAGTTCCATATACAAAGGCTGTAAAAAGAATTCATGGCCAGTAGTTAAAGGCCAAAATAAACTTTATAACTTTTAGATGAAAACAGACTGTCTTTATGATTTCAGAGTGAGGACAGATTGAACGCAGAAAGCGCCAACCATAAAGAAAAAGACTGAGAGATTCACCATCATAAAAACTAAAGACTTCTGCATAAAAAGGGTAAAAGATGGGTCACGCACTAGAAGCTGTCTACCTTACATCTAACTGATGAAGAATTCTTATTCAGAATACATAAACAACTCCCAGAAAACAATTAAAGAGCCAGAGAAAAGGAGAATTAAAAACAGTTACACAAAGGGGCAGTGCAACTGGAAATGCAAATGACCAGTGACACGTGAAAGAGGGCCAACCGCACCCGTCGTGGGCAGAGTGAGTTAGAACCACGAGACATCACCCCACAGGCATCACAGGGCAGACACCTAACTTCCGACGCCCGCTGACAGTGAGAATGCGGAGACCGGGACCGCGTCTATTGCTCCTGGGGGTATGGGTTATACCACCCACTCTGGAGGGAAATTTGGTAACATTTCGTAAAGTTGAAGACCTTGTGCTCCACAGCCCAGCAACCTCACTCCCAGGAATATGTCCTAGAAAATACCCTCCCCCATGCGTACAAGCAGCACTGCTCACAGTAAAGACAGAAGGAGCCTGCAGGCGTCCACCCACAGGAGGACTGATGATGAATATTCATAGAGTAGATAGCAAACACCACACAGATGCAAACATAAGGAACCGAGCTATTGGATCAACATGAATGTATCCCAACAATATCACAGTGCATTAAAATATATGCAATGTGATTCCATTTATAAAGCATGTCCATCATGAAAAACTATGATAGTGTCTGGGATATATACATAGGAAAAATCAGAAGAAATGAAGAGGGAGGATGGGATTGAACCGGGAACGGTAACTTCTGGATGAGAAGGACAGGAATGAGGTCGGGGAGCTGTACTGATCATGTTTATTTCCTACGCTGAATTATGGGTATGTAGGAGTCTGTTACGGTATTTTTTATTTGCATTTATGTCTGAAATATCTCATAATAAAAATGAGAAAGGAGTTAAGTCAATATTTCTGTTTATTGAATTGAGGCCCTTTTCTGCATAGCAATAGGCTACGTACGTAGTCACGAAATGTGGAAAGACGTGGCTTTCACCCTCTGAATGAGTTTGTTCAGAGACTCAAAGCTCAGTGATTGTCCATGCGAACATTCACTTAAATCCACATAGGCTGCTGACGTCATGTTCTTCTGAAATGATGATATAAGCCCTCAGTGTAAAAGGGAGGTCAAGAACTGAATATTCTAGATCCAGAAAGACCTCTCCTTCTGCCAACTCCTGCCTCTCTGAGAGCCACGTGACCCACCACGGCTGCTGAGGGAGAGACGCTGTGCTGGAATCCGCCAGGTGCATCCTTGCCTCGATGGGCGTGGCACTTACAAAAAGCACTGTGCTCCTTAGTTCACGTAGTCACTCAGGAACTGAATGCAGTCTCGGAGCACGGGGTGGGGTGGGGCGGCGGCACAGCTATGGGAGCGGGGTGACGCCCTCCTTCCAGTCCGTCATCCGCCAGGAACACGGGGCTGGGTCACACGTGGGCTCTGCGATGCTGCTTCTGGCTCGAAATGGGATCGGCGTTGGGGCGTCCCGAGGACGCCTGGGTAGAGAGCTCTCCTGTGAGACACTGGGGTTCCTGAGAGGTCGCGGGGAGGATTTGAACGGTGGTTTTCCCCACTTGCCCTGGCAGAGTGCCAGGAAAGATGGCAAGTTCAAGCTGACCCAGGTGCCAGGTGAGCAAAGTCACAGGCATCACAAAGGACCCTCAGTAGCGCAGGGCCTTGGAGGGGGCGGGCCCAGGTGCACCAAACGAGCGCCCCGGTCCTGAGCAGCAGGGCGGAAGGTCAGGGCTGGTGGAAGATGCAAAGACCCCTCCCCCAACAGCCGCCAAGCGGGCCAGCCGATGCTGCTGCTGGCAGAGACTGGGCGAGCGCCACGTGTCCACGCGGGAGGGAGTGCGGCCGTAGCTGAGAACTTCTCCAGCCAGGCCCACGCCTGCCCCTCCTAAAGGTCACTAAGGAAAAAGGCGAAGGCCTGCAGAGTAAGAGGAATGAGACGCCAAAATATTTAAAAACAAGTGATAATGAAAACATTTCTAAAAGCTCTGTTCTTACTAACCCTCCATGGAAACATTCCCAAGCAGGAGGCTGTTCCAATTTAAAGTTTTCACTGTGAGCAACAGTGTTTCAGAAGACACGTGTACTAATACTTTCCCCTGCAGACACTCTGGCATCGAGGTGAGATTCGGACAAATGGTCTAGGAGACAACGGCTTTAAAATCAGTGTTTCGAAGTTTCAGAGTTTACTTAAATGGGAACATCACAGTGCACTAATAAAAAGTAGAAAAATGTCTTACTTTCTTCTTAAAACTTTCCCCCAACAGAGGTTTGCTTATGTGACCTATCTGGGGGTTTTGGAATGAGCTTGTGGAAAACTCAAAAAAAAAAAAAAAAAAAAAAAAGGAAAAAGGAAAAAGCCAGCAGAAAATAAAGGGACAAACCACATTTAATACTGTCCACAGGGGCCCACGGCTCCCTGCGAGAGGGGCTGAACTCGTCCTGAGCTAACTCAACTAGCGTGCAAACAGCAGACTTCTGTCAGACAGGGTGGGAAGGCCTTCTGGGCTGGCGCCAGCTGAGCTGCAGGTGAGGCTGGGTCGCACACGTGGTCCCGTGGACCTTCAGCCAGTCACGGAATCATTTGATACCTTCACGGCCTCACCTGCAGGGCAAGTGAATAAAAGCACTTACATCGCAGGGCTGTCGTGAGGATCAAACATAAATATGAGTGGGAAGCAGCCGCATGCACAGGGAGATGAGCTCAGTGCTCTGTGACCACCTGGAGGGGTGGGATAGGGAGGGTGGGAGGGAGGGAGACGCGAGAGGGAAGAGGTATGGGGACATATGTATATGTATAACTGATTCACTTTGTTATAAAGCAGAAACTAACACCATTGTAAAGCAATTATACTCCAATAAAGATGTAAAAAAAACCCCATAAATGTGGAGCCTGCTTAGAGCACAGTGCATCTGGGGCCTGAGGAAGCCAACCACTAAGAAACGCGGAGATTTCTCCAGCAAAGCAATGGTTCACGTTACTCCAGACCACAAAGAGGCCCTCGCAAGCCCGCCCCACCTACCGGGCGCCGGCCGGGGCTGTGCACACAGGCTCCCCGCAGCTGCTCCCCGACCAGCTCCACCAGGGGCTTCACCGGCATGGTGTCCTCACTCGGAGCACCCGTCCACTCTCACATTCGCCATCCTACCCCCTCTGTGCTTCTCCTAAAACCTCCCCCAATCAGACCTTCTCTAGAGATTCCGGCTGGGTGGAAGCTGCAACCTGCAACCAGTCATCTGCATTCGGGTCCTGGTGCCCAGGGTCAACGGACATGAGTTCATTACATCAATGAAGAGCTCCGCCCGCAGAGCCTTCTCTTTCTTCGCAAACCCTATGGTCTTACGGTTGACTTACAATAGTAGATTTATGTTGGGTGATTTATGCCATGCATGCGACAAAATCTTACAGCATTCATAATTACTGCAAGAATATTACTCTTGTCGCCTTAATTCGATTATACGCCCCTTAAAAGGCAACCCTTGGGTCATCACTTAGCCTTGAAAACGAGATGAAATACGGGGTCCTAAAGTTCTGGCTTGGAACTTAACTTGCTTGTTTAGGCTTAATCCAATTAAAATATCAGAATTTATCTTTGTAAGTTTCTAGTAGATTTTCCTATTTAGGTTTTAAAATATCATGCTTTCTCTCTAGGCACTTAAAATTTGATATGACATTATAGCAACAAATGAACATGCAGGCTATGATTCTAACTGTGAAAGGGCTGTGGGGTAGGCGTTTTAGATAGAAGTGCAGGCAGAAACACCCATACACTCCCTGTTATGCATTCAGCTGAGATGTTCTAAAGGTGACATAAAATAAAAATAGCATACACATTTTACTGAAAAGAGCAAACCCAAAGATTGCTTTCTGTGGTAATAAGGCCTGAAATGAAAATATATGATCAATGGGTGAGATATAAAGGCTTTATCCTGCCAAAGACATGACAACCCAAATAGAAAGCTTTTTACTTTGCAGGCTGATACGAATTTAGCCTAAGGCGCAAAATCACCACCTGTTATCAGATCATTGGCCTCTGGGTCCTGATTCCCTACTGCAGGTTCAAAACCTTGATTAGCGTTTACATGAAAGCAAAGCCAGTGCAAGGCTACCCTTGCACTGGGATGGGACGGGAGCAAGGCAGACTCCACACATGAGATTCTTCAATCCTCTTTTGTTATAGCTACAGCCCTGGGTTGTGGTTTCAGCAATTCCTGCCCATTGGAAAACAAGATGGTGGATGCAGTACAAGAATAAATAGATCAGATTTCAGCCAACTGTACCCTATTTCTTTTGAGACCCATAGACCTGAGTACTTGTAGGAGTTAAAATGGATTCATTTGACATACGCCTACCTGTTCACAGTGGGGAAACCAAGCTAAGGGTCTCCCTTGCCTTCCTTGCTTTATTACATGAGAAAATCAAGTGGCCCTGTGAATTCAATTCTTCAAAGATATGTCCCATAGGGGCGGGACGGGAATAGAGACGCAGACCTTCTAGAGAACGGACTTGAGGACACGGGGAGTGGGGAGGGTAAGGTGGGACAAAGTGAGAGAGTGACATGGACATATATACACTACCAAACGTAAAACAGATAGCTAGTGGGAAGCAGCCGCATAGCACAGGGAGATCAGCTCGGTGCTTTGTGACCACCTAGAGGGGTGGAGTAGGGAGGGTGGGAGGGAGATGCAAGAGGGAAGAGATATGGGAACATATGTATATGTATAACTGATTCACTTAGTTATAAAGCAGAAACTAACACACCACTGTAAAGCAATTATACTTCGATAAAGATGTTAAAAAAAAAAGATATATCCTGGACACAACACCCATCTGGAAATCTGGATGTCCAAGCAGGGTTGGAAAGGGCCTTGAAAGTGACTGCAAATCATGGTGGGATGATGGGGTTAACACAGAAGTCATGGCACTTATGCCGCAAATGATACCATCAAGAAAACGAAAACACAACCCACAAAATGGGGGGAAATATTTGCAAATAATATAGCTGGTAAGGGACTTGTATCCAGAATATAAAAAAACCAACTCTTACAACTGAATAATTAAAAAATCACCTACTATTTAAAAAAAGTGATCTGAATAGATATTTCTCCAAGGAAGATGTGGCCAATAAACACATGAAAAGATGCCAATACCACTAGTCATCAGGCAACACAACCCCAAACCACAGTGAGACACCACTTCACACCCACTAGGATGGCTCTAATCAAAAAGGTGATCAGTAACGAGTGTTGGTGAGAAACTGGACCCCTCGATCACTGCTGCTGGGAACGTAAAGTGCTGCAACCACTCTGGAAAAGTCTGGAGGTTCCTCAAAAGCTTAAACATAGAGTTACCATGTGACCCGGCAATTCCAGTCCTAGGTATCTACCCAAGAGAAATGAAAACATATGTCCACACAAAAACCTGTTCACAAATGTTCACACCAGCTTTCGTCACAATAGCCAAATAGTGGAAACAACCTAAATGTCTATCAGCTGATTCCTGGATAATAATATGTGCTATGTCCACGCAGTGGAGTATTTGGTGCTCAAGAGAAGTATCTGCTACAGCACGGATGAACCGTGGACACACTGTGATAAACGAATGAAGCCAGTCACAAAACACCACCTATTCTATGATTCCATTATATAAAATGTGCAGAGCAGGCCAACCTATAGCGATGAAAAGCGATTAGCAGTTAGCTTGGGCTGTTGGAAGGAGGGGCAGCGGATGGAGAAATGGAGGCTCATGGGCAATGGGTCCAGAGTCTATTTTGGGGTGATGAAGAAGTTCGAGATTGTGCTGATGGTTGTACAGCTCTGTGAATATACCTTGGCACTGTACGCTTCAAAGGGGTGAACTGTGTGGTATGTGAACTAGACCTCATAAAGCTCTTTATAGAAACAAGAAAAAAGTCATAGTATTCAAGGGAACTTAGGACAGAACAACTACTGAGGTGATTCAAAGGAGAACTTTCTTGGTACCTTTCATGAAAGTGCACATTAAGAAACGAAGCAGCGTACACGTTTCTCATGTATCTGATTTTAATTCTGCGTCAGTTCTCAGGAAAATTTTTGGAATTTTTCACAAAGACAGCCCCCCACACACCCAGGAGATATCGGCTGAATGTATGACGGGCTGTCTCCCAGGATATTTGCTTACTGACAGTGCAAGAGAATTTAGGATGGGCATTTAACACATTTTGGAAACAGAGTTTCCAGGGTATAGACAGCCCTCCCTTAACAATGGTATAAAGCAACCACTCACAGTTTAGAAGTTGGATAACTTTAATTGTATGTGGTAACAACAAGTATCTCTATATCCAAGAAAACTTAATCCAATTGGGTGCTACAAAAATACAAAAATGTTTGGCTCAAAACTCTCACATCTACACGGAAGAAAAAAAATCCCCATCCAGAATTTCCAGCTACAGATTCGGAATTATTTCCGTCTGTGAGGGAGATGAAAGCGGGAGTAACTTTTGAGTCTTGGGGAAAACATAACATTTTGCCTACCGTTTAGATCTAAAAGGCATATATGAAAGCATTGTCCCTGGATCCCGCACAGATAGAGGCCACCCTGCAGAGCTTGGTAAAAGGGTCTGAGGACTTCTCCCCACGAGCCTGACAGAGGCTCCCTGACCCCTCTCCAGCCCTGCTCTGTGAGCAGAGACCTTCTCAGTTCTGGCCGCTCTCTCGGATGGGGGTGTTTATTCTGTGTCTTCCACAGCTGATACACAGTTAGACGTAAAGTCATGTTTATTCCCAGATCCAAACAACCAGGATGCTAAGGACATTTTTTAAAAACAGAACTTTTATGAAAGAGAAAAATGAACTAAACGTGAATAACTAAACAATTTAGGATGGGGGACTGACTCTGAAGCACAACTTCAGGAATACACAGTAGGGTCAGCCCAAAGCCAACCTGGCCTCTGCTGACATTTGGAGAGAAGAGAGCAGGCTGTTCTGTCAACTTCGCTCTAGGACTAATGTGTAGAGACAATAAAGGGGACAAGGCTGCTATCTAGTTGCTTGTCTAGACTGGTTGCTTTTCAAACTGGGGTTCTCTGGGACCCTGGGGTCCTGTGATCTGGCCACAGATCGATGGGGGAGGGGGGAGGCCAAGACCCTCTCATCCCCTTGCAACCGAAGTGGCTCTTCTTCAAAATCTGTTTCAGGTACTGCAGTTCCGCATGAGATGTTTGAAAACAGGTTCCAGTGTAATAGACAAACGGAAAAACCTTGATTCAAATTTACTTTCAGGGTAATTACAGAAAGGACCGCTGAGCTGCTTGACCGTTAGATCAAATGATTCCATCGTTTTTCTATGATACTACGATACGGTTATAGCTACAGTGCTGGACCACAATGTTGGATATTTATATTGATGACCTAGGAATGTGGAAACATCATAAAGTACACTCTGAATTATCAAAAGCTTAATTTTATTCAGAGAAGTTTTAGTGCCAAGTATATTTTGTTAATTTGTACCTACTTGGAAATGGGGAATTCACAAACTAAAATACTCATGTAATCAGATAATACCCGTCTACACTCTTTCAAGATAAAGAGAATTTAGTAGCTTTAAATCACTTATTCTTGTTCTCTTTTTCTATCCTTCTTACTCTTTTTTTTCTTGTTTTAATTTATTTCTCCACTCCCTTCTCCTTACTATATCTCTTGCTATTTATTTCAACACAGTATCTTCCACTACTAAGTAGCTTGCTAGAAACAGCAATATTTACTGGTAAATATCACGTAAAAAAAGGTCTTCTGAAATGGCTCTGCGAGCGTGAAGGCAGCTACTACAGGGTGTGGCGTATCATTTAATAAATGTATGAAAGCAAGTCATTATTCTCCAATCGAGCAGTATGACACCACCATGGAAGAAAATGAAAAGGCTCTCTCTTTTTCATCCCTGTGAATAAAAAGATAATCAAACCAACAGAGACACTGGTGGCAGAGTGAGGCGCAGGAAATTAATGTGAATTTCCTGAATTCTGAAGGAATTAGCTGTCCATCATTTATAAGCAAAAATCAAGGACGCAATTCAAAGGAAAGAACTCATGACGGTTAAAAAAGATAAAATCCTATGCAATTAGGTTACACGTTCCATGATGCCAAACACTTAGAAATGCACTGAGTACAAAGTCTGTGGATACTTCCAGGGTAGAAAAGGCTGCTTGCTCACGAGTCTTCATCTTATATATCATAGTTTTGTACATTGTTTTATATAACAAATTCTTTCTAGCAATTTATCAAAATGTGACCACTACAGTTAAAAGGTAGTGTTGGCAAAAATTTGGATATAAAAGTATATGAAAAATAATGGCAAAGAAAACAATGTTACAGTGTTTTCACAAAATGTATTCTATAAAATGAATATATGCATATCCATTTTTACATAGAGTTATATGGCTGAATAATTTTAAGAGCAGGAAATTAAGTATAATAAACAAAATACTCTTTCTAGAATCAATACCACTTCTATCTTGTTTTGAATCCTTATTTCTTTAAATTATTATTTACATAGTCTAGATTTTAGACTGGAGATAGTTATGACAAAGAAAAGTAGACAGAAAAGGAACAAAAGTATACTTAGACCCACTAAACACACTGAAAGAATGATTGCAAACATAAAATAATACATTTCAGTTTTTAGCACAGAGAACTATATTCAATACCCTGTGATAAACCATAACGGAAAAGAATATGAAAAAGATTGTATATATATACAAATATATATACATATAATATATAATATATATATTATAATGTATATATAATTACAAACATATATAATAATATTATAACTTAATCACTTTGCTGTACAGCAGAAATGAATACAACATTGTAAATCAACTATACTTCAATAAAATAAATTTTAAAAAACACATCAGTTTTTTAATGAATAAAAAAATTTAATTTTAATGTTCCCAATTTGCCATCTCAATTAAACTGAAAAAAAGTCTTTCTACTATGTTTTGAAACATAAATGTAAAGGTATTATTATATTTTCCAAATAATGTATGTTATTATCCTACGACGACACGTCCCTATTCTTCACTGACAGCCATCTGGCAGAGTTCTATCTACATTTGCAAAACTATTAAATATACCACATACGTCCCTTCATCCAAATGAACCAACAACACAAAGGCATCAGCAGAACCCAGCCCCCAGGCAGAGATGCCAACAGGCTGTAACGACCTCTGCGCACAAGTACAAGCCTCACTTGTACTTTCCTCATCCCGCCTCTCACTGGGACCTTTACCTCGGGACACAAAAGGTGAGCAAAAAGGAAGATGGGGACATGCCTCTTCTGCAATTATAAAGGTAACAACAGAACTGTGTTTTATGGAATCTGGAACCCTGGACCTGGAGGGGCCGGTCCCACTGAGCTCTCGGGTCCCCCGGGAGAGGGCCAGGAAGTATTCACACGCTCACTCCTTCACCACTTATTTTAACTGAGCACCTAGGTACACCAGGCACCTGCTACAAGGCAGCCCGAACCTTAAACACAATGTATAACCTGTAAGCAAATCCCCTTGTGATTTTTTTAGACAGAAAACATCTTCAGGAGAGCAGTTTCCTGGCCAGTGTGAATAGAACAGAATTATCTGGTCTAAACGTGTTATTTTAGGTCTAGTATATATCACAGTGGTTAAAGGCACAAGGTTTGGAGGCAAATAGAACCAAGTTTGATACTTGATTCCCCACTTACTATCAGGACGACCTCAGTCAAGTTACTTGATCTTTTAATATAGTTGCCTCATCTATGAAAAGAATATAATTGTACTCATTTTTAGGGTTCTAGTAAAGAGTTAATTAGATAGTAAGTGTATCGGGATGATTCTATTTGCATAAGAGAAAACCCAAATCAAACTCGCTTAAACAATAAGTGGAACTGGTTCGATCACGTAACCAAAATGTCCCAAGGTAATGAGGACTTCAGGCATGGGCTGATCAAGGCTCCAACCTCATTTCTCTACGGTTTTCTTGGCTCTGCTCTCCTCTCTGTGTTGGCTGCTCTGTAGGCTGGGTAACCTCCTGGTCTCAGAAGGCTCCCAGGCTCCACGCCTCCTTGTTCCTCCACAGCCGATGAGCAAAGGTCCCAAGTTACATCCCATTTTGACTGTCTTGGACCGCACGCTCAACTCTGAGCTAATCACCGTGGCCAGGAAAACGCCACATGCTGTGTGCACTCATACACACACACACACACACACACACACGCATATAGTTAAAAACATATGTACATAAAAACTTAAATATTTATAGAGAGCTGATCATTTTAATCTCCAGGTTGTCAAAGTGAATATTTCAAACTTGTCTTTGCTGAGAAAGAAAACTTGTATTATTTAGTTTTCAAATGGTTCAGACCCCTTCACCTTAAAACCTATAAAGTGCATGAAAGACCTAATGGCTGGAAAAATAATAGTCATTTTAATCCTGATTTTGTCTCTACTTTTTTTCTCCCAGATGGAAGAGCTCTGGGAGTGAGAGTATCAGTGGCAGATGTGTGTCTTGGAAACATGAAATGCACCTGAACGGTAATTACGGATAATCATGTCTTTTCAGACACAAAGGTGAGTTGCTGATGCTGACATAAGACTGTAAAAGAGTGACATTCATAGAATATGCTGGTTACGAAGAATTCGGGAAGCGAAACAAACCCTTGTAAGTTGCCATTCTGGATTCTTTCATCACAGACATTGTAAAAACTCTTAAAATTAGTCCTGTGGGCTCCTAAGAAAAGTTTTCCACTGTTGTGTGGATGACAGTACAGTACCTTCCTACATTTCCATAAAGCTTTACATCGTTTTCAAAACTCATCTTGCCCCACCAGTGGGCCAGGGATGTCCCCACTGGGCTGGGGGGAAGGCACAAACGTGGATCTCGAGAGGGGGTGGGGGGCTGCGCACTGGCAGCCAGTCACCTAAGTACGAGCATCCTCTGAGAGCAGGGCCACCTTGCTCTCCCCACCTGCTGCATTTGCTAACTGCAGGAGAGACACTGTGAATTCACGAAGCACATGACTTTGTGCCCAAGGTCCCTTTCCAAATCCTGTTTGCTTTTTCCTCCAGTTTCTCTTTGCTGTTCCAGCCCTGGATGCCAGGCTCTGCCCACTCGTCTCAGGGAGGGCTTGGGGCGGCAGGAGGGATGTCTTCAGCTGTCCCCCGAGAAGGGCCTGGAGATCCCCGGTCCTGTCCTGCCGTGTCCACCAGGTACGGCATAAGCAAGGAATCCGCGACTCCAGTATTTCTGGTACCTCGGCCATCTGCTCCCTACCAGCGCACTGGTGGAATCCCGAATCCTAGCTCCTCTCACATGCTTCTGGGTCCCCTACAGGAACGTAGCCTTCACCCCAGGTTCATGTTCTGGAATTTCCCACGCCTTGTGCCTCAGCTACAAACAGGGCAAGGGCACCAGAGTGAGGAGCTCTGTCTAGGATCCCTGCGGGCTGCTCGCTGACCCTTCCCGCTTGCCTGTGTCTAACCCTATGACTCTAATTTAGCAGGAAACGACTTCGGGGAGGCCACAGGTGACACTCCGTCTATTACCGGGCTAGGCGTGTGCTGCTCTCACGCTCGGGGGGTGAGGGCGGCCAGACTCTACAGTTTGCATGTAACTGCTTCCCACATTCTGGTGTTTTGCCCTAAGTGGCCGCCTCAAATCTCAATGCCAGTCCCGCTCCTCCTCAATGCATCTGCCTTTCTGTGTCTGTCCCGCCTGTCCCTGCTCCCTCATGGCCTCGGCTGCTGGCTTCTCCCTGTTTCTTTCACTCATCCTCCCCCTCCTCTTCCCTTCCCTGTTCCCCTCCTTCTCTCTCCTCCAGTCCCACTCCTCTATTACCTTTCAAAACTAAGTAGCAGTTTGGTGTTATCAGGGCTCAGAGAGAAGGCTTAGCCACAGGGAATGGAGCCGTCCATTTGTATTAAATTTTCAGAACCTTTCCTTATATTTCAAGCCTTTAGTGAAAAGCATGCACCTGAATTTTCTAGGTTGGAAGGGAAGTTTGATTTAGTAGTCAGGAAAAAGTCCAGTCCTGAAATGTGAGTGCCTCTGCCTGGAACCCTTCACTTTAAGTGGCATTTGTAATGTTTTACTAATGCTTCTGATGTTGTATTTAATAAACCTCTGATTGCAGCATGTCTGGCTGCCGCTGGTGTGCAGGACCCGAGACTGGTGTGCAGGACCCGAGACTGGTGTGCAGGACCTGAGACTGGTGTGCGGGGCCCAGTGACGGGCGTGCGGGTCCCTGAGGCTGGTGTACAGACTAGAAGCTGTGCTGCAGGAAGCTTGGACTGAGTGTCGTAAACAGATTACAGTGTAACGGGAAACATGGAGTTGTTTTTTTTTTAACTAAGCGCCCGCCGGGGCCCGTGGACAGGCCATTCCATCTATTCCTGGCTAGATCCCTGCAGGCAGGTATTGCACCAATTTTCAGAGGAGGAAACTGAGCCTCAGAAGGGGTTAGCTGGCCACCTGCCCAAGTCACACAAGTACTAAGTGGCTGAGCAGCGACAGAAACATGGGGTCTCCTCTAACCCCACCAGCCGCTTGTGTCACAGGGGGACAGGGGTCTGCGAGCTCACTCACCTGGCTGTGGTGCAGGTCAGGGTGAGGGGTGAAGCCAAGGCGGGAGAAATAACCACACGGCACTGGCAAAGGCTAACCCCCTGCACAGCCAGCGACCAGCAAGGCACCCCTGTTTCCTGAGCGAGGTCGTCTCAGCCACACTCCCCACGGGGTGGGTGGAGCTCCTTCTCAGGGCTGGGGGCTGCTCGGGGCCGGAGACGCCAGGAAGACAAACTGGACCCTGGGCTTTCGGGCACCTGCTCCCGGGGCCCCCGGAGGCCGGCCGGCCTTGTCCTGCTCCTGCCTTGGCCTGGGCCACACGCCCAGGACGGCGGAGCGGAGCACAGCGATCGGCCCGCCAGGTACAGGGTTTGGGGGGCCGCAGGTGGGGCACGCCAGGGCCTTCCTACAGGGGCGCAGGCTCACGTGCTCCGTGGGCTGCGAGCCTAGGTGTGGCGCTGGGAGCAGAGGGTGCCCAGCCGGCCACTGTGTCCCTAAGGAAGGGGTCCGAGGTCCCACGCACAGAGGGAATCCTTCAGAGAACCGGGCTCCTCCTGAGAGGAGGGCACTCCACTCCCTCTCCAGGGCACAGTCGTGAAATCGCGCATCGCAAAACTCAACGTTAGGAAGTCAAAAGCTTTTAAATTTGACTAGAAATTGTTTCAAGATGTCATAAAAGCCATCTTCCTGGAATTAACCCTATTCCTCTGTAAGCACCGGCTTTTAAAATAAAAGCCCCCTTGACTTCTAGAGTTTTTCAGTTTTTAAAAATTGCTAATATTCAAACATTTTGAAATTTCTGAATTTGCTTTTAAAATGTTGACAGTTTTCACCCTTCGAAGATATTTTACTGAAAATTTTTTAAGGAGGAAAATGATTTCTTTGGTTTTTCCATACTTTTTCCTGCAGGTGACACTCTCTCAGCTATACTGTGAATGTAGATGAGACATTCTTTCTACGGAAGATTTTAAATGCCAAACAGCAGACTTGCAGTTTGTGGGCCTACCTCAAGCGGGCGTGAGCTTTTGTAACGGTGTCTTAGTTACTTCACTTCTACAGAGGTTTTAGTTCGCCACAACTAGTCTTAGGTCAAGGCCATTTCTTTCTACTTTTTAACCCTCTAAACGCAAGTCCTACAGATAATCGCCAGGCACACGGTGAATGCTGAGTTAATACCTAAGACGGAAGTTCCGAAAAGACCTCCACAGACTTCTCACGCGTTGACCCAGAAGGCGCGCACCACAGAGAACACGCGCGCGGGACACAGCAGGGCAAGGGTCCCGACAGCCACCCACAGCTGTCCCTGGACACAGAGCCACTGGAGCCGAGCCTGACGTGTCCCAGACCAGCCACAAGCTGGCTAAAGAAGGTTTCGTGCAAATTCACGCACAGCAACGAGGCGAGGCTCGGAGCTCGCGCAGAGGTGCGGGCGGTGTCCACACGGAGGATGCCCTCAGAGAGGACAGGGGTATCTCCCCAACAGCGGAGGCAGCGCGCAGCTCCCGGACCCGGCCTGGCCCCGCGGGATGGTCTGTGATTCAGTGAACTTTCTTAAACCCAGAACTTGACGGAAATGGGTGACAGAGCCCAAGCCCCCGGGAGGAACTCTTCTAGTGGCTTCTCTGCCCAGCACCCTCCTCTGGAGATGGGGTGTGATGAACACGAACCGCCCTGGCAGGCTCCAACTCTGGCAGCGGGCTCCACGCCACCCTGGGCCACACGGCAATGAATACTCCTCCCCAATTCCCACAGATCCCCCCTGTCCAAACCCAAGTGCTGCAGGCCAGAATCTTCGGAAGAAAGTGATGGCCCTGAATCTAAACCACGGGTCAGCTCAGAGCCAAGGGGGAGGCTGGGAATGGAAGCAGGTGGATGGGTGTGGGCTGCCATGTGCCTGAGTGGCAGGCGTCACAGGAGGGAGGGCGTGGAGGGGCGGCCGCAGATGGAACGGGCTGGGTGGAGGGAAGGACGGGTCTCACGGAGGGGGACAGGGGCTCTGCGAGCTCACTCAGCTGGGTGGGAAGGGGAGGCATTGGCAAATGTCCGTCCCCCCGCTGAGCATAAACCCCATCCTCGTGAACGTACACAACAACTACAGCCGGTCCATTCTGACAAATCAGCCTCACTTCCTCACACCCACTGCTGGAGTTCCACTGCGGCGAACCTCAACAACGAGTCAAGGAAGAAAGTGGGACACGCGGATGGAGGCGTAAGACGGGGCTCTAAGCACCCCAGCTGTCCTGCACGCCAACCCTTCACAGACGGGCTTCAGCGTCTTCTGACCAGGTTCAACATGTTTATTCACACCTCTGTCGGGGTGGATTCTGCAAAGTCTTAATTGAGTCACACATCAAAACTCATGCCTTCAGGGGCTTCCCTGGTGGCGCAGTGGTTAAGAATCTGCCTGCCCAAGCAGGGGACACGGGTTCGAGCCCTGGTCCGGGGAGATCACACATGCCGTGGAGCAACTAAGCCCGTGCACCACAACTACTGAGCCTGCGCTCTAGAGCCCACGTGCCGCAACTACTGACCCCGTGCGCCACAACTACTGAGCCTGCACTCTAGAGCCCATGAGCCACAACTACTGAGCCCACGAGCCACAACTACTGAGCTCACGTGCCACAACTACTGAAGCCCGCGCGCCTAGAGCCCGTGCTCCGCAGCAAGAGAAGCCACCTCAACAAGAAGCCTGCGCACCGCAACGAAGAGTAGCCCCCACTCAATGCAACTAGAGAAAGCCCGCGCGCAGCAACGAAGACAACACAGCCAAAAAGTAAATAAATATATAAATAAATTTATTTTTTAAAAAAAGAGAGAGAATGAAGAAGGAGAATCCTATTAAGAATATAAGTATACATAAAAAAAATTCACGCCTTCTCTTTTTTGCTGAGATCTAGAAATACAAAAGTCACGCCCAACCTCACGCTGCTTCTTGGGGTTTTCTGGGGTGAAGGCAGGGAGCAGTAATCGCTACCTTGTTCCAGCAGCCCGTCTGCCCTGTTCCCTAACCTGATTACAAACTAAGCAGGATGCAAGAAGCCGAAGGTGATCTAAAAGGAAGTGCTCCTTTCTGGTTTTTCTGTTTTTTTTTTCTTTACTTTATCTTCAAACATGCAGGCCAACAAAGTAAACACTCCTCAAAGTCAACCAAACAGTGTCACTGTAGCAAGTCAAAAGGCAAGGGTGTCTGTCCCCTGTGGCCCCCTTGCACGCTCAGCTTCGGGGTCTCGGGGCACACAGAGCCCGCCCAGCCGCCCAGCTCTTGCAGCTCCTCTCTGCCGCTGCCCCCCACCTGCACCCCCAGCCTCCCTCCCGCCAAGGCTCTCCAGAGCACCTTCTCCGATCTGCGTTCTACTCACTTTTCAGAATAAGAAGCTTTCTTAATTTTTCATTCTTAGAAAGTCCACACTATATTTTGATTGTCCACACTATATTTTGCACGTTAAATATATATTTGGAGGTTAATATTATATCTAATATAATATTATATTAGATAATATAACTAACTTTCCTTAGCCGTGGAAAGTTTGCAATTATCCTGGGCCAAAAGTGTTAAAATTGGGACCTGAATGAGCGATTTCCTAGGTAGTCACTAGAGCATTTCCACCGTAGGCATTCCAAAAGAGAGTCTTTCAAAGTAAATCCCTCCATCCCTTTTCCTTAAAGATCTGACCGCACGTTTTAAGGAGTAAAAGCCACCTCGGGCAGCCTGGTGTGGCCTGGGTGTCCTGACTCAAAGAATGTCACGGCCTACGTTGACTGCACAGACACGTCAGAGAGGTCCCGGACTCGAGGTCTGGCTAATATCCACCCGAAAACCCCAAGACTGATGATACGGCACACAAATCACCCCAGCGTGTGAGGCAGATTTTTCAGAACTTTTCAGTCTTATTCAGAACCTTCTTTTCTTGGGCAACAGGAGGAAACATGCAGGCCAACAAAGTAAACACTCCTCTGATTTGTGTTTTTGAATCTTATTAATTTAACGTAGGAGAGTAGACCAGCCAAGAGAAAAAGCAGTTCTTCTCCCTAAGAAGCCAGGTCATTTCTACCAGTTCCTCAGCCCCTGGCTACAGGGCTGACACGAGGAACAGCATGAACCTCTCTGCTTTACAAGAGCTGCTGTTTCCATGAATTATGTTTAAAGTGACAGCAACATGGATGAGAGCGTCACTCCCAGGAAGCTCAGCGTAGCTACAACCTAGGAAAGCTAGCTCCGTGGTGACAGTACTAACTTGAAACAGATGAGTCCTCAGAAGCATGAGGGCGAGGAGGCTGGCAGAGGAGGAAAAGCCTTCTTCCCCCATAACGTAGTACAAACCCCTTTCCAGACGGGGTCCAATCAAAGCCAGCTTATTTGTGTGACATCACAGAATGCCAAGGGCGAACTCTTCCCTGACCAGGCGCATTTCACCTTCTAAGCATTTAATAACCTGAGGACACAGCATTATCACGGGGCAATCCCTGTTTTGTAGCTGAGGAGACAGGAGCTCAAAAGCATGGAGTGGCCTGGTGGGGCTGACAGCAGAAGAGGGAAGTGCCCAGGACCAGGAGAACGGCAGATCCGGGCACATCCAGTGGAGGGAGCGTGGGAGCCCTGGGCCGGGGAAGGGGGCCCAATGCAGGGCGAGGGGGAAAGCACCTCTGCCTGGCCCACGGGGACAGAATCTTGGGGCTCTTAGGGGAGGGCGGCCTGCAGACCCTAGGGACCTTTGCAAACCAAAGCTTGTGGAGAAAGATAGGCTGCTGTTTGCTGGTCGGAATCAAGTAGGGCTCTCTGATCAGTGGTGTTCCTGGGACCCCCGTTAAGAGATCTCCAGGAACACATGCAAATTACTACTAATAATAGGTACTGCTCGAGAAAAATTATTCTGGCACTTGTTAAAGGTGGTGAGGAAGCCTTTATTCAAGGGACCACTGCAGCGGGGCTTGCCGCAGGGGTAAGAGATGGAGCTCGGACCCCACACAAGAAGGACATGTGGGGATCTGCAGCAAGGGGCAGGTGCGGGGCGGTGGAGGAGGGCAGTTCCTTCTAAACTGAGCTGAAGGCAGGTCAGGGTCATCTCATCGCACCTGGGGATGTGGGGATGGGGAACTGGACCAGATATAGAGGGTGATGAAAGGCCGAGGATGGATCGGGGTGCTCTCTAAATCAACTCGGCAGAATTCTTGCTAAACCGGGTTGTGCAGGCCCAGCAAGGATGACAGAGAAGCCCAAGGTCCGGCCGAGGTGAGAAGAGGGGCCGGGGAGCCGGGCTAAAGTTTGAGGGAGGAGAGCTTTGTCAGTGCACATCTCGGTGGTTCCAAACACTGGCTCTTGCCCACCTGGTGATCAACCATGGTGATGCGGCCACTGCAGTCACCCCCATAGCCCGGGGGGCAGGTTCCCAGGTTTAAGCATAGCTGCACCGCCATTACGTCTCCTTAGCCAACTCATCAGCAGGAAAGGCTTCCTACACAGCTGCAAATCAGATACGATGAACGATATTTTATACTGAATACATTTGTGTCTGAGCCATTTGCTTGATTAAATCACACTGTAGCTTAACGGACTATTTGTTGATAATTCCTACTTGAGTTTAATTTAATAGCTTTTACCAGTGAAAATATATCAGCAAACATATGACGCTGGGGGAAAAATACAACACAACAGAACCCAGCGTCATCGGAAATAAAGGCAGAGCATTCTAGAGAATGCTTTTAGTGCTGCACCGGCTTCCCTTACTTAGCAAGCACAGAAGCTTGGACCAAAGATGAAGAGCATTTCTGGCTAAACTGCTCGTTACCAACTGGATTTCATACAGAACAAGCTCACCCCCAGTCTCCCTCCATTTGGAAGGAGCGCTCCCCACTGGAGCCCTGCACTGACTGATCCCCGGCTCACAGGCTCACTCTTCACCTCCTGCCCAAGCCCCTGCTCTCTCCCTGCCTCAGGGTTCCGACGCCTCCTACCCACTTATAAACTTGACACATCTAGGAAATCGCCCACCCAGCATGCAAGAAACAGAGCGAAATCCTGGGTAAGCAGCAAGTCAGATGATGTGGACATCAGATATTCCAGTTTTCACTCAGTGTGGTTTCAGTTTATTCCTGTGCTTCGGAATGCATGAAAAATATACATAAAGAGTCTTTGCTGCATCGGGGTGTGTGGTGGAAGACTCTCAGAATGAATAGGTCAAAGAGGTGGAGAGAAAAAAGGGTGAATCTATGAAACAGACTCACAGACAGAGAGAACAGACTTGTGGTTGCCAAGGGGGAAGGGGTGAGGGAGGGATGGACTGGGAGTTTGCGATTAGCAGATGCAAACGATTATATATAGAATGGATAAACAACGAAGTCCAACTGTAGAGCACAGGGAACTATATTCAATATCCTGGGATAAACCATAATGGAAAAGAACATGAAAAAGAATGTATATATGTGTATAACTGAATCACTTTGCTGTACAGCAGAAATTAACACAACAATGTAAATCAACTATACTTGAATAAAATATTTTTTTAAAAAAAGTATGGGCTTCCCTGGTGGCGCAGTTGTTGGGAGTCCGCCTGCCGATGCAGGGGACACGGGTTCGTGCCCCGGTCCGGGAGGATCCCACATGCCGCGGAGCGGCTGGGCCCGTGAGCCATGGCCGCTGAGCCTGCGCGTCCGGAGCCTGTGCTCCGCAACGGGAGAGGCCACAGCGGTGAGAGGCCCGCATACCGCGAAAAAAAAAAGGGGGGGTGGAGTAATATTTTGGGTTGTCTTTTCACATATTTTTAAATAAGAAACAGTACTTTGGGGAGTTTTCTTGGATGTTAAGGAGAGAAAAGTATGTAATGAAATTGCAAAGATAAGGCAGACCACCAATAAGGAATTAAGTCTAGTGTCTTCAAAACAGAACAAAGCATAAATAGGCAAAACAATAAGCAAGTTAAGTATTCACTAAAATGGACTATTTCTCGTGGTCTTCTCTGACTTTTTGGTGCTGTTATTGCTATCCAAAAGCCCAGCAAAATCAGGATTAACACAGAATTTCTTTGGGTGCATTTACTGAAATTACCTGTAAATTATTTTTAATTAGAAATGGTTTTCCTGGAAACCTCCCAATATCAAGAAGTTACCAGTGAAGGACCAAGAATAAGCTTGAATGTTTAACTTTCCAGGAAGTTTTCTTTCTTTTTCTTTTTTTCATGACCGGAGCCAACACGGCTCTATTTGCTAAGAGTTCCTTAACATTTAATTTATTAGGATACCATGCTTCCTTTAAAAAGGGGTAAGCAATTAAAATATACTCATGTGTGCACATGTTCACACAGATAATGCCTGATTATCTGTGAGCGTTGGAAATCGGAACAGATTGACAATTGATGTAATCGGACCACTGAACTCCAATGATGCCAATAATTTCACAGGACTTACACCCTACATAGCGGGCTTCCATTTACGTGTCTGCCTCTCTCTCTCACTAGATGTTAAGTTCACTGAGGGCAGGGATCAGACCTTTATATCTCAACTGCTTTGCACAATGCACATGGTATACACTAAAAAGTCTGAGTGTGTAGATAATTGAGCTAAGTAATAGATGAAATTCTTCTCCACCCAACAGTTTACCACTATCAACACCCCAGAGAGAGGACTTGTCTTTTATCCTTCTCACTCACCCGCAACTGTCTTTCAGTAAAAATGTCAAAACCAGATGAAATGATAGGTAAACAAAGAGAACCAACTTCCCGTCTTTGGTGATAACCTCAAGCAAAATAAGCGTTCCCTAAATGAACCGACACTGAGTACTGATACGTTTAGCAGGTTGGTAGATAAATGAACCGACACTGAGTATTGATACGTTTAGCAGATTGCTAGATAAATCTTACCCCGAGTAAACAATATCACTTTTCACTAACTGAAACCCAATATTTCCTCCCAAGCCTTTCCTGGCCAACCTCTCTCAACCTTCCCCAGCCCCAAGGCTAGGCTCTGGAGTTGGCTCACACTTTGGAGGTTTTCCCGGGCTACTGAAGGATGAGTAGGCGGGCTTCCTTCCCAAAGCTCTGCGAAGTCAGGACATTGACGCTGGGGCAGGTCCTGACTCTAGAAGCAGCCTGAGCTCTGGGTGCCGCGGCTCCAGGACCTGCACTGTAATGCATTCTCGGATCCCAGGGTGACAGGCAAGATAAGGAAAAGGACTATCACCATCCCAGCCAGATGACAGACTGGGGCTGTCATCTTAGCAAATGGGGCCAGTCCTATCGAATGAAACAGGCTGGAATCCAGCCTGGGAGGATTGATCTCTGCCTATTCTTCCCCAAGGCACTCAGCAAGGGCGCCTCAACGATTAATTAATTACCAGGCTGGGAGACAGCACGAGCCATGGGCTCCGCAGGCCGTAGGGGCAACCTCAGCTTCAGACAGAACCAGCAGACGCTGAACAACATGAAAAATATCAATGAACCCGGGAAATATTTTATCAATATCCATAGCCAACAATGATTGATTATTGATTTTATCACCCAGACTCCGCATTAAGCCTTTACATATGGTGGCTCAGACCCCTCATACTAACCCCGAGAGGCAGGAACTACTACCATCCCCATTTCACAGTGGAGAAAACTGAGGCTTAGGGAGCTTCAGGAACTGCCCTGCTGTGAGAGGTAAAAGTGAGAATCCAATTTCAGTAAACCTGATGCAAAGCCCCAATTCACCTGGAACTTTCTAACTTCCAGGAAAGGTTTTCTAGAGTAACTTTAGGTTACGAAGCACATTCCAAAATAGCCCCTAGAGTCGTTTTCTTTTAAAGCTTGTAACAGCCTTCATTCAGGCATCATCTAATACTTGGTAAACGCCAATAACCACGCAACCTGAAATGGCTAAAATTAATAATAAACAGTACAGGCTCTTAGAGTAACGCACTCCCTGTCAAACATTTTAGGAGCATAAGCAAGTCATTTTGCTTCCCTGGGCCCCATTTTCTCATCTATGAATGAAATGGACAGTTAGATGAGGCAATGGTTACACCTTCTAGAGGTACTATGGCTCTCAGGCAATGTTGTCAATGACCTGATATCAGAGCTTTCTCGGGAGTGAGGGTCTGGCCGACGCTGAGCCCTGAAACCATTCTAGGCCATGCGCATAGAAATCTGTGCAGGACATCCAAGTTGCCTTTAGAAACCCCCAGAATCATCCTTGTCAGAGTCCAAGATCTAGCCGTCTCAGCTGCTGCAATGCTGATACACTGTAAAAACATTTAAGCTGTAATTCATAAACTGATTCCAAATCTGATCAAACAACCTGGCTTCTCTGGTGGTTAGAGTTGACCAAATGCTGAGTTCTAGATCGGAGAGTCAAGTCAAATTTAAAAGCGAGTGTGAAACACTAGGCCTCTCCCCAGAAGCCTTTTTGACAAAGATGATACTGTTTCAACCTTAAAGTAAGTACTATTACTTTCCTGTTAATATCACTAGATTTTGAATGTAAAGAAAACAAAAATTTTCAAAGTCTCTGTGTATATTTTAAAATATAAATTTCACAGAAAGAGTTTAAAAATAACCACGATTCTCTTTACAAAATGAGTTACCTTTTTCATTAGTCCAAACAGAGGACTACATACATATCCCTGTTAAGCACTTTATATGTCCTACTTCTCAACCTCAAATTATTGACAAACCTGCCTCCTAATTTTCGCAATGTTTGGTGAGTTCTTCTTGGTCTATAATCTGCTCTGACTATACAAACGAATAGACAGGCTTCTTTGGGAAATGATGGAAGGTAGCCGGGCAGGAACATGGAATTTACTGGACTGAAGCACTGGTCAGTCAGTCACTCATTCGATCCCCCACTAGGTGGGGGCACCATGAGGCCAGCGCTGCTCCGTCTTATATTTTTTGGACCTACAATGCCCAGAAAAGAGCTGCACACATAGGAGGTTCTCAGTAAACACTTGCAGAGTGAATTAGTTGTTCGGTTTTCAGCATGATTCTCAGGTTTTGTTCTCAGGGTTTTTCCTCCCTAGCAGTAGAATGAGGAGAGTAACACATGTCTACCTGGATTTTCACAAGTATCAACTGCAAGCAGCTGCTGAGAGCATCTGCAAAGAACAGAGCACTGTTATCAGTGCTGGGCATCTTTATCAGACCTTCTGTCCAGCCCCCAGCACAAGCACCTGGGTCAGACAAGTGCTCACTGACCACATGCTGACAGACTACATTTCTTCCTCGTCGGCTTGACCTTCTGCATAGCTGATGGTTTATTTATAGTTTTATTTTGTATACAGAAATTTTATTTTCACATTGAAGCAACATTGTTTCTAAGCAACACTTGGTTCCTATTATATATATTTTTTGAGGCACTTCCACAACCCGGTTCTCCTTGCCGAACCAGAACACCAGAGGTGAGTATATCGTGCCGAGAGGACTCCTGACTCCACGGCTTTGCCAGTGTTTATGCCCCTCTTCTTAAACGACTCCGGGACTTTACTGCCTCGCCTTGACAAGGACAATAAATGGAAGGAGACAAGGCGCTGAATAATAAACTTGGCATTCCGATGAATAAAGACATACTAGGTATAAAGGTGAATACTTCCTGAGTTTCTATTCTTGTCCACTTTCGTTTTTTGAGTGCCTGAGACCCAGGAAAATGACTTACCTCAATGAACTTATGCTTCATCTCTGTCAGCATGAGGTTTAAAGCAAGCCCTCCTCCACAATTTAATGAATAGTTGTATTTGTTTGAAAGATATGTTTTACCCTCAGAAACCTAACCTAGTTCTTAAAATTCTGATTTAGTGATATCATAACAGAAACTTTTTAAACAAGTAATTCCCTGTTGCTTTCATGTCTATTCCTGAGCTTTCCCTAAAGCCCTCTTAATTGTTGCAGAACCCATGCCTGTATCTAATATCATGGCAGCCAGGACAAAGAAACTCAAGATGAAAAATGTGACATTGTTCCAATTGATTTGACTTCGTTAGAAAAAAACACATCAAAACCTCCATAGGTGCCAGCCTTGTGGCACAGGCGAGAGCAATGTCAAAAGAAATCTCTAGGCTGTGTCATCACCTCCCACCCCCTCCCCCCAAACCCCACAATGTCTTTTTCTTTTTTTTTTTTTACTTAAACATGCTTCACAGTTAGGTCATCTATAGATTCAACCATGTACTCTGGACACTGGGATGAAGAGAATAAGATGTGATTTGTGAAATACAAAACACATTAGAGAACCGTCCACAGATGACTTGGAAACCTGAACATGACATGATGCAGGACCCGAGAAAAGGACACTATTTTCAGGGTCCTCTGGCTTTCGGGACGAATCTATATCAAACCCCGAGCTGCAGAGATATTGCATCAGGCACTTTACTACTGAGCACCGTTTCAGACTGATCCAAGTAAATTGTGTTGCTGCCTTTTTTTTTTAAAAAAAAAAATCCCTTTTTGTCAATTCTACACTGATTTCAAATACACGAACAATCTACACTACATGGTAGTATTTGTGTGGCTCTGGGTCAAGGCAAAATAAACCCGATCAACACCAGCCTAGGGTGGGGCTAGGCAGGTTCTGTACTTGGGACTTCTGAGGTGCCACAGCGAGCGACACGGGCTGAAAAGCCCTCCCCACCCGGAGCACCCCTGTGGGCACCCAGGGTGACTACCCCAAACCCTGCGCAGAGTGTGTAACAAAATTAGTTAGAAATTCAATGGGGGCAAAGTTTAGTCCCTGTTGAGGACCCGAGGACCGGTCCAGTTATCAGTAAGTCCCAACAATAACGTTCGGTTTTAGGAAAACCGGACCAGCTTTCAACTTTAACTCCCTGACATGGATCTCAGGGTGACCGTGCATGTGACAATAGGAAAGGGCTCGGGATGTATGGCCCCAAGACCCGCAGCATCCTCCAGGGCGCGGCGGGGACCTGGGTACCTGCGCGCTCAGAGGCTAGGGCATTTACCTCGAGTCGGCTAAGACTGGAGCTCTTGGAGCGCGACTTCTTGCGCAGGTACACGGAGAAGAACCTGCGCACGGTGAACTTCTTCATGCTCAGCTCCATCGCCCGGCGCCCAGCCGCGAGGAGCAGCAGGGCCGGAGGACGCGCATCCCCGGCGCATCCCAGGCGCGCAGGGTTAGGTCCGTCTGCGGGCGCGAGCGGTCGGGAAGCCCGGCGCAGCGGCCATCGGCACGGGGCGCGGGCTGCGGGCACAAAGGGCAGGCCGAGCCGGCCACGGCGGCCGGGGGCCCAGCGCTCCCTCCTCCTCCTCCTGCCTGCGAGGACCAGCCCCGGGCAGCCCCGCCCCGCCCCGCCCCCAGCCACTACTGCCAATCAGCACCTGCCGCCCCGCCCGGCCCTCCGCCACTACCGCCAATCAGAGTCCGCCGCCCCAGGCTCTCCCTCCCCCTCCCTCTCCCCCTCCTCCTCCTCCTCCTCCTCCTCAGGCCCAGGGAGGAGCCGGCCCCCGCCACTACCGCCAATCAGAGCCCGCCGGCGCGCCCAGCCACGCCCACCTCCTCCTTCTCAGCCACTACCACCAATCAGCGCCCACCGCCCTACAGCCCCAGGCTCTCACTTCTCCTCCCCACCCCACCCCCTCCACCCCCGCCTCCAAGTACTCGCTCTCTGCGGCTCTGCCCCGCCCACCGCCCCCTCCGCCAATCAGCGCCCTCGGAGGCGCATGCCTGATGAGCCCGAGGAGGACTGCTGCGCCGCGCGGGGAGGGCGGTGAGGCAGCTCAGCTGCGCCTGTCGCTTGCTCTCTGTTCTACTTCGTTGGCCTGTTGGGCTTTTTTCTAGCTTGGGGTGTCATGTTTTCTTTTCTTAAAGCACCCATATACAGACTTTGGAATCATGCTCTTCTGTGCCGTACAAAACTTTAATTGCTGATTAGCAAACACTTCTAGAACCTGGAACAAAAGGGTGGAGGGGTGCACCATGAGCCTGCACACGTGCGCTCTGCACCTCTCCTCGCCCCTTGGCCCCTGTGGCCCTCTTCTTGAGCCCGTCCCCGCGGCCCAGGCGCCCGGCCTGGGGGTCCGCCAGTCCTTGCCCGGGTGATGAAAGGATCCCCACACAGCCCGGGACGCCGGCAGCCAGCTGGGGAAGCCTCCCAGGGCAGTGTTTGGAGAACAAAGACACATCCGTTCTCCATGACCTCCGACTCCATGTATAGAAAATTATCCAAACGGATGACTTATCAGGGCCTAAACACAGAGTGTCCTGAGTCAGGGCTCTCAGAAACCAGCTGCAGGGCTGCAGGGGATTTGCCTTAAAGGGGAACACCCTTTGTTTTTCTTTTTTTCCTAGAAATGCTCACCAGAGGGCTGTAGGCAGTTCCAGATTTGTGAGCTTAGGACTCTGTGCAGCCTTTTGTTTTCCTCTTGTGCACTGTCCACGTATTTTTATGTTTAAAACAGGGCCAAACAATCTCATTAGCATACTGCCACCAGCCCCTGAAAAGTCCAGAAGCATTCTTGCACCCGCTGCTGTGTGCCAAGTACCGCTTTGCTAGGCAGATTGTGAAAAATCTACATGTCATATCATCCCTCGGCTTAATCAAAGGTCGCATTAATACTTGTGTCAGGCTATCTTTGCTGAAGTGTGTAAAGGCAGCGGATGCTCCCAGATAAGAACTGGTCAGTTCGTGCTGCATCTGGGTCAAGAGGTGAGGTCAGATAGTCTCCCTGGGGTTCAGTGGTGGTAAGAGTGCAGTTTAGCATCACGATGCTGGCACTGCCACTTCCTTAACTGATGAGCTTCAGCACACTTGCATGTTCTGTGTTCCCACCGTGCATCCCTAAGATGAAAATATGCCCCAAACCGGTTCCTGCTTCCCACAAGGATTCTTCTGCTGGAGGGCCACTATCCCCACGCTGGGAATGAGCTTCCTACCACCCTGGGTCTCCCGCCACCACCACTCAGGTATCCCAGCTCTAAGCAAACAAAGACACGCCAGGGCTGTGCCACGTTGCTTCTCTGGAAAAGACAGCAGCTGACGGACATCAGACATCGGGCTGGTCACCTGCTCCGAGAATGAGGAAGAAGCCGGCTGTGGGTAGATGGTACAACTAGTCAGAGACAGGAGTATGGTTTGTCAGTGATGCTAGCTCAGGGGCACCCTGCACAGAGCAATAGCCTTGGGGCAGGCTTGTGTATTACCAACAAGAGCATTTTGAGACTTCCCTGGTGGTCCAGTGGTTAAGACTCCACACTCCCAGTGCAGGGGGCCTGGGTTTGATCCCTGGTCAGGGAACTAGATCCCGCATGCTGCAACTAAGAGCCCATATGCTGCAACGAAGACCCGGTGCAGCCAAATAAGTAAATAAATAATTTTTTTTTTTTTTAAAGAGCATTTTGACCTGGTGTAACAGGACTGGGAAGGCAGGGTCTTATGGGACATCCACAATCCCTCACAGCTGAGTGCTACAAAATGGCTCTGCTGAACTTGGACATCTCAAAAGAAAAGAAAAAGCAGCTTCCATATTTCAACTAAGAAATTCATTTCATTGCTAGAACAAGTCTGTTTGCCCTTCTGCCAGTAAAACAGAGGTATATCAAAGTCTCTGGCAATCATTTACCACCAAACCCTCCAGACCACCAAATCTGGGGTAGGTATCAGGGCCCACTTTAACTTGGGTCCAAATGATCCCTAGCAAATTTTGGGAAAGAAAAAGTGAGCTTAATAAAGGCTGGGCTGGTGCCCAGATGATGGGGGGGGAAGCTTGGAGAGAAGACCAAAAGCTCAGCAGACACCTGATCATCTTGGGTTTCTCCCCGACTTAAGCACGATCGGTCTGGGACTGAATTCCATGGCTAATGCTGCCTCCAAGAGAGGACCAGACTGTCTGGTGTGCTTTCGATTCAGTTGAACACACGATTATGAAGCTCCTCTGAGCACCTGGCCCAGTGCTTGGCCCAGGGGAAACGGACGTGATTATGACGCGGCTCCTGACCTCCAGAGGTTCACGGCAGTGTGTTAGAGAAGGAAAGTGAATAGGCAAATCGGATGCAGGTTTTACATAATGTGAAAGAAACGTGTAAGAAAATGCTACAAGAACAGAGATAAATGAGGAGCGAATCCTAACTGGAGAAGCCGAGGAGGCGGCATTTGGGGTGAGCTCCGCGGACAAGGACGCGGGTCCTGGACAGACAGAGGGGACGCGGTCCCCAGCTGCGGAAGAACAGGATTATTGAGAACTTGGAACAAACAGAATTTCATGATTGATGAACGGAAAGTAAAGTTCCTACCAAGTCCCCGATACACAAGAGGTTAATGATTTCAGAATTCCAAGGATGATAACCGACAGCCTTCCAAAGCCCTGGAGCTGCCCCTTCTCTGAGAACACAGGACGCCCTGGGCAGGAAGGGGAGGGAGGCTTTCGTCAGCAAGGTGACTGGCAAAATCTGTGCCGTTCCGCCTTCCCTTCCCTCCACCCAAAGGACCTTCCGGGGTTGGGGGGATGCCCCTCCTTTATTTCAAGCCCCGCCATGACAGCTGTGAGGTGCTGGGGCCTGGCTTCTAAAGGAGGGAGCAGGGCGGCCATGGCCCCGGGGAGGCACCAGGAGGGACTGCTCACGGAGTGGCCTGCGTTCCCAGGGCTTGTGGGGAAAAGGATATACCAATGTCTCCGACAGATGAGACGTGCCCGTGCAGGAGACGGGCACGTTTGGAGGTCCCTGAGGCCCTGCCCGGCACCAGGCCCAAGGCTGAGGGAAGAATTCTAAGTAACCCCCAAAATGAAAGGCGCTGTCCTGTAAGTGGGCTGCAGCTGGGGAGGGAGGGCACGGGGGGAGGGTCTCCAGCCACAATAACCTTGGAAGCAGACGAGACAGCTGACCATGAGAGAAGGGGTCAGTTGGCCAGGAGCAGTCTAAGTACGTCTCCATCTCTCCTCTCCTCCCGCTCTGACCCTGAAAAGGATGCTGCAGGCTTCCAGTGTGATGGAAATTCACTCTGGGCAAAGAGAATGTCTGAGTTTGATCAGTCCTAGGACTGGAAACACTAACTTCCTGATCAAGTTTAAAACCTAAAGTGAATGCAGTTGTCTCTTGTTCAAGAAAGGGAAGGAAAGCCGTCGAAATTGCCAGGGTCCTTTCACTGTCCACTCTTCCGACAAAGAGTGGAAGGTGTGTGACGATCCAAGCACACGCCAGGTTTGTGCAACAAACCAGTTACGATGGAAGTGGTCAGTGCGGAGTCGAGAATGCCGTCCAGGGTTGCACCTGGAGATTCAAATTTAACCCTCAAGGGCCACAGAGGTCAGACGCCCAGCCACGCAGGGTGGGGTGGCAGAGAAGGGAAAGAGCACAGCCAGCCCTGACACAGGCCTGTGGACCTAATTCACTTTCCATGTAACCAAAAACAACAACGAAAACTCAAGTTGAGAACTTAAAGTGGTCTCAGCTGGTTCTGAGCCCAGGTGCCCAGCAGAAACACACAGAAATGCTCTCTAGAGAAATCCACATTAAACCCAGGATTCAAAGAATTCCTCGCACACAGTTACCAGGAGCACAAGCTCACAGCCACTGAACGCACAGTTCACAAGGACACGGGGTATCAGCAAAGCCAGCAAGACAACCGACTACAGAATCAGACGCGTGGACTTCAGCTGCTGGACTTAGCAGACGTCGAATGGAAAATTATCAAATCTAACATGTTTTAAGGAAATAAAAGGAAGAAATGAAAATGTGATGAACAAACAAGAGACTGTAAAAATGAATAAAATGCTTCTGGAAATGAAACGATGTAGTCCTGGACACGGAACAGATGTAGCTGAACGTGAATGTCCTCTTTGTTAAAGAGCAAATGCGACATAGCTGTGGCTCGGGAGCGATACCTAAAAACGTACAGTGGTAAGAAGCATCGCATCGTGGAATGTACGTCAGAAAGTGAAACATCTTGAATCAAATTTCTACCCACTGTTCCGATTATGACTTCACCTTTGCCAAAATCCTCCGAGCCTTTAGAACTGGGGGTGACTTTGTCAAGGGGACATTTGGCAATGTCTGGAGACGTTTTGGGTTGTCACAACTGGGGGTGACAGGAAGGAGGCTGCTGGCATCTAGTGGGCAGAGGCCAGGGACGCTGATGAACCTCCACAGTGCCCAGGACATCCCCACCAAGAACGATCCCATCCAAAACGCGTCAGCGCTGAGGTCCGGAAAGCCCACACTGTGTGATGAAGGGGGAGCGGGGGGGGGGGAGGGGAGAAACCTGTCTACTTTCCTCACAAGGTTGTCACCTACAAAACTGGCAACTCCACACAGTAAACCAGTATGAGGAAGTGCTCTGTAAACTGTAAAGTGCTCAACAAACATGCTACTTGTTAAAATCCTGGAGTTTCACACAGAAAAATCAATGACACGCCTGGGAAAGGAGTAGACCCCCCTTTTCTAGAATTTTAACCTGAACGCTCTCTCCGTTAAACTCTGTTGTCCTGTGCAGGGCACGGCCAGCCACCCCACCGCCTGAACCAGAAGATGAGGAATAGCCACTCTGTCACTCCTTCATTCCGTATGTGTAACGACCCAGACTTGTGACACTTTCTAAGTAGCGTTCCTGTCTCCCTTCCTTCCAGCCCCGCATCAGTAACCATTGGTGCAGGAATACAGTAACTCCTGGCTCAACGCTGCCCCCACCCCCGCCCCGCCCCGGCAACCCGTCTGCAGTCCCACTACCAAAGCAATCTGTTTCGAAGCAAACAGCACGCCACAGCTCCAGCGTCTGCAGGAATGAAGTGCGACCCCAGAGCCAGGAGGCCGTGTTCTCCTCCATCACGGCGCCCTGTCCTCCTGGGCCCACTGCGCGGACACTGCGCGTCCAGCCTCCACTGCGCTGTGGCCACTGCCTGGACGTCCTTCCCACCCGCTTTCCCACCTTCTTCAAGATTCACTATTGTTGCTGGGAAGCCTAATGGAATCCCCGCGCCCGCAGGCTGTGCTAGAGAGTCCTCCCCTGGGGTCCTTGTTTTACTTACTACGCTGGGTTACGACTCCTGGCTTCTGCGTGTCTCTTACCCACCTGGAAGCACCCGGGTTGGCCACTGTCTAGAGCAAGCACTCTGTGCGTGCTGGCTTAAAGGGATTCTGTTATGACTGTTATCAGAGATTTGTTGGTTATGAAGATCTGGGCCTACATTATTATTCCATCTCTGTAACACACTGGAAACTCTATGAAACAGACACAGTGAACCCCATCTTATGAGGTGGAGAAACTGAGGCCCAGGGAGGTGAACCAACCGTCTAAACTGACACAACAAGAGAAGAATTCAGACAAGGTCTGCATATCCAGGACCTCACAGATTCACAGTGTATCAAGCAATAGTGGCTGGGCACCAAAAGAAAGCACTAGAAGGGGTGGCAACCAAGGGGTGACAGGCTGGGGTCCTCATTTCCCTAGACAACTGCACTTGCCCAGGAAATGCCACTGGGGCCAAGGGTCTGCCGTCAGAGCATCTCACAGACAGAAGTGCAGGTGGCAGCCGCCAGTGGCTCCATTATGGCCTTGGGGACAGGCAGCGTGAGTGCCTCTGGCAGCAGAATGCTGTGCTCTGGGAGCAGAAAGCCTAGGTTTCCTTGTGAAAACTTAGTTTACTCAGGATGCAGCGGAGGGACGCCAAGGTGAGGCGTCTGACTACGCGTCCGTGCCGCGGTAGGACACTTGAAAACATTAATGCCGGTGCTCTCACTTGGTCTTTTCTAATGATCAGTGTTTTAAAGGGGGGAGGGGCAAAACCCCACAGTCTGTCGCGGGAGGCGACAGCGTCCGTAGGACTTCCGGGTTTGAGCTTCACTATTGTTCACATGTTGTTACAGGTTGGGTTGTGTCCCCTCTAAAAGCACGCTAGAACCCTGACCCCCAGGACCTCAGAATGTGGCCTTATTTGAAAATAGGGTCATTGCAGACACAGTAAGATGAGGTCACGCTGGAGTGGGGCGGGCATAATCCAGTGAGACTGGTGTCCTCGTACGAAGGCCACATGAAGGCAGACAGTGGAGGAGGCCACGTGCACGGAGGCAGAGAAGGGAGAGATGCAGCCGTGGCCGGAAGCTAGAAGAGGCAGGAAAGATTCCCTACAGGTTTCAGAGGACCAGCGGCCCCCTGATGCCTTGATCTTGGACTTGTGGCCTTCAGAGGACCAGCGGCCCCCTGATGCCTTGATCTTGGACTTGTGGCCTTCAGAGGACCAGCGGCCCCCTGATGCCTTGATCTTGGACTTGTGGCCTTCAGAACGATGAGACGATACAGTTCTGTTGTTTTAAGACACCCTGTTGGTGGGGCTTTGTGTTGGCAGCCCTTTGTTGTGGACACGAACACACTTCTCATCCCACAAATGTGCAGGGAACCTTCATGACAAAGACGGTCAGTAGGAAGGCTCACGACTGAACGGAGAATCTGGAATAACAGCATGTGAGGAAACTGACCTGTGAACAGAGAAATAAGGGCTTTTTCTTGTCAACCTGAGCCTATACATAAATTAGAGAGGAACTTTAAAAGGAAGGGAGTTAGCCGGAAAGAGGAAACAGGTTACAACTATAGCAGGAAGGATTTTTGCAACTTAAAAAGAAAAAAAAAAAAGACCTCTTATAATAGAAAAGTCTCTCAAGACCTGGAATTGGGTACAAAGGAGAATGTGAAATCCTTGCCAAAATTTTTTTTAGCAGGAAATGTTCATCTTTTAAAAAATATTTCATAGACATCTACAGCCTTTCAGGCACTAGATATTTATTTTAGGGATGGGAACTAGATAAGCACATTAAAAAATACTCAGGGACACTAAAAACAAAACCATAGGGGTTTAGGCTCCATGGCGTGTAGTGTCCTGTGGTCCATCCCTCAACATCCTCATGAGAAGGCCACAGGACCAGGCTGGGGCAGGGTGAGGGCATTCTTGGCAATACAGCGGGTTACGTATGTAGAGGCAGATTTCCTGAGATACGTAAAACAAAGGGAAAATCTTCTCTTTTTTTTAAAGCACGGAGGAGCCAATAGTAAGTGGGGGAAAACAAACTTAGACAAAGGATGAGCATGAGAAGATGTTCTCCAAAGGTAAGCAGCATTCTGAGCAACATTTGTCCTGTAGCCAGTGTCAATCCCTGTGATTGAGACCCAGGTCTTATCAGGCTCTGGGGAATGGGCGGGTTGGGGGAGAACTGGAGAAAGCCTGGGGCCCATGTGCAGGGTAGGAGGGCAGGTCAGACCCGCCGTGAAAGTCAGGACCCTGGTGGGGCAGAGCCTAAGGTAGGCTGGGAAATTCTCTCCCTGCAGGAGGAGAGTTGCTTATGCAGGTGTGAGCGCTGGAAAGAGAGATTCTCCTTTGATGTTTCTGTGGCTCCTCTTCATGCTAGTGGAGGCCAAAATTCACACCCTGAAAAACTCCAAGCCACATATTTACTTTTTTTTTTCCGTTTTCTTTTTTGCGGTACACGGGCCTCTCACTGCTGTGGCCTGTCCCGTTGCAGAGCACAGGCTTCGGACGCGCAGACTCAGCGGCCATGGCTCACGGGCCCAGCCGCTCCGCGGCATGTGGGATCTTCCCGGACCGGGGCACAAACCCGCATCCCCTGCATCGGCAGGCGGACTCTCAACCACTGCGCCACCAGGGAAGCCCAACTTTTTAAACATCCCAGCTTATAGCAGCCCGAGGGCCACATGGAAGCAAATGTCAGTACTCTGGAGGGGTCTCAAAGTTTAACCACAGAGAAAATTATCAGGAATATGGGCTCACGATCATGAATTGCTAAATACACGAGGAGGTAAGCCACCGGGAGCAAATAGTGAGTAGAAACAGCAAGTTGCAGAATCAGACGTGTGAAGACTGCATTTGCTTAATATGTTTAAAGCCCAAAAAGGGGGCCTGAAGACATTACAAGGAAATTAGAGGTTATAAAATGGTCCAGCAGATTTGTAAACAAAAGTAGAACTTTAAAAGTAAAATTGTGGGCTTCCCTGGTGGCGCAGTGGTTGAAAGTCCGCCTGTTGATGCAGGGGACAGGGGTTCGTGCCCCGGTCCGGGAGGATCCCACATGCCGCGGAGCGGCTGGGCCCGTGAGCCATGGCTGCTGAGCCTGCGCATCCGGAGCCTGTGCTCCTCAACGGGAGAGGCCACAGCGGTGAGAGGCCTGCGTACCGCAAAAAATAATAATAGTAATAAATAAATAAATAAAATCGTAATGATGTAAATTTTAAAATAGGTAGATTAAATAGCACTTTAGACAAAGTCCAAGAAAGAGCTGATAAAGGAAAAGTTAGATCTGCTGAAATTTGACAGAATGCAAACCAGAAAGACACTTCCAGATCAAGAACCTGAGAAAGTTCACTACCAATGAAAACATATGGGGAGAGCTAAACGCTCATGGACTGCATAAAAAGAAATAAAAATCAAGTTAGAAATGAAACCTTGATTGAAAAACCAGCATATGCATAAGGAGGGTGATCAGAGTTACAATCTTCTAACGTCCTTGTATTTTTTCTGGAAGTCAATAAAGATGCAGATTACTTTTAGACTAAGTTAAATATACATGCTAAAATTTCTAGAGCAACCAATGAAAAAGCAGAAATTCACTGTGTACAGCTGTCCATTGGTATCCATGGGGAACCGGTTCCAAACCCCCTCGGACACCAAAACCTGCAGATGCTCAATCCCTTACGTAAAATGCTGTCGCACCATCGGTGGATCCAAGCTTGGCTGAATCCACAGATGCTGAATCTGCAGATATGGGAGAGCGGACTGGGATTCTTAAATTAATAGAGACAAAAGTATAGAGCAAGAAAATATTCCGGAAGTAGACAAGAAAGAAGGGAAAAAAGAAATTCAGAAAAAGGAGGATAAGTGGAAAACACAAGCTGCTGGGAGTGGCAACCACCAGGGGCAAGCGTGTCTCTGCATTCGTCACCCATTCATGCCGAGTGTGTGAGGAACATACTGCACACTGAGCATTCTTAACCCATTTCTCAGGCTTGTGTTTGCAGCGAGCAACTCTGCAGGATGAGGTAGCATTTTCCTCCAGGACAAAGAACAGGCTTGCTTACCCCTTGCTATAAACACAAGGTCCCCAAGCTCAGTGTTCCTCGACTGGGATGCAGGTTCACTGTGAGCATAGCATCCATCTGCTTCCCCTTCACTGCACCCTGAGTGGTGGGGGGCAAAGAAAACCAATGCAAATATGGTACTCATGTCACTAGACTGGTAAGGTCCCTTCTCTCTGATACTGGAAGCTTATGTCTTCTTGCAACACCCATAAAACAGGAACATGCTAATTGTTAGTTTGAAAGTAAGGCAAAGTCAGATCCTACACCTTACACAAACTAACAGCATAGGAACAAATAAAAATATATCAAAAATTACAATCAGTGTGAGTGGGCTAAACTCTCCAGTTCAAAGACAAACAGTGCCAAACTGGTTTAAAATGAATTTAGTTATAGAGGCATTTCTAAAATAAGAGACACAGAAGATCTGAAATAAAATAAAAGAATGGAAAAGATGTATCATGCAAATACTAATGAGAGGAGAGCTGATGAAGCAATATAAATGCAATACAAATTACACAACAAGCATTTGAAGATATAAAAAACTCACTACATATTGATGAAGTTTAAATTCACCAGGAAGATAACAATATTTCCAAACTCATATGCCCCAGATAATAAAGTTTCAAAATATATTAATCAAAAATTGACATAATCAAGAGGAGAAATTGACAGATCCATTATCGTTTGGGGAAATATCCAACACATCTCGCAATAAACGATAAATCATGCAGAGGAACAAAAATCAGTAAATAGTTGAATAATTAAACAATACATTTAAGAAAGTTGACGTAAAGAATATGTATATATATCCAACCACTTTAGATTGTGCATTCTTTCCAAGTTCATATGAAATATTCACAAAAAGTTGACCATGTTTAATCTAGGCACAACTATCTAGACTATCTAAACAACAATCTCACAAGTAATTGTTGCCATGTAGACTGATTTTTCTTACCACACCACAAGGATCACTTTTATGTCATTATTAATAACCCATATGATTGGAAAAATTTTAAGTACAATTTTAATAGGATTCCCTCTATCAGAGGCTTTAAGAAACAGCCATAATGTTTTGACACAAATCTCAAGCTTATTTCCAGATCAGTGCCTTGGGCTGCCTTTCTTTCCCTACAAACCCAAGCAGAGCGGCCAGTCGCACCCAAATCTATGGAAACAGCCTAATGTCAAGAACTGAACCGACCTCAGCCCTTCCGACTCATCTCTCCACACTCTTCTCCTGCTCCCGGGCTCCAGCTACACTGACCTGCTCTCAGCTCTCAGATATGCCCCCTCCTCATTCTCTCGGGGCCACTGCACATCCAGTTACCCCCAGCTGGACCATGCTGTGCTCCCACTCGCACTCACGAGGTTAGACTCCACCTCTAGCTCTCACCTCCAATACCAGTCCTTCAGAGATGCTTTCCAAGAACCCCCAGAATCAGCCAGTCCCCACCTGAGATGCTCTTAAGGCGACGGCAGCTATTTAGACCGGAATATACTCAGGTGTACACGTGTGACGATTCGGTTAATTCTTGTTCCCAACGGACTGTAGACTATACAAGGGCAGGAATTGTGTCTGTTTTGCAAACCACTAACCACACTGCCTGTCATGATGCCTGAACATGCAAAGCAAAGATCTGCTGAGTGGACATGTGAGCGAATCAGGCAGTGGACTGCCAGGCCGAGAGCCACCAGTGCTTTCAACACAATGTGCTTTGTGACGCAGGACGGAGGGTAGAATGAGGACTGACTTGCAAAGGTCAGCTGCCCACCCTCTTCTTCTCTCCCTCCCTCTTCCTGTCTTTCAGCCAGTAATTAGCACATCACCTCCCATAACTGAGGGCCAAATCAGCTGTATGCTAAGGACATATGACATATAGTTTCCAAAAAAAAGAGAATTCTTTTGCAGGGAACAGATGTTAGACTCACAATGGTACATCCTGAAGTTCGACGCTGTGTACAACCCACATTTCTGAGCCAACGTGCCCCATCTCCTGTGTCTGCTTCTCCAGCCCGTGACGTCACTGCTTCCGGTTATTCTTGTGACTGTGCTTCCTTCCCGGGACAACTGGCTGGGGAGTCTGGTGACTCCAGGAAGTCAGAGACTCCAATCCTGACACCCTCTGCCAGGAGCAACTGCCTCAGCTAAATCTCCCAACCTCCTCAAGAAGGATTAGACTGAAGTCGCAAACATGAAAGCATATTGCAAAAGCATTTTAGCTTGGAAATATTTTAAACGACGGTCTAAAAATGTGAAAAACCTGGGAATTTGTCGTTTTCATGTAGCATTAACATGACTGGGGGTGTGGTTGGTGTCCCCCAAAACATAGTTTGAAGTCCCAACCCACAAAGCTGTGAGTGAGACCTTATTCGGAAATAGGGTCTTTGCAAATGCAATCAAGTGAAGATGTGGTCACAACTGGATGAAGGCTGGCCCTAAATCTAATGTCTGGTGCCCTTGTGAGACACACATCACAGAGAGAATACCATGCAATACCATGCAACCATGGAGACAGGGATTGGAGCGATGCGTCTACGTGCCAAGACTCGCCAGCACCAGAAGCTGGAGACAGATTCTCCAGCACCTTCAGAGAGCACAGCCCTGCCAACGCCTTGGCAAGGGGAGAGCATCATGAGAGCCGGGGGTAGGGCGGGGGCCTTGGGGGTCACTTCTTTGAGAAGTGCTGGTGCAAGAAGCCCCCCTGTAGAAAGAATTAGGGTCCCCGACACTGCATCCCAGAAGATGATCCCGCCTTCAGGGAGGGCCGGGTGAGCCAGGAGGACGTGTCCAGGATAGAGGCTGAGCCCCAGGACAGGCCACCCCGGCGGGGGCTCCCTCTGCACAGACACAGCCTCTGGAAAAAAGAGTAGACCCATGCTACTTGGGGTTTCCTCCTCTCCTAGGACTCATCCTTTCCATGTCAATGCCGCTGGCAGTCAATTCCACGGCTTAATTTTGTTCTTTGAATACTACAGCTCTTCTTTTGGTAGAAGATTTATTTTGTTTCGTTTCTCCTACGGCCTCTGGGAATGTACTGATTGTGGGGTGACCCAGCCCCGCTCAGGATGGGCATCCATGCTTCCCGTGTTCAATCTTCCCTTGTCTGAGCTGCTTTCCCTTCTGTCCAGAGCCCGGCTGTGCGGACTGACCTCTGCCGGTCGAGGTATTACACACTTGCACCGCTGTGCCCACAGCACGCCAGCCTCCGCGCTCAGGGCAGGAAACGGCTGTGGAGGGCGTGTGGGAAGCCACCTGCCTCCTGTGGCCCTAGGACCCTCTCAGGTATGCGGTGAGGGCTTCTGAGTTTGGGGGTCATTCCACAAGCCATTCGGATATGTTTTAAAAGTCTGGTCAAGCCCCCCTTTGTCTATGACTTCTATGATTTCCCATACTTTTTAGGAAAACGGTCAAGTCCCTTAGATGAACCCACGAGGTGCCCACATGCCTCTTCAACCTCTTTCCTTGCTTCTCAACAACAGAAACTCTTCACTACAGTGGTTCTGACTTAACTTGAAATCACCCAAACAGAGTGTTTCTGTTATTTTTCAAAAAATAGAATCTTCATTTGTCCAATTTCCTCTGATCCTTCAAGAATTCATTTAGAACCACCTCTTTTGGGAAACTTTCCTACACACACACACAGGCGTGCACACACGTGTGCACACACTGGTACAGACATCCCCACACACACATGGCCCCACCCCTGATGTTCATGCTCTTTCCCTGTGCGCCTACGCTGTGATATACACACGTGCACCACACACTTTACAGCCACCACGGTAGCTCCTTCGCCTTTGTATCTGTGACTGGACAGCCAAGAGAGTGGAAGCGGGGTCCCAGCTGCCAAGAAGGCACCTGGTACCAGAGGGACATTTAACAGATGTTCCTTGACTGAATGAATGAAAGAATTCAGGTATTCGTGAACCAATGATTCTCACTCAGGGGCTCACCATTTGAGCATTTTCATCTATCACCTTTACACAGCTAATTTCTGACCCTATACTTCCAGCTCCGACAGCTCTCGATGGCTCTGGTCTCGTATTTATAACTGTCTGCTGGACGGCTCCATCTGGACGCTCCGATCTGTATTTGTAAGATTTATTCCCACACCTGCATCTCCTCCAAGGCCCTTACCTTCAGAACGGCATCACCCGTCCACTGCTCACTCAGCTCTCAGACTCGGAACGAGGGTGCCCGGCACTAGCGCACGTTGACTCCTCCCTCGCGCTACCCCTTAGGCGTTCCATCAATTGCAAGGCCCCGTGGAATTCACCTGTGCGGCGTCTCAAAGGTTCACTTTCCCGTCGACCACCTCTGCCCCCGGGTCTAGGCTCTCCTCGCCGACCTCCTTCCTCAACTGCAGTCCAGTTCACACATCACTAACAGACCCGTGCCCCTACACTGCGCAGCCCTCAACCTCCCCTGCTGAGAGTGATAAGTTTGCATTTTTCGATAAGTTAGCAATACAGTAATTTTTTTTAATTTATTTATTTTTGCTGTGTTGGGTCTTCGTTTCTGTGTGTGGGCTTTCTCTAGTTGTGGCAAGCGGGGGCCACTCTTCATCGCGGTGCGCGGGCCTCTCACTATCGCGGCCTCTCTTGTTGTGGAGCACAGGCTCCAGACGCGCAGGCTCAGTAGTTGTGGCTCACGGGCCTAGTTGCTCCGCGGCATGTGGGATCCTCCCAGACCAGGGCTCGAACCCGTGTCCCCTGCATTGGCAGGCAGTTTCTCAACCACTGCGCCACCAGGGAAGCCCAATACAGTATTTTTTAATTAAAAGTTGTACATCCTTATTTTTTTAGACATAGCGCTACTGCACACTTAATAGACTACAGTATAGTGTAAACAGACTTTTATAAGCACTAGGAAACCAAAAAATTCATGTCACTGGCTTTATTGTGATATTCGCTTTATTGTGGTGTCTGGACCCGAACCCGCAGTGTCTCCGAGGCCTGCCTGTATTTGCTCTTGTGTGATCCTTCCTGTTAAATCATATGCTCCCTACGGGCAGGGATCTACATTACTCCATGCGGCCTCCACTTTGAGGACAGCATCTTGCATGTAGCAGGTGTTCAGTAGAGATTAGGGCTTGGGACTGGACTGCAGACACTTGGGTGGGCTGATGCCGGAGGATGCCCTGCACCTCGTCAGGCATGCGGGCTTGTGTGCAGGTGAAGCGGGGACCACGGTGACGTCTCCCATGATTGGTGCTACCGGAAGCACAGGGCTGTCCGGAGCCTTGTCTCTCTGCCACCTTTCACAACAACGGGCTCCTAGCACAGAATCTGGAATCGTGTGTCAGACCTAAGTTGACAGGTAGTGGTCACCGTGAGGGTAGAAAGATGGTGGTCTTTCTTTAAACTATTCTTATTTAAAAAGTCGTTGTTGGGCTTCCCTGGTGGCGCAGTGGTTGAGAGTCCGCCTGCCGATGCAGGGGACACGGGTTCGTGCCCCGGTCCGGGAGGATCCCACGTGCCGCGGAGCGGCTGGGCCCGTGAGCCATGGCCGCTGAGCCTGCGCGTCCGGAGCCTGTGCTCCGCAACGGGAGAGGCCATAGCGGTGAGAGGCCCGCGTACGGCAAAAAAAAAAAAAAAAAAAAAAAAGTCGTTGTTGCCCTTAAAAGAACAAAGGCCTGAAGGCTGAACTGTCAGTCGGGGTAACGTGATGGGCTCTTGTCCCTTAAAAGCAGAGAGTTATATTCAGGAGGAAGATTCCCTCAGCATCACGCTCATTTGTTTTGTTGGGAATTACCATCTCCTTACACCCCAAGCTGCAGAGCCAGATTCCCTTTCTCCCTCTGTGGGAGTGAGACTAGCCCTCCTGGGCTTTCTATTCTGGGGTCCTCGCGGGAAGCCCTTCATCACTGCATTCTTACTCACAGACACTGAAACAATACGACATCCAGATTGCAGCAGGCACTAGGAGAGGCTGACAAGAGAGGAGAATCTCCTGCCACCCAGAGGCAGAGGGGGTGGGGGTCCCTTTCGATCGTCCTCTTTCCACTGTCATCACTTTAGCGTCAAGAAATGACGACCTTTTTTCACGCCCGTGTCCTGTGTGCACTGCAGCTTGCCTCAGACGCAACGCCCTAAAGCATCAATATTCCTGTAATGCTGGGCATAAAGGTAAGCTGATTCAGGCATGTAAGCAAAGGCGACATTCCATGGCGGGAAGAATTGAATTTGTGGGCTTCAAACTCCCCAGTTCCCTCTCTCTCTCTTTCCCTCCTTCTCGTTCTCTCTCCCTGATGTCTCAGCTGAAATTCTAAGTGGTGTCGACCCTCAGACCCGTCTGTAGAAAGGTTCCCCCCGGGACCTCGGACAGGACTGCAAGACTCATCCCCGTTGGGCAGCTTCTCGGGTTTGAGACGGTGCGGAAGCTGGGGATGCTCAGGTCGGCTTGGGTCTAGCCCCTGGACAGGCCACTTTGTTTGTTTCTGGCATCTAAAACTATGTCCCACGGACGGCTCCGTGCAAAGGTCCCCTGTCTGCAGGACCTGCACCCGAGGGGACCCCATTACAGAGCCTCACCCAGCACCTCCTCTGAGAGCTGGGGACACCTGCCCACGAGGAAACACCAGTGCTTTGCTCACGAGCACATTTTTGGTTGGAACCCAGAGCTCTCGACTTCACTGTGGTCCTTTCTCTACTCTATCTCATGGTTACATCTTAATATTATATTTTTTTTTGGTGAAAAGCAGAACATATCTTCTTGTAATCGACCATCTGCAACCATTTGTGCAGCTCAGCAAGTACAGAAAAGTGTTGTATCATGTGGGCAGCGATTCAAAGGTTTTTTTTTTTAACCAGATTACGCAATTACCTCAATGCACAGCATTATGTAAGTGCACCTGAAAAACAGGCCGTTACAAGGAGTAAAACTAGAGATGTGCAGTTGATTCACTTCTGTTGTATTTCTCAACCTTGCAAAGGATTTATGATACCCACTAGGCTATTTCCTTGCATAGCAAGAACATTTTATCAAGAGGAAACAATCTTCACAGGATGACAAAGGAAACCCAAGGAAAAGTATGACTGCTTTTATCTCAAGGAAGGGCGAAAAAATGTCCTTGAAGCACTTTATGCTGTCACTTTGAAGTACTGGTGACAGCGATCAAATATGCCACCAGTTACTAAGCTTGCTTAGAAGCCATAGAGACGCCAACAACCCTTATGCAGGATTCTTAAATAGTATGTCTAACTCACTGGCAAGGGATGACACGTGACATTCAGGTAGTGATGTGTGTATGCTTAAGAGGCGTGGATACAGGGACTTCCCTGGTGGTCCAGTGGTAAAGAATCCACCTTACAATGCAGGGGACGCGGGTTCGATCCCTGGTCAGGGAACTAAGATCCCACATGCCGCGGGGCAACTAAGCCCAGGCACCACGACTACTGAGCTCGCGCGCCTCAACTAGAGAGCCCACGTGCTGCAAACTACAGAGCCCATGTGCCCTGGAGCCTGCGTGCCTCAACTAAAGAAGTGAAAACCTGCACGCCACAACTAGAGAGAAGCCCACAAGCCACAGTGAAAGATCCCGCATGCCTCAATGAAGATCCCGCATGCCGCAACTCAGACCCGACGCAGCCAAAAGTAAGTAAAATACATAAATAGTAAATAAATCTTAAAAAAAAAAAAAAAGGGGGCTTCCCTGGTGGCGCAGTGGTTGACAGTCCGCCTGCCAATGCAGGGGACACGAGTTCGTGCCCCGGTCCGGGAAGATCCCACATGCCGCGGAGCGGCTGGGCCCGTGAGCCATGGCCGCTGAGCCTGCGCGCCCGGAGCCTGTGCTCCGCAACGGGAGAGGCCACAGCGGTGAGAGGCCCGCGTACCACAAAAAAAAAAAGAAAAAGAAAATTGAAGCATGGACACAGCACACTGTCAGCTGAATGCATCCTGAGAGCTTTTTCCCTGGGCCCATTTGCAAAGTGCTCTCTCCCGAGGAATCCACGTGTGAGCTGCTGCTCTGTATTATCTCAGGCGCCCACGTCACTGTGGGCCAGACCAGTCCCTCTCTGTTCTGCCCCAAATACTGACAGTGCACAGATTTGGGGGCAGGAGGCCTTTTGAAAGCATGTTCTCATTACTGCTACACTTTCACTAGACCTTCGTCTATTTCTGCTATTGGGTTTTCAAAACCACTGATGCTAAAAGAATTTAAGAATGGTAGAGAAGGTCAAAATAGAGGCTATAGGAGAATATCGCCCTTTGAACATTTTCACTACACAGAGAGTAGAAGTCGGAGGGCTAGCGCTGCAGATTGGCTCAGAAAGAGGGAAAACCTGAAAATGACATGTGGCAAAGGTCATTTTGGGGTATTACACCCTCTCATCTCTCTTTGCTATTTAAAACAAAAAGTCTTGACAGAAACTTATTATTATGTGCATTTTACATTCCAATTCTCTTCCCAACTTCAAACAGTTTACATAGCTAAACTAACTTTTCTTGGGAAATTCACACCAACTGGGTTTACTCGAAGCATGGTTGAAAGTGCTTAGTCTTCAACATAAAAGAAATCCGTTTGCTTTCCTTTAAATGTTTCCAGACGAAGTTTAACTCTTCACTTTGCGATCTTTGAGGAACTTAGCCAAAGACACAGGGAGATGGCTTTCAGGTGATGTGACCATGAACCCAGTCACCATTTCTTGACTGAACCAAATTATTTCCTCTTTGTTGCTCCTAAGGAGCTGCTTTACGTCCTTGATAAACAGCCCGCCCCCGTGGCAGAAGGTGACATCATCCGATGCTGCTCGAAGCACCTCGTTGGGGTCAGAGCATGTCCAGAGGCTTGGAAGGACTGCTGGTCCCTGGGAGCTGCTCCGGGGTTTTCAAGCCCCCTGTCTTGGTCAGTGTAGACTAAGAGACGCTCTCTTTAATTAAACAGGCAAGCGCCGTATTTAAATTCTCCCTGCCATCAACCACACCGAGCCCACGTGGTATGCCATCCCCCCACCCCCGGGCTGCACGTCGGGATGCGGGAGATCTGTTCCCTAGAGTAGCCCTGAACTCCGGAACCTGCCACAATGTGGTTCATTATGCCGCTCTTTTCTCCTAAGTCTTTTTTGAGGAGGTAAATCATTCTCATCCAACCACCAGTCTCAGTCTTGGTCTGAGCTCCAATCAAGCTGGGCCCCGCTGTTCGCGAATCAGGCAAGAAGACAGAATCTACACTGTCATCAGCATTTAGAAAGGCTCGTAAGCCCTTGCACGAACCATCTTCTCTTCCTAGAAAAGCACAGATGTTTCCCTGGACTTCCTATTAACAACCAGGAGTGCAGAGTGCAGGGGAACCCAACCTGGCACAGATTCCCTATGACCTGATGAAAATAGCTGGTGGCATTTTATTTGTGACCCTTGGTTCATTTTATCAACCAAACAGATGGAAAAGAGAAAGGAACGATAACTGGCATTAGGTCTAAGAAGTGCTGTGCAACTCTAAGTAGGGGCTTCCTGCTGGCGCAGTGGTTGAGAATCTGCCTGCTAACGCAGGGGACACGGGTTCGAGCCCTGGTCTGGGAAGATCCCACATGCCGCGGAGCAACTAGGCCCGTGAGCCACACTACTGAGCCTGCGCATCTGGAGCCTGTGCTCCACAACAAGAGAGGCTGCGATAGTGAGAGGCCCGCGCACCGCGATGAAGAGTGGCCCCCGCTTGCCACAACTAGAGAAAGCCCTCGCGCGGAAACGAAGACCCAAGACAGCCAAAAAAATAAATAAAGAAACAAATGTGGAGTTTAAAAAAAAAAAGAAAATAATTTTAAAAAAAAAGAACGCTCGGCTGGAGAGGCGTGAAGCTGGGATGCGAGGCACCTGCAGTGACAGCAGCACCGTCTAGGTGTCTCCTTTACGTTCTTCATGTGACTTACCGGCACCTGGCTTATTATACACCTCTGTCTATCGCTTCGTTTTCTGGTTCTCCCGATTAGAAGGCAAGCTCCCTGCTGATGGAGACTTTGCCTGTTCCTTCCGCTGGTCCTCCCAGCACTCAGAAGAGGGCCTGGCAGGGCAAAGACCAGCAGTACATACGTGCTGAGGCCATGAATGAATCAGGTGGTCCTGTCTCTGGGGCCCAACGCTCTCCCACCCGCAGACCCGGCACGGCTAAGAAAGAAGGTCTTTTCCTGTGTGATGTGAACCAAAACTGGTAACTAGCACCACGACTTCCCTCTGCTCCCAGAGGCCATGCTGGGTGGGGTGAGTCCAGGGACAGGAGTATGGGGGGTGCGGGGCGCCTGCAGGCGGGGCGAGAGCTCGGCTTTCACTGGGAGGGAAACGGGGGAGGGGCAGCTCCAGCTAAAGTCGCCAAGGGGCCTCGGCTGTCACCCTGAAAACAGTCCACAGCCGAGCTGTCCAATCAGGAGCCACCTGCCGCATGAGGCTCCTTAACTTCAAATTAACTAAAATTAAATACAATTTGAAGCTGAGCTCCATTAAAGGAAAAACGGATAAAAATCCAAGTCAAGTCTGCAGTTTAGTTAATAATAATAACACACCGATGCTGGTTTCTCAGTTTTGACAATCGTACTGTGGCCATGCCGTTTAGATGTTAACATAGGAAACAGTGAGGAGCGCACAAGGACCCTCTATCTTAGCAACTTTTCTGTAAATCTACAAGTATTTCAAAACAAAAGCCGGAACAAAACAAAACAAAATGTAGTTTCCTAGTCACATTGGCCACATTTCCAGAACACTTCCATCATCACAGGAAGTCCTAGGGTTCAGTGTCTGTCTATAAGCAAGAAAGGGCAGGAACTCCCGCCATAGCCCAGGGACCAGGGCAGCAGGGGTGCTAAATGCTGTCACATCTCGAAGCACAAGACCATTCAGCCTACAGATTCTGCGTTCAGATATACAAGCGGGTGTGCTCGGCCTCCAAAAGGCAGCTTGAAAGGTATCCAGCTTCCGGGGGTCACAGGCAGCCTACACAGGCACCCTGGAGAGACCAGGCCCCCCGAGTCCACCCCCCCCACGCCCCCTTACGCCTTTGTTTCCTCCCAGGACTCAGCAGAGACTGTCTCACCTGACCAGTCACTACCAGCAATGTATCAGGAAATTCGAAGTTCTGGTTAAAATAAAGGAAACTATGAAAAAAATGAGATCAACCCCCAAACACTCTATTTTAACATAAAACACAGGTATTTATTTGCCAAATGTTTTAGGTAGGCTTCTTTGAATGTGGGTCCACTTTCTTCTCTGGCTAAACCATACCCCCGCATACGGGGCTGTAGCAGGCTATTTTCAGTTGCAAGCCATTCGAACCGGCATAAGTAATAACAAATTCCTTGTTCCCGTATCTAGGGCTCCAGGGGTTAATGCCAGCTCAGGTCCCAGCTCCTTCCTACTCTCCCCTGCAATCCACAAGGTCAGCCCGATGCAAAGTGCGTCTCTCCTCAGAGTCATAAGGGAAGCAGGGCTGCATCCATTCAGCTGGGAAGTGAGAACTCGCCCCCATTACGGAATCCTGTACTTCATCTCTTCGGAGATGCTACCCGTTCTAAAATGCATTCCATTTTCAGTAGTATTAACATGTAAAACAAGGTACATCTCAGCACCAATGAGATATGAGGAAACTTTACCCTTGGTTTAATTGGCCAGTTTAGGTCACAGGCTCACCCCCAGACCAACAGCACCGTAAGAGAATGTCAGGTGCCAGTTAGATGCTGCCTGCCACCGGGAGTAGGGCTTAGTGCGGGGGGCTGTGCACCCGCTCTTGGGCTGAGATGAATCTGTCCCGAAACACATGGGTGTAGAGATGAGGGGAGAACACCTGGGCAAACGCAGCACCCTGGGAAGAAGAGAGGGAGAAGCCGATGTGGGTGTCGCCAGCGGTTTCCAGCACCCCACGATTTCCAGGTGTGAATTCTCAAGATAGAAGAATAGGGGAGAATTTAAATTAACTTTGCAAAGCACCCCAAGGGCAGACTCCCCCGGAACGACTGTAACTCTCCTCCCCAAATGTTACGAGTACCTCACCCAACGCTTTCAGTAGCAGTTCTCATTCGTGTTCACGTATGTTGATTGTTTCCAAAGTATTCAATTTACCTTCCATAGATATTGCTTTCTTTACTCCACACTCAAGGTTCATCTGTTTGTAGTAATTAATTATCATACCTCGTGAACCTCAGGGAACACTGATTGCAAGGGGCACTATTATTTACACCCCACCCAGGACGCAAACACACTGCCCACTCAGTGTGACACAGCACGATTGTAAGAAGCATCAGAGTTCAGTGACGGTGTTCACTCCTACAGTAAATGATGCCACGTGCACAGACTGGTGTGGACAAGGTTAGGGAACCAGTACAGGTGGTTCTTGGAAAGCTTGTAACTTCAGTGGTGGAGCTGAGCCACACCGACCTGCTGGAGGATTCCGCCCTGGCCATGGCCATGGCTGTGCAGCCCAGGGGTGTGGGCTGCATGCTCTGCACGTGGGACGGGGCTGAGAGCAGGTTAGGCTGGTGGGCGGGTGATGGGAGGTCGGACAAGAGAGATTCTATTTGTTACTAACTTCACAAAAGTTAGCAAATAAAAAATTAAAAGTACCCAAAAGATCCATTTTCCTTTCTTGTTGAAATTCGAAATAGCTGACGGCTGTGAAAACCCTGCTTGCTACTCAAGGTGGGCAAGAATGCAGAGCAGCTGGCTGGGAAGAGAGTAAACTGGTGTGACCAGTTTGGAAAGCAGCCATCTGGGAAGGTTGCAGGTCTTCACGCCCCGTGGCTCAGGACTGCAGACCTCAGCCACCATACAGAATGTGGCAGCTGAGTGCTCAGAGACACGCCCAGGAAGCCGCCTCGCGCTGGAAATGACCTGTCGTGGTGGAAGGAACACACACACCGAGGCAGAGCAGGCAGGAGAGCATCTCCACCGAGAACAGGGAGCCGCAACCACACGCAGTGACACGGAGACTCTTCGTGGGTTTAAGGATGAGCGAGAGAAGGGAGACACAAGAGAAAGGGCGACGATGGCTTCTGTTTACATGAACTTCAGAAACAGGGGAAACACACTGCTTGCCCAGGACACGCTGCAGGGGTAAACTCTAAGGAAACAGAGCCAGGGCGTCTGTGTCTTCTGGAAGGGGAGGAGGGCTGGCCGGCCTGAGTGGGGCGTCTTGTCATTCCTTCAGCTGTAGGTTTGTCCTCCGGCACCCTTCGTGCATGTGAACTGTGTTTCAAACTAATGAGAGATGCTCTTCCTCCCAGCCCAGCTCAGATGGCCCCTCTGAGGTCTGAGGTGCCGTGAGCCCAGATGGAACTCTGCTGACCGTGTGGGTGCTCACGCCACATGCCTTACAAGGTGTGACTCAGACACCGTGCGTGTCCCCTAGTTCATTGTGTGCTTCCCGAATTAGAGACTGCAAGTTGCCTAAAATAGAGCCACTCGCAGGAGGCTGAAATCAGCAAGTGTATATTGATCAGCACGGAACGGAGCGGTTCGATCAGTGCTTACGTAGTCCTCCGTGCTCAGACACAGATTAGGAGGCAGCACGGTGCGGTACCTGATTTCAAGGAGCTCTCGATTTAGGCTGAGAGGAAGACAAGCGTTTGCACCGCAAGCTGAAGGCCATGGGCACCAGGATGCCCATGACAGGCCCACAGAGAGACGTCATCTCTGCCCATCGCTGGACTCAGTTCAGCATGGAGCGAGGCAGGATGTGCAGGGGGACGGCCCTGACCCAGAACACAGGCTCTGGCACAGGCTGGAACATTACAGAACCTCTCAACCCCCTTTGTCCAAGAAGATACAGCCCCTCCCAAGAGCTGTTGACCGATAGCCGATGGTTCGGGTAAATGTCCTGGTAACAGACGGTGCTCAACCAACACAGCTACTCTTGTCAGCATCTGGGTTTGGTGAGACCTTGACCGAAAAAAGAGGACAGGACAGCTGCCCTGTTCTTAGGACCAGGATCTGAGTCACTAACTCCCTTCATGGCCTTGGGCAAGAGCCTTCAGCCTTCCGAGTCTCTGCTTTCTCACCTACAAAATGGGAATAACCACCTAGTTGGGAGAGGGGATGAGCCAACGAGATAAGAGATGGAAGGTGGGCTCGAGGCTAAAAAGCAGCATCATTGGTCCCTGAGCCCCAGGAGCCACGTCATCACCAGTGGGCAGAAGACCTAAATGGACATTTCTCCAAAGAAGACATACAGATGGCCCATAGGCACATGAAAAGATGCTGATCGCCGTTAATTATTAGAGAATTGCAAATTGAAACTACGAGGTACCCCCTCACACCAGTCAGAATGGCCATCCTTAAAAAGTCTACAAATAACAAATGCTGGAGAGGGTGGGGCGAAAAGGGAACCCTCGTACATTATTGGTGGGAACGTAAATTGGTGCAGCCACTATGGAAAACAGCATGAAGTTTCCTCAAAAAACTAAAAATAGAGTCGCCATGTGATCCAGCAATCCCACTCCTGGGTGTATATCCAGACAAAACTATAATTTGAAAAGAGATATGCACCCCTATGTTCATAGCCGCGCTGCTCACAATAGCCAAAACGTGGAAGCGACCTAAGTGTCCATCAACAGTGGAACGGATAAAGAAGATGTGGTACCTATATACAACGGAATATTACTCAGCCATCAAAAAGAATGAAACAATGGCATTTGCAGCCACATGGATCTACCTAGAGATTATCATTCTAAGCAAACTAAGTCAGAAAGAGAAAGACAGATACCTTATGATACCGCTTATATGTGGAATCTAAAATACAACACAGATGAATGTATCTATGAAACAAAACAGACTCACGGACCTGGAGGACAGACTTATGGTTGCCAAGGGGGAGAGGGGGTGGGGGAGGGATGCAGTGGGAGTTTGGGGTTAGCAGATGCAAACTAGTATATATAGAATGGATAAACAACAAGGTCCTACTGTATAGCACAGGGAACTATATTCAATATAGTGTGACAAACGATAAAGGAAAAGGATATAAACAAGAATGAATATATGTGTGTGTGTGTGTGTGTGTGTGTGTGTGTGTAACTGAATCACTTTGCTGTGCAGCAGAAATTAAACACAACATTGTAAATCAACTATACTTCAATAAAATTTTTAAAAAGTCATCACGGGATATGAAATCCACCACCTGGGCGAGGGTGTCACTTCCAGTTTAAAGAAACAGAACAATGAGTAAGGCTGGGTGACAGGACAAGTGTCCTTGTGTTGGGTAAATGCTAGATGCTAAATAGCTTGTCCCACCGTTGCTGATTTTCTAAAAAAAGAAAACTTTAGGGAAGCTTTAAATAGACACTAGGAGAGACAACTACGTTTTAATGATAAAAAACGTAAGTTCACCAAAGGATGGCATAGATGAGGCTCAAATATGCATAACCGTAATATTCCTCATTTCCTGTAACAAAAGACTAACCTCTGGGGAACTGCAGGAAGGCTGTGTGGAGCTTCCAGCAAAGGACCACACGACGGAAAGCACACGCAGAGCCGCATCCTTTCCGAGCCAGGATGTGCAGGAGGGTATCGGGGGAGGAACTGGAGAGGGGCAAAGCCTCACACTTAAGCAGGTTTCGTCCCTAAAGGACATGGGGAAAAGCAGGTTTTGAGGCAAGAAGCCATGCAAATACATATGAGACGTCTTATGACAGAGAACGGAAACTTAGGTGCAGCTCAGCCGAAGGTGAGCTGGGATGAACTGACTCTTCTCAGCCAGGGCTGATTTCTGACTCGAGTATCATTGGTGACAGACGGGGAGCAATGAGGAAGGTCGCCCCGGATTAACCACAGGTGTCAACACTGAGCGTCTACTCTGTGCCCATCACCCTGCTAAGAGCTCATGCAGATTCTCCCTAATTTTCCCGACAGCCCGTGGTGCACAGGTGACCGAGGCCGCGGGAGTTTAAACTGAAGACTTGGGACCAGGCTGCATCCAAGCCCCGCCCGGGCAGCATCACACACCCTCTGCCGCTGCAGCTCGCGGACTCTTCACGTTATGCTGGCTTCAGACATGACACGCATCAGGGCAGGTCAGCATCCTGGGTCAGAGGCTACTTTCAAATTATGTGCTGAAGGTCTTTTAGACAAAGAGGCCATCATCAACCTGAGGATGCACCTTGACACCTCAGTAGAATCATCCAGGGGCTCTGGGAGCAGAAGACGCCAGAAACAGCCACGAAACCCACCGAAGTGGGAGCCGCCGGGCTTCCCCACGTGGTTCGGCTGTGGCTTTCACGTGGGCGATCCTGACCTCCAGCATCTCCAGGGGGCTTGCTGTGCCAGGTAAATCCCGGCAACGCAAGACCCTAGACTTCCCCGTGTCCGACAGCAGAGGACAAGACAAGAGAGTAGGAGCTGTGGCTGGAACTTGTCCTTGGGGGCTGGAGTGGACAGACTCCGGCCGTGAGTCCTTGGACGTGGACCAGCGGTGTGTTCTCGGAGCAGAGGCTGCGCCCGAGACGGGGAAGCCGCGAGGCGTCGACGCAGGGTAGCTCAGCCGACTCTGCCCCGTTCCCTGTCTGCCCTGTGCAACACGCGTGTCAGCGCGTGACACAGGAGCGCTCGGACAAAGAGGGGGGACGTGCTGGGAACACGCCTCGTAGCCCTGATGTAACATCCCTGACATTTAACCGGATAATTAAATACCCTGGAACGAAGACCACCAAATCTGCCCCCTGACAAGTACCAACCTCCAGCCCCTCCAGGATCATATCTGCCCCCCACAGTGAACTCCCCCATTCATGTGACCATCTGTCCTTCCCTCCTCAGCCCCACCGCACGTGACCATAAAGCAACTTCACTGCCAGGGGCCTTCATGGCACTTACACGGGGACCACGGAGTCATCAGCTGAAGATACAAATTGGACAGATGTCTGAAAGGAAGTGCTAATGCAGCAGGAAGAAAAACAAGTTAAATATGGTAAATATATGAAGACAACGTCAGCCCTATAAATTAAAAATCAAATTTAAAATTATGTCGGATCACTCATTAAGTCATTATTTTAAATACTGGTCGAGAAAACTAATTGCACTAAAAATCTCCCCCAGCTGTTCCCTGCTGGCCCTGACAGTCCTAGGACATCTCCGGGTGATGCCAGCCGCAGAAAGCTCACCGGCTCTGCAGAAGGACAGAGCTGAGGTTATTCAGGGGTGACGGGTTTACTTCTTTTTCTTCACTACCCTGCAAAGAAAGTGCTTGCTTCCAAGTTTTGTTTTCTTCTTCCTAAACGGGGACTAGGGCCATGAATGTGCATTTCACTTCCTGCAAGTGCAGTGGATTATTAATTCCAGGGACTTGGGTGGAAGGAGGAGGGTGGTTCAGTGCCGCTGGTCCCCGAGGCAGTGATGGGACTGCACCGGGGTGAGCGTCCAGACTCAGCGGCCTCACTCTCCAGCCCCTGTCCTGCTGTCCTCTGGCTCCTACACCAACCACGTGACCGGGGATAGCACCTCCTGGACCCCATCTCCTTAGTGGGAACACGGGGGGATGTTTGCTCTTAGTGGGTGAATCAAAGGAATCAAGGGAAATTAAGAATATTCAAAAATTAGTCTTATAAACTGGAAAGCACTAGATAAGTGCAGTGCCTTAGTATTTCCCACTAGGAGAACGAAGGCATTTCACTCTCTTAATTCCTTCACAGTACTTATAATGGGCAATTGTTTCATAAATTGGATGGAAACATAATGGCATGTTTTTTAAAGTAAAAAATCTTACTTATATAACAGTACTATTATTTTGGTATATTCTCTTCCAATGTGTGGGTGTGAGTCTGCCTGCATCTCACTCTGTGTGTGCGTGTGCGTGTGTGTGTGTGTGTGTCTGCCAGAGAGAAAGAGAGAGATTATTGAACAAATATTTGAGTGCCTGCCTAACACACAACACAGCATGCTGGGAATATCCTTCCTGGGGGTACAACTAAAATAAACACAGTTCCTACCTCAGGAGCATAAATTCTATCTGGAAAAGCACAAACAATTATTTTCACAATTAATGGTTTAATCACAAAAGGTCAAGTGTCGCAAAGAACAATTTGGGTGACGTGAGAGTGTATAATAGGAGAACACCCACCAAACTAAGGCTTTACAGAACATTCAGTTTTCAAGCCTGACTGTGTAACAGGCATTTCCACAGGCTTTCTAATGGTTTCATCATAGTATCATGATATGGGGTAGTGCAGTTTGATCATTTCCCCATTGCTATATTTCTTAAGTTAAAAATAATACTGCAAGGAGTATTCTTGAACATAAATCATTAATTAACGTCTTATTTTCTTAGAATATTTTCCTACAAGTTGGAATACCGAGTTAAAAATCACAAAATTTTTGAGGTTAATAATACACATCTCAAGTTGTTTTCCAAAAGCTGAATCAATCCACGCTCCGCAGCAGAGTTAAACCACATCACTCAGAGAACACCCTACCAGTAGCAAGTATTGCCCTTAAAAAAGTACCAATTTGCAAGATCAAAAACCGTTTATTGGGACTTCCCTGGTGGTCCAGTGGTTAAGAATCCACCTTCCAATGCAGGGGACGTGGGTTCAATCCCTGGTCAGGGAACTAAGATCCCACATGACGTGGGGCAACTAAGCCCACACACCGCAATTACGGAGCCTGCGTGCTCTGGAGCCTGTGCGCCACAACTAGAGAAGCCCGCGTGCTGCAACGAAGATCCCATGTGCCGCAACTAAGATCTGACGCAGCCAAATAAATAAATAAATAAATATTTTTAAAATTGTTTACTATTTTATTTTGCATTTTTTTCAGTATAGTAATGTTTAAAAAATTTGGCAGCTGTATTTTTTTATTTTGTAAAGTATATGCATATCATTGGCCCATTTTTTCTATTGGCAAGTTAGTATTTTCTCACTATTTTCCAAGAGTCCTTTATATATTAAGGAATTAGCCCTTTATCAAAGTTTGGGTATATATATTTTCCTAGTCTATTGCTTTATCATCTTATTTATAAAATTTAACATATAATATCAAATTATTCAGTTCTCAATATTTTAGTAAGTCAAATCAAATGATGTCTTTTTGTGAGATTTGTTTCCTCCCTTTCCATTATATGCTTTGAAAGCCCTTACCCATTCTGAGATCAGTTAAATACTCAACCATATTTTCATTTCTTTATGATTTAGTAATTTCTCTTTAACTATAGCCCGTCTGGAGTTGGTTTTGGAGCACATAATAAAGTGAGGGTCTTCATGACTCATACTCAACTTTCCAACATGACTTATTGATCGTATATACCTCCCCCAATTTTGAGGATGCTTCCATTACACACTAAGTATTAAAGAACTACCTCAGGCTGTTACACTCCCGTTTAGCACCTCACCGACACGAGTTCTTCGTGGGGTTTGTGGGAATCCTTGCCTTGTTCCTGACTTAATAGTGCTGCCTTATGTGAAGAAGACAGGTTTTCTTTACCATCTTACAAATATTTCTAACTATTTACTATCTTAAAATTACAAACACCTTAGATTTTACCAAATTACTCTTTTCTCTTTTAAGATTGTCACTGCTGTACAATTCATTGCTTCACATGAATTTAATTCTTTGGTCCTCCTCTTTCTGGGATGTTGCCATTCTAATATGTGATGCAACGTTGGGGTGAAGGCTTTGGGGGAGGTAATTTAGCTCTCAGTTGGCAGGCAGTGGCCACATCTGATGCAGGAGTGGTGAGAGATGGCTGGCTCCAGGGATACGGAGACTCGTCAGATGGCAGATGACAGGACTCCAGTGAGTTGCCTGCTTTCGGGGGTGAGGCTGTAGGAACAGCTCTGCCTGCAAGCCCAACCTCCCTGTTTCCATATTTGGAAAGCGTCACTTAGCATTATGAGGGGTTGTTTATGTATCAACACCAATCCATTAACACCAGGTCCCGGCACGCAGAAATATGGAAAGAGACCAAAAATGAAATACAGAAGAGAAGACTGATTTCTTAATGTAAGCACAACAGGTGAACAAATACTCCGTCTGGAACCAGCCCATCCTCATGCAGAACCATCTGTGCCTGCCTGGCTCGCTGCACTCAGTGTAAATGTGGAAGCAAACAGAAAATAAGCTTAACACAGCGACATCACTGAATGCATGTGAGTGTAACCAGACACAGTGTTGGGGGCACAGAAATGTGACCCGTGTAGCACATACCTGGGCTCTCTGATTTTGCGTATAAATCCAACATTTCATCAGAACCCATTAAACAAAAGTAACTGTTATGGGCTTAATTGTACCCATCTCTCAAATTCAGATGTTGAACTTCTAACTCTCAGGACCTCAGAATGTGACTGTATTTGGAGATAGAGCCTTTAAAGAGGTGATTAAGTTTAAACGAGGCCCCTAGGGTGGGCCCTGACCCCATCTGACCGGTGTCCTTATAAGAAGGGGAAACCTGGGCCCAGACACCAGGGATGCTGTCGCACAGACGGACGGCCATGAGGAGGGGCAACAGGAAGGTGGCCGACGGCAAGCGGAGGAGAGAGGCCTCAGAAGAAACCGACCCTGCCGACATCTTGGTCTTGGACTTGCAGCCTCTGGAACTTCGAGAAATAAACGTCTGCTGTTTTATCCGCCCAGTCTGAGGCACTTTGCTATGGCAGCCGGAGGAGAATAGTACATTAACAGAAAACTCGCATGTCCAGTGCTTCCCCACCAGGGATCTGAACTGAAACACTGTCAAGAAACAAAAACGGATGGATAACCGTCCTCTCTGGACTTGCCCGTAAGAATGAAATCTTTCCTCTGACACGCTAGGCTTCACCGGGGAGCTACTGATGCAGTCTGTAAAGACAGCTCTGGGGGAGTAGGAGGGCCTTGCAGTTTGCAGCTGTGATGCTCAGAGCCCCTGCTGCCCACCTCACCCCCAAAACCCAGAGTTCACCCCTGAAAATGCAGAGACCAGGTGGCTTCCCCACCATGTTGAGGGGTGCTCCAGGGATGCCCCAAAGGATGGGGGGCATGAAAGGGGCACCCCCCTTTGTTGCTCCAAAAGGAGTACCTTCTTTTCTGGATGGTTAGAATAATGATTCCCACTGTCCTTCAAGGAACCTGGATCACCTAGAACAGCACCTGGACAAGAAGCAGGTGCTGGAGGTCCTCACCTCCTCCTGAAAGGGCTTTGGAGAAGGGGGTGGCGGGGGGAGGAGAGTCCCTGAAGACAGAACGGGAAGACGGCCACGGCGACTGGCTTGAGCGCCCAGGAAACCGGCATGTGGCGCTGTACCCATTCACTGCTGAAAGGGAGGAATTCAGTACCGGTGAACGGCAGAAGATTCCCTGTCCAGGCCGGCCTTTAAGCTCTGAAGTGGTGATCCGTCAGCTGTGGGTCTTTAAACAGACTACTCGGACGAGAGAGGTCTCAGTTTTATTACCCGTAAAACAGGACAAGCTCTACCCAACTCATAGGTTTTCTGGAAAGTTCAGTAATGGGTGAAAATGCTTTGTAAACTTTCTCTTTATAGAGGAAACTTGTTAGAACTCTTAGTATCTTACTTGTCCATCTGCACGTAGCAAATGGCGCAGGCCACTCTCTTTAGCATCACGCTTGGACTTGATTTAATTTCCCTTGTTCTGTTCAGCTTCCAAGGCCATAATGAACATCACCATGATGTTTCTGTTTTTGTCTCTACTGGCCGTCCCTCTGAGTAAACCTTGGCAACAAACAAGGCATTATGCCTCTTCCTACAAAGCCCAGTGCCGCCAGCAAATGGAAAATAAACACAGTTTAAGAGAGACAAGAGTCACGGCCAACGTCTGGGATATTCACTTACGAATAAAACGTTCTTAGAACCACTCATACAGGTACTCAGTATCAAATGTGAACTTTAAACGATGCTTTAAAGGGCCTGTCCTTGAGAGATTAATACACACACACACACACACACACAAATACTTACGCACATACACCCCCTTTTGTTTTATTTTGTTTCATCGTGTTTTACTTGTTTGTTTAAGAATAGGAATTGCAAAGCCATCGGTAAAGAATCTTGAATGGTATAATAAACAAATTATTAGGCTGAGTCACATTCAAATAGCAAAATAGCAAAATAGCAAATAGCAAAATTTTGTCTATTTCTAAATAAAAATTACAATTTTGTATATTATATTTTAGAACCTACAGAAGAAGAAAATGGCCTGTTACGTGGTATTTGTGAGAGATTATTCCACGGTGGCTGGACTAGAAACAGAGGAGACGTTACAACTGACAGCACCTCCTAGATCTGGGGTGCAAAGGGCAGGCTTCACTCTCCTTAAGTCACATAATCCTCATGACCACCCCAGGGGCAGAGGCTCCATTTCGCAGATTTGGAAGTTGAGAGTAAGAGCAAATAAGTCACTTCGCAGTTAGCGAATACAAAATCAGAGTTCAAATCCTGATCTGATTTTAAAGCCAAATTTCAGCCAAAGATCGAAGACTTTGAGCTGGTGGGATTGAGAGGGTTGTCAGGAAAAGGGGAGTTGCCAGGATGTGGTCACGGAATCACCCTGCTAAGCAGATGTCCCTTCGATGCTGTGTGGCGGTGTCTGTCCTGACAGGGCACGGGCCGCGGGCTTCACCGGCCTTCACGGCCTCGTGAGCCAGCCTGCGGGGCTGGGAGCTGATGGCGCTGCTCCCGGGACACAGAGAGCCCTGGGCTCCAGCCACGACACTCCTTCCGACAGGTCACAGGGTAGGCATCTCACCACCCTTTCCTCCCTCTGCAAAGTGTGCCGCTTGGTGTTCTGAGTCCACGGTCCTGCCGACAGAAGCATCGGGAGCCTGAGAGCGACGCTGTGGCCTCTGTGAGCCCTTCAAGCGCAGCCCGAGGGCACAGAGCGGCCGCGGCCAGGCCTGGTCCCCGCCTGAGCTGGCGGCCTCACCAGCCTGGTCGGTGATGCTGCTGCAGCCGCCCCCGTGGGCCCGCGCCTTCCTTACTTTATCCCGGGGTTTAAGGGAAAGTAACTCTGCAGGGAGGTCTCTGAGCCTTACGAAACACATACCCAGCTCTGGACACCCGCACTGACTGCAAACAGGCTGTCCCCGTCTGCTCTCCAGGCCCCCAGTCTCCCTGGCCCCGGCTCTTCTCCGCCCCCACCTGAACCCTGTACCGCGTTGCCATCTAGGAGGCGTCTCCCAAACCCGCATCCCACCTTCCTTCCCAGACTCAACTCCCCTCACCACTCACGCTCTGCGGAGTCTGAGTTCTCGCAGGTCTCAAGTCGCCACGTTCCACCTGCACCTCCTGGGGCCCCGCCCACTCCCTGGAGGCCCTGCCACCAGCCTCGGCTCAGCACAGCTTCCTCTGGGAGGCTGCTCGCCTTCCCTCATCCACGGCCGCCTTTCTCGACTCTTTCTCGCCCGGCGTTCCTCCCACCTCCACGGTTTCGCTCACTGGCGTGTCTCCAGCTGGACGAGACCCACCCGTAGCAGCCTGGGCTTCCCCGCCCGCCCTGGCGTCCCGTCCCCTGCACGGAGCCCCTCCCGCCGCGGGCGCCGAGTGCACGGGTTAGGCAGAGAGATGCGATGAGGGGATGCGGTCCTCATTTGACCCCCTTACTTTCCAGAATAAGGACTTCATTCCCCAATTTCATAACGTTGGGCCTGAAACAGTGGTGCCTACACAAAAGTCAACTTTTCCTTTTCCATTTTGGCTTCATCCTTCCCCAAAGTATAACAGTAATGAGTTTATTATTTTTTAATTTTTTTTAATTTATTTATTTTATACAGCAGGTTCTTATTAGTTATCCATTTTATACACATCAGTGTATACGTGTCAATACCAATCTCCCAGTTCATCCCACCACCACCACCTCCCCCTGCCACTTTCCCCCCTTGGTGTCCATACGTTTGTTCTCTGCATCTGTGTCTCTACTTCTGCCCTGTAAACCAGTTCATCTGTACCATTTTTCTAGGTTCCACATATATGCATTAATATATGATAATTGTTTTTCTCTTTCCGACTTACTTCGCTCTGCGTGACAGCCTCTAGCTCCATCCACGTCTCTACAGATGACCCAACTGTGTTCCTCTCTATAGCTGAACAACATGCCACTGTACATACGTACCACCTCTTCTCTACCCATTCGTCCATCGAGTTTATCTTTATACCTTGAAAATTTTACTAATTTTAATAGACTGCAACACCAAGAGTGAACCCCAATGGGCTATGGACTCTGGGTAACTGGTACGCTATGGACTTTGGTGAGTACAGTGTGTCGATGGAAGTCCATCAGCTTACACCGATGCGGATGCTACCAGTGGAGGAGGCTGTACATGACTGAAGGCAGCGGGCATATCGAAAACCTCTGCACCTTCCTCTCAGCCTTGCTGTGATCTAAAACCGCTCTAAAAAATAAGGCCTTTTGGGATTGACATATATACACTAATATGTATAAAATGGATAACTAACAAGAACCTGCTGTGTTAAAAATTTTTTTGAAAATAATAAGGTCTTTTGGGTTTTTTTGCACTGATCATAGAATTTTTTTTTTTTTTTTTTTTTTTGGCTGCTCTGCGTGGCATGTGGGATCTTAGTTCCCGGACCAGGGATCAAACCCGCACCCCCTACAGTGGAAGCGTGGAGTCTTAACCATCGGACCGCCACAGAAGTCCCTCAATCATAGAATTTTGACACCAGAAGAAGCTTTAGAAACCTGACAAAGAATGTTATTCTTGGGATCCCTGGGGGCCTTCTTAAACAGTAATCGTGTTCCCAGATTTTCCAAATTTGCAAAGTCTCTTATAAAACTTTTTCCCATGATAAAACTGACAAAAGAGATAAGTCCCCATGCTTTTGGCTACAGTTACAGCTGCTTGGCACGGTACCGCTGGTTGACTTATCCGGATCAGAATTTGCCAGTTGTGTGTTCGAATAATAAAAGTTCTCTGAAAATATATTTTGCTTATTAGTTTTGATACAAAAGTCTTAGAAAACATGGAAACATAAGGATAAAGATGATTAGAAGGCTGGGACCCACTGCTTTCGTCAAATGTCTTATTTTGCACGTGAGGAACCCGAGGCTTAAGGACCCTGGTACATTTAAGACCATCTGGGGACGGAGCCCAGGCTCTTGAACTTGGGTCCAACGCCATCCACACAACAGCACGTGCAGAAGAGCACCAGAAGCAAACCTCGAGCTGGGACCGATTTCCAGGTGTGTCCTCACAGCTCGCTACCAGTTTGCGTTCTGAGATCAAGAGCAAGCGTCTGAACCCCAAATCGCGGCCACACGATCACCAAAGATGCCCGGCTTGTCTTGTCTTACGCACTCTTCTCTGTCGCCTACGCAGCTGTGTAAGGAAAAACTGGACACACAGGCTTAGGAAGGATGTGGGAGCATGAGAGGACACTTCCTGTCCGTGGCGGAGCCCCTCTGGAAGCCCACCGTGCCAGCAGGTGTATCAACGGGATTCCTACACCTGTCAACGGGCGTCCCATTCATTTCCCTCCACGGCTATCGGTTCAGGCTGGACGGTCCTGACTGTGTTACCACGTATGGATCAACGACACTGCAGTCATGCTGCTTTGATCTCCGCTCTGCTGTGCGCTCGCGACCCAGCACCAGGGTGGGAAAAGCACAGGAAGTCATCGAGGGACTGTCCCATGCGGACTGCAGGGCGAGGTCTCTGAACTCCCGGCTGGGCTGGCTAATGCAGAGAGACAGTAGCTGTGGCTCTCCAGAGTTCTGGGTGCCCCAGTGGTTGTGGTGGACGAGGGGGGCACCTGGGCTCATCTTGGCGTTTCTGCTTCCTCTGGGCTGCACAGTCATGCTGGCCGTGCTTGGCAGGGGAAGGTAGGGCGAAAGGGTCACTGCTTCACGGTCACCCCCGTGACTGAACAGTGGCAGCAACAATCCAAGCCATCAGCCTCAGAAAGATCTTTAAGGCGAGAGTGTTCGCTCTGGGTTTAGACCTGGGGAGAGCCAGACGGTCCGATACCAGCACTGGGTCAACATGACGACAAAATGGTAAAGACCAAATGGATGTTTAAAAATATCTTACTAGGGCCTTCCCTGGTGGCGCAGTGGTTGAGAGTCCACCTGCCGATGCAGGGGACACGGGTTCGTGCCCCGGTCCAGGAGGATCCCACGTGCCACAGAGCGGCTGGGCCCGTGAGCCCTGGCCGCTGAGCCTGCGCGTCCGGAGCCTGTGCGCCGCGACGGGAGAGGCCACAAAGGGTGAGAGGCCCGCCACCGTATTTTCCCAATTCTTCACAATGCCCTCAGATCTCTGCCACCCAGCATCAATAATCAAGATGAGAGGCACCATGGGAAGTACACTGTTTCCAAAATGTTTGGTGAGTGAAGCCATCAGGAACAGAGGTAAAAAAGAATAAAACAGAAATGAGAGATTTATTACATGCTGTAGCAAATTAAAAATGAATGAGGGGCTTCCCTGGTGGCGCAGTGGTTGAGAGTCCGCCTGCCGATGCAGGGGACACAGGTTCGTGCCCCGGTCCAGGAGGATCCCACGTGCCACGGAGCGGCTGGGCCCGTGAGCCATGGCCGCTGAGCCTGCGCGTCCGGAGCCTGTGCTCCGCAACGGAAGAGGCCACAGCAGTGAGAGGTCCGCGTATCGCAAAAAAAAAAAAAAAAAATCTTACTAATCATTGGTTGATCACCAATTCAAGCAGGCCGTGTCAAACTTTGCAAATCAATCTTTTACTTAAGGCTACAGCATGGTTCCTTCTGGCCAAAGTGTATGTACCCAAAATTAGCTGCTGGAATTTCCAGCAGACCTCCCACAGGCCTGTGGATGTCTGGAGCGTGAACTCTCCCCTCTATCCCCACTATCCACATACAGAATTCAATACAGCCTAGCTTTTTGGCTTCTTCTATATCAAACAGCAGGCATACATACTAAAAAAAGATGGTAAATGAACAGAAATTATAACCAGTTACGAAGGTCCAGTCGTGGTTCAGCCACACAGCGGCACGACCCTGGCAAAAGCTCTGGACGCCTCTGGACCCTCGCCTCCTCCCCGGTACAGCCGGGGTCATTTCTACCTCACAAGCCTGTAGCACGTTTCCACAAATGAGGCTATGGGATTCCACATCCAGTTGAGAATAATGGCCCTATTTTAATCCTTAGTTTAATAAACATAAGCTAGAGGGCCCAATATTTTTATGCCAATAAGATAATGTTACTACCGTAAATGTCTTAAATTCTCATCCACATTCCTCTGAAGCTCTCCAGCTCTTCCCTGAAGAGCACAGTGACCTCGTTAAATACCCTCCTCCCTCCAACCTGCCTGCGTAAGTCTGAGCACGTCGCTCTCCCAGATTCCTGTCCCGTGGGCTCAGACATGCATGTCCCACGTGGCGCTTTGTGGGTATTATTTTAGCTGACATTCTAGCTTCTGTTTTCGGCACCACCTCCTCCAACAACTGGTGCGCATCTCCAAGGCCCACTCTCCTCTGTGCCTCAGGGCCTTTGCTCATGCCGTCACAGCCGCCTGTCCTGCTGTTCTCCCGACTCATCTACACAGGGTGGTTTGGTGCCCTGCCTCGACAGGCGCCTCGCCGGCTGGCACAAAGTACTTCATTTGTTTCTTATCACGGCACTGAACGTGAAGCCACAGCAGTTAGCCCATGAACCGTCCACCCACGACGCCTGCATGTCCCAGCTGTGCTCTACTGAGACCTGAGTCTATGGAAATACCTAGCTACCTGGCCCACAGCACATGATTAATAGATGGGAAGAATGCATGTAAGAACGAGTTTATAGAACCATCTATTACCAGATTTTGGTCTAGCCATCTATCTGTATTTGAAATAGCTTTCAAAAATATTTCTTTTTTAATAAAGGAGAAGAGTTCTAGATCATTGGAAACATGGGGAGCGTGGAAGCTACCAGAGTGCTGAAAAGAGACATTTGTTTATGGGATTCTCCAGGAAGGAAAAGCAGCACACCTCTTAAGTGTATCCATTTATACTCAGAAGATCAACACTAAATAAAACCAGCCTGCAGTCTCACAGCTGCTGAGATGTTCAGGTGGGTTCTGCTTTGCAAACAGAACAAACTCTACAGGGCAGGTGCACAGAGCAACGGCCCCGGATGACGCTGAGGCAGGTGAAGGAGATCCCTGGGGATCTGTCGTGAGGCGCACACACTGTGGTTGAATTTCCAGGGCACTCAAGTCACAGCGTCCCTAAATTGGTGTTAAGAACACAAAGTAAAGGCTTAAAGGAATCAAAGTATGTTATAAAACCTTTTGCAGGGCTTCCCTGGTGGCGCAGTGGTTGAGAATCCGCCTGCCAATGCAGGGGACACGGGTTCGTGCCCCGGTCGGGGAAGATCCCACGTGCCGCGGAGCGGCTGGGCCCGTGAGCCATGGCCGCGGAGCCTGTGCTCCGCAACGGGAGGGGCCCCAACAGTGAGAGGCCCGCGTACAGCAAAAACAAACAAACAAACAAACAAGAAAAAAAAAACAAAAACCTTTTGCAACTGGCACTGGGCTTTCTCCCGTGCGTCTGCAGGCACTGTTACCAAACCTAACGAAGGCTCTAGTGCAGCAGCGGTCAGACGAAACCTCCGGGAGCTCAGTCCCACCCTCTCCTCTGGGAAACCTCCAGGTGGCCGTCCCCATTCGTGCAGACAATCACAGTTCAGGAAAGAATCAAGTACAGAAGCCAAGCACAAGCACAGAAACACTCAGAGTCACGTTTACACTCTGGGAGACCCCAGAGCTGGGGCAACCCTCATTCAGAACAAGACCAGAGGCAGGAAGTTACTTTCTAAGATCACCCAGCGAGCTGGAAGCAGAGCCCCAACCAAAACCCAGGGTGGAACGAAAAGCGCATCCCTCAGAACTCGTTCCGAGCTTCGCCTGGGGACGAATTTGGTTTTCTGTCCCCACGTCACCAAGAAGGAAGCTGAGGGAGGGGGAAATCAGGGACCTCTGCAGAAGCAGGAGCGGCTCAGAACAGAGCAGGTGACCCTGCTTGGCTGGCGCGGCCCGGCTGCCGCTGCGGGGAAATTCAGAGAAGAAATCCACAGTCCTGAGCCTCTGCCTTGAGTCAGCGCGCTGAGCCAGATTACACGCGCACGGCTTACATCAAAGCGGGAAACGTCAAGGGGGCTTAGCGCCCACTTCATCCTCCCGGGGGCCTGTGAGCTGAGAAGAGCCGTGATTAGCGATCCCAAAATAGAAGAGGTACTGAAAGGCGATCTTCTTCCAGCTGAGGGATCCAGAAATGACAGAAGAAAAAGGCCGAACCCTTGTCAGAAGTTCCTGACCCTGGCAAAAGCTCTAAACTTGGAGACTCGCTCTACACGGCACGCCTGAGTCACCCGCGTCCACTAGGCTCTGCACGTTCTCCTGTATGTCAGAGAGACAGCAGGCCATGTGGCATCTTCCCGGGGACACAGGCCACAGGGGCACTCTTTAAATGTTGTTGATGGTTTCTAAACCAATCCCTCTTCCTGCTGATGTCAATAATGTTGCATTTGGTTAAACGGTCGGTCAGGTATCTGAATCGGACATTTGTCTCACCTGTAGATGTGCTATAAAGTACCATTTTAAAATGCCAATATATTTTGTTTTCATTTGTCAAACATGAGGATGCATTTTCCAAAGAAGATATACCAATGGCTAACAAGCACATGAAAAGATGCTCAACATTGTTAATCATTAGGGAAATCCAAATCAAAGCCACTTTGAAAATACCACCTCACACCTACTAGAATGGCTATAATAAAGAAAAAAAACCACAGGAAATAACAAGTGTTGGTGAGGATGTAGAGAAATCAGAACTCTTGTGCACAGCTGGTGGGGATATAAAATGGTACAGCTGCTCTGGAAACAGTATGGCAGGTACTCAAAAAATTAAACATAGAATTATTATATGATCCAGAAATCCCACTTCTGGATCTATTACCCCAAAGAATTGAAAGCAGAGTCCCAAAGGGACATCTGCACACCCACATTCATAGCAGCATTATTCACAATTGCCAAAAGGGGGAAGCAACTCACGTCCATCAGCAGTTGAGTGGATAAACAAAATGTGGTCCATGCATACAGTGGAGTGTTATTCAGGCTTAAAAAGGAAATACATTCTGCCACCGGCTACAACATGGATGAACCCTGAAGACAGACCTTATGCTCAGTGAAGTCAGTCAGTCACAAAGGACAATTACTGACAGTCACCAGCTTCAGAGACAGAAAGTATTGGTAGAAGGATGGGTGCCAGGGGCCGGGGGAGGGAGATGGGAGTTACTCTTTAATAGGTGCAGAGTTTCAGGTCTGCATGAGAAAGAGATGCGTGAGGAGATGGGTGGTGATTATGCCTGTACAACAATATGAACGCACTGAATCGCACTAAGCCGGACACTGAGAAGTGGTCAGGACGGTAAATTTTACGTTACGTGTCGTTTACCACAATTAAAAATGTTTTAATGTGAGGATGAAAAACTGCTGCAGATATAAACTCAATGAAAACAGCTTGTTGTCCTGCTCTTTTGTTTTAACATGATCAAACCATAGTTGAATTTATAATTCATACTGAAACTTTCTGGTGTTGCACGTATCTGTGTAAAACCTGCACTGTCAGACCTCTTCACGGAACAGGCACACCGGCCAGACTTCACGTCATCTAGTCAACAAAATGTATCAGAAGAATGCACAGTTCTTTAGAGACAGCAGCTTTCAAAATTTCCCACGCTGGACTACCTGGATGGGTCAAAAAGAGCTCACTACAATCCTGCCTGTTGTGAAGATGCAGAAACATATGCTGAAGACAGTGGCCGGGTAAACAGAACATCATAAACAACTCTTGGGGGAAACACACTTGTAACGCCATTGGTTACATACTTGGAATATGACGAAATTCGGAAGATCTGGATGCGGGATCCAGAGTACTTGGTATAAACAATACAGGATTTTTCGTGGGAGCCCAGGAGAAGTTCGGGAAGTGAGTAACCTCCCCACTGAACAAAATCTCCCTGATGGAAGCAGACAGCGCATGGGACCATGGGGGCCCTGGAAGGCCAGAGGGGCAAACACAAATTTGGGGGACTGATCCTGGAATGTGAGACCACGGAGCAATGATGAAGGGTTACTGGAGCATTTGGACAAACTGCAGAAAACAGAGTGAGGAGGCCGCCTACAGCCCAGAACGGAAAAGCACGGTCACAAATCCCTCCAAATTTCCTCCGCACTTAGGGGCCCTTTGAACTTTGCCCCTAAGTTCACAGGCTGACCTCAGCACCGAGAACACGCTGCTTCCAGCCTGACTGTGGCCGTTTTCATCCCCAAGTCACAGAGCATCCAAACACGACCTTCCTTGCAGCCGGGCACAGTCTCGGCATGTGGACGACTCAGGGCTAATCAGGACACTAGAAACCACACCAGTTATTTTAACAAAAAGTGTTTAATATAAAGACCGAGATCTAAAGACACTCAAGAACATCCTCCTCGGGAGGCGTGGCCCGGCCGTCACCAGGTCTGGGGCTGCCCTGGCACGTGCAGGCGCAGAACCTCAGCCCTTCCGGGTGGCTCACACGGACCGAGCTCACAGACGTGCAAAGCAAAGCACCACCACCTTAATTTAAAACAGAGAATATTCTTTCCCAGTCAGTGCCGTCGCTCAAGTCCCGTCCTCAGGACGGCCTTCCCAGTGTCACTAACCAGGAGGGTAACTGGCACCAACGCCCCAATTCTTCGCCCGCCCACGGAGCCTGCGCTCTGCCACGCCACCGGCAGCCACTCCACCCTGAGATGCTGAGTTCGGCCCATGACTTGCTCTGGTTGGTGGGCCGCTGGCTGACGTGACACTCGTGTGATGGGGCTTCCCTGTCGCACTCTCTGCCCTGGGGGAAGCGAGCTGCGCTTCTCCGCCGGGTCTGACTGGAGACGAGAGTCCTCCCCACGTGTCCTCCTGCTTGTTTAAGAATGCCATGGAGTTTCCTGACGGGGCTTGGGACGGGAAAACGCAAAGAAGAAGAGAACAAGGACAGGACTGAATTTCTGGGCCGCCTTTGCTAGTTTGGGGGGAACAGACTCAGAGCAGACTAAATGGGTTTAAAGGGATTTTTTTAAATGGCATTTCTTATATCCATGCTATTACTGTAGAAGAAATTCATGCCGACTACAGAAAGATCGAGGCAACAGTGAATATTAACCCTTCATAAGATCTGAACTTTGTTATAGAATTTGTGATTCAGGAGCGATCCTTCTTTTCCAGTCTCACGCCCTTGAGGATTCTCACAACGCTGACAAAATAATAGCAGTAATCATCCTCTTCTCCAGCAAAAAGAACCAAAATAATACGGAAGGAAGAGGTTAGCTGTGATCTTGCTTTCTCTCCTCTTTCCCCATGAAATGAATAATTCCTGTCTTAAGAAGCAGTGTCCTGGGCAGCCTCCGAAATGTCCCAAATGATCCTTGCCCCCTGGCATTCACCCGCTTGTACAATCCCCTCCCCTTGAATTCCAGCTGGACCCAGTAACTTGCTTTCAACACGCAGAATACAGTGGAAGTGACGGGATGTAAGTTACAGAAAGACTGTGGCTTCCGTCCCGGTGCTTCCTCGTTACCCCTTGGACGGCTCGCCCTGGGGGAAGCCAGCTGCCATGCTGTAACTCAGACCTGCGGAACGGCCCATATAGCGAGGGACGGAGGCCAACAGCCTCGTGAGCGAGCGTGGAAGCAATTCCCCACCAGTCAGGCCTTCAGGTGAGACCACAGCCCTGGCCACAGGCATTAAAAAATGCTTGTTCTTTTAATGCCGATAAGTTTTGGGGTACATTGCTAACCATTAAAAGGTACTTAATACAGGGAGTAAAAAGCTGAAACATACTACTTAACCCTGAGATAACGTGGCTCGACTCCCAGACTTTGAGGTGATTAGTTTTTAATGCTTATTCCTCTTTAAACATAAGCATAATCTTATACACTAATTCATCAAGATTTGCCAAGGTAAACCAGGCAACTGTGTACCATGTCACAGTGTGATCCTCACCTCCGAGAGCCTTTTATCCAAAATTTTACTTGTCACCATTGAAATGTGACAACTTATAGTTCCTACAGACGGTAGGAATGAAAGGCATTGCTCTACAATTCCACTAAGTGTCCAAAGTGTTACTTACATGCAATTTTCCTGATTCCCTTTTTGCCAGCGCACCACAGAGTAAAAGGTCAGACAGGTTTAAGTGAAGTACAACTCGGGTAGAGGGAGCATATCTCATCCATCCCTCTAGTCCCACCTAAGCGGAGCGCGTTAGAGCAGGTGTGTCTGGTAACCACCTCAACGCAAAACTGGACACAACGCACCAATCCGCAGCTGCATCAGGTAGAAGGCATTTCTTATTAACAGCTGTGATTACCGGATGTGAATTCCCCAGGCAGGTGGTGTCACCCCCAGTGGTGTGTGGACGGTGGAGGGACAGCCGCCCCAGAGCATGACTCTCCTCAACATCAGAAGACAGACACTCACGCTCAGTGGTGCCAGCCCAGCTAAGCTGTCATGCTGGGAAAAGGCATCACACAGCCTCAGGATGCTACGTCAGCTTCACCAGCATCCGCCTTCACCTCTAGGCTCTGAGATCAACCGAGTGAAGGGAGAAAGGCAAAGCCTGGGCGAAGACACAGGCTGAATGGGAGACGCTGCCCAGCAAGCCAGAGTCAGGGCTGGACCAGCCACGCTGGGGATCTCAGGGGCAGCTGGACTTTCTAATTCCACATCTGTGAACCAGCAGCCTCCGAGGTCTGAATCGGGATGAGAGTTCTCCAAGGCTCAGATTTACAGGGAGACGGGGCAGAATCACAAAGGTCGATGCTCGGTGGACGGGGAGACGCTGAAGGTCTGAAATCAGCCTTCCTGCCAGACGCAGCCCCTGCCCACCTCATCCTGACTTACGAGTCGGAGCCGCGTACACAGTCCCTGAGTCTCGGGAGGGTCCTACCAGCTGAGGGGTTACAGGTTGTGTGTATATTCTGACGTCTGTCTGGAGAGAATACATAAAAACAAAGAAGAAAATGGCTTTGAGATATAATCAGTGGAGACTAAAGGCACACAGAGTTCCGTAGAAGGAGAACCCGCCACAGCGGGCGCGGGATGGAAGAGGCGACACACCGGCGAGAGCGCCGCAGGCCTCCGGAACCCAAGTGACGTTCCTCCAAAATTCAGGGCAGGTAAGAACAGTCAGCTGGCGACACTCATCTGTTAGTGTCACACACCAGACAACAGGCAATTAATTAACCCACAGGTACTAAATCCCAGTATTTCCTGAATTCCCCCTCTTTGAACACTCGGCTAGTAATAGGTGGGAAATTTTCAAATCTCTATCTTGGTTCTTTGAGTGCAGTGGAGACAGGGCGATATTTCACTTTCATCAGATCTCTCTGCATCTTTTCCATGATCCCAGACAAGAAAAATTCAGAAACTGCTCAGTCCTCTAAACCGTCTGCTGCGATTCTGACGGTCGCGAGCATTTTACCAGGACACGGTCTCAGACGGGGTCAGTTCGTCAGACACCAGAGCATCTCGGGACACGCGGCCTCCCCTCCCGTCCCGGGAAGCCTTCGGACTCCACGTGTAGAGACAGGAAGTTCTTGCCTCTCAAGAGGGAAGCCTTGTCGGATGAGGGACAAAGGCTCACCTTGTGCCAAAGCCTTCGCAGAAGCAGGCCTCACAGTCTCCTGTGCCCCCGGCTTTGGGAGCCACGGGAAAGGGGCCGGAGGGGGTCCAGCCCCGGACAGCCCTCCTCCCGCCCTCCCCACCTCCTTCCACCTCCCCGTCAGACACACGCTTACTATCAGGACAGTCCCGTGGGACCTGGGCCCCTCCGTGCCCCCCACCCTGTGCTCAGCCTCCCTCCTCCGCACACACACACGTCTAGGGCCCCAGGCAGTTGGCCTGAGAGCCGGGCTCTGCGCTGGGAAAGGCCTTGGGGAGCACTGCTCCCCGGGGCCGGAGTCTCGTCCCCCTCTGCCGACCCCGGCGGGCAGCGCACGGAGCCCACGGCCTGTTGTGCCCTGGCCGCCTGGTCACCCGCCAGGGACCCTCCTGGAGGGGGCTCCTTGAGTCCCCGGCCGACCCCAGCTCTGCAGCACCTGCAGGTATGCTGGGCGGGGTGCGCGCTGGCCGAGGGCACACACAGGGTGAGCAGGCTGCAGCCAGGCTTCCGAGGCGGGCACCGTTTCCTCCCCATTTGCACTAAAAATAGCCTTGATCTGTCACTGGTCCTAATGTGCTTGTTCACAAAGGTTGCCATCCGATAAACAAAGAAGAGCCCGAGGACTCCCGCCCTTGGCGACGTGCGCTGGGAACACTCCTGTCCGCAGAGTGTCCGCGGGCACCGAGGGGAGGTGCTGTCTTGGGGGAAAGAGTTCTTCTTTCTGATAAAGAAAATGGGTACCAATGCTCTCACATCCCTGCAGAGTCCAAAAACAGGAAATTTCGAGAGCTCCTCACCAAGACACTCTCTTATAGTCATCCGTGGCAATAAACAGATTATTTTTAAAAGGAAAGCAATGTAATGCGTTCAGGAAGTTATCTCTGCAAAACAGGAAAGCTCTTATTTGAAGATTTGTTGCCTCCGATTAAGGACAACAGTGCTTTGAACACACAGGCGGGTGGGCCCTCAGCGGGAACCCTGCCGGGCGGGGCAGCGGGCAGCAGGTAGCGAGGGGAACACTGCGTTTCCGTCCAGTCCCGGGGAGGGAGGGAGATGGCCAGCTGTCAGCGCCTTGGGTCTGAGGGGACAGCCGGCTGCGAAGCCCGCCGGACACAGAACAACGGGCTGATGCCTCTGCAGGGGGGCGGCTGAGTTGAGCATCTGGGAATTAGGAAGCACAGAACAGGAAATCTAGGGAGGCGCTCACGACTTATTTGCAGACAGAGCTCCTACTTGAGAGAAGTGGGAAGTGAACCAGAAATAAACACCATGATCCCAAAGCAAACTGTTTCAACTCGTGTTTCTACAAAATATTTCTGACACTAACACAGATACACGAACAGTATCTGCTGCAACAACGAAGTCAGGCCCTGAGGTTCCAGAGGTCCTCCTCCCGCTTCCAGGGCCCTCGGCCTGGGCTCTGCACTGGCCCGCCCAGCTCGCAGACAGACAAGCGCCCGGTGGGTGTCAGCACCCACCTCCTCATTTGAAAAGGACTCAGGAGGAAGCAGAGAGCCCCGGGCAGGCCTGTGGAACCTTGCCCCTCACTTGTTCCCTGGGGAGGGGAGGGGACCCGCACCCCCCACCCCAACCCCGGCACCTTCAATCCCTCCCAGCCCTGCTCCCAAGTCGCCCTGTGGTTCCCCTCAGTTCATAAGCCCCCTGTGTCACCCGGTCCTGGTTTCAGCCCTTCTGGGTGGTTCCCTCCGCGGGTGTGAACAATGACCGTGTCCCTTCCTCCCTGGTGAGTTAAGAACGTGACGGACTCACCGCCATGACAGATGAAGATCTAAGGAACTTTCTTCTCTTTTCAATCATATTTTCTGTGTCTTTTTCCTTCGTACTAGAAGAATTCGTCAGCATTTCCCCACTATTTCTGGGTTTTTTTTTCAGCAAATATGTTTTTGTTTTTGGTTTTTTTTGTGGTACGTGGGCCTCTCACTGTTGTGGCCTCTCCCGTTGCGGAGCACAGGCTCCGGACGCGCAGGCTCAGCGGCCATGGCTCATGGGCCCAGCCACTCCGCAGCATGTGGGATCCTCCCAGACCGGGGCACGAACCCGCGTCCCCTGCATCGGCAGGCGGACTCTCAACCACTGCGCCACCAGGGAAGCCCAGCAAATATGTTTTAAGTCTAAAAGAATGCTTTCTTCTCCCTCGATTACTCCTTCTTCATCCCATCCCGTTTAGTCATGGCTTTAGTGCCGTATGTTCTCAGATCTCTCGGGTTTTAAGGTCTCATCTGTTCCCCGAGCTCTCTTTGCTTCTCTGAGGTCACTGTCTTGTTTCCTCTCCAGGTAAGGACAGAAAGCCGAGTGCAGACTGGCTTTGCCTCGATACAGGAATTTACTGCTCACAGATGACAGCTCCAGGGTGGACCAGCTTCAGACCATCCTTAGCCATCTCTTCTCTCCTGAAGTTCTGAAACAGCCCTTCCCTGGTCTCCCCTATAAAACGGGGCAGATTAGTCTCCTGAAGCGAATTCCATCCCTGCCCTTTTGCTCCTGAAATCCTCAGTGGCTCCGCATCTGTCTCGCACTTTCTAACCCCTCGTTCTCATTTACAGTCATGAAGGTAAGATCTCACCCACCCCGAGCAGGTAGAGGCCCCAGACGTTCCTGCTTTCTTCCGCGCAGCCCCTCCGGGGCGCCCCCATGCCACGCCCACCGGGAGCAGACTCTGTGGACCCCCGCCTGATAACACGTTTGAACTTCTGGTGTGAACACCACTGAGAGTCTACACGCTCACTCCCAGTCAGATTCAAACTCCGGCAGTTCACACCTTCGCATGTTACCTGCACCACCGAGCACGGTCATGGCTGATCATCACGAATGAACTATGTTTCCCGTTGCCTCCACGCTTTGACCGATCACTTACTATCGGGGGAAGACTCTCCTGTCGCAAATGGACTCAATGCTACCAAACTTAGGGGAATTTCCGTGTAGCTGTTTGCCTATTTTGAAAATGCATAAAGACAGAACTTCTGGAAATCTCAACAACTCCCCCAGGGAGCTGGGTCAGTGCTGGCTCCCCTCCCCGGAGACCCAACTCGGCTGGATTTTACACACAGGAGGTGGGACCTCCTGGTACTGAGAAATGGGGACCAGTAAGAGGCACACACAGGAGGAGGTACGAGCTCTCACCGTAGAGAATTTAAAAATAATAATAAACCTGTCCACATCAAGTTCATGTACCAACCTTAAGTGGGTATTGGTGCTACTTGATTTTTGCCACTTAAAAAATTGAGGGAGGGTATTGTCGGACTAAATTATATGATGACTACGATTTGTCTCAAAATAATCTGGAGTGGGGGCAGGCAGAGAGGGTAGATGCATAAATAAAATAAGACTGGCTTTTCCTTGATAATTTTTGAAATTATATAACTGTGGTGACACATCCATGGAGGTCTGTTCAACTCTTTTCTTCTATATGTGCTTGCAGGAAGGGACTTAACCTCTCAAGCAAATGACTGTGGTTGTACATTATTTGTAGAGGTTATGGTTTTTAAAAAGCTTCTAATACCAAAACCACTCCCAGAGCAGCATGGAATAAGCCACTTTTAAAGCCGGTGTGCTCAGACGTAGTTGGGACCCTGAGCAAATACAGAACTAACTTTCTACACTGAACCGCACTTGTGCGGTGTCCCCCTGGCCAGCCCAGCTCAGGGACACACGGCCGCCAGGCTCTGTAACGTCTCACCACAGTCTCCCACCGTGGGGGGCCGCGTCCTCAGCTCCCTCCCCGTTTCACCTTACTTCCCTCCACTCAGCTGCTCTCAGGGCCTCAGATCCTCTCTGCTCCCTAGAAAGGCTGCTCCATTGTTCAGAGCATCTCCTCACCCCCCGAATGTGCCATCAGCTTCCACCTGTGGGATCAAATCCGTCCACAGCTACAGTCTTCAAGATGGCCTGAGAGTCCACGGAACAAAGGAAGATGAATCCCACAACAAGTTAGCTCGAAGTCTTCTCCAAGTTTATTTTACTTAAAAGCAATTTCAATAAAGACACAAGTTTCTGCCTTCATTTCTTCTCTCCTTTGTTTCACACAAGAAATGTTGGTTCTCCTAAGACTGAAGGTGAGGATGATGCAGTAACATCTTTCCCAACAGGTAAGATCGTTTCTGCAGATGTTCTCATACCTCACCCGATACGTGGGAATTACTGTGATTCGTGACTCGTACCCAGGGGAGGGGTGGCTGTGAGGCAAGGTGAGAGACTGAGCTTCAAAGAGGCCAGGAGACCTGCATCAGACTACAGCTGGGAAGCGGCCCCAAAGGCTCAAAGTGTGGTTTTTTCTTTTCTTTCCTTTTTCAATCGAAGTATAGTTCATTTACAATGTTGTGTTAGTTTCAGGTGTACAGTGAAGTGATGCGGTTATGTATACGCATATCAATTCTTTTTCAGATTCTTTTTCCTTAAAGCTCATTGCAAAATATTGAGTGTAGTTCGCTGTGCTATATAGTAGGTCCTTGCTGGTTATCCATCATTCCAATTTCTGCATCTTCTGCTGCAGCCCCTGCCCACCCTGCTCACCATATTTAACACACAAGTACACAGGAAATATTCGGTGGCCGCACATGAGTTTCCAAGTGTGGCGACAGGGTTGAAAACTCTAGGAGCTGTACAGGTTTAGATGTGCATCCCGGAAGTGAATTTATTATTTACTAGAATAAATTTTGGATCACTTCCATTAGTACATACAACCATAATTTTTTTAACCACAAATATTAATTCTACAGGATTTAGTTCACATCACAAAACCTGGCTTGACCAACTAGCAGCACAAATACCTAAGAAAATAGTAAGTCTTGAGAATAAAACTGCAAACAAAAAAACAAGTAAGTGGGAGATGTTGCTTTTTAAGTCCCAACACAACAGAAAAGTAGTACAGTCTACCCTCCATATCCATGGATTCTGCATCCCTGGATTCAACCCACTGTGGATTAAAAATACTTGAAAAAAATTACAGAAAATTCCAAAAAACAAAACTTGAATTTGCAGAGTGTTGGCAGGTATTTATATAGCATTTACACTGTACTTACGACTATTTACAGAGCACTCACACTGTATTAAGTATTACAGGCAATCTAGAGATGATTTACAGTATTATGGCAGAGGGTGCACGTAGGTTACTTGCAAATCTTACACCATTTCAGATAACGAACTTGAGCATCCACCCATTCTGGTATCCGCGAGGGCTGTGAAACGAGCTCCGGCGGATTCTGAGAGACGGCTATAAATATTTTCACTTAGATTTGCCATTTAAGACAATGCGAGTTAAGAAACGCTGAGAAAACATGCAGGACACAGTCAAAAACAGGACATAAATGTAAAAGGAGACATTCTGCAACCAGCAACACAGGTCAAGTCTCAGCCAGATGTTAAGTCAGAAGTGCTCCCGCCTCACGGCTGTTCTCGTCTTTTATTCTGGGAGGCCTGCCTGTGGGCCGCCTGAGCAGATCCAGAATCAGGAGTGTGCTCTCTTCCCCATCAGTCCCTTGTCTCCTCTGTCTCTTCTTCTCCGTGTCTGCTCTAAGTAAGTCTTTGTTTCGCAGTTAAGACCAAAGACAGGAGGGGAGTCAAAGAAAAGAGCCAGAAGGAAAACGGGAGTGAACGTTAGAGCAGGAGCAAAAGAATCCTTTCCACGAAATATCACCCAGATCCGGAAAAACTCGAAGGCGTATAAGCAAGACTCCACAACTTAGAACACTGCACTCTGAAGAATCATCCGTGGACCAGAAATAGACACCACACTCCAAGACAGAAAGAATCAGTGGGCCGCGTGGTGGGCTTGACTTTTACCATCCCTAATACAAATGACCCTCATCACCCCAGCAAAATGAGGCAAACCCGACGGCCTGGGAGGCAACAGTACACACGGAATCCCTGCCCCGCTGGAAGCCAAGCCCCAGTTCCAAGCTCTGTCTGGACACAGAGGACAAGTCCCCCACCAGCAAGCCCGCTCGGCACCCTCACCCGGCAGGCCTGCCCTCGGGTCTTCTCTCGCGCCTGCCTCCTGGTGCTGGCCTGGACCCAGGAAGGCTGAGCCTTCTTTCTGCTGCTTGCACCTGGGAACCTGGGTATCGAAGGGGAGACCGTGCCTGGGTGGCTCCCAGCCTCAGTCCCCTCCTCACGAGATCCCAGGCCCCAGAACTGCGCTTCTGCTCAGTTTCTGCTCCAGATTTGCTCCTGGGGCCCTCTCTCTCAGAGACAAACGTCCCATCTTGACCCCCAGGAGCTGCGGCTGGGGCCCTGACACCCCCGACACATCCCCCAGGATGCTGATCCCGCCAACCCTCCAGGGCCCCTGGCTAGCGGTCCTGGGAGGGAGCCCTGTAGGTAATTCCCTCTGCATGTCTCTCAGCCCCCACCAGGCCATTCTCTCTCAGGATGGGGGCTTAGGGTTAAATCTTATGACGATAAGTAAGAATATAAAAGAAAAATGGCCGACACAATATACTGTTTATTGTGAAATTTTGCTCATCCTTAAGGAGAGTTCTAAGTGTTTTCAGAGGCTGCTTTTACATTTAACCTGTGGGCAATTTACCCGAGGAATACGTTTCAAAATAAACTTCCACTGAATAATTATAGGCAATAAAATGTACCAGCTTCTCCTTTTCCTTCATTAATGAATTGGGGAACATAAAAGCTCAATTAAAATTAAACGCACAGGGACTTACCTGGTGGCTCAGTGGTTAAGAATCCGCCTGCCAATGCAGGGGACACGGGTTCGAGCCCCGGTCCGGGAAGATCCCACGTGCCGCGGAGCAACTAAGCCCATGCACCACAACTACTGAGCCTGCACTCTAGAGCCTGCGAGCCACAACTACTGAGCCCACGTGCCGCGACTACTGAAGCCTGCGTGCCTAGAGCCCGTGCTCTGCAACGAGAGAAGCCCGTGCACTGCAACGAAGAGTAGTTCCTGCTTGCCGCAACTACAGAAAGTCCACGCGCAGCAATGAAGACCCAACACAGCCAAAAATAAATAAAATAAAATTATAAAAAAAAATTTTAAATAATAAATAAAGGCACATGCACCACTTAGCTCTTCCTTCAGCACTGGCGTTGAAAGGCCACTGTAAGACAATGAATATTAGTGCTCGGGGCTGACACCCAGCTCACACCGTCAAAGCAGGGCACGTCCGCTCACCTCGCTCCATCGGAGCCCAGAGCTCCCGCAGCCCGCAAGGTGCTGGCCCTGTACAGGCCAGGCTGGGAGAGTGGGGACGAGGCGCGGAGGGCGAGCTCCAGAGGGGGTGGAGGCTCTGAGGCTCCCCCAGAGTCTGCTGACAAAACTACAGTGACGCAAAGGAGACAGGGGTTGTTTCATACCTAGAACAAGACGATTCATCAGACACTCTGAAACGAAACTGGAAACCAAAAATAAGCCTCCAACCCCCACCCAGTAAAACCACTGCCTATTTGTCTGTCTGTCCTCAGAATGTGCTTTGACCTCCCACTTGAAGGAAAAACACAGCCGTGCTTCCATGGCGTCCTAAGACTTCTGTAACTGATGTTCCTTGTAAGACCTTTAGTCATTCGAGTCCTAACTTTTATCATCATGTTCTTTACAGCCACATCACTCTATTTAAAAAGTGAAAAAATAAATGAGAAAATTAAATGAGGGATGATGGGAAGGAAGGTCAGGCAGCAGGTGGACATGTGGTCCAGTCGCTGGTCTGGTGAAGCCAGCCCTGAGGTCACTGAGCTGCATCCTGTCGGAAGGGACTCCCGCCTCACCCCAAGGCCAGTGTCACCCACAGGGCAGGAGCTCCCAGGAGGGCCTCTGTCAGCACCCTGGCCACAGAGGCAAAGCTGAACACAGAAGCCAATGCATCCTCAATCGCAGTTGACACAGGGTCTCTGTATAGGCACACTACTGCACATCGCAGACGTCTAGGGTCTCCGCATAGACACACTACTGCAGATCGCAGACGTCTAGAGCCTCGGAAGGTTTTAATTTAGAAATGATAACGCACTTATGTTCTCTTAATCAGGAGAAAACATTGAAAAGGCAAGAAAGGACACAATATTCTCCAAATCCAGCAACAAGTCAATAGCAACAAAACGTCTGCCTCTCGGAGTCCATTACAATCTACAGGCCACATTCCCTCCATCCCAGAGACCAGAAATATTTCAACTGGTCCCAGTGTGGACGATTAGTTTTGAAGTTTTAAAGTAATTACCTAATTACTTATGTGGTCACGTAATGTCGAGTTTCATTTGCAATAAATCAGTGATTCGTCGAAGGATGATCCAGGACTAAAACAGTTCCCTCCATTAATCAATAAAGGTCCCTTTTCCCGGCAGTGCATCCCTGTCAGGAAAATCACTATATACACAGAAATGCCCCCAGAGCATCTCGGATTAAGAAGCACAGAGGGAGAATGTATCCAGAGCCTTGAACCCTGAGGGGTGGAAACCCACGGCTTAGACGGCGGAGCCGGTCCCCACACCAGCCACAGACTGTGAGCCAGAGACGGGTCTGGGGAGCGTCGGCCGCCACCCGGCCTCTCGGGATCAGACCCAGACCGGCCGCAGGCATCCAGCGACACAACGTCCCCTCTGCTTCCCGCGAGCTTCTGCTGCATCGAGACCCAGAGCCCACTGGGGTTCACAGCAAAGGGTTCCAGAGCCCGAACCCCACCTTGCACCATCAGTCCCACACGGCCGGCAACAAACTAGGGGGACGAGTGAGTCTATTAGAAGGTCTTGTCATCCAGCTGTGTAGACACCGAGGGCCAGGTAACCCTCCCAGGCAGAGCTGGGGTCTCGTGGCTGCCTGCCCCAGAGGGCCCAGGGACCCCACAAGCCCTCATCAGCTTCACCTCTCAGCATGAACGTTTATCAAACACTTTCCCCCAAACAGCTCGATTTGTTTCCCAAAAAGGATACTGGGGGCGGGGAGATGTTGGTGCTGGGCAGCAGCCTCCGGCCCGCCAGGGCCTCCTGCTTAGCCCCTTGAAGCAGGCAGCAGCGTGAAGATGCTCACAGAGGCTTTAAGCACTGGCACAAATGCACGGGCGCGAGGACGGAGGGGCTCTGAGGGCTGCGGGGACGATGATGCCCTGGTCACTTCCATCACTGTGCTCCCGCCCCTCCTGCCTCAGCTACTGGATCCAGAGTGGAAAGACCCTCAGCCTCTGCCCTCCTCTCTACCTTCGGGTCATTCAGGATAAACCCCGCCCAGCACACACCACGCCCTGCAGCCTGTCCTCTGCCTGCAGACTCAGGCGCACCCGCAGCCCTTTGCGCCCCAGCCTGTGTGCCCTCCTTTCTGCCTCCCCTGGCCCAGCCTGTTTCTCCTGTGGAACTCGCCACTTCTTCCAGGAAGCCTGCCTTGACTGCCCTAGATTACACGTCTTTCATCTGTCTTTCCACAGCATCTGTGGCAACGCTTTCAGTCCAGCTGAGGGCCCCGTGTTCATCTTTGTGTCTCTGCGGTGGGTGCTCATTCGTCTTTGTGGGGCTCCTTCATCAGTGGTGGCAGAGTCAGGCCCCAGGACAAGCCGGGAAGGACCGAGTCCAGTGTGAGATGCAGCTGCAGGTCACGGTCACAGCAGCCCTTCCCCGTGCTGTTGGAACAACCCACGTGGAAGAGGGGAAATGGGCCAAGTCTCTGGCCACCTGCACTTCTGCCCACAACTGCTCAAGGCCAGAGAAACGGAAGCGCAGCTACGTGGTCCTCCCCTCCCCCCTCCTGCTTCCACCATCTCTGACAATGTGATAGTCCCTAATCACAACAGCTCTGCGCGCTTAACGCCTACCGTATGCAGAGCAGAGGTGACCGCTGGCCCTGCCTGACCTCACCTGACCTTGACCTCGGGCTGAGAGGCAGGCACCCGCTTCAGGCCCAACGTTCAGACGGGGAATGTGAAGCTGTGAACTGCGCCGGACAGTTACATGCTCAAGTGCTTGACGGTATAAACCACTATTATGGAGGGTAAATGGGTGCTGTTGAAATACTCATTCCTGAAAGAGTGGCAGCACCCCTTCCTGTCCTGGGGCATCCCTCCAGGGGCCTGGGAGTCAGGGCCAGACCCGCAGAGGCAGTGGAATTTCCTGCCACTAAAACTGAAGAAAAACAGGTGGTTTCGAGGAAGAAGAGTTTGCTAAGAAATTTTACAGAACTGCTGGCGTCCATCTGATGCCGTCGTATTTGTTTCTCCATGAAGACAGCTCACCGCATTATTTGGATTGCATGTCTCCAATCATCTATATTTGCCCAGATGGAGCTTGTTAGACTTTGATTTTCTGTGCTGAACAGCAAACACAGAATGTTCAAACAAATTAAATTTGGGAATGTTTAAAGAAGGCCCAGCATCGTCTCTGAGCAAGCGGCAGTGGCTCGCGGACACCGCCCTGTGTGAGACGCTATCAGGGTTTGTCAGACAGTGAGCACAGCCGCGAGTAACCGTGTTCCCCAGAACTGCTCTCGCACTGCGTGTGTGCTCACGACCAAGGCTCCGGCCTGCACTGGGAGGGTTCCGTTGGCCGGAGGGGTTCATCACCAGTCCGGACCTCCCAGCTTGGGAAGAGCTGGGCAAGCAGAGTAGCTCTGCCTCCCGGTCGGGTGGGACGGGAATTTGATGGCAGGGAGACAGGGGAGAGGAGGGAGGGGGAAGGGGGGGAGGTGGGGTGGTGGGATTCGAGCAGGGGCCGCTGGGCCTGGGCTTGGGTGGGAAGGCCGTGCATTGGGGGCGGGAAGGCCCGGGCAGGGCAGGGGTGTCTGGAGGTAGAAGATGCAGCAGGATTTCTGGGTTTCCTGTGAGACGGGGGGTGTAGTCTTTCTCCTTCTCCACCTGCCCCCCAGAACCTTGGGCCTGTCTTCCCTGCTCCCCAAAAAAGCTGCGCGTTGGGACATCCGGGGCGATCTGAAAAGGAGCTGAGTCTGCGTCCGCACCTGGTGGACCCACTGCGCCACAGGGGCCCGGGGCCAGAGGGGGGAGGCTCTGCTCTCTCACCCCCAAGGCCCCCGCTAGGGGGTCATGTTCCCACACGCGAGCCACACCCCTGCGGAGGGCAGGACTCCCGGAGAGGCCAGCGATGAGGACCCCGCGGCCCAGGTCAGCACGTGGTTAGCCTCGCCACGTCCACTCATGGAAACTCAGGAAACGGCAGAAGCAATTTATCACCACTGATAAATTTCTAGGGAAGAAAGACAGCTAACCAAGGGCACACAGTGACGTGACACCTGGGCAGGGGAAGGTGTGGGTGAGGCTGGCCGAGTGGAGCCGGGGTGACAGAGGAGAACCACAGGTGTGTGCGGGGCTGAGCAAACGCCCAGGTCAGCTGCCCGACGCGATCCTGAATGCAAGGAGAGCGTGGGGGCAGCTTTATACCCACCAACATACTCACATATAAGCACCTCAGTTTCCTCACCTGTAAAATGGGATAGTAACTGTGCAGGGGGGGCCCCCAAGAATTACGAAGAGTAAATGAATTATTAGGTGGGATGCACTTGGCAAACTTTTAATCGGGGAGTGAGAATTTTAGATCCCTAAGCAACGAGGACCTATTGCATAGCGCAGGGAATTATACCTGATATCTTTTAATAACCTATGCTGGAATATAATCTGTAAAAAACCCAAATCACTAATCTGTACCCCCAGATCTAACAGAATATTCTAAATCAACTATCCATCAATAAAAATAAGAACCTTGGATTCTACCCCAACTTCACTTTCCGGATTTAAAACCTAAGGTCCAAAGAGTTTGACTGGCTGTGTTAACATCACGGAGTCGGTGAATTAAGGAGAGACCCGGGGTGAGAACATATTTGTCATGGCAGCTATGGGAGCAAGGTCAGAGCTGAAAGGTGGAGAGGAAATGGACCAGCGCAGGGATCAGGGAGCGTGAGCCACAGGTCAGCCCCCATGCATACGTGCACACACCTGCACACCCACGCACCCCGGAGCCCCAGGAAGTCATGACCATCAGGAAAACCTCGGCGTAACCCCCAGTAAGCAGATAAGGGCTCATGGTGCAAAGGGAACCCCTTCAAGGTGGAGGCCAAAGACAAAGGAAGACCCCCAAATCCACGGGGTGTACAGACAGAGTGCAACTCCAGGGACACAGGAAGGAATGAACCCCAGGCCGTCCACCTGCCCCAGCACACGCTGTGCCCTGATGGCAGCCGTCCCTCCAGCAGATCCCAACCGCTGCCCCCAAGACCCCGACTCATGGCGCGCCCGCCTCTCCTGGCCCGGAACCTTCCCTTCTCCTCATCTGCACCGTCCCCCCTGCTCAGAAAAGCTCACTCATCGGGGAGCAGAGCCCGGGCTCGGGAAACAAGGAGCGCGTTTGCCAGCACGTGGAGGGCAGACGCAGCCCAGAGGTGTGTGTACCTCCGTCCGCGACGCTACGGGGTGCTGTCCCTTCCCATCACCATCTCAGGCCGCCTTTCCCCAGTAGTTGCCGGGCTCAGCTCCTTCTGGGGAGAAAGGGTCCCTTTGCCCACGGGGCTCGGGCAGCATCTGTTTCTCCAAGACGCAGCTGCCTAACGGGCCTGCTTTTCACCTTGGCCGTTTCTGTCAAATGACCACATTTCCTGAGAAAGGGCCTCTGCCTGGCCGTCCTCTGAATGGAAGTGAAGCACTTCAGCTGAGTAGAGATACCTTTCCCTTTCTTCAGTCCAGACAACTGAAACCACTTAAACGGAACCAGCCTCCACCCAAAGGCGGCCCCTAAAGCCACCTTCCTCTCGGCTCCGTGTAAGACCAGCCGGGACCAGTGCCGGCCCCCAGACCTCACTCTGGGTACTCAAGGCTGCTGCCCTAAAAACCTCATGCCATAAAACCACTGGTTTCCCAACCCCAGGTCCCTTACGCTTCTGTATGAATTTACACTATTTCTTCTACTGTAGAAGGACTGGTTCCCCTTCTGCAAGCAGAATTCATGTCCGAATTCACAGGAAGAGACACTCAAACCTGGGCACCTGGGATTGAGAGCAGAGATGGTGACAATTTCAAGGAAACCTCTGACGCAGACCTCTGAGCGCCCCGCCACGGGTATGTGTGCCTGTGTCCCCTCAGTCTGACGAAAAGAGCAAAAATACAGGCACCATATGAAAAACAGTAACCATCTCCTTGGATGAGCGAGTAAAGGATGCCGAGGGGAGGAGGTCGGGTTTGAGCCGCGCCAGTCCTACCACTTAGGTCCCAGAGTGCTCCTCCCGGGTCAGAACCTTCCTGCTGCCGCCGCAGCCCTGGACCAGCTGGACGGACCCCACAGGACAGGCGTGGGCAGTAGATGCAACCATCTCAGCTGCTATAGCCGCCTCGTGCATTTACTGTTTTCAGATCCTCGGACGCTAACAGGCATTAGACAATATCCAACAACCATTTTTTTAAAGTGAAGTATAGCTGATTTACAGTATCACATTAGTTTCAGATCTACAGCAAAGTGACTCATTTATACACGCATGTGTCCCTTCTTTTTCAGATCCTTTTCCTTTACAGGTATCACAAAATACTGAACAGAGCCCCCGTGCTGTGCAGTAGGCCCGTGTTCCTTACCTATTTTATATACAGTCATGTGTATATGTCAATCCCACACTCCTAATTTATCCCTCCCCCCTTTCCCCTCTGGTAACCATAAATTTGTTTTCTACGTCTGTCTCTTTCTGTTTTGTAAATAAGTTCATTTAAATAAGTGCCCCCCACACAGTCCCTACGCAAATATTTGGCACCTCTGAACAAAACTGTCCACCTGTAACTCAGGAAGCCGGCACCTGCCGGGCCTTCACTGCCCGGGGCTGAGCCCAGATCCCGGGGCAGTTTGCTGGGAGGGCGCCCCACACTGCAGAAGGAGGCCGTGAACGGTGAAGCCACCCACCAGGTTGGTATTCTGCCTCCAAGTTGACTGACAGGAAGTTGGAGTGGGACCACCAGCATCTCCGAGGTCCCCGATCTTGCTGGCGGAGCCAGGGGTCCTGACCACATCCCTTCCCACGAGGGCCCCAGGAGGTGGCCTGTCCAGGGCAAGTCCATGGTGGGAGTGGAGGGGGGAAGATAAAGGCGAGAAGCTGTACATCCCTGACCCCCAGATGCAACAGTCCCGGTCAGGACCCCCTGCCCTTGGTCTCCTCCCAGCTCCACACCCGTCGTTAGCTCCACTGTTGGAGCCGCAGAGGCCTCTGTCCGAGGCTCTCACACAAATGTGTACGATGTATCCAGAGCAACTAATCAAACCTGCTCTGGGACACAGAACGGTCCAGCGTGACACCTGCCCGGCCAACGTCCCCAGACACCTCTGCTCTGGGCCAGCCGCTCAGACGCCTCCCTCTCCCCGTGGCCCGCTGCACTCATCGCTCCCACGTTGCACCCCCCATCCCCAGTCCTCCAGGGCGCAGGGCTCTCAGCCAGTGTCCCCTCTGGACGCCTTCAACCCTGCAGGGCCCAGCGAGGCCCGACCCTCTCCGTGAGGCTTTCCTAACCACGGCACGCACCGGACTCCGGGTTCTGTCTGCACCCTCCATTCACACCACCATGTGCGTGACACACAAGGGATGGAACGGTTTCTAAGGACCCCTATCTAAACAGCTTATCCTCAAAAGGACCGAAGGCACATTCCAAAGAACAGTGCTCAGTACATCTCGGGCATTTACTCAGGTAATTACTTACTTATCCACAGACTAGAAAAGAAGAAGCACAGTAGGCTGGAAGGAACCTGCCCAGGCCACGGGCTGCGGCTGGAAGGAAGCTGCCCAGGCCACAGGCCGCGGCAGCATTCTCGATGCTCAGTGAAGCACTGTCCATCCATTAAAATCATCCCCTTTATCTGGGATCAGTAACGGGACAGGGTATCCCGTGCTGGGGGAAAAGAACTACAAATTAGCAAAGATGCAATTAAATCGGACAACATTCTAGAGGGTAACAGAGAGATGGGAGTGAGGGTCCTTGAGACAAAGTCCCACAGACCAGGCCCAGGACAAGGATCCCACCTCCCGGCTGACCGTCACCCTCCCAGCAGCACCTGCTGCCTTAGGGAAGGAAGCATAGGGAGGAAAAGGAGGAACGTAGAATAAAATCAGGAGAAAAAGACAAAGGAAAGATGGAGAGAAGAAGTACGAGAGAAACAGAAAAGAAAACACCGCTCTCCCACTGGCTAGTACTGAGGCTTCAGATAAACTGAAGTCATCCCTCACTGTAAAGAAACCACAGGGATGTCCCCCGTAGGCACGCAGCCTGTGAGCAGAACCCGTGCAGAGACACACGGGACAAGATGGGCTTCAAGCAAACTCAAGAACAAGATTAAGTAACAGGAGAAAGGGCGCCTGCTCTGCAGAACGGGGCGCTTCTGCGAGCCCAAACTGAAAGGCAAACAGAAATAAAAGAGAGCGAGATGGGACCCAAATGAAGACAAAAATGAGAAAAGTGAATGTGTAAAAAATCATACTCGAAGTCTGACATTAACGAAAATAAGGAGAGAGGGGGGAAAAGGGTTACAAATGTCATGCATGACTCTGAAAAACTCACTACCTAAGTGACTGGCCAGTTGACTTCCACATAGGACTGGGGACCGTGTTGAAAAGAAAGCCCTGCACACTCCAAAGGGCTCTGTAGAAACGTAAGCCAAGGTACTTACTAACAGTGCCCCATAGAATCTGGAGAAGGCTTGGTGGAGGCAGGAGAGCATGACCCCTAATGAGAAATGACGTCAGCTATGGCCGGGGAACCAAGCAGCCTTCCTCTCCAGGCATCGAGGCTCTTACTCATCCATGTGTCAGAGAGCAAACCTCCAAGAGAAGTTTGTAAACATTCAGGCAGGTTCGTCACCCGAAAAGGGGGCGAGGACACAGCCCCGCTTCCTTGGGGTGAGGGTAAGTCAGAACCACTTTTAGTAACTGACTTAATCGAGCGCCTTGGGGTCATTTACTTAATATAGGGTCTGCTATTTCCGTGGGTGGCAAGCTTTCCAAGCTTGGCCACCTGTTCTGCTGCAAGCCTGCCTGTCTTGAGCCAGCCACTGTCGTGCAGCCAAAAGGTGACAGGGCGGCACAGAGCCGCGGGCATTGGCCTCACGGCCACGTGCAGTGCTGCGGTCCCTCCGCTCACCTGGAAGGCTGCAGAGTGGTCTCCAAGAAAGGGATTCTTAATGGCATTGTTGATATTGTTTTTATGCATTTTCTTTCTTGGAGACTCTGTTGATGTCATTTTGAAACTCTGACCTCCTTGCACCCTGGGTAGGTCCTGTCCGGAAGAAATTTAACACTGGGAGAACTATGTCCGAGGCCACACAGCTTGACCACAAAGCCACAAAGAAGATTCTCTGTTCCTCGTGTCCAGGCTGTTCTCCTTACGGTCCTAAATCAGAACCTCTCTCCCAATCTGTAGCCACGAGTAGCTGAAGTAGACTCAGATTATTCACACGATGCTCCCAGCAGTTTTGTAATGATGTCGTTCAAAAAGTCTACAGCGGCGAGGCGGCGTTGTTCTGTTTCCCCGTTAGTACAGCACGTCCACCAACTTCAAATCCCTGCCACAGACGCTCGATTTTTGTTCTGTGCTTTCCCAAGAGCAGCTGAATTGGGATTAGCAATTTTGGGGGAAAGTAGCAAAATAAAGGCAATTCGTACAAAATAAACTCCACCCATCATGCTCTGGCTGACACACCTCTTAGTCAAAGGTTACTGGCCTGGTTTGCTGAGCGATGGGGCCGGAACCTCAGTTCACATGACCTTAGTTACAAGTGTCTCTCCGTCCTCCCTGCAAGGACATTCTTCCCTCACTTAATTATGAGTCTCACCATTCTGCTGAATGACAAAATCCAGAAATGTCTCTATCGTGCGTTACCTGGATTTGCTGTTCCTCGGAAATTTCTTTAACAAGGATCATCTTTAACTAGAAGGTAGAGAGCACCCTTGTGCCCATAACTCTCCCAGGGAGGCCCGTCCAAATGCTCTCCACTGCCCACATGTCGTTTATCTACCACGTGGAGACTAAAGGCTTGGGAAAGAATTCCACCGGGCAGATCAGAGCTACACAGAAACCACGTGTTTGTTTCCTGGTGAAGAGATCGCCTGGGTCTCAGAAGAGCGGGAGAATTTCGTCTGCTTTTTTTTCCCGTGTCGCTAAGAATCACCCCTCTGTCCACCCATCGTCTTCCAGTACAGTGAAGTCAGCATCGTGGTGACTAGACTCGGTAACTGTTGCACTGTGCAGAGACTTCCAGTAACGTGGAAGAGATGAGGATGGAGTTCCTGATCAAATGAAAAGATCTTTGAAACTGCCAGTGCCAAGGCTGGCGGCGTGGGCCTCCACCTCCCATTATCTGCGATGTGTGTGGCCAGGGTAAATGGCAGGGGACACTGTTGGCTGCTGTCGCTGAGGCTGTAATTCCAGGCCCCAGGAAGGCGGGGCTGGCTTCTACCCACGGCTCTAAACATCACGCACAGACTGCAAGATCCAAGCGAGGTCTCGAGCCGACACCTACTCCTGAGCTGCAGAACCCGGCACCTACCACCCGCTGAACAGGTCCTCTGGGCGTCCAGCAGGCAACGCAGTTCCGGACATCCACACGGAACTCCTTCCCCACCCCCTCCCTGCTCGCGCAGGACATGGTCCCAGCGACAGCACGTCCTCCACCCAGTGACGCAGGACAGAAAAGGGGAAGTGGTTTCTGTGCCCCACACTGACCCGTCTCTCCGCCCTATCTTTGTATCGCCAGCCTCGGCCCCCCGGCGGGTTCCCTGGGTTCCTGCAGCATCACCACCCCCGGCCCCGCCCGGGCCCTCCAGGTCCAGTTCCGTCTCAACCCATTCTGCATGGAGCATCTAGACCGACTCTAAAATGAGAACCTCAAATCCTCCAGGACCCTCGTCATCCTCAGGGAGGAGCCCAAACCCCTGAGATGGCGCCCGAGGCCCGACCTGCTCTCCCGCTCTGCCGGCCCGGCCTCACGCACCCCCTCCTCGGCTCGGCGCCGTCAGCCCGGACGCTGGCTCCGCCGTTCCGCGCTCAGGGGGCAGCTCTGACCCACCCTCCGCGCTTCCAGAGCACTCTGGGCCACCCTGCCCGCACACAGCCGCGTCCTGCTCTGTCGCCCCCTGTCCGCAGGGCCCTGCGGGCCGGGGGTACCTTACTTGCCCTCATGAGGACAGTCGCACCCCCAGACCCAGAGCCTGGGCCCGCGCTTCAGGGGTCCTCGCCTTCACAATCTCAGCACAACCCACGCCCCGCGGGGTCGGGGTCGTGACCAGCTCTGCTCAGGATCCAGGAACTGCTATTCCAAACTCCCAGCCGCAGAGTCAAACCCCACGAAGGTGGGTGAGGGTGAGTGAGGTGACCTGGGAGACAGGCAGACAGACAGACGGACACGGTCCGCGGCGCGGGTGTGGACGGCCGCACCGAGCTAGAGAAGGCGAGTCAAGCCCGCTCTCAGTGTGGATGCCCTTCCCACTGGTGCCACCTGCACGTTTTCTCGCTTCTCTTCACGCGCCGATGCACGATTTAAGAAGCACTGTGGGATCTGCAAAACTTGCGAGGGGCAGCTGAGGAAGATTCTACAATACTCAACAATTCACACCCTTCCTGAACGTGTACCTGTTCCCCTAAGCATCCGTACACACGCATGAACGTGCTGCTGACTCTTCCACCTCCACTGTGTGGAACCAGAGGCCACTCTAAGGGAACCAGAGGCTCCTCTAAGAAACGGTAAAAATAGCGACATGAGTGACATCAATTTATGTGATGAAATACAACGTTTTGTAAAATTTTTTCTGATAACAAAGTTATGAGACCTCATTACAAAGGTGGAGCAGGATATACAAAATTCCCAGTTTATATCTAAAGCTAAATACGCCTTAAAGAATTTTATGGATGATTTCAGTTGCTTTTGGCAGAATTAAAGTTTTCTAAAATTAAATGAATAAAAAGTTAAGTACGCTGACTCAGAAAAGGTTATGTAAGTTGACATTACTGCTCAAAAAGCACAGTGTGTGTGAAAAACCTGATTACAACAGCATAATTAGTTAATTTTGCTGAATTTAAGGGAAGAAAAATAAAATGTATGGAATAACATATTTTGTACATTATGTATGCTTTAATTTTATTACTCATCCAACTGTCATTAGCCTGTCACCAACCAGACATGAATATTTAAATTTAGTCATTATGGGTATTTTATTGATTTTCAATCACAGATAACGCATAGTTTTAAACTTATTTTTTGAAATTTTGGTGTTTGGCAACTCTATTTGTTGAGGTGGGAATAGATAACATGTCTTACTTACAACTTTTAAATGTTTTAAAATATGGGATAGGAGGGCCTCCACTTACACACTTCTGGGCCTGTTGTGAGAGTGGTCACTGATTGCACAGCCCACTAGTAGCCTGCCTGCTCAATAAATATTTCTGAAATGAAATGCATGTGTATATATGTCTAAGGTTACACAGGCAAATTTAAGAGTTATGGGAATTGTTTAATACTGCAATAATATTTCTGAAAGGAATTAATGACTCTCTTTCTCTATCAAGATAGAAGATACTGTGAATTAACTCACATTAACACATCAAGCGGCTCAGAAAATCCCAGCTTTGAGGTGTGTTTCCCGTCAACAGCTGAAACACATGGTCGTCAGGAGAGAATGTCTGGACTCTGGTTCCATCACCTCATGAATTCACCTTTCCTCCAGCTTGGTCTTAGCGACCAATGGGATCCGTGTGTTATGTGTTTACGCAATTCTGCTCGCAATAGCCATTTATTCAGGAAATCAGGATTAATCCCCGAGGCTGTGAAATAACCTCTGGAGAAGCAGTGGTGAACAGGGAGAGGCTGGCTTCACGGAGCTGGCCTTCTGGTGGGGGAGCAGTCACGGAACAAATGACAGCATAGTTAACTGTGCACGTACGGCTGTCATGGGAACAGGTAACAGGAGGGCCTCATCCCAGGCCAGAGAGACAGGGGAGCCCCAGGGAAAATGAAAAGCAAAGGGTGAGTTAGGTATTATCCTGGTAAAGAAAAAAGGGAAGAGAACCACCCACACAAAGAATACGGAGTCCTGATCAAAACACAGCCAACCCCACGTGAACAGCCCCCGAGCTTGAGACAGCTTGGTGTACTCAACGCCCGTGAGAAGGGGCCTCCAGGGAGGACAGGGGCCCGCCTTCCTCTCCAGAACTTTAGGTTCTGTCCTGAGTGCAAGGGGCCACTAAGGGGCTTTAATTAGAATGTTTTTCTCCGGTTTTACACTCTGTGTGGTAACTGACTCTGATCCAGTAAGAGCTGGAAAAGAAGGGTAAGAGGTACCGGCACATCTGCAGGAAGCAGACGGGTGGGGCTGGGCCGGGGCGTGGTGAACAGCAGGCCCGTGGAGATCTCGTCGGCGGGAGCATCAGCTGGACTGGGGATGGACCAGATGACGGGCAGACAAAACCGAGAGGGCAAAGGTGATGGTCAGAAACCTGACAGGGTAGCTAGCTAGAGACACACCATTTATACTCACATGGTATCTCCATTCTTATCTCCGTCCCAGACTTATCTACCAAGCTTCAGACAAACGTATCCACTCGCTGCTGGAAACTGTAACTCCACGACCTCCCTGGAGACTCAAGTAACACGTCCAGACTGAACTCATCATTTTCCCCTGACTCAGCCAGGAACACAAACAGCTCCTCCATCTTTCCTTATCGTAGCAAGTGCCCTACCATTTGCTAATCACCTGGGATGGTTAATTTTATGTGTCAACTTGACTGGGTCAGAGGAAGCCCAGAATTTGGTCACACGTTATTCTGGGCACGTTTGTGGGGAAGTTTTTGCACGAGGTTAACATCTGAACCGGCAGACGGGGTGAAGCAGATGGCCCTCCCTAATGTGGGGAGGCCTCATCCCATCAGCTGAAGGCCTGAGTGCAACAAACATGAGAGACTTCCACCTGCCCGGCTGCCTTGGAGCCGGGATATCAGCCTTTTCCTGCCCTTGAACTCAAACTGGAACAATGGCTCTTCCTGGGTGTCAAGGCTGCCAGCTTTCAGACTGGAACGTATACCACTGGTTCTCCTGGGTCTCCAGCTCTGACTGCAGACATGGGACTTGTCAGCCTTCGTAATCACATGAGCCAATTTCTTGTAGTAAATCCCTTTCTGTCTCTCTCTCTCTTTCTCTCGCTGTGTATATATATATATATGTATCTCCTATTAGTTCTGTTTCTGGGGAGAAGCCTGACTAATACATCAGCCAAAGAGGGGACAGTGTTGCCTGGGAGGAAGGTAAAGTAAAAAATGAAACACACAAAAGCCCCCAGAAAAACTCATATAAGTTACAGGGTACCCCGATGTCACGAATAAACTCTAGAGCAAAGAAAGAGAATGAGGCCAGAGTTTACTTCAAAGTCATGTAGGTTGGACTGTGGCAGAGTTTCACTGGGTGCATGGCCACCTCGCTGGGGGCTCTACCTCGCAGACTTGTATACTGCTAAGTGCGGCTGTGTGGCTAGGGTCAGACCAACGGAACATGAGGGGAAACTGATGTAACTCCAGGACATCTCAGTAAAGGTGAAGTCATCTTCCTAGACCTTTACCTCTTCTGGTTTTTGAAGGTCGGAAACCTAATTTGAAAATGGTCCGCTTTTAACCCCAGCGACAAGCACCACACTCTGAAAGATGCTGGAGGAAGGAGATGGAAGGAATCAAGGCCCCTGAACGACCTCATGGCGCGGAGCCGCCACAGTAGCATGGGCTGTCGGTCCATCTCTGGACTGCGTTCCATTAGAGAGATGAAGCTCTCCCCTATTCGTCACGATATCCTGGAGTCTCTGTTACAGCAGTTCAGCTTTATCATAACTGAAACAGACACATGGGATCAAGCACATGGGGAATCACTGCAGTTCCACACAGTGGGGACAGAAGTGACATTTGTCTTCTGTGTTCACTGCTGCAGCCCAGAGGACGGAACTACTGGTATCTGCTCATAGTAGGCACTCTGCAAGTATGTGCTGAGTGAATAGATAGGGGGAGTCAATGCCGGATTGGAATTGAAAGGAAAGTGAAGAAGTGGGGCGAGGGTATCGAGTTACATGTCTGTTGCAAAGATCTGCTGAGGAGAAGGGAGAGGCTCTGAGGAACCATCTGAGTGTCTTTGCAGAAGCATAAGGCACGTGTGCGTGAACGTGACACAGCAAAGACGAGGGCAGAGCTAAACAAAACTGGAACACATACAGTATGAGAAAGGAGGGAGACAAAAGAAGTGAGTATTGAGCAGTCTTGTGAATTTCCTGATTACCCTTAGCCGGGGTAAGATACCTTCCTCACGTTGCTGGAAGGGAAGAAGGAGGGGCTGGGTGCAGACAAGTATCAGCTGTAGGGTCAGAAGCAGGTGTCTCAGGATGTTTCTGAGTGTTGGCTTCTATTTTTTCCCTCTTTCTGTAGAGTGGGAAGCACGGTGAACCACTGGAGAGAATGGTGCCCAGAACAGGGGCCCAGCTGATGTGAGCAGAGGAAGTTGAAAACAGTCATCGTGAAGAAATAGCAGAGTGAGCGCAGGACCACGCCGGGAAGAAAGGGGCATCCTGAAAGGCTCGCTGATGAGGCTGTTACAGTAGCGATCCACCCGGTATGTGTTTCCCTGGTAATCTACTGTCAGAGTTCAGACACAGACACGGAGGACGGAAAAGGATTAGCTTCTTCCAGGGTTGTGCTTTTCCCAGATGAACAGAATTAAACGGCTACAGGACAAGACATTTTAGAGAATCGCAGTAGACTAACTGCTGGACCCTTGTTGGATGAAAGGGAAGTGGTGGCAGGAAGGGCTGGTATGGCAGGTAGGTGGACTCATCGATGGCCTGGAAGGTCTTAACAGGAGGATGAGAACCTACAGTGTGGCCCCATACCTGGCCAGTTAGGACAGGAAACAGAGGCAGACAGAATGGTTTTGTAAATTAAGACTGATTAATTTCCAGCATGACAAAGTTGAGAGGAGGGGGACGGTCTGGAGTAGAAGAAAACGTCACTGGGGGTGAGGGGGCAAAGGAAGTAAGAGACCGTGTGTGCGAGATGAGTTCCTGGTGTGGATGTCCAGGGCCCCACGGGAGGGTGCTCTCAAAGTGGCCAGAGAAGGCGCCACGGCCACACCAAGTGGGGCAGACAACAGCCAGGAGTGGAGGGGAAGGCGGTGGGGCCAGATCGTGCGAGATTTAAAGGAGCAAAAGCTTTCCCGCTAAGAGAAGAGCTGTGGTCGGAAAGCTACCCGAAGGGCAGGGAGACAGTGACCCAAGCTCCAGCGCTCGGGCGTGAGGGGCAATGGGCGGGCAAACGGCCTCCAGTGGACAGGATCCCACAGGATCAGGAACCAGCCACGTCGCGGTTACAGAGCAGAAGGGATACGAGAGGAGCGTCTAGGAGTCGGGAAGGGTGGGTGGGGAGAGGCATGTCCGGAAGCCTGGGTTTGGGAGGCTGTGTGGAGAGACAGAGCATGAGTGTGGGAATGGTAACAACTGGCTGACGAGGCTGCACCTTGAGTGGCGACGGGACAAAGGGACACAGGCTCTGGTCAGCTTGCAGGGACCGCTGCACACTCTCCTGGGGGTTGACAAACTCATCCGATGGCTCTACCTCCATCTGTCATCCTTGACAGAGACTCTACCGTACCTTCCCGAACAATCTGTCTGTTGCTGTAAACGGGGTCGGCCTGAGATGGCCGGGCCTTTATCAATCAGTTGCTGTTTCTTTCGTCGATGCGTGTGGACTGTCCTTTGCAGACACCGTCCGTCCTGGACCTCATCTAGTCATCCACGGGCTTCGGACACCTTCACTTTCACAAACTCATAGATTGATGTACACATGTAATCAGTGAGGAACCTTGTCCAGACCAGGAGACTGGGACCCACACTGAGCTTCGAAAGAGAGGTTTTATACTCCTTTCTCTATTACTATTAACCTTGTGTATCCCCAAAACAAGAGAGTTTGGGCCCTGAGAACAGGTCTTCTGAGCCCTGGCTCTGCCGCTTACAAGCCCTGCGACCTTGAGAAGCCCACGGGGAGCGTCCCACAAGCCAAGAACCGTAATCTCATCTTATAAAGGGAGATAAGCGCCCTACGGTGCCTGCCTCGTACGCCACTGTGGCCGCTGAGCGGGAAGAGGTACATGCTCGCACGGTCACAGCAGGAGTGCAGCTGACCATTTACAGTTCCGGGCAAACATAAGACGGCGTGTAGGTTCAAAATGCCTGTTTCCTAAGCGGGGGCTGATTCCTTCTGATGCTGTGATGAGGGATTTGTCTTAATCCCCCTGGTGTGTCTGCTTCTGGCCTTTCCCACCTGTGCTTTTCCAAGCTGCCTCTAGGAAGCTACTTGTGGGATCAGACTGGATTTTTGAAAATAATTTCTCCCTTTCCCCTTTCATTAGGATCACGTGAAGTTGCGTGGCCTAAATTGTGCACCGAGAATGTCTCTTGGGAGTTGTTTCCCTCTGGCTTTGTCAAAGTACCTGCTTCATAAGGCCTGCCTCCTTGGAGCCTGGGACACGTCTGACCACCCAGATCGTCCTCTATGACACAACTGTCCCCTGAACCTCTGCTCGGACCTCCCCCGATGAACCGCTCCCATCTCCTTCCTTACTGGCTTCCCCTGATGACCCACGGATGTCCCTGCAGTCACAGGCCTTTTGCTGGGGGCTGAGCAAGTACAGCATCGTTCGTTCTGACTCCCCCATCCATCCGTCTCTCTGAATCTGCTAAAACTTTCTTAGTCGCTCTCTAACCATGACTCATCTCACCAAGCAAAACGGGTAAAGCCATGTTACCAACTATGTTGTCATTTTAAGTTTACAACCCACGGAACACTTATTCACCGGCGCATGTCGATGGCTACGCACGTTGATTTAAACCCCCTTTTCCAATTATGTCATTATGGGAATAACTGGACACATTTTGAATCTTAATTATCTTTTTATGCTATACCGTAGGCCATAGGAGAGGGATGACAGCTTTCTTTGGACTGACACCCTAGCTTGTACACAGGGTTCAAGTCACATGAGCTGAGATCAGTTTTAAGTTCAAAGAATATATGTTTTAACTTCCTGAGGAAGCAGAGAACATGATTTTACCAAGTTGCCACGTTAATCAAACAGAGACACAGCCTTGAAGGGGAGCGAGTTCACAATCAGAGCTCAGGCAGGTCAACAGTGTGTCCCACGAGAACGGTGGCCATCAGGGGTGGGCCATTGCTTTCAGAACCTGCGTCTTTAAAAATACATCTTCTCTTCTTCTCAAGTGTTCCCCTTGGTTGCTCAAAATTTCTTCACAGAAGAAATAGAAGAAAAAGTAATACATAGCACACGAAATCAAAGAACCAGGGTTTCGTTTAGAAGAATGCAAAACTGTATTTACTGTGATTACGATTCAGAAAAACTGGCAGCCTCCAATTTCTTTTCTGCAATTCAATTAACCCTACGCGTACCTTTCTGCTTTAAGGTGTTAATTTTTTCCACTCAAGAGCAAACAAAAGGAGAATGAAATAAATTATGAGAATATGAAATGTAACTGATTAAAAGAATGGAAGAGACTGGCATTTCTTCCTCGGGGAACATTTGTTTTAAGGTCACCTTTCAATTCCTCTAACTGCTGTCTTCAGAAGGACTTACATTAATTCTGGATATTATTTTCATTTTTTTGAAGAAAGTGGCTCACATTTCTCACAATCAAGGAGTTGGAACTTGATTTTGCATAAGATATGAGTGTTGCATCTGGAAAAGAACTGCCCCATCTCCCACATAATTAGGATAAGTTCAAGTAGATCGTAAGTAACAGACGCTTAAATACCCCTCACGCTTACAAGGAAATCTTCAGATAGAACAGTAATACACAGTCTGCAGCCAAGGTGGTTCAAGGTCAGTTTCTCCTTCCAGATGCATCTGCAGATAGTCAACATCTCCCCACCACTGGACCCTCTACAAAAAGCACATCTAGAGATACGCAAGCTGTGGATGAAATGCAGCGGGTTTGCTAGGGGCACGTGTTTTATAACATGCACGTGTAACTGATGGAGTTGGGACCGATCCGGTGTGAATATAACGTAAAAGCTGCCGCGGGCGTGGACCAATGTCTCCGGCACACAAGGGTTCTAAGTCACGACACTGAACACAAAAGGCTAACACAAGTGAGCAGGGCAGGACGCAGAGGCGCGCTCTTCTATAAACGATGCCCTGTGACCCCACGCTGTCCCTCTTGGTCCCGTTTGGTCACACGTTCCGTCTTGAAAGTGTCTGTTGCATGCGTCTCCGGATCTTTGTCAAAAGAAACAAGCGCAGACAGTGGTCCAGAACAGCCGACGCTGGCATCGCTGCGTTTGCCTGTAACCATCCACCTCTGTCCTCGTCTCCAAGGCCAGGCACCCCCACCCGTCCTCCCCTGGTCTGTCATCAAGCCGCCTTTGCCTTCCTCTTGATTAAAGTTCTGTGTGTACTGCAGCTTACTTTATCTATTAGGAATTTCATATGCCCTTTCTGTGCAAGGATCTTTAATTAGGATTTTTTTTTTTTTTTTTGCTTAGTGTTCCGGTTACAAAATTTCCAAGGTTTTGAGTATTCTATCCCACCCTACATTTTCCCAAATCCTTGCTATTTTCAGTGGATGAGTTTGCATGATACATACTTCACAGTAACACACCTGCACCGCCAATCCATTCCTGAAAACTTCAAAGGTAAAACAGCTCACTGCATCCAGTGCCTCACTAACTTTCATCCAGTTATGGTGGTGGATGTACGGAGTTATAATTCATGTACTTAAAATATATTAGTTTCTTCATAGTTCACAGTTGTTACTAAAACTGAGGAGTTTATAATTATTCACTTACCTAGACACTTAGGTACAACTGCTATAATTTGTGATGTAATGTTTAGCCCTTAGGAACAAAACTTTCTGCCTGAATGGGAGCCTCTTCAATTTCCCCTGCAACACCTCTTTAAACTGGGTATTCTGATCTTTTCCCAGATAGTTATTTTCAGCTGTGTCTCTGATTATTGCTTCTGTTTCTGCTGTTCCATTCTGCCCCTCTGGAACATCTAAAATGCTGAAGTTCACACTGGTTTCCTAGCGGCCCACATCCATTAGCTTTCAATGAGGTTCGAGTCTAGACTGAACCAGATCCCTCTTCTGTGCTCCAGGCCCCTGGATCCTGTATCTACTCAGCATCCTACTGTGACTACCTCGAAAACACGTCAATGTCACCTGTGCAGTCCGTACCTCTTGCCGCGTTCCCTACCCCAACAACGGTGTCCACCCAGCTGAGCAAGCCAAGAGCTGGCAGTCAGCTCTGACATTCCCTGTTCCTCCTTCCCCACATCCTGTCTATCACCAAGTCCCATTAATCTCCCTTTAAGCAGTTCTCAAATGACTCACTTCTCTTTGTCTCCACCGCCACCCACCCTCCTGACGCAGGCTGCAGTCTTGGACTTGGGCCACCGCAGCAGCCCCTCTCTGGACCCTCCACATGCAATGGCCAAAGTGACCCTGAAGAGACACCAGACTGAGCACATCACCAACCCCCGTCCAAACTCTTCCAGAAAACTGGGAGTGGAAGAAAATGTCTTCAATGTGGTAAAGGCCACATTCCCAAAACATTTAGCAAATATCACACTTAGTGGAGAAAACTTAAAATCAGAAGCAAGGATTCTTCCTTAACATCACAACTGTTAAACAAAGGTCCTTACCAATGCAGTGAGATAAAAGAAGGAGAGGGAGGAGGGGGAGGGGAGGGGAGGGAGGGGGAGGGGAGGGAGGGGAGGGGAGGGAGGGGGGGAGGGGAGGGAGGGGAGGGAGAAGGGGAGAAAAAGGGGGAGAGGAGGTAGGAAAGAAACGAGTGGCACACGGTTTGGAAGGGGGAAGGTGAAAGAATATCCTTATTGGCAGATGACACAATCCTAACCATAGAAATCCCGACAGAACAGAGGGACTTAAAACTAATGAAAGTTCCAAGAGACTGAGGGATATAAAATCTGCTTAAAAATCAATAGTATTTCTCTATGACTACAATAAACAAAGTTTTTATCAAACTTCTGTGTTGAAATTTCATCAACTGCTTTTTCTGTATCAATAATCACATGGTTAATGTACTTATCAATGAGAAAAGACAGGAACCCAATCAAAACATAGGAAAATTTTGAAAGCAGTTTGGAGCAAGAGAAATCTACATGACTGGAAAGTATATGAAGACACTCTCAACTCATTAAACATGATGAGAAAAATAAAATAAAATGAGGAGATGTCGCTTTACAACCATTATATAAAATTTTAAAAGAACGATAGCACCAAGAGCTGGCGAGCAAGTAACCCGCCATGCACGTGCCCCCGCATCACCAGGGCCTGTGAACAGGACTTTATTTGGAAATAGGGTCAAAATAAAACAAGTCCAAGATATCCATAATCAGTGATTGGGAAGAGGAAAATTATCCAGAAAAGTCTAGAATAAAGGATGCTTAGGGAAGAGAATTAGTAGGAAAAGAGAAAGAAACCTAGCATCTACTAGGTATCTACCTTGTGGTTAGGGCTTGACATCTATCATCTTATAAAATGTTCTCAGTAACACTGAAGTAGGCGGTGTCATCTCTTTACATAGATAGAGAGGTGACTTCCTTAAAACCAGACAGCAGGACTAGAACCCAGCTCCATCTCACCTGGACAGCTACAGCTCAGGAATAAGAGAATAATCAGTTTCCAAATGCAGCATTAGTCTTAATGAGGAAATACTGATGATTTACTAAGAAAAAGGTAAACAGTAGCCTTCTAGAAACAATTTCAGTGGCATGGTAAGGGACAAAGCTGGGTTAGCGGTAACAGAAGAATTCAAATTACCTTGACTTAGGTCTTCTCTGGTGGCGCAGTGGTTAAGAATCCACCTGCCAATGCAGGGGACACGGGTTCGATCCCTGGTCTGGGAAGATCCCACATACCGGGGAGCAACTAAGCCCGTGCGCCACAACTACTGAGCCTGCGCTCTAGAGCCCGAGAACTACAACGACTGAGCCTGCGTACCACAACTACTGAAGCCCGCGCATCTAGAGCCTGTGCTCCACAATAAGAGAAGCCACTGCAATGAGAAGCCCGCGCACCGCAACGAAGAGTAGCCCCCGCTCGCCACAACTAGAGAAAGCCCGTGCGCAGCAATGAAGACCCAACGCAGCCAAAAATAAATACATAAAAATAAATAAATTTACAAATTATCTTGACTTATACTAAAGGGTAGTGAATGTCTGGGCACATTTAAAATGATGGAAGAAATATAGAATAAAGGTGTTAACAAGAAAAAGGGCAATTATGAGAGAGTTATTCTAGAAAGGTGAAGAGGAATTAGATTGAGAAGTGGACTAAAGAATTATCTATTATTATTATTGCTCATTATATTTTATTTATTTATTTTGGCTGCCCTGTGTGGCATGCGGGATCTTAGTTCCCCAACCAGGGATCAAACCTGTGCTCCCTACATCAGGAGTGCAGAGTCTTACCCACTGGACTGCCAGGGAGTCCCTATTACTGCTCATTACCTTTAAAGCAGAGAATTCTTCTTGCTAATATTGCACAATCACAGAAAAAGGAAAATATTCCCTAGTGTAATTATATCTGTGTATTGACAGTTAAAAGTCATATTTAGTTCATTAAAATGTTTGTGTTCTTTATTGGATCCGGAAAAAAACTAATTTAACTCAGTATATTTTTGTCATGACTAATTCTGTTGGAAACATACTGGGACTAAGCTTGATATCAAATAACAGAGTTGAATCACTTGGATTCTACACAGAAAATTTCCGTCTCTCAAAAGCTGAGCTGTACCCAACAGCCTCCTTTATTAGGATGCTGTAAATAGGATGCTTGTTAGGATGGTAAAAAGTAACTGGTGTAAACAAAGGCTCTTCCCTGCGGCTCCCGTTTCTCCTGCCTTGTGATTCTGGCTCGGAGCCAGGAATACAGAAGATGCTGGATGAGGTCTCGTAGGCGAAGCGCCTGTGATCAGCAGTGTGCTCTGGGAACCAGGCAGACCTGTGCTGCCGCTTAAATCAGTGGTCCCCAGCCCTTCTGGCACCAGGGACCGGTTTGGCGGAAGACAATCCTTCCAAGGACAGGGGCGGTGGGGTGGGGTGGCTCAGGTGGCAATGGGAGCGATGGGGAAGCAGGTGAAGCTTCCCTCACGTGCTCGCCGCTCACCTCCTGCCGTGCAGCCCGGTTCGCAACAGGCTGCGGACAGGTCGCAGTCTGCGGCCCGTGGGTCGGGGACCCCTAGCTTAACGATTAACAGCTGTTAACTTACTCTAGGTTTCACCACCATGGCTTACTTTCCCAAACAACTGAAATCTTTACACTTACATTTTCACTACGTGATCGGAATAGGTGACTTCTAAACTGAAGTCCCCACCACTGGTTTCCGTGAGCAAGAAATAATAGACATGATCAGTTGTACCACCAAATTAAAATGTACTGAGTTCTGTGGCTTAAGCTGAGCTAATTATGTACACAGCTAGGAGGAATAAGAGACTCATGAGCTGCACAGTGGGTAGCCGTCAGAGAAGCAAAGGAGGAGCAGGGTTACACACGTGCAAGCCGGGTGCCTGGACAGGGCTCATCCCCCACTCTGCCACCTGGGACATCACTTATCCCAGCGGGGGCTCAGTTACCTCTTACGTAAACTGGGCATAATTCATATACGTACCTCCCCGGGTCCTCACAGGGATGATGCCTGTGGAGATGCCGTCAAGCTGGGCACAAATGTAACAAATCACTACTTTCATTGATGGAGGAATAAGAACAATGGCCCCAGAAGCCAGAAATAAAGACGGACATGGGGCTTCCCTGGTGGCGCAGTGGTTGAGAGTCCGCCTGCCGATGCAGGGGACACGGGTTCGTGCCCCGGTCCAGGAAGATCCCACATGCCGCGGAGCAGCTGCGCCCGTGAGCCATAGCCGCTGAGTCTGCGCGTCCGGAGCCTGTGCTCCACAACGGGAGAGGCCACAACAGTGAGAGGCCCGTGTACTACCAAAAAAAAAAAAAAAAAAAGACGGACATGTACTTAAGGATAAATACATGCAGAGAAGAAGAAACTACTTAAGATAACTTTGTACGCTACCTTAATCTCAAATCACATTCCATTTCTTTTTAAAAAAATTATTTATTTATTTATTTATTTTTGGCTGCATTGGGTCTTCGTTGCAGTGCGCGGGCTTCTCATTGCAGTGGTTTCTCTTGTTGCAGAGCACGGGCTTTTAGGCATGCGGGCTTCAGTAGTTGTGGCACACGGGCTCAGTAGTTGTGGCTCGTGGGCTCAGTAGTTGTGGCTTGTGGGCTCTAGAGCACAGTCTCAGTAATTGTGGCGCATGGGCTTAGTTGCTCTGAGGCATGTGGGATCTTCCCGGACCAGGGCTCGAACCTGCGTCCCCTGCACTGGCATGTGGGTTCTTAACCACTGCACCACCAAAGAAGTCCCTCACATTCCATTTCTAATCATTCCTAATCTTTACACCACCTTGTTCTCAGGAAAGTCAGAATCTCCAATGAAACTGGTGAAGACCCTGAGGTAGAGGTGGGTTGAGAGGATTAGTAAATGTCAAATAACAAAAGAGAAGAAAGGATGAATCAAATCCTGGTCCATTCTTCAGTGAGCTGTATGCAATCTTTCTGGTCCCAACGATCTCTTGGATTTATAGATGTATAAACATAGCCTCTATTCTCCAGGATGGATTTAATTACCATCAAGAAGTATTTTTCAAGTAAACACTTCAGTTTCTGCATCTGCCTCTGACTCAACACAGCTGAAAGCAAATTAGGGGTTAAAAAGGTTCATATCATTTACAGAACAACCACGATTTTCTAAATGGAAGGACATCTTTAAACATCTGAGAGGGCTTCAATTTTCATAGACGCCATATTCTATATTTAACTAGAATCGACAGTATAATGTTCAAAATACCCATGGAATACTAATGAAATCAATGCAACTTAAGTTTAATCATGTTTATGTCTAAAATCACCATGCAATGTCGTCTTCTCCTTTCCTTACCAATCTCTTGATTTATTGCTGTAACGATGCTCCTTCGGTACCATCATGGGCAAGTCAACTGAAAAATGTATAACTTGAATCTCTGAACATCTGCAAGGTTCAGTCCAGTTTTGCTTATGTTAAGCCCTATTTCAAATCTGGAGCATTAAAGCTAAAACTTTAGCCTTAATCCCTGAAGCATGCCAGGGCTTTAAATCAATAACAATGGACAGATATTCGCAAACACTGCCTTCAGTATTGTGATCATTTCCCCAGCAGAATGCACTTTGTTCTGAATTCTTCAGTATACTTTCTTGTAAAACAAGGTGCACATGCACACACCTGCACACGTGTGTGTGTGTGTGTGTGTGTGTGTGTGTGTGTGTGTGTGGTCCAACACCGTCTCTTTTAATTTTTTCCTGGAAGTATATATATTATGTCTTCTACTTCTAGGAAGATGGAACTCATGCTCCTTTCCCTATTCTTCTCATTATGAACAACTGAACACCCTGGACATTTCATATACAACAAACATAAGAAGACTCTGGAAGGGGGAGAGAAGAAGACCTCAGCTGAAGACTTCAGGCCCTGAGGAATGACACAGTGGTGATGAGTTCCCTGGGTTTGCTTTTTGCCTTGTGTATCTCAGACTTGCAGCTGAAGAAACCAGTAACCCAGAAATAGCAATGGGCACAGACCAAAAAAACCCAGGAAGCCCCAACAAAAGCCTGCTGTCTCATGTGAGAAGCCTATTGTCCTCCCTCACCAGGCTGGAACAAGATGCCCCAACACCACCACCAATGCCCAGTGGACACAAAGGCTCCAACCACTGCCCAGTGGTATTGACACCCTTCCCCTTGGTACCAGTACAGGCTATGAAAACCTGGAATTCTTGCACCCATCCCTGTGGTAATGAGGTAGACCCTCACTTCCTCTGCTGGAGTGGTGTTCGAGCACGCCTGTTAAACAAGAGCCTTAGATGAGATCCAGAGTTTCATGGCAAAATACCCCAAAAGTCCAGGTTTCAATAAAAAAAATCACTCATCATACCAAGAACCAGAAAAATCTCAATCAGAGTGAAAAAGAGAACTGTGGGTGTCAAACCAAGATGACAAAAATGTTAAGAATTACCTGACAAACATTTCAAAGCAGACATGAAAAAAAATGCATCCACAAGCAATTTCAAACAGGCTGGAAACAAATGAAAAAAAAAATAGAAAACTTCAGCAAAGAGATGGAAAGTCTCAGCTAAGAAACAGGAGATATAAAGAAGAACTAAGTGGAAATTTGGAATCTGAAAGGCACAATAACCAAAATAAAAATTCACAGGTTGAGCTCAAGTAGCTGAATGAAGGGAAAAGAGGAAGGAGCGGGTGAGACGGAGAGTTAAGCAATAGAAAACGCTCATCTCAAAGACCTAAAGAAAGAAGACCAACGTAAGCCCAAAGCAAGCACAGGGAAGGACATAAATAAATACAAGAAAATGAATGAGTGAATCTATGAACAGAAAGAAAGAACAGAAATAAATGAAATTGGAAAGAGAAAATCAATGGAACAAAGAACTGTGTTTTTTAAAAGATCAATAAAACTGACAAATCTCTAACAACACTAACAGAAAATAAGAGAAGAAAGAGAAGACACAGATTACAAGTACCAGGAATGAACGAGGGACATCACTACAGACCCTGCAGACACGGAAGGGTTAACAGGGGAACCCTAGGGACAACTCAGCACACGTATCTGACAACATGGATGGAATGGACATGGGGATGGACACACTGCTGGCGTGGCCCACCCCTGGGGTGGACGGACCTCCATAGGACTCCCACAGAGGCTCAGGAAGGAGGCCTGGCGGTCACGGGTGCAGGAAGTTCTGGATCCCAGGCGCCTGGAGCACAGTCTAGACGGGAGGGGAACAGAATCTGCAGGAGCACACCTTTAGTGAGGGGCAAGGCCAGTGCAGGCCAGAGGGGGCTTCTAGTCCTCAGGGCCCAGGCCAGGGCTCCTCTTGTCCAGGTGTAAGGACTGTACTGATTAAAGATTCTTTTCTTGCTACTGTGAGGGGATGACCGTGAGTCAGAAGATACAGAAGCCTACTAGGGATTTGGGGCCAGAGTTAACACCCGTCCTGTAGGTTTATACGTGGCTTTATTTAATAAGCACTTATGGGTCTTTGCGGTGAGCAGGAGCTGGGCTAAGCTTACAGTCTGGTGGTAAAAGGAGACCCCAGAGGGGCCGTGAGAGCGTGGGGAGAGACGCTCCGCTTGCCTGCAGCATTGGCATGAGCCCCGCACGCCCTGGGGAGGCCACTACTCTCCCCGTGCTGTCTCCATGTGGGCCCACCAAGGTCCACAGCTGTGCTGTGTCCCTACGTGTCTAGAAAATTACTGAAGCCAGAGGGCTCTACCGTCTCAATTCCTCATCCTATGTGTCGTCATGATTTCTGTGGATGGACAAACGTGATCTACATGTGGCCACCGAGACATAAAGTTTATCCCGAGTTTTCTTCTTTTATTGGCGAGGAAGTAAGCTACTCAGTATCTCAGGGAGGTGGGTTAATGAGAACATACCAGCACGCAGATTTGGGAGCTGACCATCTGAGACCTTCCACCTGGCAGTTATTCCTTTAACAGCTGTTTGTGTTTAATTACTTGCTCTGCTGCCCTCAGGTGGGAGTGAAGGTTCTGCTGGGAAGAGAGACGACTCTCCACGAACGAGGTCTGGCTTCCTGACAGCTTATTTAGAATTAAGCCAAAAACCACAGGAACAGATCATGAAAACACAGTCATAAAATCACTAGGAATGATCAGTCTTTCCTCCAAAGCTGCATCATTGGTCACGTTCTCCAGGGCTCGGTCCCAAATTTAGTTTTTGATGAGTTTCCATCCTTCCCCTATAGCACCCTGGCTACCACATCTCCCTGCACAGACGCTCTGCCTCACCACCTACACTCTCCCACCACTGACTTTTACTCACCACCCTAGTCTAAGAATACATTTTTTCCCCTTCAAAGTGTAGGAACCCTGTAGCCACAGATTGACCTTGTGGCCAGTTGGATTCCTATAAACAAGAACACAACAAGAGAAAGTAAGTGTAAGAGTCTTTTTAAAAAATCATACTTGATTGAATAAAATTAGAAAAATAAATCTAAGGGATACTGAAAGGGATACTGAAGGGCATGACAGAGAAGATTTTTATGAAAAATTGGTGCAATCTGTGCAGATGAATTGTGCAAGAAAAATATAGAAAACAGCTACTGCTTTTCGCTCTGTTCTTTTAAACAACAAATGTCTAGATATCTGGGTCATAGCCCTGAGCAGAAATATAAAAACATTCATGCATGATACAGAAGGAAAACAAAGAAGAGGAATATCTAGGAGTGGCTGAAAACACAAAAAGAACAGACAAGGAATGGATGACGAGTCCCAGAAGCGAGATTATTCCAGACCCAATGAGTCATTTGTTCAGATTCACTACATGAGCAAGTGAAAACCACGACACTCCAAGGTTCATGAAAGATTCAGAGTGAAACCAGAGGCAAAAAATAAATAAGACCTTTTTCCCCGAGGGTCAGTTTTGGCCATGTTACTTGCGTAGGTGATGGATGTCATGGTGACCAGCTCACCAGTGCCCCCGTCACAGCCGACCAGTCCCCATATCCTGTTGATGTTTTCCACAAAGTCACTCTGCTGTCACCACATTAACCCCATCACTGTGGCCGCCACCCAGCCCCAAGCCTCACTGCTTCATGCCTCAACCCCCATGGTAGCTGGTCTGACCCCGCCTCTCCCTCCCAAGTATCTCAAGAGCTCTCCTGGGCTAGTTTTCCTGACACCTGCCCCACCATGTCCATTCCCTGCTCAATCGTCTATGGTGGACCCTTTCTTCCTGACCTGTCCAGTCGTTCCAGCCCCACACGGCTACACTGGTTATATCCCCAACATCCTGCAGGGGGAGAGCAGGGAGGCAAGGTACTCGAGTTTGGATGGTGTGCCACTGGATTGAAACATGGACACAACCTCACGTGGAAGCAACACTCTGGACCACGTTTGGTTCACAGAAAAGCCTGTGACTCAGAGCTGAGCCCCATAATGCAGGCTCGGGTCTCAAGAAGACAGAGCCATGAGATGGAGGACGGAGGAGGAGAAAGAAAGTATGAGTTGAATTGTGTCCCCCCAAAAGATATGTTGATATCCCAAACCCCAGAACCGGAGAACGTGACCTTACTTGGAAATAGGGTCTTTGCAGATGTAAGTAGCTAGAATGAGGCCATTGGGGGGGCCCTCATCTGATATGATGGGTGTCCTCATAAGACGAGAAGACAGAGACACACAGCGAAAAGAAGGTCCTGTGATGACAAGACAGAAATTGGGTGATGTGGCTACACGCCAAGGACTCCAAGGACTGCCCACAACTCTAGCAGCTAAGAGAAGAGCATGGCACAGATTCTTCTTCAGAGCTCTTAGAGGAACCAGCTCTGCTGACACGCTTCAAGTGTGTGGCTGCAGACTTGTGGGAGACCCAATTCCTGCAACGTCACCCAGTCTGTAGTCCCTCACGATGGCACACCCAGGACACTATTACCTGTTCCCGGGCAACGTTTTGCCAGAAGGCACAATTTGGCTTCAGCACCATGTGTTGAACCCCGTGTTCTAGACTGTCCTCTGTGGTCTGAGGGCCCAGGCCTCATGCTGCCCTGGGCACGTGTGAGGCGGCCACCCTCACTTGGCCTCGTGTCCTGCCATGTGCTTCTCTGGCTTTGGATCCAGCCTAGGGACGTGGTGACATAAACACCGAACCACATCAACACAGTGGTTCATGAGAAGCCCTGGAACGGCCTCTGCAAGGGGACAGTGAGAACGGGTAGCAGGGACCCTTGTGAGGGAGGCAGCTGTGAGCAGAGCCCCTGCCAACGCTCCTCAGTGCCCTGCTCCACACCTGGGCTCAGGTGAGCTGGCAGGACTCCACTTCAGGAGGAGGGGTTCGGAGCGTGAACTACCCTCCTGACCCGCAGCTCTCAGGTGGGCATGTGAGCCCTGCCGAGGGAGCCCTACCAGCCCCACCAGCTGCCTTTTATAAAGGAGTATGGGTGGGGTGAGTCAAGGGGGTCAAAGGGTACAAACTCCAGTTATACGGTAAATAGGACTTGGGGATGTAACACACATCTCACGACTATAGATCATAAGTTAATAACCTGACAGCTGCTAGGAGAGTTCTCGGAAGGTCTCACTGCTGCACACTTGAAACACTGTAAATCAACTAGACTTCAACAACAAACCATTCCAAAAGACAAAAAAACAAAACACAGTCACATCATTACATTAAAATCACTTTAATATTCAACTTGTCTGTCACCCATCAAAACAAATTCTTTAAAAAGCATAGCTTTCATGTGAAGTATTCCATCATAAACTCAAGGACATTCAATCTCCAATTTTATTTCTAGAGTGCAGGACATGGGAATAAAATGAGTCCTACAGATAATTTGACCTTTTTATAGTAGGTACCAACGACTGAATATCTGTGGGGGTAATTTTATGATCAAAATTTACTTATGCACTTTAGTATTTCACATGAGTCCTACAGATAATTTGACCTTTTTATAGTAGGTACCAACGACTGAATATCTGTGGGGGTAATTTTATGATCAAAATTTACTTATGCACTTTAGTATTTCACATGAGTCCTACAGATAATTTGACCTTTTTATAGTAGGTACCAACGACTGAATATTTGTGGGGGTAATTTTATGATCAAAATTTACTTATGCACTTCAGTATTTCACAAACTGGTTAATCAACGCACAGAGAAATGACTCACCATTTTTAAAAAAAGTTCTCATCACCAGAAAAGAAATATGCAACTATATGTGGCAACAGATGTTAAATTTATTGTGGTGATCATTCTGCAATATTTACAAATATCAAATCATTATGTCATACACCTAAAACTAATATAATGTTATATGTCAATTATATCTCAACAACAAAAAAATCACACAAAAAAATAAAATAAAAGGAACTATACTTATCTAGGAGACTAAATCTGTGAGAATAGCCCAGAAATTCCTGGAGAAGAAGAGGAATGAGAGGCAGCTTATCTTAGCAAATATTAAAATGTGATATCTCTCGGCCTTTCGGCTAAGATCAAGTGTAAAATATAATATCAAAAATAGTATGAAAATTGGCAACAAATTTTGGGGTATGACACCAAAGGCACAGGCAACAAAAGCAAAAACTAAGTGGGAATACATCAAACTAAAAAGCTTCTACACATCAAAGGAAACCATCAACAAAATGAAAAGTCAACGTACAGGATGGAAGAAAATATCTGCAAACCATGTATCTGATAAGAGGTTACTATCCAAAATATATACGGAGTTCATACAACTCAACAGCAAAAACAAATCTAATTTAAAAGGGACAGAGAACTGAACAAACATTTTTTCAAAGAAGACATCTAAATGGCCAACAGGCACATGAAAAGGTGCTGCACTGGCTGTCAAGGAAATGCGAATCAAAACGACGCTGAGACATCCCCTCACACCCGTGAGAACGGCCATCACCAAACAGACATCAAATAACAAGCGTTGTCAAGGATGTGGACCTGTGACCTGGCGCAGCCGCTGTGGAAAGCAGTACGGAGGTTTCGCAAAAAAATTAAAAATAGAGCTACCACATGATCCAGGAATCCCATGTTTAGTCATATGTCCAAAAGGAAATGAAAACAGGATCTCAAAGAGATATCTGTAATCCCATGTTCATTGCAATATTAGTCACAATAGCCAAGACACGGAAACAACCAACCGACCTAAGCGTCCATCAACAGATTAATGAGTAAAGAAGATGTGTGATATATACATTATTCATTCATGAGGCAGAAGGACATTCTGCCATTTTCAACAAATTGGATGGACCTTGCGGCATTATGCTAAGTGAAATAAGTCCTACGCAGAGAAAGACAAACATTGTATGATATCACTTATATGTGGAATCTAAAAAAAGCCAAACTCATAGAAACAGAGAGTAGAGTGATGGCTACCAGGGGCAGGTGCTGGGGAAAACGGGGAGGTGTTGGTCTAAGGGTACAAAGATCAGTTATAGGATGAGTAAGTTCTGGGGCTGTAATGTTCAGCATGGTGACTGTGGTTAATAATACTGTATTATACGTTGGAAGTTACCCAAAGAGTAGAACTTAAATATTCTCACCACAAAAATGAAATGGGAATTATAAGTAGTGATGAAGGTGTTAGCTAACATTATGGTGGTAATCATCTTGTAATATGTGTATCAAATCAACACACTGTACACTTTAAATTTATATAATTTTATTTGTCAATTATATCTGAATAAAGCTGGAAGAAACAGTATGAAGAGGCAGACTAACGTAGGAGAAAAATCCAAAAACAGAGCAGGTATATATGAGTTTAGGACATAAGTGATATCTGTAGTCAGAACAGAAAAGTTATAATAACAAGTGATTAGAGAATAGGTCAGCAATTTGGCAAAACTTAGTTAAATCCCTAGGATACAACTCACAACCTAAAATGCCAGAAAAATCAAAAGTCTAAATGTGACAAATTTAGACCAAAGTATTAAAATAAAACAACATTTATGTCACCTTTTGATGGATGCAACTTTTCAAATGAAATCAAGACGAAATTTAAAACTTTTGGATATCACAACCAAAACTGAAACAAACTGCAAAAAAAAAAATCCATAACATGTATATAACAAAGAGTTAATGCGCCATCTACAGAGCTTATGCAAATTAGTAAGAGAACAAGGAGACTGTTTATAAGCTGAGAAGGGCCCAGTGAGTGGGAGGGACTGGAATTCCAGGACAGAAAATGGGCGGATGGACCAAGCCTGGGAGGAGAGACAAAGGGGGGACAAAGGTGGAAGTTCAAGAACAGGGTGGGGGGGAAGGGGGTGGGCGCGCTGGACACACAGAGCATATCTGTGTAAGCGCCAGAATGTCCCAGTAATACAAACCGGCGTCCTGGAAATGCCCCAGACACTTCACCGGCAGTGCTTTCCGTAACTAGCTTGTTCTTGAGGCAGGTACATTCAACAGAGATTTTCCACTCATGACTGCTTTACTGAGCACTTTTCTACAAAGACAAAAATAGCTTTATGAGACTACCTTCACTCCCCCTTAAGAGCTTCCTTAGTTACAGGCACAAAGGGAACCAGCGAAGATCTTATCTCCCACAGGCTGCCATTCTGTCTGCAGATAGCAGTTATCAGGGGCTGGCCTTGGGAGGAAGTTGCTGCAGGATGGTCCTTAGAAAACAGCGCTCAGCCTTATCTGTCAGGCTGAATTTTCGTTTACAAGGGGAAACCTAAACCAGTGCATCAGGAAAAACTAAAAGCCTTTGAAAATAATTTTCCCTTTAAAAAGACTAAGCGTTCCATGTTTGTTTGAATAAAGTGAATAATCTTAAGACCGTATCAAAATGTAAACCAATACATATTGACTTTTTAATCATACAGTAAAATACAAATGTGTCTGCAAATATAAGACAAAAGAGTTTGGGCATATATTCCGCTTAAAATGGTCAAAATAACTTGACCCCAAAACATGGATTAATGAGGTGTTTCTAACAAAGTAACTTACAAATATTTCAACACAGACATATCTCAAAATCTCACCCACTGTTGTAAGATATCTGCACCCTCACACACACACGGGCAACGTGAACTTGGCAAACACTTTGAGATCAGTTATGTCTCAATAGCTGACCTTGAGGTTATGAAAAGTGAGATCCCAATATTTCTAGACACACTGAACAGGCCTTTTGCTTGCAAATAAAATTGGGGGTGGTGGTAAATAAAAGGTCAACCAGGTTACAAATCCAGCCATTAGATATTTTTCTTACTTGTATGTGTGTCTGTGTACATGTACATATGTATGTGTATTGATAAGTAATTGGACATCTGAAAGTTACTAAGAATGGCAGGAAGCCAAAGAACCTGAGAACTGTCTAATACCACAGGGATGAAATCCTCAATATTCAACCAAAGGTTGACTCTGAGAGTCAGTGGATTAAAGTCTTCCTGTAGAAGGCAGATGGTAAACATTGTAGGGGCCCCCCGGCCTCTGTCACAATCACTCAGCTCTCACTGACGCAGGAAAATAGCCACAGACAACAGGTAAATTAATGAGCGAAGCTGGGTTCTGAGGATACTTCATTTATGGATGCTGGAATTTGAATCTCACATGATTTTCATGGGCCATGAAATCTTTTTGATTTTTTCCCAGCCATGTAAAAATGTAAAACTCTTTCTAGATTTGAGGACCACACAGACAGGTGGTGGGCAGTGGCTTGAGGACATGGGACTGTGGTACCTCCATCCCTCGAGGGTCAACAAAGGATGTGACCACGTCAATGACGAAACTGAGAATGAACGGCAGCCAACCGGTGGGAAGACCAAGAGGAGGGTCCTGGCCCTTCCTGGGGACCAGAGGCCCCTCTCCGCTCTGCTCTGGGGGTGGCCTCTGGCGCTGTCCACTTTCTGGTCTTCCCATGATGCTTTCTGATCCTTCGGTGCCACCTGCTAAAACGGCCCCAGGCGCTGACGGAGCCTTCTTCCTTCTCCAAATGTCACACAACCAGAAAGCAGGCGAGGTTTGAGATCAGGTAGAACTTTGAGCAAAACTCCATTTGTTTCTAAGTCATGTATGTGCTGCCCTACTCTGCCTTCTCTCCCATTGCAATACCGTCAATTGAACAACACGTTGTCTCATTTTTCTGTGTATCCACTTCTGTTTTGGATGGTTTTCTTAAACCCCACGACGGATATTCTGGCTCCAGTCCACTGATCGATAATGTATTGTTAAATATATCAGGTGAAGGAATGATTAAATGATGCATCTCAAATTCTGCTCACTTATCATCAAAACACTCATCAATAGCAGATGGCCAGCCAGTAGGCACGTGAAAAGATGTTCAACATTGCTAACCATCAGGGAAATGCAAATCAAAACCACAATGAGCTATCACCTCACACCTGTCAGAATGGCCATCATCAAAAAGAACACAAATAACAAATGCTGGAGAGGGTGTGGAGAAAAGGGAGCCCTCGTGCACTGTTGGTGGGAATGCAAATTGGTGCAGCCACTATGGAAAACAGTACGAGGTTCCTCAAAAAACTGAAAATAGAACTATTATTTTTTTAAAGATTTACAACATATATTTATTTTATTTTGGCTGCGCTGGGTCTTCATGGCTGTGCACAGGCTCTCTCTAGTTGTGGCGAGCGGGGGCCACTCTTCGCTGCGGTGCGTGGGCTTCTCATTGCGGTGGCTTCTCTTGTTGCGGAGCACGGGCTCTCGGCGCATGGGCTTCAGTAGCTGTGGCACGTGGGCTCAGTAGTTGTGGCTGGCAGGTTCTAGAGCACAGGCTCAGTAGCTGTGGCACATGGGCTTAGTTGCTGCGTGGCATGTGGGATCTTCCTGGACCAGGGTTCGAACCCGTGTCCCCGGCATTGGCAGGCGGATTCTTAGCCACTGAGCCACCAGGGAAGTCCTTAGCCCCCAAGTCTTAAGAGCTGCTTCTTATCACAACTATTAATAAGACTTTCACTTATATAAGCCCTTCTTATTGTAATAACTCAATATATATATTTAAATAATAAAATGTAATATAGGCATTTGCATTAAATATCTGTTCCTATTTTATTTTAGGTGGTAAGTACTCACATTTGGTAAATCCTGTACAACAATCACTACCATTTAGTGAACTCCTATTATGTGCTAAGGATGTGGTAGCTACTTCATAAACCCTTGAGCTGGGAGCATATTAACTACAATATTCACCTTCCAAGCTCACTACAAAGAGTAATGTTCTAATAATTACAACGAATGGATGAATATGTTAACTCTACAAAAGAACTAATCTCTCCACAATCAAGGGACGGCATTGAAAGTTGAATACCACCGATGTACTTCTTTTCCCCAAAGTAAGCCAGGAGCCCAGAGGAAACCCAAGGCTGTCTCACCCAGAAACAGAGCCGTCAACCTCCACAGAAAACTGCCTTTCAAGAAAAAAAGCGTAAGACAAAAAATGCATTATCGAAGGAAATTGAGTCAGTGCTTGAGTGAGAAACTAGCATTGAGTAATTACCAACCTCACTTCTTCCTGTTAAATCATCGCGAACTTCCTATCACCTCCCACAAAGAGCTCCAGTGTTCATAGAATAAACTGCCATATTTAACCTAAGATATTTGAGAAGAAGATGCTTTTTAAGAAGTTGCTTGTTCAATAATAAAGGGTAATTTTCCTGTTAAAAGTCCTGTTATACAAATGTCACAGAAAACGGAAGTGACTTTCCTGGCTTGCATATTTTGTAACACCTGAGTTCATACAAATACTCTATGTTATTTTATGAGATGACTAAACTGCTTAACGATTCCCTGAGGATCTCAACTCAAAGTCCGTAATTAAAATTGGTGTGACTAATAAAGTGGTTTAATTTGGAAACAATTATAGACAGGGCAGATGAAATAACAAAAGGGTCAATGCCTGAAGCGTTATGGTGCCACTTGGACAGTTTCCAAAGCGCTCACAGCCACCAACAAAAAGTTAAAGCACCTGAGAGGAAGAGTTATAACCGAGTGAACTTAGAAGACGATTCGCTGTCCAGGACCCCTGTGTGGAAGGCCACCCTTCGGGCAAACGTTCAAAACGTTTGATTCCACACCACGGGGCTGGTGTGAAAGGAGGTTGTGTGGCCGGGGAAGCCAAACCAACACCACGGGTTCCAGGTGGGGCTCAGTGGAGCTGCCGGAAGTCAGTCTGCTTCTGTGGGGACGGAAATAGTCACTTGGTGAGTTTCCTCATCCTTAAAATGAGGAAGTTAGAGCCTACAGGGCTGGGTCCTTCCCAGCTCTGAAATTCTGTCAACTCTAAGGCTACAACAGGAGACTATTCGGACCAGTTGGCAGTTAGCAGAACAATGGTCCTGAGATACTCCTGCGTCGTTGTTAACCATAGAAAAACACCACAACTCTAAATGCCCATCTATATGCAGATGACTTAACAGGCGACGATGCTTGCCAGCTGTTGAAAAGGATAATGGAGAGTTACCTCCAAGACACGCTGTTGAGGGAAAAGCAAGCTGCAGTTATAATAATTATATGAATCCTCTCAAAATACTGCTGTATACTTCATATAACCAAATATATGTTTCTGCAATAAGAAGAAAACCCACTCTAGAGACAGGTATGCTTGGTAGGATGGGAATTTTAGGGCAGGAGCACACTCTATGGTCCAGCAGAATTTCACCTTATCTGTAATGTTTATATTTTGACAAGGACATGATATTCAAATAATCATGAAAAATAACTTGCATCTAGGGTATCTGCCATGTAATTTTAGCCACCCTAAGGCTTCAGTGGTCCAGGTTTATTTGGGAGCTTGGTCCTAAGGAACTGGCCTCCCGCTGGGCTCTCAGGCTCTCTCTCTGGCAGCACCTGCCTCTGGAGCAGCTTCTCCAAGCAGATGTGGAGCCCAGGAGAGGATGTACAGCCCAGCTACTGGGACCCGGCCCACAGCACCCACTCTGGCCAGCAGGGAGCCCCTGGAGATGGACAGAGCCTGGGTCATGGTCAGTTAGGAACCTCCCGGGCAGTTGAGGGACCTTGAGGGTGGGAGAGCGTGTGAACGGGGTCTTGGATGAGCCTGGAGGACTTTGGGGCCCTGTGTTTGATGGAGAAGAAACTGCAGAGCAGGCATCCAGGTTTGGAGTCAGGACCCCCGGTCCGAGCCCTGCACTGACTAGCAGAGGCTTGGGCATGTGGTGTGGATTCTCTGAGAGCCAGTCTCCTCATCTGGAAAACATGGATAATCATGACCACATTTGTACTTCACACGGTAGGTTTGGGAATCAATGAGACAGGAACATCAGCTGTAGACTGTACAGCGCTTTAACTATGCACCTGTAACAAAATACTGACTTCCCCAAAGACTTCAATATTGTTTAAAGCCACAACTGTCACTACAGAGTAAAGGGAAGCCAACAAAAGAAGAGCTGGCAGGTATGATGCCAACACCCTGGTGAGTCAGGCAGGATTACAGGGAGGAACAGTGGAGGTGGGCAGGTATCAATGGACTAAACAAACAGTCTTGCAGCCGATGAAAATCTCCCACGTTGCCCATCAGGACACACAGGCAACTTCATGTAGTGGGTGAGGGAGCAGACGCTGCAGTCAGATGCTCAGGTTCAAGTTCCATGTCCACCTATCACTAGCTGTGTGACCTTGGGCAAATTACTTAACCTCTCTGATCTTTGGTTTCCTCCTCTGTAAAATGTAATGATAGTATGACCTCATAAGTTGTTGTGAGGATTAAATAAGTTACTACTGATAACGTACTCAGAACAGTGCCTGGCGCGTACATAACAAGTACTGTACTGTATAGTCATTTGTGAAATAAACAGGACAAAACCTCGGTCTTCACGCCCACCACCAGGATGTCCACTACCGAGACCATCTGGACTTTCTTGTACGTTCCCAAGGTGCTTTGTAGCTGATTAAGTACATTTACATGCAGCATCCCATATGGGCAGCCTTGTGCCACTCATGGTTTCCTGCTGTTTCCCACTGGCTACCCTGGTTGGCGGATACTTGGTAAGGCTGGGTTTTAAAGTGCCTTGTGAGAACATTCATTCATTCAAACGTTGCAAGGCTCTTTGCTGGGAGCTGCAGAGGACAGAAAGTGGTGGAAGTTACAGGGGTTTTCACGGGGCCGACGATGTAGAAAGGAGCTCTGTCATCTTTGGAGAGAATCTGATTATGGGCAGCCGGTGGTTTTCGTTTCCAGCTCTGTCTTTCACCACCCAGTGAAGACAGTTACAAAAGGAATTGTACCTCCAGCCCGGCATCGCTTCCCCGCAGGGGGCACACGTGTCCAGGCCCTTCTCTGCATCTCTCCATTCTCAAGTCCCTCTCTCACCAAGGATTTTTTTTTTTTAAAGAGGGTGTTAAAAAAAAAAAAAAAAACTTCTAGAAGATGTAGCTTTTTTTATTTTTTTGCGGTACGCGGGCCTCTCACTGTTGCAGCCTCTCCCGTTGCGGAGCACAGGCTCCGGACGCGCAGGCTCAGCAGCCATGGCTCACGGGCCCAACCGCTCCGCGGCATGTGGGATCTTCCCGGACCGGGACACGAACCCGTGTCCCCTGCATCGGCAGGCGGACTCTCAACCACTGCGCCACCAGGGAAGCCCGAAGATGTAGCTTTTTAAATGGCTTTTTGTTTTCTGAGCAAAAATCACATGTGAACATGTCAGAACTGCTTAAAAACTAAAGGATAGTGTGCTCTCCTCATAGTGCTGGTTGATCCCAGTCGATCTGCGGATGAGTCCTTTCCCCCAAGGCAGAACCCCAAGGAAAGGCCAGCACACAGAGCTGCTCTGGGCTGTTTCCCTGGATGGCAATGGAATTAGCAGAACTGGGAGCTCAAAGTAAGCCCCTTCTTTGTTTTGCAACTTCTGTCCATCAGCTGAGCCACTTGCCTTCAGGGGCCGCCAACTCCGAGCAGAAAGGCAGTGCCAGAGACCCCCGTCCTTCCATCCAAAAACAGCCCTATCGCTACTACACGGCTCTGCCCGCCAGTACACGGCCCTGCCCGCCAGTACACGGCCCTGCCCGCCACTACACGGCTCTGCCCGCCAGTACACGGCCCTGCCCGCCAGTACACGGCCCTGCCCGCCTCTACACGGCCCTGCCCGCCAGTACACGGCCCTGCCCGCCAGTACACGGCCCTGCCCGCCGCTACACGGCCCTGCCCGCCAGTACACGGCCCTGCCCGCCAGTACACGGCTCTGCCCGCCGCTACACGGCTCTGCCCGCCAGTACACGGCCCTGCCCGCCAGTACACGGCTCTGCCCGCCAGTACACGGCCCTGCCCACCAGTACACGGCTCTGCCTGCCAGGATGCCACCGGAGTAGTTAACTACCCATTTCACACATATAGTCGTTAGAACAGTCGATTTTATTTGGAATGTCATAGCAGAGTAAATATAAAATATAGTAAGAAAATAAAACTGAGACAAGATATAATCAGAAAAAACCCCAGAAAATATAAGCAGAATAAATCAGGAGGCGCTGGTTTCCTCAGAGTCTATCTAGTTCTGAAACACTGGACTGCCCAGAAAGGCAATATACATTTTGGGTACTGGTTACACGGAAGTAGGGAATGGTTCAGAGATCCCCACAGGTCATTCCAAATTCTGGCTCTGTGTTCTAACCTGTTTTCAAAGTCATGTCAGGGCACGCATGCACGTAGAGGTCAGAGATCCCACTTCTTTTCTTCAAGGGGAAGGAAGGGTTGACAACGGATTTAAGGTGGAGGAGTGTTGTGCAAGGTCCAGCAGACATTCAACAAAGCAGGTAAAAAGGAAGAAATGGAGGGGCAGTGGGGACGGGGAAACAGAGGCAAAGCTCGTAGGAAGCCTCACCACATCTTAGGTTCCTCTTTTGGTCGTGAGGACAAGTGCGTCATGGCTCTAAAAACACCTGTGCCGCATCCCGAGGCACCAGCTGACCACTGGGTCATATACCATGGAGCTGAGCACCGTCTATCAACCATCTGACGGGAGTAAAATGCTCATTCGATTTGGGTTCACTGTTGGTTCTTTTATCATCCTTTCTCTGCAGTTCTAGAAGAAAAATGCCAGGACCCCTTTCAGTTGGGGCTGCCTGAAGTCTGTTGTGGCCAGAAAGCTTTTTCACTTTCTCTGATCTCGTCCTCCGAAACATCTGGTGCTCTGTGCTTCCCTTTTGGAGATTTGCCCTTCTTCCGTCTACTGAGATTTTACTTTCAATTATTCTTCAGTTTCTGTGGGATCAACCACTTCATTTTCAGTTCGTGAATCCTGTTCCTTTCTGCATTTCTGGAGTAATTTCAGCCACTCTCCTTCGAGCAGCCCCACTCCTCATGACTCCACGTGGCACCGACCCCTCCCACCGTGGTCCATCCCTGTACTGGGGTCCTGGGGAAGATCTCCATGCTGACCGCAATCTTCTGGGCCTGTATTCCCAGGGCGAATTACAGAGACGTTCTGTAAAGATGAACAGTACAAGGGCCTAGAATACTGTCTGAATAGGGACCAGATAAGGTAGTACAAAATCACAGGTGAGTTAGGGAAGGTGTGCCTTCAGGAGGACCCAGCTCAGTGTTAAGAGCCTAGGCCGTGGCCAAGGGTCCTGTCCCTGGCTCGGTGAAGAATCTCCAAGGTCCCCCTTCTGAAAAGTAAAACCCTAACTCCTCAGGACCAATGAGACGCCACGTGGACGCATACAAACCTACCGATACATACACGTGTGTGTGATGTAGACATGAAGAGAGAGACAGAGAGAGAAATCCACACCGGGAAACAGACTCCACCTGCCTTTGAAGCATCCACAAAGCATACTAGGGAAAGGTACTCTGACTCTGTCCTCAGAGAAAAGCTCTGTCATTGCCTAAAAGTAGCCTCCGTTCAGACCGTAGTCTCTGATCACAGCGTATTCTCTGATCACAAATAATGCCCTCACTTTTTTTTCATTTTCCTTCTGCAATTTGACTCCAGCTGCCCCCTTGAAGAACGGACACCAGCCCCCTGGAGCTGCTGGCGGTCCCCAGGGTGCAGGGTGATGACAGGTGGATCTGACACACTCTGGGGGCAAGGAGAGTGCTGGGGAGACCAACGTATCCCAACAGAGGCGAGCTGGAATTTCCTAACTTGGGGATTCTTTGCTCTTGTATTTTTAGCAGGTTTTGCTTCGTGACTTTTGACGCTGCTGCTTGATTTATGGCTTCATGACAGTTAGAACTTCATTATCGATTGTACCTTTATCGTCACGACGAGTGTCCTTTAATGTCCTTGACTTGAACCTTCTTTGTTATGCATCTTGCAGACTTTGCTTCCCTTTTTATTTGAAATCCTTTTAGTCCAGACTTTTAGAGTCAGTCTTTCACAGATACACTATTTAGGATGCATTTTTTAAATACAAATAGGTAGGTTTTGTTTTTTCACTTAATCTGAGAATGTTTTAAATGTATGTTTAACCCATTTATATTTTTTGAAATGACAGCTATGCTAGGTCTTAATTTTGTTGTCATTTTTCATATTATGTTTCTCGGTTTTCCTGTTTCTTTTGTTTTCTGAGTTTTGTGCTTTGTTACCTTGGACCAACGTGTTTTAATTAAACAGTTTTATGATAAATGTAAACATTTATCCCTGATTCATCAACCTTAGACAGACTCCCTTGGTGACCTAGTTCGAAAGACAAACATATTTGCTTACTTCCTCCACCTCCTCTCTACCTTTCATTTCTGGTTTATTAAATCACAATATTTAATTTTTCTAGTAATTCAATAACTTTATGCTTGATTTATCAACTTATTAACATTGCACCATTACCTGAGTTCTCCTTTATTTTAAAAAATGTCTCAAGGGAAGGGATATGGGGATATATGTATACATACAGCTGATTCACTTTGTTATACAGCAGAACACAACATTGTAAAGCAATTATACTCCAATGAAGATGTTAAAAAAAAAGTCTCAATTTTCCTTATCTTTGAAGACAACCTAGGTTCAGAACTACATTTTTATGTATTATGCCACATGTTTTCTCTTTTAAACATAACATTTGGAAAAACTGTATGTATTATAGCATCCTAAATTCTACAACTTATTTTTTAATCTTTATTTATAATATATTGAGGTGACCAACTTGTTGAAAATTATGACTGAAAATCATCTGAGATAACCTGAACATTCAGATAATGGTTTAAGAATCTTACATATCAAAAGACAAATATTCGGGCTTCCCTGGTGGCGCAGTGGTTGAGAGTCCGCCTGCCGATGCAGGGGACACGGGTTTGTGCCCCGGTGCGGGAAGATCCCACATGCCGCGGAGCAGCAGGGCCCGTGAGCCATGGCCGCTGAGCCTGCGCGTCCGGAGCCTGTGCTCCGCAACGGGAGAGGCCACAACAGCGAGAAGCCCGCGTATGGCAAAAAAAAAAAAAAAAAAGACATATTCAAACTTGTATTTGATTTAAAAAATTGATGGTGAACATGAGCAACTCTTGACTTGCTTCCACATCCTATTATGAGCAAACTTTGTCTTAGCTCTCTCAAGACCTACATCTTGTTAGGTGCTAAAACTGCCTTTTATGCCTAAGTTACTGGAAGTAGAATACTTGCAGTCTTTGAAGGCACCATCACAGAATTCATGTAACTGTGATGGTCACACACAACTGAGGACAGTCAATCCTCTATCAAAGTGTGTGACCAAAGCCCTAAAAGGAAAACTCCCCTTTCTGAGTGCAAACGTCCTACGAACACGTTGAGGTTGGTTGGTTGAGCTTGGCTGCGACAGGCTGTGCCTTTCTCTCTCTCCCCTATTCTAGGGCCACGTGGAGGAGCCAGGGTTTGCTTTTATACACATTGTCCATTTATGTATCAAGCTTTTATTCAAGCTCAGAATCTGACAGCCCTGCTCTTCTGCTGTTGAGCACTTAGATCAGGAGAGTTGAAGGAGGGAAAGACCCACTCACAGGGGAGAGGAAGCAGGCGACGGTCTCCGGCAAAGTGGCGGAAGTGCTGGGGCAGAGGCCAGGGTTGCTCCCTGGAGAAAGAAGGCGGCCAGACAGCTGGACGTGCTGGACGTCCTGCAGGACACAGACTCAGGCTGGAGCGAGAGCAGGTGGCAGGGTGTCCTTTCCATTGTGTCTCCTCATTTATTTCGGCTCAAGTACCTCTGAAACCCCCGAGATGAGCCGCCTTCCTGCTGCTGGTCCTAGAAGTGCCGAGAGGTGCCCAGCGTCCCAGTCACTCTCAAGAGGAGACCCGGGCTCTTGCCACAGAGAAGGCCAGGGCCGTGCGGCGCGAGCCGCCGGTTACTCGTCCCCCACCCTCGGGTCTTCTGGACTCTCCCACGCCCACCCCGCCTGCTGCTCCCGACTCTGCTCTGTCCCGGCCCTGGCACCTGCATCCACTGGTGTCCCTTCTAGTTACGATTCCAGGCAGCCCTGCCCATCCGAGTCCACCCCCCACTGCACCACCCGCTTTGCCCCTTTGCTCAGCAGGCTCTGACGCCTCATCTGCCTTTCCCGATGGCCCCCCGAGCCCAGCTCTCGCCCCAGCGACCTCTCGACTTCTTCTGATGCCCCTCGACTTCCTCCTGCCCTCTCACCATGCTTCCACCACCTCAGTCCTTTACGGCCCCTCCCCTCCCCAGGGGTGACCCCTGCTGCTCACCCTGGGGACATCCATCCAGTGATGTGGCTTCTACTGCCACTTACATGTCAAAAATCCATCTTCTCCCTCAAGATGCCATTCAAGTCCTCAATTCTAAAATCTGCATTTCTAAATGTGACCTGGAGACTCGGGAAGAAAGTACCCCAGAAATCTCGAAAGCAACACGTCTGACAATAAACTTACCTCCTTCCCCCTAAATAGATTTCCTATCTTAAGTAGCATCACAGTTTCCCCGCTCGCCCAGGCTAAAGACTGGGGTCTGATTTGGGGCTCTTGCTTTTGCACTATTGCATTCCATTAGTCATAAACGCTTCTCAAGTCTACCCGCGAGGCTCTAACACGCACGTGTCCCCAGCCATGCTGTCCTCCAGCCCCCCTCCCCCCGCCCATCTCACCTGGGCACTGACCTGGAGTCCAGACTCCTGGGTTCCTGAAATAGGGAAGTAAGTGCTCTATCCATTTTGCCAAATGAATGAACTGAATGTGTGCGAAGTCCAGGGATAATAAATTCCCATCTGCATCCAGCACTTCTCAACCTCTAAGCACTCAGGAAGTGCACGCCTGTGCAAGTTGACTCTTCCCCAGCAGTGTTCCCGCCGCAGTCGCTGACGTTGCCACACTCAGCGACCTTACCCCCATGAGGCAGAAACCCTGGCAATGGGCAAGCCGTCTGACTCCCCTGTGCTGCAGGACCCTGACCAAGTGGGACCCAGGGGAGCTGACAGCAAAGAGAACCACTTCTCCTTCCACGAGCAGGTCCCCTTGCACATGGACAAACAAGGAAAAACTTCTTTTATTATAAAAGGAAAAAGCTCTCCCCTTCAAAAGTGGTGCTCAGCTTTCTAATGCAGGCATCTGATACACAAGGATGACCTGGACCGACTTGACAGGCTGCTTCATTCCCTGAACATTGAGCCTGCTGGAGCGTCTCTGCTCATGCCTCCCTGTTGGAAGCGTCCCTAGGGGTGGAGAGAACATAATGTAAACACAGCGTTTGCTTGCTATCTGAAATAAGTGTCTTTCTTAATATGCCAGATAAAATTAAAAGTACGTTGCAGGTAGCTTCAAGACGGCGGAGGAGTCAGACGTGGAGATCCCCTTCCTCTCCACAAATACACCAGAAATACATCTACACGTGGAACAACTCCTACAGAACACCCACTGAACGCTGGCAGAAGACCTCAGACTTCCCTAAAGGCAAGAAACTCCCCACATACCTGGGTAGGGCAAAAGAAAAAAAGAAAACACAGACAAAGAATAGGGACGGGACCTGCACCAGTGGGAGGGAGCTGCGAAGGAGGAAAGGTTTCCACACACTAGGAAGCCCCTTCGCGGGCGGAGACTGCGGGTGGCGGAGAGAGAAGCTTCGGAGCTGCGGAGAAGAGCACAGCAGCAGGGGTGCAGAGGGCAAAGCGGTGAGATTCCCGCACAGAGGATCGGCGCCGACCAGCACTCACCAGCCTGAGAGACTTGCCTGCTCCCCCACTGGGGCTGGCAGGGCTGAGAGCTGAGGCTTGGTCTTCGGTCGGAGCGCAGGGAGAGGACTGGGGTTGGCGGCATGAACACAGCCTTCAGGGGGTTAGTGTGCCACGGCTAGCCGGGAGGGAGTCCGGGGAAAAGTCTGGACCTGCCAAAGAGGCAAGAGACCATTGTTTCGGGGTGCACGAGGAGAGAGGATTCAGAGCGCTGCCTAAACGAGCTCCAGAGACGGGCGCGAGCCGCGCTAAAAGTGCGGACCCCAGAGACGGGCATGAGACGCTAAGGCTGCTGTTGCCGCCACCAAGAAGCCTGTGTGCGACCACAGGTCACTCTCCACATGTCCTTTCCCGGGAGCCTGTGCAGCCCGCCACTGCCAAGGTCCCGGGATCCAGGGACAACTTTCCCGGAAGAACGCACGGCACACCTCAGGCTGGTGCAACGTCACGCCGGCCTCTGCCGCCGCAGGCCCGCCCCGCACTCCGTGCCCCTCCCTCCCCCCCGGCCTGCGTGAGCCAGAGCCCGCAGATCAGCGGCTCCTTTAACCCCGTCCTGTCTGAGCTAAGAAGACGCCTTCCAGTGACCTACATGCAGAGGCGGGGCCAAATCCAAAGCTGAGTCCCGGGAGCTGTGAGAACAAAGAAGAGAAAGGGAAATCCCTCCCAGCAGCCTCAGGAGCAGTGGATTAAAGCTCCACCATCAACCTGATGTACCTGCATCTGTGGAGTACATGAATAGACAACGAATCACCCCAAATTGAGGAGGGGGACTTTGGGAGCAACTGTAGACTTGGGGTTTGCTTTCTGCATCTAATTTGTTTCTGGTTTTATGTTTATCTTAGTTTAGTACTTAGAGCTTATTATCATTGGAAGATTTGTTTATTGATTTGGTTGCTCTTTTCTTTTTTAAATATATATATATATTTTTTCTTTTTCACCTTTTGTGAGTGTGTATGTGTGTGCTTCTTTGTATGATTTTGTCTGTAGCTTTGCTTTTACCATTTGTCCTAGGGTTCTCTCTGTCCGTTTTTGTTCTTTTTTTTTTCTTTTTAGTATAGTTAATAGTGCTTGTTATCATTGGTGGATTGGTTTTTTGGTTTGGTTGCTGTCTTCTTTCTTCCTTTCTTTCTTTCTTTCTTTTTTTTATTACTTTTTAATTTTTAATAATATTTTTCATAATATATTTTTTATTTTAATAACTTTATTTTATTTTTCTTTCCTTCTTTCTTTCTTTTTTTTCCTCCCTTTTCTTCTGAGCCGTGTGGCTGACAGGGTCTTGGTGCTCTGGCCGGGTGTCAGGCCTGAGCCTCTGAGATGGGAGAGCCGAGTTCAGGACACTGGTCCACCAGAGACCTCCCGGCCCCACATAATATCAAATGGAGAAAGCTCTCTCAGAGATCCCAAACTCAATGCTAAGACTCAGCTCCACTCAACGACCAGCAAGCTCCAGGGCTGGATGCCCCATGCCAAACAACTAGCAAGACAGGAACACAACCCCACCCATTAGCAGAGAGGCTGCCTAAAATCATAATAAGTTCACAGACACCCCAAAACACGCCACCGGACATGGTCGTGCCCACCAGAAAGAGAAGATCCAGCCTCATCCACCAGAACACAGGCACCAGTCCCCTCCACCAGGAAGCCTACACAACCCACTGAACCAATCTTAGCCACTGGGGACAGACACCAGAAACAACGGGAACTACGAACCTGCAGCCTGCGAAATGGAGACCCCAAACCCAGTAAGTTAAGCACAATGAGAAGACGGAGAAACACACATCACATGAAGGAGCAAGGTAAAAACCCACCAGACCTAACAAATGAAGAGGAAATAGGCAGTCTACCTGAAAAAGAATTCAGAGTAATGACGGTAAAGATGACCCAAAATCTTGGGAATAGAATGGAGAAAATACAAGAAATGTTTAACAAGGACCTAGAAGAACTAAAGAGCAAACAATGATGAACAACACAATAAATGAAATTAAGAATTCTCTAGAAGGAATCAATAGCAGAAAAACTGAGGCAGAAGAATGGATAACGGACCTGGAAGATAAAACAGTGGAAATAACTACCGCAGAGCAGAATAAAGAAAAAAGAATGAAGAGAATTCAGGACAGTTTCAGAGAACTCTAGGATAACATTAAATGCACCAACATTCAAATTACAGGGGTCCCAGAAGAAGAAGAGAAAAAAAAAAAGGGGGCTGAGAAAATATTTGAAGAGATTATAGTTGAAAACTTCCCTAATATGGGAAAGGAAATAGTCAATCAAGTCCAAGAAGCACAGAGAGTCCCATACAGGGTAAATCCAAGGAGAAACATGCCAAGACACATATTAATCAAACTATCAAAAATTGAATACAGAGAAAAATTATTAAAAGCAACAGGGAAAAACAACAAATATCATACAAGGGAATCCCCATAAGGTTAACAGCTGATCTTTCAGCAGAAACTCTGCAAGCTAGAAGGGAGTGGCAGGACAGAATTAAAGTGATGAAAGAGAAAAACCTACAACCAAGATTACTCTACCCAGCAAAGATCTCATCCAAATTCGATGGAGAAATTAAAACCTTTACAGACAAGCAAAGCTAAGAGAATTCAGCACCACCAAACCAGCTTTACAACAAATGCTAAAGGAACTTCTCTAGGCAGGAAACACAAGAGGAGGAAAAGACCTACAATAACAAACCCAAAACAATTAAGAAAATGCTAACAGGAACACACATATCAATAACTACTTTAAATGTAAATGGATTAAATACTCCAACCAAAAGACATACTGGCTGAATGGATACAAAAACAAGACCCCTATATATGCTGTCTACAAGAGACCCACTTCAGACCTACCGACACAAACAGAATGAAAGTGAGGGGATGGAAAAAGATATTCCATGCCAATGGAAATCAAAAGAAAGCTGGAGTAGCAATTCGCATATCAGACAAAATAGACTTTAAAATAAAGACTATTACAAGAGACAAAGAAGGACACTACATAGTGATCAAGGGATCAATCCAAGAAGAAGATATAACAATTTTAAATATTTATGCACCCAACATAGGAGCTCCTCAATACATAAGGCAAACGCTAACAGCCATAAAAGGGGAAATCGACAGTAACACAATCATAGTAGGAGACTTTAACACCCCACTTTCACCAATGGATATATCATCCAAAATGCAAATAAATAAGGAGACACAGCTTTAAATGATACACTAAACAAGATGGACTTAATTGAAATTTATAGGACACTCCATCCAGAACCAACAGAATACACTTTCTTCTCAAGTGCTCATGGAACGTTCTCCAGGATAGATCATATCTTGGGTCACAAATCAAGCCTTGGTAAATTTAAGAAAATTGAAATTGTATCAAGTGTCTTTTCTGACCACAACGCCATGAGACTAGATATCAATTACAGGAAAAAAACCGTAAAAAATACAAACACATAGAGGCTAAACAATACATTACTAAATAACCAAGAGATCACTGAAAAAATCAAAGAGGAAATCAAAAAATACCTAGAAACAAATGACAATGAAAACACAATGACCCAAAGCCTATGGGATGCAGCAAAAGCAGTTCTAGAGGGACTTTATAGCAATACAATCCTACCTGAAGAAACAAGAAACATCTCAAATAAACAACCTAACCTTACACCTAAAGCAATTACAGAAAGAAGAACAAGAAAACCCAGAAGTTAGCAGAAGGAAAGAAATCATAAAGATCAGATCAGAAATAAATGAAAAAGAAATTAAGGGGGGCTTCCCTGGTGACACAGTGGTTGAGAGTCTACCTGCTGATGCAGGGGACACGGGTTCGTGCCCCGGTCCAGGAAGATCCCACATGCTGCGGAGCAGCTAAGCCCGTGAGCCAGAGCCGTTGAGCCTGCGCGTCCAGAGCCTGTGCTCCACAACGGGAGAGGCCACAACAGTGAGAGGCCCGTGTACAGCAAAAAAGAAAAAAGAAAAAAGGATGCTATCTCTACATTAATTCTTTTTATTATCCACTGGACTTCTAGAGCAATTTAAATGAAACTTTCATTATTTTTAATGAGGATAAAGTTCTGCCATTTCTGTCCAGGAATCTCAGGATTGAAAAAAACACAGAGGCCATCTAGATGCATTTTAGATACAAAACCCCCTTTAGGATGGCCCTTCCCTAGCATCACTCAGGTACCTGCTCTTCAAAAAGAGCCAAGAACGGGGAGTCCATTGTCTCTGGAGGTAACTCCAGCCCTGGCTGTGATGGTGGAGCTGCGACCCTGCTCTAAAACTGACTGGCTCCCCCCGACCCCTTCTCCACATCTGTTCCTGTCTTACCCACTGGACCTGAACAGAATAAACTTAACTGGGTCCCCACGTTAGCACCTCAAAGATTCTAGCCCCGCCACGCATTCTAGCCCCCCAACCACAATGTTTATAAAACCTGTCGCCAGGCCCCTTCCTCACGATTCTGGTGACTTTGGGGTGTTCTCCATCGTGCCAAGTGTCCTTAGAGCTTTCTGCATCTTGCTCGTGGCTCAGACACACCACTAAGGGCAGCATCCAAGCAATAAACGTTATGGATCATGAAAAATGATTTCTTAAGTAGAAGAGAACTTAGTAACTAAATATACTACACTTTTGGCCAACCATGAAAAGAAAACGTACCCAACTTTCCCAGTTCTGCCATGCAGTCACGAGAGAACTTGATCGATCCTATTATTCATCCGGAGCACGGTCTTATTTTGATTAAGAAAGTTTACAGGGTTCTTCTGATATTTTTTAATTAAAATTTTAAAACTTATCTTTGTTCTCTGAATGATAGTTTTTAGAAGTTTTACTCTCTCAAGCCTTTGATTCCTTTCTTGAGAGACAATTATTTGCTAAGTAATTTACACGGTCATCTTATTTGACCTTCAAAGTGACCCGAGGTCCTCACATACCAGTTGTGCACCCTGGTCTCGGGGAGGTGGGGACGTGCCGGCCACACAGTCGGCGGGGAAGCTCCCACTCTCAGGAGAGCTGGGCCCTCTCGGGTGCTCAAGCTTCAGCTGTCGACAAGCCGGATGCGATCTTCACTACAAATATTTACTTGAATGACCCGGTAAGGTTACTAGTCTCCGAGGTTTGGAAGCGGGGTCCCGTTCCTGTCTGCCGCGGAGGGTGGCACGCCCACGTGCCGTGCTGTCCTAGGACAACTGTGGGGCGGGACAGTAAAGGTTGAGAGGGACAGCAAAGTCATCAGCTGTGGCTTTGGTTTCATTTCTAATAAAGTCTATAAACACAGATACAGTATTTTCTTAATGGAAGTTTATTAAAAAGTTACTGGGATTTCTGACCCCTTCCTCTTGACTGACTAGCCCGACAAGCTACTCGGAATCAGTGTAGCCTGCGGGAAGGGCAACCTTGACCTTCCTTACAGAGCTGTAGAGCATCGGACAGGAAGGCACAGTGGAGATCGCAACCGCACGTCTTAAACCATCCAGGCTGTCTTCGTGAGAAAGGATGTGAGCATGTCTATAGGCTCAGTGGGTGCACCGATAGAAAGGGAGAACTTTGGTGATACAGGAGAGGTGGGAAAATGAACAAAATAAGGTTTCAAAGGATGCTGCAGGGTAGGGCAGAGCTCCCGCGTTAGGGGGTGTGCACCTCAAATAGGAAGAGGGCCCCTGGTCGCAGAGGCTGTGCACAGTAAGTGAACGTGGGTCCAGGCAAGGATTCATTCATTAAGAGAGACAGGAAGTTGAGGTCATCTGACGGACTGCAAATGGATTGCTATTTTCTCCAACAATAGGAGGTGAGGCCATCTGTTTAGAAGTTGGGGGGCCTTGAAGAGAGATGACAGTTTCAGGGGGCCCCTGACAAACAGGCAAGAGAGTGGCGCGTGGCTTGAGCTCGAGGACAAGAGATTAGCTGTTCTTCTTCCTGCTCTTTTCCAATGCCTTTAACAGTACGCGATCACTCTTACCACCCAGTTTTCTCTTTCTCTTTAGCAGAGGTCTGAGCTTTTGACCTGGGCCCTTTGGAGTGAGTGTTTACACTGCAGTGGGTTACAGTTTCCTCCCGAAGCGGCATCTACTCCAGCGCCAGGTAAATGGGTTCCTCCTCCCCTTGCTCAGACTCCAGGACACAGATAGGAGGCGTCGGCAATCGCATCAGCATCTTACACTTCAGGAGGACGCCACTACTCTGTGCGCATGAGCATCGAGTCATAAAGCAATTAGGAGGTTCCAGCTGTCATTTCCTTTATGTGCCAATTAACTCAGTCATTATTCATTAAGGGTGTTAAGAGACCTAATGAACTTCCACACAGGTACACGGGCCCTGCCAGCACCGCCAGAGTAGCCGATGACAGGCGTGCTTTCACACTTGCTCACAGGAACGAGAGCGTGTGCTGCTGAACTCAGCACACCTGACAGGGATGCTGAGCCAGTGCTGAGCGAAGCCGTGCTTTATTTGTACAGCAGTTCCGCTTTCGGGGGTATTTAAATATTTTATAAATTTGTCTCGTGAAATATTAAGCAACCTCACCTTTCTCATGACAGCCTTTTCATACACAGAACGATAAAATATCGCAGATTTGAAAAGTTCCTATATCCTTGTTTCCACAATCGGTAGAACGTTACTCCAACAGAAAGGAGTCTCAGGTTACAAACTATAGAACTCTGCACCTATACCCTTGTGCAACCTTACATTCAGTTTCTAAGTCTCGGTTCACAGCAAGACGATCTCGGATTAAATTCCCATCTATCTGAAAGAACGCTGAGAAGTCCTTTCGCTCGTGCGTATGGGAGAGCCATCGACAGCGCAAGGAACACTGGCAAGGACTGTCCTTTGTTCCCCAGCCGCTCTGCTTTAGGCACATGCCATAGATGCACAAGGAAATGTGTTAATGGCAATGATTTGCAACACAAAATAATAATAACACCAAAAAAGGAAAAAATCCTGAATGTCTACAGATGAGAGAACTGATAAAAATACCCTCAGGATGGAGTAGTCTACGTTTACGGGGACACTGCAACAGAGAGCTCTGGAAAGCTGAGAGAGAGGCAGCATCATGTGTGATTTATGGGTACAAATTGAATCCCACTGAAAAATGTACTGACTGTTTTATTAAAAATATGTAGGTTCCCCAATGATAAACTTCATGGTAAAACTCCCTGAAACAGCCAGACCCATCAACAAATGCAGAACAACCAATTTTCTAGTTGTTTACCACTGAAATGACATTAATCATATACAAATAATTTGGAAATTAAATCAGCACATGTGACATTATCTCTGTTACCTTCGGAAAATTCTTGAGGCTCGTGGACCTAAAGACATCTGTACTTCACAAATGACATTAATCATATACAAATAATTTGGAAATTAAATCAGCACATGTGACATTATCTCTGTTACCTTCGGAAAATTCTTGAGGCTCGTGGACCTAAAGACATCTGTACTTCACATCTAACAAGACAGGGCTGGAGTTACTTGGCTCAAAACATATTCAACCCACGGAGTCCTGCTGCTCTGTTCTTTTCCGGACGTTACTTCAAAGCAGTGATCTCTGCTGAGATTTTCCTCAAGAGCCACACACAGTGATTTTACACAGAAGAGCACATCGTCACCGTGTACCACCTGCACACTACTCTCAGGTGAGTCCCAAATTAAAATTGTATTTCTGCCACCACTGCCATCTCAATGGAATCAACAGAATGGACTCTGTAATGTTTTTGCTGGTTTTTTCTTCCAATTCCTTTTCATTTGGCAGTAAAATTTACCCAAATTCAAGGAACAGGCACAGAATATCCAGGTTGCCTGTAGTGGGGAAGGTCAAGACCACTCAAAAATTCTTCTTGGTCACAAGAAAAATCCATTCCACATACGCAAAACACTAAAAACGCTAAAATATCATCTACAGCTTATCCCGTCAAAACAGCAGTCCTGTTGCTCTGCCAGCCCCCCTGGGCTCAGCCCCCTACCCCACCCCCGATCCCGGCACAACCCCTGCGGATGATCAGTTTGTGGGCGCAGGCTCTCTGTGGAGGGGGCGGTGCAGCTAACTGATGAGGGGAATCTCAGAGGGAGTAGAAGCCTTTTTCTTCCAGTTAGAAAGTTCATGAACCACAGCCTAGCTGACAGTTATAATGGCAAGAGGAAACGCAAAATACCTCCTGGCAGATTTGACCAAATTGGAAAATCCCTGAAGACCTGTACTTCCAGAACCAGACTGATTAAAGGGAGGGAAGACAGGAAGGGGAGGAGGGGGAGGGAACGGAAGAGAAGGCAAGAGAGATCGACCTAACAGGGGCAACAGGATAGACGAGGCAGGTTGTCCTATTGCCGGGAAGGTTCTAGACTTTGAGAAATCCTAAGATACAAAATTTTCAGGTCATTTCCTTTCAGTTGCCAGATAGTGATTATTTTGTGCTCTATCTACAGAGAAAGGGACGGCACTTGTAAATTATTTATAAGCAAACAGGCCTGCAAAGCTGTCAACTTCCTATTACCCAATAAATCACGCTCGGCCGTGATCTTCGCCCCAGCTGCAGCTTGGTGTAATATAATTGGTACGTACTCACAGTCTGCTTTTTACTCCAAAAAGTGCTTAATTGCCTCCTCTGATTCCTAGGCGTGTGTGTTCAGGCACCTTGGGAAACGACCTGTGCACTCACCCACCTCTGTCACAATCGGCATCATGCAGACAGTGGAAAGCAGGTAAATGAGAAAGGCGCTGCGGGCTCCGGAGGCAGGGAGGACGATTCCAGACTTCCTCTTTGCAAGTTAACAGAATGAGCCTTCTCACCTAGGAAACTACCACATACTCCTCTAAAGCTACGGAGACAAATTCAAGCGAGGAGCCCTGCCGGCCACGCCTGCCTACGCCAGGACGCGGCCCGCAGGTGTGAGGTCCCCTGTCTGGCTCCTGGTGTAAAGGAGCCATTGACACCCGTGAACCCGAAGACGCGGTGCCAAGGGAATGGGTCTCTGTGGGAAGAGGAGCTGTGATCCTGCCACTTTAAATGTGATCCAGAAGCTCATATAACGATCCTGACGTCGGAAAACTTGGGCCGAGCGGCAGAGAAAACCAGTGGCTCCCTTCCAGGAAGGAAAAGCAAAGCAGGGAAACGGGATGGGCTTTCTCTGAGGGGGCTGTGAGGAGGGCTCTCTGTCTGAAACTAACATCACTTGTTTTACTCACTGCTCCTTGCTTTTGAACAAGCTATTCCCCCACCCCACCCCCAAATCTGCACAAAGAACTCCCAGGTGCCTTTGACATGGTCCCCAGTGAACACATCTCCTGGGACTCATCCCCTTGTGCTCCCCCTTTCCCCAAGCGCGGGTCAGACTCAGTATCTTGCTTCTAACCAACAGCATGTAGCAGAGACAATGGAATGTCACTCTTGCAAGTAGGTTACAAGCAATTGTAACTTGGTGTTGCTAGCGATCTACTGCATTCTCAGTTTGCAGGCTCTGAGAAAGCAAGCTGCTGTGTCCGAGACGCTTGTATGTCAAGAAACTGAGGGCCTTGGTCCAACCAAGTGAGGTCGGAAGTGAGTCCTTCCCCAGCTGAGTCTTCATGCGAGACGAGTCCTGGCCAACACCAGACTGCAGCCTGTGAAAGGCCTGAAGCTCAGGACCCCGGTTCCCGACCCACAGAAACTGTGACGTAATAAACCTGCGTTATTTTAAGCCACTAAGCTTTGGGGTGGTTTGTTACACAGCACTAGATAACTAATGCACTCCTCTTTTATTGCACTGTCCAAACACCACCTTCCCCCTGGAAATTTCTTGGTCCCCCCACCCTCTCCCCCCTTCCCTCCTTTGTACTTTCACAACCTGATCTGTCTTCTCTTCTTGTCATCACCGTACTTGCCTCTTTCTGTCTCAGAAACTCTGTCTCAGAGTTTTTTGAGCCTATGGTCCTAGCTAGATTACATGCTACCTGAGGGCAACAGTGCCAACATCCTTCTAGCCCCGATGTTGCTATGTACACAAGAAGAGCTCAAATATTACCTGATGTAACTTAGAGATAAAAAAATATGCCTCTACTTTTGGAACATTTAGGGCAGGAGTCACATGACAATCAGAGGACAAGAGACCGCCCACAGAAGCAGAGTCATCCTCACTGCTCAGAAAATACTCTGAAAGCATTATATTCCCTGCATAGATGAACCTTAAATCCCCTTTATTTTACCCTATTTATTAATTTTTTCATAAGGAGAAATAACCTTATTTTTCCAATTATGAGAAAAACTACTATTTCTCATTACAAAAGAAATGGGAAAAAAGTATACCAAGTATACAGTCTGTAACACTACCACTTACAGAGAATCACTTCTGACATTGTCTTTTACATCCTTCTAGAATCTGTATGTATAGATAATACTCATTTTTAATTAAAATATAATTTTTGCCAAATGACTGCATAATTTGCCTTTCGCATTTCATACATGTGCATATTTTTATCAACTAACATTTCAATATCTATTTCATTGTTGACTATTCCAATTCTGTATTAATGTACAGGATACAGTCATATACTTATATAATCCTGTATTAATGTAGGTTGTTTCCAGTTCACTATTATCATAAGTAAAATGACAGAAAGGAAAGTTATAACTCAACAATCCTAAAAAACTACTGTTTTGGGAGGAAGTCTCCCAACATTTTAGAAACGCTTCCAGAAAATTCCATAGGTCCATCCCCCAGATGCATTACTTACTGGAAGGCAATGGAGCCCAGCTTTGGAGGAGGACTTGGAAGGACAGGCGCAGGGAGAAGGGAAGGGCCAGGTACCAAGACCATTCAAGAGCAGAGCCAGATACTGGGCAGCGAGAAGGCCAAGGCATCATGACACAGAGGGGGCTCCACTGTGGCCGTCGCAGTCAGACAGCAGTGCTGGCAGCAGCTCACACTAGAGCCTTTCGTGGTGACTCTGAGCCAGGTGCTGCCTCACACTGCGGCATATTTAACTGTCTTCCAAGCTCGACCAATTCCATTGTCCCTAGAGCCCTAGAAGCTATATTACCAGAATGGGTCCCACTTCACAGATGAAAGAGAATATGGCTTTCTTGAGTTTAAAATCTACATAATTGGATACAGTGAGATGAGCCAGGGAGACGGCAAACTTTTACACAGAACTTGGGTGGTACCAATCCATGGAGTTTCAAAAGAAAAGTCCTGAAGGAGAAATCTTTGATTCCAGGAATGGGATCTGCCAGCAAGAAAATACCCAAAGGCTTTAGAGGTTATTCAGTCCTTTCCTGCCAGTGGTTCCACGACACATCCTGAGCCTAACACAACAGGGGCGTGATTAGAGCCCAGACACATCGATTGTATGTTTACAAGATGAGTATCTGTGAAAACACATACAGGTTGAAAATGTGAACAGTCTCGGGCTTCCCTGGTGGCGCAGTGGTTGGGAGTCCTCCTGCCGATGCAGGGGACAAGGGTTCGTGCCCCGGTCCGGGAAGATCCCACATGCCGCGGAGCGGCTGGGCCCGTGAGCCATAGCCGCTGAGCCTGCGCGTCCGGAGCCTGTGCTCCGCAACAGGAGAGGCCACAACAGTGAGAGGCCTGCGTACCGCAAAAAAAAAAAAAAAAAAAAAAAAAAAGTGAACAGTCTCATACAAACGCCAGCAATATTGTTTCAATGGAGACTGTAGAAGAAATCAAGGGTTATTTTTAAATGGAGAGGGAGAAAAAATAAACCCTAACATCAGAAATAAAACTTACAGGAGTTATAGCAGATACTTATAAAACTCAGGACAAGCTTAGTGTCTGCAACGAGCCATTAAGATTTAACTTGTCTAAACTCATGTCTTCACCAATTTTAACATTTCCTCTTTGCCTTGATATTTTTCACGGTGCTATTCCATATTTAAAGTGTTCTAAACCTGCAAGTCACTTAAAGCTGTGATGCAAAAAATCCTCGGTCAGATAGAATTATGCGCTCCAAGAAACCCACTAGGTATAAGGATCCCCAAATGGATCACTTAAACATGATTGTTAGGTCAACAGCATAACCCTAAACATTTATGAAAACACTCTAGCTTCTCATCAGGGACATCCTTATTAGAGCTTTCTCTAAAAACTGGGCACCGCCATTTAGACCAGACCGGGAGTCCATCGGCTCCATTTCTTAAGGTTTCACTGTACCTGAGTCGGGTGACTGAGACAGAAGAGCATGGACCCTGTAAACTCCACAGAGGACAGAGAAGGAGCTTGTTGTTGACGGACCGGGAGCCTCGGGCTGAGGACCTCCAGGGTAACGGAGGACACTCACACTTCTGCACAGCCCGCCCTCTGGCCAATGCCACCCCACGTAAACCCCCAGGACGGGACACACATGTCCACTTAGGTGAGTCACTGCATCCTGGGAAGGCTCCAAATCTGAGAAGAGCTTCGTGTGAGCCAGACATGCCTCCCCACGGCCTCTGCCCACTGCACTCACGGTATCCAGAGCCCCTCTCCACAAAATGGCCAGGTATCTGGAAACCTAGCCTGTTTTTACTGTGCTCTTTCCTGCACGTTACGACACCAGTTCCTTCATTGTTTCCTATAAGACATGCTTTACAGGAACTTAGTCACTAAGTATTTACGGAGCCCCTTCCAGGGCCAGGCCTGCTCCAAGTGCCGAGGCCCATGTCCAAGGCCCTTACATTCTAGCAGGTGGGGGAAGGGTGCCCCTAAGACATCTATGAACCCCTCCTGGTTTCTGTTCCCTGCAGAGCACAGGGTGTGAGCACAACACAGTAACCAGGTGTGATCTGCCCGGCTCGGGTCCACATTCAATGCCTCTTCTTCTGCATCCTAAGAAACAATCTGACTCCAGTCCAGCATGGTTGAAAACTATGATTCAGAATGATCACGTGTCCTAGTGCCTATGTCAAAAATAATTTTCAGCCTAATCATCTGTTTACCTCCCTGGTGGCTAAGGGGCTCATAGCACCTAAAATGTACAGAGAGAAAAAGAGGCAACTCAAAGGTGGACTGTTCAATGGATCCACAGAGAATAACTGTCTCTCTACAAGAAAAATAAAATTAGATTCCTATATCACCATATACAAAATCAAATTTAGTACAATAATTTAGTATTAGGAGAAAAAGGAGACGGTCTTTATGTTTTTAGGTAGAAAGAACTTCTTAAATGACAAAGAGAAAAACAACAAAAATACTGATGGGTTTGAAGAGCTCAAAACCTTCGTATTGCAAAAGACCTCGCACACAGGCAAAGTTATCGACAGCAAACCACGTGAAGTTATCTGGAGCCTTGATGACAAGGGGTGAGGGTCTAAAGTTTATAAAGAACGTCAGGGATCATTAAGGAGAAGACATAACCCAACAGAAAAATACACAAAGGACGTGAACAGACAATTCACATGGAAACCCAAATGGCCAACAAAATATTTCAATAAATGCCCAACCTCACCAGTAACAGAGAAACACAAAATATTTCATGCACTAGTTTGGCAAAATGTTTAAAAAAGTCTGAAGACACCAAGTCCTCTCCCACTTAGTAGAAACTGAAACAGAGAGCAATTGGCAGCACCTAATAAGGTTCAAAATGTACATACTTTACGATGCAATTCCACTCCTATGGCTGTAACTGCAGGAAACTCGGGCTGCCACTGCAGTCGTGTCTAACAGCCCAAAACTGGACATAATGTGAGTGCCCATCAAGGGGAACGAGAAAACAATCAGTAACATGTTGAAGGAAAAAGGCAGTGGCAGAAAAACCTGTGCCCTGTAATTCCACTGATGAAATACTGAAAACGCATAAAACAATTCCACCTGCTGTTTATACACAGATTGGTTATACGTATGTTTTAAAACACAAAGATGTGGAGAAGAGGGACCGACCACACGTCCAACTGAAGCCAGTGGCTGCCTTTGGCGGGGACTGGGTGGCGGGTGGGATTGAGGGGGTTTTCGAAGGGGGCTCTGGTTGATTTTAACACGATCTGAAGCAAACGTACTCTATGTTGTTCTGGCGCGGTGGGTACTGAGTGTTTTATCTGAGTTCAGACGCTGAACGTCAAATCATCCTTTACAGGTCCCTAAATTTAACTTCCTCCTAATTGAAAATGGAAACTCACAAAAACAAACAAGCTGGCACTTGAGTAACTCAACAGCCCCTAACGAGCACACACCTAACTGAACCGGGATAATTAGGGTCCTCCTGTCATTAAGAATGTGCTGATGACTCAGGTCCTGCTCACACCCACCCCGCGCGCAAGCGAGGAAGGGCCCAACCCAGCAGCCGTGTGAGGGCAGAGACAGAGCCCACCCTCCTCCGGGTGCTCGTGCCTGTGGCTGCACCTGGACCCTCACCCCTCCACTCGCGCCTCAGCCTCCCTCCCTCCCAGCTCTATTCCTTCTTTGCCCTTTACTTTTCTCCACGGCATCACCGTCTCAGGCCGTATACTTTTACTACTTACAACGTTCACTTAATGAATTGCTTACTCAAATGTAATTTCCATCCGGGGAATGAGAGCACAAGGACAAACCACGTTCCAGGTGGTGCCTGTACCCACACGGTGGGGCGACACGCAGAGACCCCAACACCACGGAGGGTCCCGGAAGGAAGCAGAGCTGCTGGGGATACAGGCGCTGGGACAGACCGCGACCAGCCATCCGCCCGCCAGCGCCAGAATTCTCCCCAAGACATTTATGATGGAGCTAAGGAATTGTAAAAAAAAAAGCTAATATATTTCCCCAAAGACTATTCTGATAGGGAAAAAGAAGACAAGAAAGATCTGTTCGCGCTGCCACCCGAGCTGGCTTTTCTGCACTTTGTTTCCGCATATTTCTGAGAAAGTAGGCAGGCCCAGAGCCAGGGCAGACTAGAACTACCCTCCTGCACGGGGCCGAGCTGTCAGCCCCACAACGGGACGCACAGGGAACCTCGAGGCACCGTCTGAGGACCGAGCCACCACCTCCAGGAAGGCGCCCAGGAGAGCTTATGTCCCAGCATCTCAGGCTCATAGGCCCCGTGGCAGGCGAGGACCCCTCGGCCCACATGGCGGGACTGGCCCCTTGGGGAGGACTTGGAGAGCAGTACCCGTGGGAAACCACGGAGCCAGACGCCCAGGCAGAGTGCAGAACAGGCCTGGATCTAAGTGCATTACGAATTCCGGTGCTTCACCGCGGCCCGTGGCCTAAGGCCTGTGGGATATAAAACCACCATCTGCTACTATATAGAAAATAGATACCTAAGAAGGACCTGCAGTAGAGCACAGGGAACTCTACTCAATACTCTGCAATGGCCTGTATGGGAAGAGAAGCTAAAGACAGCCTGGATGTATGTGTATGTATAACCGATTCACTTTGCTGTACACCTGAAACTAACACAACATTGTCAATCAACCATACGCCAATAAAACATTAAAAACAAAAACAAAAACAAAAACCACCATCGGGCAGATGCTTCTGGCCATGCATACTTGAACAGGCAGAGGAAGTCAGTGGCCCCCGGTTGACACAGCAACAGCCCTGCTACTCTGCGGAGAGCACACTATGCCCCCTGCACCCGGGGGGGGGGGGGCGGGCCACCCTGCTCCCTCGGGACCCTTGGTGCAGCAAGACCCGCACGAGGATTTGACGAGGCTTTGACTTACTGGGCGGATCTGTGCATCGTCCTATGGGCACAGATGCTGCAAGGGGGCCTCTCCTTGTCCCTCCTCACCTTTTCCACCATGGGACCCAGTACAGACCAGGCCCACATCATGCAGGCCCTGGCCCCCCATCTGGGCTGGGCCTCGTCTCCCTTCGAGGCAGAAGTAGAGAAAACGGAGATTCGGAGGGACAAGGGAGTTTTGAGTATTTTCCTTCGCGCACCAGCTCCCGCTGTCAGAAGGCCTGTCCTGCTGGGGCCTTAGGGCGTCAGAGCATCTCAGGTGAGGTCATCGCTACCCGCCCCCAAGAATCTGGGTTTCTACAGGTGATCCCTGCTCCTTCATCCCTGGGTAGACAGCAAGCACCACCCGGCTGCTCCCGGCACACAGCCCCCTGTGCTCAGCTAACACCATCCACTGACCTGCATTTTCCTCTTCAAAGAGTCCCCGAGGACACACACCCCTGCAGCCGAGGTGGCTCCCTGAGACCTGGGCCGGGGTCGCTCCCCCTGAGCTGGACAGGCAGGCTGGTCGTGGGCCATGGTGGCTGCTGATGCCAACACACGGAAGCTTGGCAACCACTGTGAGCCCGTCGCCTGGGGAGGCCCCTGGAGCAATTAGCGTCCCAGGGGTATTTCCTGCCTTTCAAAACACAGGCCTCCGCGACAACAGGCAGGAGAAAGAACCGGGCCGGCTCTCTGCCCCACGGAGAGCCGGAGCCGCAGGTAGAGGGGCGCAGGGAGGAGGGCAGAGAGCGCGCAGGGATGGCGACTCGGCCGGAGAGGCTGGGGCCGCACCCCACCTACCTGACGGCTCAGACACACTGCGTGTCCTTAAGGGCGAGGCCATGAACACCGGGGAGATTGGGGGTCCTGCTGGTGTTCTGTCCCCGCTTACAGAAGGACGCAGGGGCATCACCCCAGTGCGCCCAGTGACTGGAACCTGAACTTGGACTCCAGCTGCAGACTGGACGCAGCGCGGGAGGGGAGGCCACCACCCCAACCTCCGGGGCAATGCGTCCTGGCAGTGGGCACACCCGCTGCCCTCTGCCTTCCTGCTCAGCACTCTTCACTGCATGAGTCAGCAAGGGCTGCGTAACAAACAGCCAGACTGAGGGCTCGGACGGCAGACACCTCATCTCACAGTCTGGAGGCTGGAAGTCCGAGACCAGGTGTGAGTAGGGCTGCTTTCTCCGGCCTCTCTCCTTGTCCTACCCCTGTGTCCTCACATGGTCGTCCCTCTGTGCGTGTCTATGCTCCGATCACCCTTCTTATAAGGACGCTACTCATGTGGGATTAGGGCCCACCCTAATGACGTCATTTTAATTTACTCGCCTTTGCAAAGGTCCCTTCTCCAAATATGGTCACATTCTGAGGCCCAGGAGGTGAGGGCTCTAACATGTGGACTTTGAGGGCATAGCTCAGCCCCTAACAAGGACTGGATCCACTTGCTGAGTCTCTGCTGGCCACTCATTCAGGGAGCAGGTGGGCACGGCCAGGGCCGCTGCTGTGAGCATTACAAGCTCGCAGGTCTGTGCAGCCAATGCTCTTCCACCCACCTCAGGCCCTGGGGGACTCCAGGCCTGGCAAAGAGTCTCTAGCAGGTCACTGTCTAAAACGATCTACCAAATGTGGAGATGGTAATGCATCGTCCCTACAAATACAGATGGCTCAGAAGACAGGGGCTGATAGGAAAGAGCCGTGGCACGTTCGTGGTGCTCCCGCGGGTGCCCAGTGAGGATGGCGCCAGGCAGTAGTACCCAGAGCGCCTGACAACAATCTCAGGATGACAGGGCTGCCTAGTGGCCACTGTGCGCTAAAGATGCCCCCTCCACGTCCCCCAGCAACGCCCGTTCTGAGTCCCGAGACGGAGTCCGTGTCCTCACACGGCAAACCTGCTCACCCTGGTTGCCGGGAGGCCTCGACACAGTGTGGACGCGGGGCACCCAGTGCACGCCCACGCCGGCCCTCCCGGGCCAGGGACCCTCCTGCTGGGTGTCTTTGCTGCCTCAGCAGAAGGACAGTGGGGCCTCCCGCTGTGGGGTGGCCAGAGCGAGAAGGAAGCCCGTGTCCCGACACAGGGTCCTCCAGGTGCACCACCCACGGAAAGGGGCGGATGCAGTAAAGCAGACCTGCCGCGTCGCTGTGACCCGTGAAGCTGGAAACCCCATAAATCCAAGCGCCCCGCGCTGAGTCACTCAAAACTGGCCCAGGGGTGCGATCTCCCTCTTGCTGTGTAGAGTGGGATCACATCCAGAGAGGAAGCACAGCTCTCGGGGGACAGATTCTATTTGCCCTAAACAGAGGTGGGGCTGCATCCTGGCCACACTGAAGGTGTGAAATGTCCCTCCTTGGGGTGTCAGCAAACCGCTGAGCTCACCAGGCTTAAGACCTGCAGCTACAGGTCACGGCAGCCTCCTGGGGTCAGTGGGGAATCAGCACAGAAATAAGACATTACAGCATTAGTTCGGCAAACCCCACGCTGCCCTGAAAACTTCACAGTTGTGACTTCAACAAATACCGTATGCTAACACATGTATATGGAATCTAAGAAAAAAAAAAGTCATGAAGAACCTAGGACTAAGATGGGAATAAAGACACAGACCTACTGGAGAATGGACTTGAGGATATGGGGAGGGGGAAGGGAAAGCTGGGACGAAGCGAGAGAGAGTCATGGACACATACACACTACCAAACGTAAAATGGATAGCTAGTGGGAAGCAGCCGCATAGCACAGGGAGATCAGCTCGGTGCTTTGTGACCACCTAGAGGGGTGGGATAGGGAGGGTGGGAGGGAGACGCAAGAGGGAAGAGATATGGGAACATATGTATATGGATAACTGATTCACTTTGTTATAAAGCAGAAACTAACACACCATTGTAAAGCAATTATACTCCAATAAAGATGTTAAAAAAAAAAAAAGCTGTCAGCTTATTCTTCGTAGGTGAGGTGTGGGAAGACCCTGTGGCCAGGAGCGATCAGATGGAGAATCTCACAGGCCAAGGGGACGGATTATTCCAGGGGAGGGGACTGCACAGTCCTGTGTCAACCCCAGTCACGGGGGGACTTCTCTAGGTTCGCTGCGGGCAATCTGCTCCACTGCAGGAGACGGTCAGCACGTGCCTGAACCCTCAGAGGGGAGCCTGAAGCTGGTATGGGCCTGTCTGTCTCAGGGCCTGTCCCCATGGAGAACTGCCCTTCGGTGACAGATTCCAGAGGCTGAAAGCAGGCAGGGACGAGGACCCTGTCTTCCGCTGGACCGCCTGTGTGAGGACCTGAGTCTGAAACAGCTGGCGGCCACCAGGTGGAGCCTGGGAAGAACCCACCCAGGCCAGGAGCCCGGATGGAGAGTGTCTCTGAACTCTGAATCACGGATTTCTAAGTTTTCAGTTTGTGAGCCCCGTAAGTTCCCGTTTTTTGCTCAAGCCAGATGCACCGGATTTTGTATCACTAGTGGATTCTAATACTTAGCTGATTTAGGGGGTTTTATGCAAAGCCAAACAGACGCACAGACTCCTGGAAATCTATAGACCAAACAGAATGGTCTTCATGACATTCACAGTCATACCCGAGGAGCAAAGAAAATCCTGGAAGGCAGAAGCCAGTCATCTCATGAAAAGGGGCCTAAAGAACAGAGAGGCAAGACCAGGCAGGGGCTGTGCAGACTGCGAGTTACCGCTTTCTTCCTGTCCAAACAAGAGGGCATTTAATCTGCACCTGGCTGTTGACATTTAAAAATCTTGCTCTAAAGGCTGTATCAACGGCTCATGTGCATTTACTAGAAGCTAGATCCAATCGATGCATATCATTTTACATAAAGACTTCGTTTCTGTGTTAGTTATTAATAATCTGTGACCCTCCAGACAGGGCTAGCCTTAGTCACCTGGGCAGTACCCACCTAAGGCCCATCTGTACACATGCTGGAGACTTCACACAGGGGCACAGCCTCTGAGTCGTGGGTCTGTGAAGCACACCCACGACGTTGAAGGGAAAACTAGAGCACAGACAGCCTTTGAAAACCGCTGCTTCAGGTTCAAGAACGGCAGGAGGCACTTGAGTTTAAGGAGACAATTTACAATAAACAGAAAGAGACAGAGAAATCTCATTTTATGCAGTAGATAGCAAACCTGTAGGGAGAGAGTTACTTCAAAAGATGACACTGGTATAGAATATTAATTAGTTATTAAGTATTTAAATTAACTCAAGGACGGTAGATCCATAGTGAGTGATAAGGTTACCGCAGAAGAGGATGATTCTTGGCCTTGGAGACCGTTTACTATCTGTTGAGATTACCGCTCCCCCCCACATCCTCCCCACAGTTTTGTGCTGGTGTCGGTTCATTTCCTGGTGAACTCCGGGCCAGATGGATGGATGCTCTTGGGGACGATTTACTTGGGAGGTTGCCGAGGCCCCATCCCTGATCCTCGTAGCAAGCCTTATGTATTCTGCTAGGAGCTGAATATTTCCATGCACCAACTGCACCCGGCCTACTTGCTCTGATACGCAGGGCCCAATCCTGAAGTTTATTCTGTGGGTGTAGTCACTGCGGAGGGCAGAAACAAGATGCCGTTTCCCTTGCATTAGAAACGAACTCCTCTCGTCTGCAGTTATGCTAGTTCTGCATCTCACTCCTCAGCATCATTTATCTAGGGCACAGGGGCTGACTGTCTTGCAAGACTGTAAGCTGCTGAGCGTAAGCCCACCTGTCTGTTAGGGCTGTACCCCTAGACCCCAGTTGGTGCAAATCAAGTGCCCCATCAGTAAGTATTTATGGAGGGGACGGACCATCGTCCTCAGGCAGAGCAAGGAGATGCCATCTCTTACGGTTATATAGCGGGACTCACCCAATTTTCTTTGTCCATTTCAAAATAAACCTCTTGCAACTAAAACTTTAGCCATAACTTCAGAAAATTAATCTCTGTAAAGACCCTATATCTTAAAATCTCTGTTATATTTTCCAAGGCAGGGGCCGTCTCAGTATTTTCTTGATACCATCCTGCATGACAGAAAGTGGATCCACGTTTCTTTCCCCTCTGTTTTCAAACCGCCACAAACAAGGGGTTTTCAGAGCCACAAGGATGGCCCCGAAGCTACTGGAGTCACACCCACAGTAAGAACACTGACCCTTTCTTCCCTGGATTCTAGCTGCTGACCTTCTTAACCCTGTCTCTTCAGCTTCTCTGAAGCTTCGCTGCTGTGAACTTCCTCGGAACGTAAGTTCTCATTGATAACATGGGAAAAGAGAATCAATAAATTGGCAAATGTTTATTGGATACATTTTGCAGACCCCGCCCTCTCCTCCTTGACGTGGGTCATGTATTTCTGCAGCCACTTTTTAACAATTCAAATAGCAAATGTTTGGGATTAGCTGTCTTCACATCATCTCTAATATAAACTGCTTTTTAAAATGCGTCTCTGGGGCTTCCCTGGTGGCGCAGTGGTTGGGAGTCCGCCTGCCGATGCAGGGGACACGGGTTCGTGCCCCAGTCCAGGAGGATCCCACATGCCGCGGAGCGGCTGGGCCCGTAAGCCATGGCCGCTGAGCCTGCACGTCCGGAGCCTGTGCTCCGCAACGGGAGAGGCCACAACAATGAGAGGCCCACGTACCGTAAAAAAACAAAAACAAAAATGCGTCTCTGTCCGTGGCTCTTAAATGTGGTAGAAATCTGTCACAATTTTACGTTTTTAAGACAACACAATAACATTTCTCCTCCCTAATCCGAGCAAGTCAAAACTTTGCTTACACTTTATATCACAAAATAGCTGTGCATGACGCTGTCAGAAGTTTTCCTCTCATCCTTCATTAAACACAAAGTGTCCTATATTTATATAAAAATCACCGTCTCTGGTTGACCCTATGCAACATTCTTCCACAGCTGTCTTTTCTCATGTTGTAGAAGCACAAAACATACCGACTCAGATGGCTCTGAGTTTGGAAATGGACCCACAGGGAAAAGATGAACTGTTGTCAGCATGGGAACCCATCACATCATTGGAAACCCACTTGGACTGCTAATTACGTAGACTGTTAACGTGATGTGCGACTATCACGAAGTTCCTATTATTATTACAGACAGTGTGACTGTGAAACAGCCCTCAATATCTGTGAAACTGGAAAAACATCCAGGACTGCTTTGCCCGTGGGCTATCAGGGGTTAACCATGAAACATGAAGATGCTCACCTACCTGAAATTTTAGGACAGATCAGTGTCAGTAACCTAGTAATCCAACGCAACAATGATGAGGAACCCAGATTCTGGGAGACACCTTTGCTCAGCTGCGCACTTCACCTGTAACGCGCTCCTTTGCTGCCCCCCAGGCTGGGCGGCCCCAGACCTGCAGCCCTTAGCTATCTCAGCCCGGCGCAGGACAGGGCACGTAGCACCGCAGCCTCTCCTTAAAGCAGAATCTGTGTGGTCTTTGCCTTCATTACAGTCACTCCTGTGCCTGTCCTCACCTGGAGTGGTTTCTCAATTTCAGGAACTTGGTCCTACTACTGTCTCATTGCCCACAACATACGTGCTGAAAGTTTCAAAAACAACTAACAGTGTTTTAAAGTCCAGGTTTCATTATTATTATTTAGGTATGGCCAGGCCAGTGGATCAGGAGACGACGACCACTGAGAAGACGGTTTGTTACCCACAGTTCCCAAGAGGGAAGGAGGCCCCTGGCTCCCTGTGTGGGGAGGACCACGGAGGGAGGCCGGCCAGTCAGGAGGTGGGAGGAGGGCGGGGTGGGAGGAGGGCGGGGGTGAGCCTTTACTGTAGTTTCCACGGGAAGGAACAGGCACGGCTGGGTGAGCAAAGCTCAGCACAGGCTAGTCTGAACCCCTCCTGGGGCTGTCCCCAGCCGTCGGGTACCTGGCCCTGGGGTGATCAGGGCAGGGGACGGTGGCCTGGAGTGGGAGAGCGCCACAGAGCGAATGGTTAGGTGTGGGCTCGGGGTGGTTGGTCTGTATACGGAAGGTGCCCTCCCAAGCAAGGGATTTGGAATCTGCCTTCGCTAGCCCGTTGGGACAGCGTGGTCACTCCAGGGTCAGCAGCCCCATAATACACACAGGGTTGACACAGGCGGGGAGACACACTTCCAGCCCTCGAGCGGCTCTGCTGAACCCTCCCCACCATGGGATAAAGGGAAGAGCTCAGGAGTGGGTGTCCGAAGCTTCAGGTCTGGCCCAGGCTCTGCCACTCACTCACCCTGTGATCTTGGGCAAAAGGCATTTCAGCTTCTCAGGCCCCCAGTCTCTTCATCTAGAAAATGAAGTGTATGGGCTGTGAGATTTCTAAGACCTTTTCCAGCTTCCAAATGTCATGAGCCCCTCCTCGTAACCTGCCACATAGAGAATCTGCACTCCTGTACTTGTCAAGGAACCCAAACTAAATCCTAACAAAATTTATGGATTTCCTCCCCAAAGCTGCGGAGAACTGTCTGGGGGTGTGACATCAGACGGCTTCAAATGTCCCTGGATGATGCAGCTCTCCAGAGAGCTGTTTACCTGAACCACATACAGCTGACTTTGGATAGAAGTGCTTTTCTGCTCTGTACTTTGGTCTGACCCCCTCCGCTTACAATTCACAGCATTACAAAAGGCATTACTGAGAAACGTGCTGCACTTCACAGAGGCTACCCTTAGGCATACCGTTCACTGCATTTACGTGGTGCCCTCTTTAGGAGGACCCGCGGGAGGTGCTCCTCTCTGGGCTCAGGGACAGAAAGAGATGTGTCCACCCGAACAACTGGGTCTGGGCTTTTGTCTGCGGTGTGAGCTCACACTGTGTCCACCCCTGGGAAGCCAGCAAGCTCAGAGCTGGCCCCAGCCTGCTGTGCCTTGCTTCCTTTGCCTCAATATCTGCATTTACTCACTTTTTAATCTCTTATGGAATATATCTGCTGACTTTATCGATGTCTTTGGGAATAAGAAGGGGTTTCAGTAAGGAAATACTCCCAGAGATGTGAGGTTCACTTACATCAGAGCAAAGGGCCACATGGCGAATGAGGGCAAGGACGTCGCAGACGTAAGGGCTGGGTGGGTGAGGGGCTGGGAGCCAGAGGGTGCGGCTTTTACAAGCAGATCTGTTCCTGCTTCTGAAAGCGGGCACGTGCCCGTTCCTTAATGCCTCAGTTTCCTTCACCCCCAAACTGGAAGGAAACGACTTTCATTTCCCCTTATAAAATCATTAGAAATATTATTTCAGGAGTGATTTTAAAGTGAAACATAAGTTTAGTTCAATATTATATTTTCATGCATACAGATCTACACATAAAGAATATTTATTAACCACAGTTTGCAATATATGCATATGCACACCTAGAGATAGTTACTAAAACAAGAGAATCAGAACATTTCTTCCCCAACTTAAGAAAAGTTATATGCACGTTGTTGGAAAGTCACAGATTTTCTTCAAAAAAGTGTTATGACTCGCAAATCCTATACCCCTGCGTATGTCTGTGATTTTTAAAACCCTGTATTTCACACCTATCGTTTTTAAAGACAGTTATATGAGATACAATTCAAAGTAATTTCTCTAACAAATCCAGAGAACAGACTGCAGGAATTATTCTGCATGACCTGGTTTGGACTGTAATCTGAGGCATACTTATTACATATGACTATTATGTGTTTGAGTTATTTCACTTAAAAACGGGCAAACTCGGCAGGGTGGGGCAGAAGGAATGGGGAGTTATAATTTCATGGGCACAGAGTTTCAGTTCGGGAAGACGAAAACGTTCTGGAGACGGACAGTGGTAACGGCTGCACAACAATGTGAATGTACTTAATGCCACTGAAAGTGGCTAAAATGGTAAATTTTATGTTATGTATATTTTTCTACAATAAAAAGGTTCTAAAAAAGGCAAAAAAAATGTTTTTAAGGGCAAACTTCTAAATCTGATTCTCTTCACCTTTCAGTAACTTTACCTTTTAGTAACAGCTTCAATAAACATCAACTTTGTCACATTTTCTCCCCTTCGCTTCTAAAATTGCAGGAAAATGACTGAGTGGCCCCGGTTCCCCTCGACTGTGAAAGCACACGAGAGCATAAGATTAAATCCATTCGGGCTGTAACACAACCTCAAAAAGAGGGCGACCGCCTTCACCCCAGCTGCTGACCTGCTCTTTGCCTCCATCTGTGACCTATGACCCTTTCACATTTAAGGACACACAGAATTTCACTCTGTCCCAGAAAACAACTTTCGAACTTGCCCTTCACCTGCCAAGATCTCTGTCACATTATCAGTTTCCCAGCAGAAAATAAAAACCGTCAAAACTTCCCCGGACCCCAGTTCTAGTGCGAGGGCTGCCCTACCTTTCTGAGAAACAGTTTCTGCAGCTTCTTGCGCGGCAGGCCGATCATCCTCCGTCCCCTCCGTCCGCAGGCCCAGGAGCTGCTGGGCTGGTCTGAGCCATCGCGCGTCCCGCATCCCGCATCGCCGCCTCCTCCCATCCTGCATCCCGGCCGCCGCCCAGGACCACGCCCCCCGCCCTCCCCCCGACCCGTCCTCGCCCCTCCCCTCCCCCAGCAGAGGACGTCCGCGGGGCTGGCAGGGCTCTGGCGGCGGGACGCACGTGCTCTGGCCGCAGCCCAGACGGCCTGCGCGCCCACCGGGGGGTAAGGAGCGGAGAACCAGCCCCCAGGCTGCCCGCGTCCGTCTCCTCGCAGAGTTAACGCGCAGCGCTCGCAGCCTCAACAGGTGTACCCGGCCTCCGGCCCAATCGCCGAAGCCGGAGTCCACGTGGACCGAGTCAAGTGTTCAAAACTGGGAAATTTTCAGAGACGCCACGAGGGGCGGGCTGTGAGCCCCTCGCCGCAGCACACCTGCCACCTGCCGGCGCGCGAAAGGCACCCCCAGGCACTGAGAGAAGGCGACAGATAGAGGAGAGGGCAAAATGAAAAACGGTGGCTTATTTTTTCAGGTGGCGCCGGGTCAACTAATGCGCACCGATTGTGCAAGGTTTGCGTTATCCGGTGTTATTAGTCCTTTAAGTAATCCTTCCACATGGACGCCTAGACAAACACACTCACACATGCACACACACACCTGCACACGCACGCACACAACACTCACACGTGCACACGTGCACACACGTGCACAGGTGCACGCTCTCCCATGCACATGCACTTTTTCTCTCCATCTGCTGCAGGCCAACTTGGAGTATGTCCCATGTGGGTAACAGAAAAGTCTGCTTTGCCTTCCCTGTGAAAACTGAATCCCTATGTTCCCTCCAGAACGATCAGCCCTGTATGGCTGTGCGTCAAGCTGTGTCTCGGTACAGCCAGAAGCACGCAAGTGTAGCATCGAAGCAACCTCTGAGAGGAGAGCAGCAGCTCAGAGGTGGACCTTCGCTGCTTAAGAGCTTCCTTTTTTAAGCTGCTTTTTAATACGTAAACAGGCTCCTCCTCTGAAGACCTAAACATGAAATATGAAAAAACTACCAATCAGCTTTTGAGGTGACGGATAATACAAGTCATGGTTAAGGGTGTGGGTGTAAAAATATATTGGTATAAAATGACAGGGCCTGAAAAGAAGGAATTGAAGATAAAGAGGATATTCAAGACTGAAATGGACAGAAATGGCCCAGATTTGGGGCAGTGCACAGCCCTGCTCATCTCGTCCTTTAATATGTTAAACACATCTTTCCAATCAAATGAAAATGGCTGAAGCACAGTTGTTGTTTCTCAAGTGGTTGCTATTCCAGGAAATTTGTTCTTCCAAAACAACTTATCATTCATTCCATTGCTTCTGGAGCACATATTCTATACGTTCTTTTTCCTGAATAGGAGAATTGATTAACACGCATTTATCCAAGTAAACGTTGTATCTGTCTGTCTGAACAACCCCGACCTAAAATTATCAGACTCTTTGTAACACTATCCTAACTGCAGTTCAATTCGAACTTCCACAGGAATTAAAAGGTAATTATCTCGGGCTTAGTCCTTTGGAAAATGCATTAGCAAAAAGATGGGGTCTTGGGTCTCTGGCTAAGCCACGGTCATGTCAGATCTAGTGGCTTTGCAATAGAAACCCTTCACTGCCGATGGAATTTAACGGCAGGTATGTATAAGTATGTGAACTGAATGTTGCCATGGTGACTATAGCAAGAAATTGCCTTTTATTTTATGCCACAGAAAATTGTCATGACAATCTTGGCTTACTCATCTTCCAAATACATTTTTAAGAGAAATTATTTTGAAAAACAGCTACCACAGTTCTCTGGTCCCTGCTTGAAAGGAACCGCTATCAGACTGGGCATCTGCCCTCCAGCAGCCGAATCAAAAATGCTGGCACGATCCAGCCCAGGAAATAAACCGCCATCCCCACCCTAAACAGCGCCCATCTTGTGTTTCCATGACACCATAATGTCAACTTTGAAGCATCAGGCCGTGGCTTCCTTTACAAAACCTAGAATTCCACTTCTCTGGGCCCCCAAGGGATCAGACAGACATCTCAGAGCTGTAGTGTCCAAAGCCACCCCATGTGTTCACCACGTCTTTCCTCTTCCCAGGCCCAGGATGCAGGCGGGTTGGTTAGGATGGGACCACGTGGCTGAGTCCTCACAGCTGGGATCAGGAGTGCAAGTGACGTTAAAAGGGCATGGGCTTCCCTGGTGGCACAGTGGTTGGGAATCTGCCTGCTAATGCAGGGGACACGGGTTCGAGCCCTGGTCCGGGAAGATCCCACATGCCGCGGAGCAACTGGGCCCGTGAGCCATGGCCGTTGAGCCTGCGCGTCTGGAGCCTGTGCTCCGCAATGGGAGAGGCCACAGCAGTGAGAGGCCCGCGTACCGCGATGAAGAGTGGCCCCCGCTTGCCACAACTGGAGAAAGCCCTCACACAGAGATGAAGACCCAACACAGCCAAAAATAAATAAATAAAAAGCCAAGCATTTGAAGCCCTTTAAAAAATAAAATAAAAAATAAATATACACGTGGTATAGCTTGCAAGTATGAACACCACGATGAATCAATTCATTTCATTTAGAGGCACTGAAGGATTCATGCAGCTTTGCTCAATGCATGGATAACAAAAACGCAACCACTGTGATGTGGGTGGGCGGTCTGTGATTTACTATTGTTGTTTTTATTTTAAACAAGGAGTCTCATACTAAAAAAAAAAAAAAAAAAAATTGGGGACCCGCTGACTTAGAGGTCCTGGAGCAAAGAGCAGGATCTTAGGAGGAGCCCGATTTCTTGCCTCAGAGTTCCTGACTTCCAGGCTTAGCTGAACCCTGCCTGATGTCGTTTGGTTAGCATGGAAAAAGTGGAGGCTAAGAGTAATTTCAAATCGTTTTTGAGTCATCAAAGGGTTATATGAAGAGAATGTAAAAATGTTATTTACTTCCACAAAAGAAATCACAGGAGAAAACCGTCTTTGATTTTGGCAAATGTCTACAACTTAGCACCATCACTGGGCTAAGACCCTAAAGCCACAGAGCTCAGGTTCAAGTCTCAGCTCCACCCTCGGCTGTGCGACCCTGAGCAGTAACTGCCTCAGTGTTCCCACCTGTAAAACGGACACAGTAACGATCACGGTGACTACTTCATACGGATATGAGCATTAAAGAGTTAATGTCTGTAAGGTGCTTAGAGCAGTGCCTGGGACATAAAAGTATTATACAAGGGTTTGTTAAACAAATTAAAGGAAAACAAAAAATAAATAAATAATAAAAACCAAAGAAATCAACAAAGCAAGAGATACAAATGTCCTTTTATTTTGAGAAAGAGCAAAATATCAAGTAGTCCTTTAAAGATTTTTCCTCAAATTTACGACCTCACGATTCGGTTTTTGTCCACACGTCCACCATCCAATACTGATTATATCACACATAATGCTTTTCAAGAACTCCTCTAAGATCATTCATTTTAGGATTCTTACTGTTTAGCTAGAAAGAGTGGAAAGCACGCAGAGTTCTAAATGGAAGGGACATGTGTGGAGTCTGCGGACACCAGGGCTGCTGTCAGTGTCTTAATACCGAGCATGTGGTCACACCCGCACTTTGGGGATCACTGCTCAGGGGCTGGTGACCCCCAGTGGGGGAGGGGTATAGATGGCCCTCCTGGCGCACGGGAGCTGAGAGCACATTGGGGTTTAGGTACACTTCAGGGATGGGTGGAAGAAAGGGACCCAAAGGAGAGGGCCCACAAGGAAGAACCACAAGGCAAGGGGAAGCCAGGGGCCTGACCCACCACCGCTAAAGGGAGCGGGCGTTCCGAGAGGGAGTGTGGTCCACGCTACCGCCGCTGCTGGAAGATCAAGCTGGAAACGTACCAGGAGGTCATGCAGGGGATCTAGCAACACGGAGCACGTTTCCCTTCTCATAAGAGCGGCTGTGGTGAGATCGAAGCCACCGGAGTAGGTCACAGGCAGACAGAGAGGGCTGGGGGTGGGAAGGGGCGAAGCCGACACGCGGGGACGTCCCGACGGGAAGGCTGGTCAGCCCACCGCCAGCAGGTGTGCAGGACCGGGGGCGGCGGGATGCTGGCCTTTTACCACCCGCTCGAGTCAGGGCCGTGAGCCTCCCCAAGCACTGGAGCTGGAGGGTCAACACTCTCAAAAGTGCAGTGGAAACCCTTGATGACGCATGAGCAACTTCTAATAACGCGAGCGGAACGTTTGTGAGAAGAATCTGGAGACCACGAGCAACAAATATATCTACATGTTTGTGAACGTATCATTTGTATACTATACATTTATGTATTTATAGAGAGAGTATATCTGTGTGTGTTTATGTATATGTATAAATATATACACGGAAGAAAAACTAAGTACTTAGAAGATCTGACAGTTTATCTCCTGTTCAGCTCCATCCTTTCACAGCCACCCAGCCAGGTGACCTGGCCTCTAACCGAAGTCATATTTACCAAGTGGCCGAGGGGGGCGAGGGTAGGACTGCGCCCCAGGTCCGTGAGCTTCCGGTCTGGTCCTCTTCTCATCCTACAACGTGACCACACTGCTGGCCAAAGCCAGTGCTGTAACGAACGGTATGAAGAACGGTCGCTGTGTGCTGTGGAAGGGAAGCATCCCCGAGTAAAATCATATGAGAAGCACCACAGGACTAGGGCGACATTATGCCTCCGAGAAAGGAGTATGGAGAGCTCTTTCTGTTGAACCAGTCGCGGGTGTTGACATCGTTAAGGCCTGGGGCATCTCTAGCCCAGTAAGTTGTGTTTCCCAGGCTATGCTCCACAGAAAACCAAGGGCTAGGGAAAGCTCCCGGGCGTCGCCGGGGCCACTGCTGGCTGCTGTTCCGCAGGTGCGTCAGGTACGGCTGGCCGGCCAAGCAGCTCCCCACTCTGACATTTTTTTTTTTTAATAAATTTATTTATTTATTTTTGGCTGCGTTGGGTCTTTGTTTCTGCGCGCAGGCTTTCTCTAGTTGTGGTGCGCGGGGCTACTCTTCACTGCAGTGCACGGGCTTCTCATGGTGGTGGCTTCTCTTGTTGCGGAACACAGCCTCTAGGCACATGGGCTTCAGTAGTTGTGGCTCACGGGCTTCAATAGTTGTGGCTCAAGGGCTCTAGAGCACAGACGCAGTAGTTGTGGTGCATGGGCTTCGTTGCTCCGCAGCATGTGGGATCTTCCCGGACCAGGGCTCGAACCCATGTCCCCTGAACTGGCAGGCGGATTCTCAACCACTGCGCCACCAGGGAAGCCCCTCCACTCTGACATTTTTAATCCCCCCTGGAGTCACTGCATCTGTAGCTGATCGACAGGCCAGGTGCACACTAGTATAGAGCCTCATACAAGGCCAACTTGTAATAAAACAATAGTAGCTTTGTTTAACTTTTACGAGATTATAAAAGATAGCTATGATTTCCCATGGCTCTTTTTTCCCCCATGAGACCATGATTTAGAAAATGCTACCCTAAACTGCAGTACCAGGTGTAAGATGGCGAGCTGGCATTTAGAAGAGAGAACTGAAAAGCTTCCTGCTTGTTTGAAAGACACAAGACTAAGCATCACCTTTTGGTTGTACTGACCTCCAGTCCCTCGTCTGTACGAGCAGTAACAACAGTAAGGAAACAGTGACCCCGTGAAGCTGCCTGACCGATGGTAGGTACACAGCTCTGATGAGTGGAGGGAGTGAGTAGGAAGTGAGGTGCTGGCCTTCACGACGGCACAGTCCTAATGCCGTTAGAAATAAACAGAGCACTTCCTCCTTCTCTGATTCGCCACAGGGCAATGTCATTACAGCCCTGATTATGACTGAGACATTTACAAGGTGAACTGCAAATGTCAAGCAGAAATCTCAAACCCTTTGGGTTGCTTGGGTGTATAATTATGGTGACAACTCTTATGCTGCAGAGCAAATCGCAATGACTTGTCAATTAATGAACTGACTACTTTTTTTCATGCCATTTGTCACTAAATGCCACTAAACTTCCCCTTCAGTTGGTGAAATTATGTAAGCTATTAGTGTTAGCCATCTGTTATTAAATCCCAGACATCTGTAATATAATCATCACCCAATGATTACAGTTATTTTAATATTTTTAGGATGACTTGAGTCTTGGCTAATTATTTCTTAAGATATGATTATTGCATTAGTAGTTTAGATTTCTTTGGAAATTATAGAAAAGCATGAGGAAGAAAAAAGGATCACCTGGGATCCTAGAACATAATGAACAGGCTTAGGAATTCTGGGATTTTTTGGCCTGTAAACCTTGTCAGTTTTGGTTGGGGGATGGGAAGTAAGTTGTAGCTGAATACGTTAAAATTTGGGGTGAGTTTTTCCCTAAAATTAATGTTTAGTTTTTTCCCCAGATATCCCCAAAGGAAATTTAAAAGTATGACCTCGATCAAAGGATATTCCTAGCTCCACATGTGCCTCTGAATACTTAGCTAGTTTCCACTGAAGGGCTACATGCAGACTGGGAGAGATCGTCCTACAACTACAGAAATATAGGAATGAGACTGTATTTGTCTCTTTCGTGACTGTTCAAGGAGGGAATGAAAAAAAGTGCAGAGGTTGCATTGTGCTTCTTTTTAGTTGTAGGCATCTCCTCTGCTACCACCACTGCTCTGGAACCGTCCCTTGGTGCCCCACCTGCCCCGTGGAGATGTCTGCACCCATCCTTGTGACACTGCAGTCCTGATGTGCCTTCGTTTACCTGCCCCAGGTCTGCGATGGGGCGGGGGAGGCAATGTAACCCCTGCCCTGCACAGACGTCCACACACCCACTGTGGCCTGAATGCGGGAAGAGCCTTAACCCGGAGCTGAGTTAGTGGAGGTGGAGGCAGCTCAGCTCCATGGTAGAACTTCTGTCCCTGAAAACAGACTGAAAACCCAGATTCCTGCCTTTGATTCCCTCTGCTTCACACATCTGTTAATGTCACCCATCACCGTCACCTCATCAACACTACCAACACGCAGAGTGCACCTGTGAGCATCAATTCATACGCTTCAGGATTCAGGGCAGAGGCAAGAAAAGATCTGATGAAAAAGACGCAGTAAAACAGAAAAATCACCCTTATTCCAGGGCTCCACATCCTCAGAGGATCAATATGGCCCTGGATGAGGAGCTTAAGGCATGGCCATTACAAGGCAAAACAGAAAAGAGAAGGCAGCCCATGCTCCCCTTTCAAACTGCGAAACTGAAAGCTCCTTTGTGATGCAGCTGGGGACTGTCTGTCATACAGGAGTGTCTCAGCCGGGCCTCCACTCGCCAGGAATTCCGGAAAAGAGGCGAGGCCGGGTTAATATTCCACCAATATTTATTGAGTGGCCACCATGTTCCACGCACACCAGCAGAGTTTTAACTAAGTTTCTTTTCAAAGGGTTAAGTTTGAGTCACCACCTTATTTAGTTGCATACTGAGGTATCTGGCAAAAGAATGGATTGTTTCAGAAATTATTAGGAATTAAAACAACATCAGAGCTTCTCTGGTGGCACAGTGGTTAAGAATCCGCCTGCCAATGAAGGGGACATGGGTTTGATCCCTGGCCCGGGAAGATCCCACGTGCCGCAGAGCAACTAAGCCCGTGCACCACAACTACTGAAGAGGCCCGCGTGCCTAGAGCCTGCGCTCCGCAACAAGAGAAGCCACCGCAATGAGAAGCCCGCGCACCGCAACAAAGAGTAGCCCGCGCTCGCCGCAACTAGAGAAAGCCCGTGCGCAGCAACGAAGACCCAACGCAGTCAAAAATAAAAAACAAATAAATAAATAAATTTATATTAAAAAAAAAACACACCAAACAGGCACAACACAAACACACACACACCCTGATGTCAGGCAGGCGGTGGACAGGTGCGTGTGGGGCACAGGGCCTGATCTCACAACCGGGCACAGCCTTGGCCTTGCTTTTCATCTTCGTGCAAAACTGTATGTCTGTCCTCGTCTCCCCTGGTAAAGCTGCAGTCTGGCCTCAAGTCCTGCACAGTAATGACCAGGACTGGCCTCATTCCTCTGCTCCAAACAGCAGGAAACTGAGGGAACAATTGCTTTTTCTTTCTTATAAAGTTCCGCCCAATCAATAGCTCACTGAACAATCCACTCTCTAAAAAGGGCATGTGTGTTCATTCCACAGCAGTAAAAAAAAAAAAAAAAAAAGAGGAAAAAGAGGGAAAAGACCAAAACCACCCTTACAGGGGCAGAAGCTGCTCTAAAGAAGCCACCCTTCTGTCCTGTGCAGGGTGAGTGCTTGGGCAAAGAAATGTCCTCCCCTTGGAATTTTAACCTCCTCTGTCTCCTTTTTAAATTTCTTCTTATAAAACCAAATAAAGAGTGAAACCATAATAGAGTAAGAGGAAATTCAATTCGCTGTTAAACAGGAGGCGGGTGGGGGGGGGGCGGTTATCATGTGAAAGATGCAAATGACTAATCGCTGTGTCAGCCAATCAGCATCTTCCACGACATTCCTGGTAAAATATCATTGTATTTCCTATCAAAGTTGTAAGGAGCACGTGCTCACACCCCAGCAGCTAAATCTGTGTTAGGATTTTAAACAGGAGCCCCTCTAATACTCTCAGTTGGTGTAACGATCTGTTCAACACAGAGTTTTGCAAAGTCTTATTAAAAATACATAAGGAAAGAGAGGGGAAGAGAGAGAGGGAAAGGAAAACTGCTGTGATCCATGGCTGTCCTAGGACCTTTTCCACGCTTTCAGGTGCTCCCAGGCCTGATTCGTGGGTTTCATCCTCAATATAAGAAGGGACTCCTACTCATCATATTCAAGGTGGATCTGAAAACACGGCCAAGCATTTTCACCCACTGGAGGGCTAAGAGTCCTCGACGGGAGCAGGCCACCCCCAGCAGCTGCTCCCGGGCTCCCAGAAGCCTCAACTAGGATGTGACCCAGGCCTGATGGAAACAACCACCCTCCGTGAAAAGCTTTGCAGTCCCGACCGTGGCTCTTACAGGTCACACCTTGTAGGCCTGGCCATCGATTGCAGAGGAAATGATGCCCAAGGGCCCCGCATCTCTATCCCACCCCAGTACCCAGTCCATCACCCACCAGACTCCTTTTATTTGCCTACGTTCATTTCTACGACCAAGAAAAGAGCAACGTGCTCCTCCTGAAACGTCACTCCTGTTCGCTGTGGCTGGTCTATACGGGGATCATACGATGAGACTTGATTTTTCCAACAGACACACAGTCGCTCCCACATCTGTGTGCTTCCATATAAAGCCAAATGAAATTTTACTAAGAATCACCAGCTAGAGCTTAATTATGCTTTCCTTGAACAGGTTATAAACTAGACCTAGAAAAGGTTATGAGAAAAGTACAAAAGGTCAATGTCGTGCCACAACTCACTTTGCTTCCTGAGTTTACTAAAATTAGGACGCAGTTCAAAATAGTCCTGACATCTATCTAGTCACTTAGCTAAAATAATTAGAACCACCTTGATTTTATATAGCCATGTAAAAAACATTAATTTTTAATTCTACGGACACAATTTTTATGTCTAATAAGGAAATCTAACTCATACAGGCTGACAGCAGCGAGGACCTTTTTTTCAACCAAGTTGGGCTGTTGATAAAAATACAGTCAGACCCAGAGAGGAAAAGCCCAAGCGTGTAAAAGTAAAACCCTGGCATTCGGTGATAAGCATTGTTTGCACGCATACCGGCAACCAAATGCAAGCTCGGCCACTCACAGCCCCAGCTTCCTTTGCTCCAGGAATACAGGTCCTGGAACTACTGAGGCTCCGCACAACCCCTGGGGACCCCCGACCCACGGTGAGTTGCTGAGAAGCCGTCCCTTCTTGGAGCAGCTCCCGACCTGCACGGGTTCCAGGGGGCCCACCACCTTGACAAGGCTGGTGAAACAGGACTATTAGAAAGATGCCAATATGCCGAAAACCAGGAGTCTTTCTGTCTAGGAGGTACAGAACGTAGTCTGACGCAATCACGCAGATTAAATAAGCCTGACCTGAACCCTGGCTTCTGTGACCTGTTTGGTAGCTACAGGGAACGGGCCCATCGCACCTGCCGTGCCTGTGGGGAATCTGCAGCCCCGACAATCACAGGTGCCTCGGCTTTGCTAGTACACGTAGCACTACTATGGCTGGGATCGTGGGAGCTGGAGAAACAAAACACCCAGAAAACCGCCTCATAAAATTCCTTATTTATAATGTGAGTATTCGAACCAGACAGCTGCTTGAAATACTACGAGAAATCTACCTCCATCTAAAACAATTCGTTTTAGGCCTAATTCCTACAAAAGCTTCTGATGGACCCTCAACACGCATGCAGTAGGATCCTGAAGCTGGCCGGCCGCCAGCCCACCAATCCCCAGGCAGACGGCATGCGACACCCGGCATCGCAGCCCTGCCTTGCTTTGATATCTCACTTGCTGCTTTTAACGCCAGCGTATTGTGAAGGCACGTAATAGAGTTTTGAAAGAATGGCTGCACATAAAATCACATATATGATACCCCCAATGGCCCACAGACTCAGAATAAAACTCTCAGTCTTCCTGGGAAAGCAGGATGACTTTCCCAGTTTGACGCACAAGGCAGACCCCTGCCGTACAAAGACGTTATTACACAACTCGCGTTTCTGTGTTTCACGCAGAACATCAAAGAATTTAAATTGTACTGTGCAGGGCTGTGCTCTTCTGAAAGCGCACCACAGCTGGCTCTGCTGGACTTCGGGCAGCGTAAAATAACCAAAGAAAATTGAAAAAGACTTCACGTTTAACATTACAAAAATGTAACTGACATTTGCACGCAGGAAGATAAGCCAACGTGAGCGCTGCTTACCTCAGCTGACGAGGCTGCCTTTGTCTCGAGCGAGGTTGGGTCACACTTGCCCTGTGGGAGCAGAAAGTGAAGAAAATTCCTTTAAGTCACAGGGCCTCGTTGACGGTAGCTCCTTAGTGAGGACAGTTACACGGACACTCACCAAGCCTGGCCGTTTTCTGCTTCTAAACATAAACCTCCACATGATTTTCAATAATTTGAGGAGTTTCACTAGCTTTCAGGAAGCCCTTCAGTAAACACTGAAAGAAGGGAACTGGCAACCTTTTGTGCAACTTTTACGATTCAGCCAGAGGAAGTGATGTTCCCATCACCAACCTCAAAACGCAACCAGAAAAAAAAAAAGTCACTTGTTAATCTCCAAACGCACAGCATTTGACTAAGGAGCTGTGCTTATCACCAGGGGCTGGGCTAACGTCTTAAGGTGACTTCAAGGCCCTCCATCCTACAGAAGGTGTTCATTCCAGCTACAGGGGAGAAGAATTCGAATCTGTAAACAGGCTAAGGGACGCCTAATTAAAATTCCAAACATGTTCGGTCATCGGGGTTCAGCCTAGAGACACACACGTCGAGGACACTCTTCCTCTTCCCAAGCCTGTCTTTGGCTGCACTCAAAGTTTGAAATAACCTGAAGGTTTTACTTAGGAATGTGACTTTAGGGTCTGGACAACAGAAATCACGCCTCTGCCCACTTCTGCACACACAACCTGTGGATGTGCAATTTTCATTTTCTGCGTTATTCCTCATTTCTCCTCTGTTCTCTGTTCCTGGGCTCAAACCCACTAAAGCACAAGATGGAGAAAGGGGCCACATTTAAGTTAATCTCTTTCACCCCTGACTAATAATGGTGACTTAAGGGTCAGAAGACAGCGGGGCCGAATCCCCCCCATGACTTCGGGACACGCTCCTGCCTAACAGGCGAGAATGGGGGCCCTGGGGGGACTCCACCGAGAGAGAAATCTGCACAGCGGTCACTACCATCCCAAGTTCACCCTGCAAGGGTGACACCGCCTCTGTGTCCCAACACCACTGACAGAGGACAGTTACCTGCAAGGGCTTTCATTTCTTCACATTCCTGGTTCTCCACATTGGATGCACGTTAGAAATAAACTCCCAGATCCAATAACCCAGCGCGTCTGGGGACAGGATCCTGGCCCCTCGGTCCCTGTAACACCTCCAGGGGCAGCTCAGTGCAGACAAGGCTGCGAGCCCGGCCCCTGCTCTTCTGTCCTGGCTTTATGTCCCCCAGCTGGACGGTGACCGTTAAACGGCAGGAACACGTTTCCTTCTACGTGATTTGCTGCTTGTTTCTGCAGCTCCTATACCAGCTTGCACCGCACGGGGCACAACGTCTATGGTCTTTCCACCCACAGTGCTTCTCCCTCCTCAGCAAAAGCTACCTTTCCTTCTGTGGGAAGGAAACCCCACGTGGTCCAGTGAAAGCGACCCCACCACAATCACCCACCCCTGACGGGGGTGTGAGTCAGGCCCTGTCATGCTTGGGTGCAGTGCTGGCTCAGAGACAGGCATGAAACCCACAGCCGGGGAGGCCCGCCCAGGCTGGAGCCACTGGTGGCCACTATGCAGATGCTCTGAGCCTGGAGTCTGTTACCTAGGAAATGGGCCTGGAATCAAAGATGGAGAGAACGTCAGCGTCCTACTGACAGCTTCAAAACCTCTGGATTCAAACCTGCCAGAAGCCGTCTCTTCAATGACAGGAGCTGATAAACTGAGTTTTGCTTAAGCCAGTTGGATCTGGTTTCTGCAACTTGAAAAAGGCTGGAGCCCTGACGCCACGTAAGCGATGTGTTTACAAATGAATGCCTCACAGCGAGAAATGCGGGTCCCCAGAGCACCACAACACCATGCAGCCACCCATTACCTTACCCCACGACCAAGCCCCAAGGACCACCCTGACCCCGGCCATCCCAGAACCCAGGGACTGCGCACACGGGCACTCAAGGTTTGCGGTTCTCCCTGAAAAAGACAAGTTGCTAAATTCTGCATATTCCCTCCTTTAGGATCACTAATCCTCGTTCTCATTTTTCTAGGTCCCCACTTTGCAGATAAGGTTTAGAGAACTGAACGGGGGAATCAGGAATGACTTAGAAATGATGATTCTCCAGTCATTCCGCAGCCACACTCTCCCGCCACTGGTCCGTCCTCTTCCTCCTGCTGCCCCCCGGACATCCCCTCCACTCCACGGTCAGCCAAACTCAAACGTGGGTGCACGGGGGCAGGGGCTCTTTCAACTCCAACGGTGAAGCCCCAGGCCTTACTACTGCAGTCCCCGGTGAGGTGGAGAGCACAGGGTGCCTTTCCAGATCCCACCTCCTTCCCCGGAAGCACACGTGCAGGTGGCAGGCGGGCTGGAAGACAGAGAAGGCAGTGGGACGGCGAGGATGTGCACAATTCCCGACGACACCCCCGGCTCAGGGTTTGCTATCGGCCCAGCGGGAAATCCTGACTCTCAAGCGGTCCATGTTCCTTCCTCTTCTTCCTCTTCCCCAGAGCCCATCCTGTCACATCCCGGCCACCTCGTTCACGTCAAAATGTGTCTAGCGTGATTTCAATAGCATCACGGCTAGCTCCACTAGGGAACAAAAGCTAGAGTGCGGTGATGTAAGACCCTTCGTACAAGTGGACTGAACTCCAGGCGTATTCTGTGAAGAGGAAACTTGTCAGTCTTGTTTGTGGGAAACAAACCTGGGCCAGCAATTATTTTTGTGTTTTATTGGTTTGAAATAAAATACCAAACATTTCTAAACAAATGATCAATGACCATTTTGGGGAAAAACGTGGCTTGAATATTTTCGTAAAGCTCTAGAAAGCAGGCGTGTGCCGTGGGGCACGTGTGAGAGGCACGCGCTGCTGTGCTCACGGTGTTTGGAATTTCTCGTCTGGATGACAAAGCTTTACGTGATCTTTGTGGGTCTTTTAACAGCAGCCTTTAAGTATATAAAGCTGACAGTCCAGTTTCATAATGCGAGAGGGGTCTGGCCCGCTCCCCGACTCCCTGTTTACTAGAAGACTTTGTGTGCGGTCCTCAAAGCCGCATTGAGTTAGGCAAGCAGCTGACAGAATGAATATGCTCTTACTTCCTAAATGAAATTAGTACATGGGATTGATTCTTGGAGAGCTCGGTCCTCTCCAGCCAGGACTTGGCTGGCGTATTGCTGATGTCTTTAATTAACAAATGTGCACACGGTTGACGGCTGCCGGTCCTGGAGAAGGCTGGCGCTCACCCTCCTGCCTGGCCCCGCCACCCGGCCCAGCAGCCAGCACTGCTGCACGTTCAGGAGATGCAGCAGCGTGGGGCTGGGGCTCAGGCCCTGGAGCAGCAGACCAGAGGGTGTTTCCGGGCACCAGGCGCTAGGCGAGTCACTTAACCTCCGTGCCTCGGCTTCCTCATTTGCAAAGCTGAGATGCGGCAGCACCTGCTGTCTGGGGGAGCTGGGAGAAACGAGCTGTACATCTTAGGCGCCCAGCATGCAGGAGCCTCAGTCAGTGCTGGCCACAGGGATGCTGTAGGAAGATGAAGGGGCTCTCCAAGTGGAGTAGTAGACGGGGGCCCCAAGACAGCCCGCCCTTGTCTGCGAGCACTGCCATCCGTTCTGGGATCCCCGAGGAGTCAGCATCCAGGGGCTTGAGTAGATCTAAGGGTCCTTTATTCCACCCGCTGGCTTGTGAAGGTGGAACAGCAAAGCAGAGACAGCAGAGGCACCAGAGACACTGGTACACAGGACTGAGGCCTGCTTGACCCGAAGACCGCGCTGGGCACCACCCAAATCCTACTCGTTATGAACAAGTACGCTACAAATCAATGCAAGGGTCTGTCGTTTTGGAACCCTTTAGAAATTACCAAAACAGTTCACTTAACCTGTTGGATAAACCGTTCCTCTGCCGTACTGAGTCTTAAGTGTCTTTGCATGGCGGTGGCTTCAGTGTCCACATCCACCCCTGCCACACACACAGCCCTGCAGCGGGGCCTGCTGTTTTGGGGGCGTCTGTGGGTCCGCGTCTGTGTCCTATAACCCTGGCTCATCGTGGTGGCTTCTCCCGCCCAGCCGGCGTCGTCCACCACGAGGTGGCAGCAGAGGACGCAGCCCGGGAGAACCTCCTGCCTGGGCACCTGCTGCCGGACAGGCCTCTGTCCTCAGGCCTTACCGAGGCTCCCGGGAACAGAGCACTGCCTTCACACGCGGACCAACTGTAGGGAAGGCAGGGCTTGTTCTCCATCACCTCTCCTTTAAAGACCCTCCTCTCCCCCTTCCCTGGGGACCCAAAGCTCCAGAGATCCATGGGCCGTGTCTGGGTTTCCATGGGCTCTAAGGGGTTAATAGGTGTGTTACGGTGTCAGTCAAGACATCTGCCCTCTTCAGCCGTTTGCTGGCTTCTGGGCTGTGACCTGTGTCCTTTCTAGATAAAACAAACCAAGGGCTTTGTCACTAGTTGCAGGGGAGGCCAAGCCCTGACTGGATGGGAATGGGTGCCCCTCCTGGCAGCTGCGGCTCCTTCCCCTCTGCCCCGCGATTAATGGACGGAGAGCCGCTCAGAGGACATCTGCCTCCGGTGAGAAGCAGATAAAGGTACCCGAGGACTATGTCACTGTGCACACTTAGAGATGAGGGAAAACAGAACAGAAAGTGGCTCAATGAATAACTGAGCTGTAAGAAGGAAGCAAAGAGAGGTGAACCCACGGGGGCTAAAAGAGGGGGCCCAGGGGGCTGGACCACCCCTAGGATCTGCAATCTCTGTTTAGGTTTTTTAAATTTTTCTACATTGAGGTGAATTTCACATAAGATGAAGCAATTAAAATGTATAATTCAGTGGTTATTTAGTGCATCCACGGTGTTGTGTAACCATTACACTATCCAGTTCCAAAATGGTTTCATCACTTCAGAAGAAAACCCCACGTGCATTAGGCAGTCCCTCCCCACTCCCCGCCCACACCCAGGCCCTGGCAACCAGCAGTCTACGCTCTGTCTCTGCGGATGCACCCTCTGGAAATTTCACATCAGTGGAATCAGACTGTGAAAATAAATAAAGGAACCTCATTTTAAACGGAGCTGGGGAGTCCTGAAGGGGCAACTCTCCCTTGTACACCAGCCCTTCATCACCAGCGGGAAGAAGGAAGATGAGAATCATTTTGACGAGGAAGGACACTTTTCACCCAGGAATTTCATCTCCTGCTTTAAGAAGAGAAGGAAGGTCCGATCCCTCCCTGCCCCAACGATAAGGCGCTAGCTCCTGTTTGCAGCCAATGAGAAACCGCCAAACCTCGAACTCCAGGCTCTTCCCTGGTAAACCTGGGTTCGAAACAACCCTCCCCAGTTGCCTCCTAAAACCTAATACAGGCCAATCTTCCCCTTGTCTCTTTGGATTTGGCTACGGTTTACCATAGCCTGCTTGTCCCAGGTTGCAGTTCCTCTGCTCTTCCCAAGTAAACTCATTTTTTCTTAAATAAACTTGTTCTTTGTTCTCTCCAAGGTTGACAAGACGATATGTGGCTTTTTGTGTCTGGCTTCTTTCACTTAGCATCAGCTTTTTGAGGCTCGTCCACACTGTAGCGTGTGTCCTACTTCATTCCACTGTTTGTACACCCCATGGTCTGTTTATCCATTCCTCTGTTGACGGACACTCGGGCTGTTGCCACCTTTTGGCCTTTGTGAACAATGCTGCCATGACCATGCACGTACATGTATGAACGTGCGTATATATGAATAAACATGCATGCCCGGGTTTGAGTCCCTGGGTATTCATCTAGGAGTAGAATTTCTTCGCTCCTACAAACAGCATGAGCGGGACAAATTGTATCCAACGGCAGCTGGCGAGTACTTGGAGAAACAGGAAGTCTCATAACGTTGCTAGAAGGAGAATAAAGGAGTAACCACTCTGCAGAGGGATTTTCAACACCAAGTTCATTTGAAAATGCACGTACCTTGTGGTGCAACAATTTCATTTTGAAGTCTCTAGACCAGGGAGAAAAATTCTAGTGTATGTTCATGAGACATACAAGATTTTCCACTGAGCACCGCTTAGAAGAGCAAAACAATGGAAGTCATCTAACTTGGCTCCTTGGTAGCGGAACAGAAAAATAAGCTGGTATTTTTTATGCCATGAAATACTACACAGCACGTAAAATGAATGCAACAGAAGCACATGATCAACATGAATAAACCTCAAAAATATCAAAAAGTTTTTTAAACAGTAAGTTTCAAAGGGGATCCATTTAAAACACACCTATCATTTATAAATACAAACTATTGTGGGCTGAGTTGTGTTCCCTCAAAGACTCATATTTTGAAGCTCTAGCCCGTAGCGCCTTAGAATGTGACCGTGTGGGGAGATGGGGTCTTTACAGAGGTGATTGAATTAAATAAGGTCATGTGGGTGGCCCTCATCACATATAACGAGACTAGGGCACAGCCACCCACAGAGGGACGCCCACATGGGGACACAGGGTGATGCCAGACATCTGCAAGGCAAGGAGAGAGGTCTTAGAAGAAACCAACTCTGCTGACACCTTGATCTTGGACATCCAGCCTCCAGAACTGCAAGGAGATACATTTCTGGTGTTTAACCTGCCCAGTCACGGTATCTGTTACAGCACCTCTAGCTGACGAAAGAGTCATGGAAGCCAGAGGATTCCTTTGTGGGTCAACCCAGAATAGCAAGAGAACTAGGTCAAAATATCCACTGAGTATTTAAACAATTGTAGTAATTAGATTTGAAATATAAGCCAATCCTAGACATTGAAGAGTCCACTGGGATTGTCTTATGCGCGCTTAACGTGCTGTTTATGGCCTTTCTCTGCACCTGTAGAAAATACATGCTTATCTAAAACACTCAGGCGTCCACAGCATTGCTTTGCAAGTCAGTCCTGCGTGGTCACCATGGTCACCAAACCCAGTTTTTCTGGCTCTGAAATGTCTTACGCCAAGCAACCACTGCTCGTTCAGTAACACACGTGGCCCATGGCCACCTTGTCCAAATCACAACCGCTTGGATGTCCTGTGTTGTTTTGCTACTACAAAGAGACTATTATCTACTTATTATCGAATCCGACTAGAACATCAAGCTCCTCTCCCAGCCTTTGAGGACTAGAAATCCGTCTAAGTAAACGGTATTGCAGGACTGTGGGGCAGAGCTCTCGCCTCTCATGGAAACACAAACCGTCTCGCTCCTTCCTCTCTGCCTCCATTTACGAAGGCCCTGCCTTCCGAAGACCAATCTGTATCTGTATATGGATTAAACTGAGGGCAGAGGGCCCGGGTGTGGAGAAGACCCACCTCTCCCACCAGCCTGGAAACAAGGGTATTTAGGACCAAGTTGGGTATCAACTACTCTCCCAAAGAAACTAGAAGCTATTTCATTCTTAACTGTCCACAAATTGATGTGCGTTTTTGGATTATTTGAGATAATGTGAGCGGCTTCTCCAGTCCTTGGAGTGTGTTCCTGCTTAACTCCCCGACTCCCGGGATCCCGCACACTCCTGGGGTTGGGCAGGTGGTCGGCTGGCAGGCCCAGCTGCAAACGACGGAGGGACCGAAGGGCAGCCTTCTTGCCGTCAGAGGGCAGAGCAGCCAGGTGTGGACACGGCATCTCAGATCAGAGAGGGGGCTGAGCCGCGAGCCTCGAGACGGCGGAACACAGGAGGGGCGGATCCGGGAGGTTCCAGAGGCGGGCTCTTCCCAGGGAATCGCGGATGAGCAGTCAGTTACATCCCCTACACCTGTCAGCCGCCTTCCCCGACCGAGCTTGCTCTGTTTTCACAAAATCTTGCACGTCCTCCAAGAGGCACGTGGCCTAGGCGATAAGATGTTTGCTTGAGTGGTTTTTCGGGAGCTTGGAGTCAGCGGTGCCCAGTTCGAGCTCAAGTTTGTTAAGACTGGTTGGGACCCATGACCCGCCAACTGGGCATGCGCGAGTGTCCCCTCGGTGACCATCTGACGCCGGAAACTCCACCCTCGGAGCAGGCCAACGCTGCCATGCGTCCCAGGGAGAAGCCTGTGGGTTAGGTGGGCCTTCCCAGGGCCCTGACGACCTCACCTTTTTCTTCTCTCCAGTCACCTTTCTCCTCCTCCCCAGACCTCAGCTTTCCGGGGAGGTGGATTTGAGATCTGTCTTCCCATCTCCTTGCGCGGCGCCCCCGTGAATGAACCCTTTCTCTGCTGCTGAACCCCGGCTGATGAAGCTGGCGGGGTACCTGGAGCCAGCATTTGGGGCCCCTTGTCCCAGCCTCAGCACCGTTGACATCTGGGGTGCCGGGGGCCGTCCTCGCTCCGTAGCACGTCTAGCAGCATCCCTGGCCTCTACGCGCTGGATGCCAGGAGCACGCGCTGCCGCCGCCCTCGTTGACGGCCAAAACCATCTCCGCAAAGTGTCAGGCATCCCCCGGGCCGGGGCGGGGCAAGGTCACCTCTCAGTGAGAACCAACCACGGCTTTAGGGGCAAGACTCCAGCCTGTCGGGGCTGCGGGCCGGGTTTGGAGGCCGAGGACCCGGGTATCACAGGAGACTCACACGCACACATGGGGCCGTTAACAGGTCCTGGCCACGCTCTCCAGAACAGCTCAGAAGCCCTGTACTAAGACTGTAGCTCAATGTCAGAGCCACCAGGAGAAAGCGTGCCGGGGTTCCGAGGCCCAGGGAGCAGGGCCGGCCGCCGTGAACCGTCCCTCGGCACCGGCAGGATCCTTCCAGGCCTGATCCACAAGGCAGAGGCGAGCGGCCACATCAGGCTCCAGGGGGAAGCAGCCGGCCACGCCGACCAGGGCCTCCCTGCGGTCAGGGACGGTCCCCACCGCTCAGCCTCGTGCCCGACAGAGACCAGGGTGTGTGCAGGGCGGGAGCACGCGCTTGGAATGTGTTTGCAAATCCACCGAATGTGCGAGTTTCCCAGCACAGCGGTGCTGCCCCTGCCCTGGATGGGCACAGAGCCCCTCCTGGGACCTGCCTCTCAGCCTCAGCCAGAGATACGCCGCTGCTTCCCGGGATGGCGAGTTTATGTGTCAACTGGGCTGGGCCGCGGTGCCCAGAGTTCAGTCAGACACCAGTGTAGTTGTGGACGTAAGGCTATTTTCAGGTGCAGCGCGGTTAAGGTTTAAATCACTAGGCTCTGAGAAAAGCAGATGACCCTCCCTGCAGTGAGTGGGCTGCATCCATCAGCTGAAGGCCTTAGAAGGCAGACGTCCCCGTGCAGAAGGAACCCTGCCCCCAGGTGGCGCACCAGGCTACGTCGTCAGCCCCTGCTGGAGCGGCCAGCCTGCCGGGCCGCCCCGCATGCTGCAGGCCTGCCAGCCCTCACAGCCGCGTCAGTCAGTTCCTCGTAATAAATTTCTTGCCTGTCTCTCTGTACAGATGTACGCATACACCCTGTGGATCTGTTTTTCTGGGGAGCCCTGACTAGCTCAGTCCCTTCCATTCCTAAGGGCGCTTCTCATCCTGAAATGACAGGATTCTCACAGTCCTTGCAACACTCAAACCCTCCAGGTCGATGTGAAATCTCCCCCTGCCCGGGAAGGGAAGGGACCCGCTGCTTTCTCTCTGACACTCCACGCGGCACCACCCACTAGGCTGCCTGGGCAGCTCAGACCGGCTCTGGAGGCCTCACCGCCATGTCAGGGGTTCGAAGGATGGATAAACACTAGTAGCTCTGTTGGTTTATGGGAGCTATTGCTCTTTTCTTCTACTTACTACAAGGTTTATTATTTCTAAAGTAATTACCTCCTGTACACAATGTTCCAGAAGACATCTGAAGAACAGCAAACAGATTAGATGCCTCCCTGCCTCGGTCCCCATGGTAACTCCACGAGGTGCGAACTCCACATTTCTGATGATGAAACGAACACTGACAGAGGGTAAGAAATTTTCCCAAAGTCACACAGCTGGTAGAGCTAGGATTTGAACTGAAATTCACTGAATTCCAAAGCCTATATTCTTAACCATTATAATTTGCTTCCAAGCATTTTGTTTTTAAAAGGCTCAGCGGCCATGGCCCATGGGCCCAGCCGCTCCGTGGCATGTGGGATCTTCCTGGACCGGGGCACGAACCCGCGTCCCTTGCATCGGCAGGCGGACCCTCAACCGCTGCGCCACCAGGGAAGCCCCTAAATACTTTTAAAGCAGCTGTGTATGATTTCCAGATCCTCAACTCTTTTCTAAAAGTTATGTAAGAACTCCTCCGGCCAGTTCCCCTTTTCCACCTGCCCCTTCACAACCTCTGCTTCCACTTTGCAAAATAAAGGTACACCTCTCACCCCTCCCCAAACCTTCCTCTGGAGGATGGAAACCCGGAGTGTGGACAGAGCTCCTGTTTGAAACACGAGTAGCTGACTGCACTAGGATGACCGAGGAACCAATCTTCTAGCAAGTGTGACAGTTTCCAATTCTTTACTTTCAACAAATTTGAAGGAGAATTTATTCAAATTTTCAGCTGATAAGAGCTTTAGAAATAATCTTTTGTAATAATCACAAGGTGATTTTTGGCATCCAGCTTGGAAGGAGCTTGAAAACATTCCTGACATTATTCTATCAAATCTTTTTCCTTTTCCATCTTTCACTTCTATTTATGTGACCACGTTGCCTCAGCTCGTAAGAATGAAAACTAAAGAAAACACTGATGCTTGGTCCTGCTCACTGTGGCAGCACTCTGTGGATACATGAACCTGGGGGCTGTCCTTGTCACTCACATACTCTGAACTTCCCATCATTTTACTTGTTATATTTAATAATTATCAAGTCAAAATATTTTATTTTAATCAACTGTATACCAATAACTCTAATAATTGAAAAGAAACTTGAGTCTTGTGGTTACAGAAAATTAAATTTAAAAATCAATTTCAGGGCTTCCCTGGTGGCGCAGTGGTTGAGAGTCCGCCTGCCGATGCAGAGGACACGGGTTCGTGCCCCGGTCCGGGAAGATCCCACATGCCGCGGAGCGGCTGGGCCCGTGAGCCATGGCCGCTGAGCCTGTGATCCACAAGGGGAGAGGCCACAACAGTGAGAGGCCCGCGTACCGTAAAAAAAAAAAAAAAATCAATTTCAATTTATGAACAGACTTTTTTCTGCCAGAATATAAGGAATAAAAGACTTTCTAGCAAATGTTCACGTGTATCACATTAGGATAATAGATTCCAAGTGGCAAGTGGGACGGAAATCTGAATTCAAGGATAAAAAGGAGTCACAAAACATTTTTGCCTGTTTAGAGAAAAGCATTTTCATGTATTTTTTCAGAAGAATCATGGTAGGTTATCAAATTGCTACAGCATTTAGATTCCAGGGGAAACGCTTAAGAGTGTTGCAATTGTCTTATTTGGAAATACCAACGTTTTTAAATGTCAGAAGATATCCCCTTTGTAACTAACAAAACTTACTGTTAGATGCAACTCTTTTAAAAGGGTTATCTGCGGGCCCCTCCCCTCACGCCCAGCTAGGGAGACCCCTCTGTCTGGTGCGGGATTTGCAAAGTAGCAGCTCCACTGGGATTAGGGGCCCTACAAGACCAAAAGACAACCCTCAGAATGGGAGAACATATTTGCAAATGAAGCAGCTGACAAAGGACTAATCTCCAAGATTTACAAGCAGCTCATGCAGCTCAATAACAAAAAAACAAACAACCCAATCCAAAAATGGGCAGAAGACCTGAATAGACATTTCTCCAAAGATGATATACAAATTGCCAACAAACACATGAAAGAATGCTCAACATCATTTATCATTAGAGAAATGCAAATCAAAACTACAATGAGATATCATCTCACACCAGTCAGAATGGCCATCATCAAAAAATCTAGAAACAATAAATGCTGGAGAGGTGTGGAGAAAAGGGACCACTCTTGCACTGTTGGTGGGAATGTAAATTGATACAGCCACTATGGAGAACAGTATGGAGGTTCCTTAAAAAACTACAAATAGAACTACCATATGACCCAGCAATTCCACTACTGGGCATATACCCTGAGAAAACCAAAATTCAAAAAGAGTCATGTACCAAAATGTTCACTGCAGCTCTATTTACAATAGCCAGGACATGGAAGCAACCTAAGTGTCCATCATCGGATGAATGGATAAAGAAGATGTGGCACATATACACAATGGAATATTACTCAGCCACAAAAAGAAACGAAATTGAGATATTTGTAGTGAGGTGGATGGACCTAGAGTCTGTCATACAGAGTGAAGTAAGTCAGAAAGAGAAAAACGAATACCGTATGCTAACACATATATATGGAATCTAAGAGAAAAAAAAAAAGGTCATGAAGAACCTAGGGGTAAGACGGGAATAAAGACACAGACCTACTAGAGAATGCACTTGAGGACACGGGAAGGGGGAAGGGTAAGCTGGGACAAAGTGAGAGAGTGGCATGGACATATATACACTACCAAACGTAAAATAGATAGCCAGTGGGAAGCAGCCGCATAGCACAGGGAGATCAGCTCCGTGCTTTGTGACCACCAAGAGGGGTGGGATAGGGAGGGTGGGAGGGAGGGAGACCCAAGAGGGAAGAGATATGGGAACATATGTATATGGATAACTGATTCACTTTGTTATAAAGCAGAAACTAACACACCATTGTAAAGCAATTATACTCCAATAAAGATGTTAAAAAAAAAATCAGGCACTTGTTTTGCTTCTAGCAGTCTGGCAGTCTCTGATGTGATGAACTCATTTAAATCCTGCAAAATAATTGTTTCAATTAGGACAACTCCTCAGGAGTTCTAGAAAAATATTTTAAGTCAGTGATTCATCTGAGTCCCAGATAGGAGTACACTCTGGTGCAATTAGGTCCACAGAGTAAGAGTCCGGATAAAAGGTTTTCGGTGATTCTGACACATCTGTGGCAGTGTCTGCCCTCAGCCCACCCAGAACACAGGCAGGGGATGAGATGCAGCCCATCCCTGACACGGTCCATCTCCACGTCCTGGTCCCCTGCTAAATCAGGAGCTGTGAGTGGCTAAGTTTTTTTTAAAAAGGAAGGGGTTGAGAAGGGAAAGGTAAACTGTAAGAATGCGCTACCTGCCAAATCGCACTTGCATGTGTTTGCGTAGTCAGCGTTCCTTCACCTGGGATGATTTCAAATTCCCTCGCCCTTAACTTCGTCATCTGTCCCAGGGAAAATACTCTACTTCATGAGAGGCACTGGAAGCATAAGGCTTCAGTGTGCTCTTAATTGCAAAGGACATTTATAATGTAAAATAACTTCACTTCAGCTCTTAAACAGGAAGAATCCAGAAGGAATAAAACTTCGACCCTACAAAAGGAACTGGATAAATGCCAAAAGTTTTAGATATGACAGAATTAACAGTGAAATTGAGAAATTCATGAGGTTCTTACGGACTCAATGTCTCTGCAGAAGAAGACAAGGAAAACAATTTAAACCGGGAATTAGCACTTTCGTAAGTGGTTTTTCAGAAGTGTTGTCATCAGTTTTGTAATAACTTAACCGTGTATCTTTTAAGGACACTTACTGTGTGCTTTTAAAGAAATTTAAAGCATTTAAAAGGCTCTGATATGCTAGACTTACTTAGCATATCAGAGCTAGAAAAAGCATAATTGATAAAGGTATCGATCCAAAGGGAAAACATAGAGGATCCAGAGAAAAGAGAAATGAAGTAGGAGGGGCAGGGGGAGGGGAGGTAAAGGGAAAAGAAAGGTTTATACAACTTTTAACGAAACAAATTTTATTTTTATAATTATTTCAACTTTTAAACTCTAAAAATGTTATATTAAAAACGTTTCACATATATTCACACACATAATTTTAAATCAATGAGTATATTTGATTGCAAAAAATTTAATATTTTGAGAAATCAAATTTGTTCAACTTATGTTTTATCACTTATTAGTTGTGCAAATAGTTTATAACCGATTAAAGGAAAAGGATTAGGAGGAATAATTATTTCATAGTCTTAAAGGCGTGCAATTTCAAAAAGCCAGGGTAGGGTTTGGCGGGGGGCCGTTTTCAGAAAATGTTTTTTTTAAATCCCTCCCTAGACCTCAGCAAACACAGAAGAGAAGTGAATTACTTCCAGCTAGTTGTAGGGACCCTTTACTTTAACTTATTCACAAAAAAATAGAAAAATAGACTAGATAATCAAATAAGATTTTAAAATAAGACCCAGTCTTAGATTTTGGAGGGTCTAAAGTGCTTAAAATAAGGTAGAATTTTGACACCAGGAGATGGGGACATTCCCACAGCAAAGCCACCACCTCTGCTGGGTGATGACAGGTGCCAGGCACCGGAGTGGATGTTTTTAGGTCACCCTCTCGGGGCGGGGGGGGGTGGTACAGCAGGCACCCCCAACCCCCAGATGGAGAAACTGAGGCACGGGAATTGGGAGCATTAAGCCAGGTGCACCTAGCCCACCACTGACCCAGAAGATTCCCTGGACTAATTATATCAGAGCGAAGTTTAACCAGTGGTTGGAAGCTTTACTAAGAAATAGAGAAAATTAGACAAGCCACCTCATTAATAAACACAAAATAATTTATTCGTATGTAACCATAAGGTTAAACTGCTACTTAAAGTATAGTTGCTACTATTAAAGCGATCATCTCTGTGATCAAATGATACACAGCGCCTAACGTTTATAAAATGGTGACATGCGACCAAGTAGAACAATGTTTAAAACCTAAACTGACTGCACGTCATTTCTCTTAACCAATACTCCGTAAATACTGGGTATTACATATGTCTCTTTGGCCCTGAGGTTTTGTACAGACTAATTAATTAGGGCCTTAAAAAGAGAATGTCCAGAAATGGGACCCAGAAATTATTGTACAGTTTGACTAAATATCCTCCAAAAGGAAAATCAGAAGTATGTGAGACATGAAGCTTCCACTGGTGAAGTGCGCGAGAAGCAAATGGTTTATCAAGCCCACTGGCTGTTACCTGGACAGGTAAAAGGTGTTCACATTTGCAGCGTAATTGTACCAAAAGGTGGTAAGTGCACCCGTGCCCACAGTTCATAAATGCTCCACCAGGATGCCGAGATGCAGACTCAAGTGTCAAGTAACAGCCCTTCTATTTCAGATGTGGTTTTGTTTGGGAAACAGAGGCCCGAGCCAGGCTGGACATCACAGTTATGGGCCCTTAAGCCCCGCTCACCTGGTCGATCTGTGAGGTGAGGACCCCAGCCAGGGTGTCCCTGCCCTTCACCCAGGACCTGGCCACGCTGAGGAGGTGAGAGACATGGGAGAAGGCACAGGTGAGAAGCCGCTGAGAGCGAAAAGCCCCCGTGGGCGGGGGGGGGGGCGGCAAGGGTCCTGGTGAGGGTCCTGCCCCCGTACAGGGTCCCATGGTCCTTCCTGAAACCCCAGCAGGAGGACATGGGCTGGGCACCCACTCTAGCAGGAAAGGAAGGAGGCACTAAGGAAGCAAGAGGAAGAAGGGATCCCTGTCACGAGCCCCAAACCAGCAGTCTACCTAAAGATCTGAGTCGTGGCAATCACAGGGCAGGAAGTATCCCGACAAGCCCCGCAACGAGACCTGAATCACAGGCCTGGCAGGACCACCGGGGGCCAAACGCCTGCTGAATTATCTGGGTTTCGCAAAACCACGTCCCACACTCTGACTTTACAGGATCTGGGACTCGGCACCCACAGGGCGGGACCTTGTTCCACTCTTATGCGTTGTTCCCGGTCACCTCGGAAGGAAGAGCTGGGAAGCATATGATGTTTTAATTTGCATAACATCTAGAAAATGTCCCTGAATTTTCCATAGCTGCATTTCTAAGCCATTTTCTAAGATTCACACGTGGAAACTCCCGAGGGGATGAGCAAAAATGGCTGAAAATTGCTTTTAAGATGTTAGAGGATGGCTAGATGTACGGCTGCTGTGGAACTGCCACTGAAATCACACGTCATTATCAGTCTGTTCTTGTGGAACCCGTACTGTACACACATGAGCCTCTGAGGATTTTCCTCTTGAAACTTCTGTCAGGTTCCTGAAGTCTTGAAGATTCTGGTTGTTGTTTCGATTATGCTTCTGATCTCCCTAACTGGTTTTTAAAAGTTAAGCGCTACAATGTGAAATAATAAATATGACTAAGATACTATATGGACATAAAAATAAATTCATTAATAAGCTGCAGTTAGGGCTTCCCTGGTGGCACAGTGGTTAAGAATCCACCTGCAAATTCAGGGGACATGGGTTCGAGCCCTGGTCTGGGAAGATCCCACATGCCGCGGAGCAGCTAAGCCCGTGAGCCACGACTACTGAGCCCATGTGCCACAACTACTGAAGCCTGCATGCCTAGAGCCTGTGCTCCGCAACAAGAGAAGCCACTGCAGTGAGAAGCCCAAGCACCACAACCGCGCGCAGCAACGAAGACCCAACGCAGCCAAAAATGAATAAATAAAATAAATAAATTTTAAAAAAGAAAAAAAAGCTGCAGTTAGCACTAAAGTTCCCTATCATAAGATAAATTATGACCCGCAGGCCCATAAAAATAAAGAGCACCATGAAAGGTCCAGGCATTACCAAGAGTATTGTGTATTTATCTGTACACAAGGACCCTCTATTTGCGTACTTTATCCCTTTTTTGTTATTATCCATTAATGTTAAAAATTCTATGAAAGATACAAGCATTTTGTGCATTCATGTCCTCTGGAATCCCCCTGTGGGAGAGCAAAGTTATTCTCTCCTTGAACAGAAGGGATCTGTGCACCTGCACTGACAGGAGAGGTGACGTGGAGCTGGGAGATGAAAAGCATCCCAAATACTTGGACTTCAATCAAAGAAAATGCATGTAGTGAACCCGCAAAAGGAAACCAGTGCGCTGGCAGGTCCAGCAACCAAGGCAGCAGGCTGGCCTTTCCCCTCTCCTCCCGAGAAATTATTACTATTATTATTATTAAAAAGAAATGTGCCAGGCTTCGCTGGTGGCGCAGTGGTTGAGAGTCCGCCTGCCGATGCAGGGGACGCAGGTTCGTGCCCTGATCTGGGAAGATCCCACATGCTGCAGAGCGGCTGGGCCCGTGAGCCATGGCCGCTGAGCCTGCGCGTCCGGAGCCTGTGCTCCGCAACGGGAGAGGCCACGGCAGTGAGAGGCCCGTGTACCGCAAAAAAAAAAAAAAAGAAATGTGCCTCCTCACGGCCCCCGCTGCAACATGGCCAGTTTACAGTCTAGTAAATTCTTGGGCCCCAGGTCAGCTGTGCCCAGCACCCCATGGGCTCCTCGGCCCATCCCACATCTATCTGCACATCGGAAGGTAATGAAACATCAGCCTCAGAAGCAGGGCTCATCCCCAGCAACACCCCCTCCCTCAGGACCGTTGTCTCATGTGCACGTTACAGAGAAGGACGACGTGCGAGCGGGGCCAGCACCTGGGACCCTTTCCTGAATTTCAAAATGAGGTCCATCCGGTCGCCCGGGGAAATGTACATAAATCCCGTCTAGGAATTTCACTTCTTGCTGGTTCTGTCTCTCTCCTTCCGAGAGAGCCACGCCAGCCACAGTTCCCGGGCGCCCCGAGGTGTGGACTCACCGCCCACCCGTAGTGAAGCCACTGGACCCGTGCCTGTCACCCCCAAAGTGTGGGAGTGGCCACAGGCAGAAATGAAGTCTCCAGAGGAGAACCTGGCTAAAACGTGTAGCAACAGTTTTAAACGGGTGTGAAGCCACCACTTCTGGACACTCCCACAGGAGGATGACACTGACGGGACACCGTGTCACCTGCACAGGATGTGACCTTTCACGCGGAAACACTGATGGACTCACAGACAAATTTAGGGGCCTCATGACAGGTAAGTAAGGGTGCCTGAGACAAGTTCACTTTATAAAAATGAATGACACGTTCCTAACCCAGCAAAACCCAGCTGCAAATACAGTAAGAAGGCCTCATTCACAGCCACCAGAAAGCACCACCTCTAGGCGCTGACTTAGCAGAGGGCACAGGCCCACAGGGACCCGGGGCAGGGGTGGGACCCGGGGTCCTGGGCAAATTCACTGGACTCCCGCACTGGAGCCTCGGCGATGACCCACGGCCCCCTCCCCTGCTGCCCGCACTGCTTTCCTTTCCCCCTTCTGCTGCATCTCCTCTCCCCGTCCCTCTGGAACTCACGCTTCAGCCACGCCTGCTCTCCACGGTGCTGAGTCCAGCAGGTCTCCGCCTGTCTCGGCACCTGGCTCATGCCCTCCCTGAAACCCTCTTCCCGCAGCCTCTGGTACCACAGCCTCCTCCATGACCACACGTGATCTTTCAGAAAGTGCCCTTGGCTCTGCCCTCCACATACGCCCACAGCGTGACCTCTTCTTACCACTTCCTACCTCTCTACCTGCCTCTGGTCCAAGCAGTCATGGCCGCTCGCGTGGATCAGGGCAGAACTGTCCCAGCACGGAGGCCAGGTGACCCAGTGGGAACACAAGTCGCATGTCCTGCAGGCTCAGTGGGTGCCGTGGGCCGAGGCGCAGCCCTGTGCTTACCGTGGTCTGGAAGGGCCCGCCCAGCGTCCTCTGCGCTCACTCTGCACCAGCCTCGCCGGCCATCCAACTCCTCCTCGCCGTGTGCACGTGGCCAGTGCTCTCCTGTCTGCCTGCGCTGCTGCCAGCCTCCCGACCGACCGAGCCGCTAAAACCACATCAGCTCCACTCCCAGCTCCCGACTCCCCTTCCGCCATCCACAGCCCTGGTCACTTCCACTGACACGGTGGCCACGCTAGTGCCAGGCTCAGACCTCCCGCTGGGGGCAGACTGGACTCATGGCCCGGCTGCTTCCGGTCGGGGACTCTTCCAGTCCTTATTCGTTCCCTCCTCTCCTGCTCTGTGGTCTCTGCACTCCCTCCCCAGTAAATCCCTCCCCAGTAAATCCTTTGCATGTCTAACCTTGTCTTGGTGTCGGTTCTAATCTCACCTTTAATCAGTGGTTTGGGAAACCTGGATCAACATAAAGAAAGGTGAAGTCAGGGACTTCCCTGGTGGTGCAGTGGTAAAGAATCCACCTTCCAATGCAGGGGACGTGGGTTCAATCCTGGTCGGAGAACTAAGGTCCCACATGCCGCGGGGCAACTAAGCCCAAGCGCCACAACTACCGAGCTCGCGCCCCTCAACGAGAGAGCCTGCGTGCCGCAAACTACAGAGCCCACACGCTCTGGAACCTGCGCGCCACAACTACAGAGCCCACGCGCCCTGGAGCCCGCCCACCACAACTAGAGGGAAGCCCGCGCACCGCAACGAAGAGCCCACCTGCCTCAACGAAGATCCCGCGTGCCGCAACAAAGACCCAATGCAGCCAAAAATAAATAAAATAAACAAATAAATAATAAAATAAATCTTAGAAAAAAAAAGGTGAAGTCAGATTGCTAGCATCACTACATGTAATGACGGAGTCACCAAGGGTCAAAGAACTAAAAGTGGAAAATTAAACTATGAGCTTGTAGAGGATGAATGAACATCTATTCTATAAAGGAGGAGTAAACTTCTGTGACTCCAGAATGGAGAGAGATGTTTAAATGAAAAAGAATCCCCCAAAGCTCAAACCATACGGCGAAAAGCAAAAGTGGCTTTGATAATATCAACTCTACCACGTTGATTCACTAAAGGACAGAGTTACTGTACAGTGGGAATATCAGGACATGATACTTAAACTTTTTAAAACTAAGACGGGATTAACATCAAGAATAAATAAAGACATCCTCCGAATCCAAAGAAAAAGACAAGAATTCAAACTCAGATATGAGTGAAGAATAGGAACAAGCAATTCTCAGAAGAGAAAACCCAAGTGGATACCGAGCTCACGACGGGGCCGTTAAACTGACATTAATTAGAGACACACAAATTAAATCACCGTACACGGCTTGGTGAAGCTGAAATCTGGGCAGTGCCAAGGGTCGCAGAGAGGACTCCACGCACTGCAGGGGGTGCAGGCGGGCACAGCCTGGGGGTCGGGGTTCACCCAGGGAATTCCTCTCCATCGGAATTCCATGCAAACGTCTAAATACACCCAAAGTTGGTTGTAAAATAAGCCAGTATGACCACCAGCTGTGGGGATGCTTGTTCAGGGGAGAAAACCTCATGCTGTGTGCACGGCGACGACCAACAGGTTAGGGTACGACGGTCTGGACTCGCTGCAGCGCGTGTAACAGGGCGAGGTGGCTGGGTATAGGCTCCTCTCCTACGTCCATCTTCACAGATCGCCTATGAGAGTAGCCCCCTCACCCCGCATCGCAAAGAGCAGCTCTGGGCCGTCCCAATGCTACACCATGGTGGGTGGGCCAGACCCACCCACTAAATCAGCTCCACTTCTTGGGGGGCCATGGCTCAGCTCTCCTCCACGTGCGCGAACACGCCCGACAATAGGCCAACGGGGCCTTCCTGGTCAGGCTGCTCAAGGTCACAGAACAGTCACCTGCATCTATAAAACAGCTGTTCCTGTTGTAGATGGAGAGAAACAGCCGTGGGAACTTCCCGATGCCTCATGTTCTAGTTGCGCTCAGGCGGCACTGATGGCGTCCCAGGAGGAGTCTGTGTTGAGCAGCCAGGGCTCTGTTAATGCCACCACATGAAAACCCGCAGCGCCAAATCCTCGTATCAGGGGATGTTTGCATGAACTTCTGACCCCTTGAAAGCAGAACGCTCTTAGGATGTGTTGAATCAATATTTACTCTAGAGGGGCTTCCCTGGTGGTGCAGTGGTTGAGAGTCCACCTGCCGATGCAGGGGACACGGGTTCGTGCCCCGGTCCGGGAAGATCCCACATGTCACTGAGCGGCTGGGCCCGTGAGCCGTGGCCGCTGAGCCTGCGCGTCCGGAGCCTGTGCTCCGCAACGGGAGAGGCCACAACAGTGAGAGGCCCGCGTACCGCAAAAAAAAAAAAAAAAAAAAAAAATTTACTCTAGAATCAACACTTCCTAATTTAAAAAGATAGTCCACATGTTCAAAAATTCTTTTTAATCTTTGGATCAAAGGCAGGTATCCCCCGACCTTTCAAAATAAGCCCAAAACAGCATTTTTGGAAATCTGAGCCCCGCATGCAAGCTACAGTTGCATATGATCAAGGAGTGGAAAGTCTTGGTTAATTGTTCCTCCTAAGTCATCATACATACAATGCCTAGAACAATAGCTCTCAAAAATTAAAACTTACCTAACAAGAAAATTGCCTGGAATATCATGCAGCCTTTCTTTCTCCAGGGGCTCCAAAGTCGTCTCAGGCATTTCAGTACCTGTTTCAGGATGTTAATTATAAAGCTGAACACTGGTTCCCAGTCACTGTAGGCTCAGGACTGTGCAGACAGAACGTCTTATAAAACCTTACCACCACCTCGTCTTGGAAGATGAGGGGATGAAAGCAGGTGTCCAACCCATCCGCAGCCCCCTTTGGCTTCAGTCCAAACATCGCCCTAAGGGGGGGGCAGGCAGCACTGTGGAGCGGAGTCCCCTGTCCCCTAAGACACCCTCGCAAGCCTGCAGTGTCCTCTGCGTTGCTTTCCTGGCCTTTAGCACAGTGGAAACCCTGATGCCGCGTGTGTGTTGGACACCTGGCCCCCTCCCCCGACTCGACAGCGAACAGGAAGAAGCTCAGGTGACCTGCTCCCAGCACCTTCTCAGGCAGGCTCCTGCAACTTCACACCTCACTTTATGAGTAATTTTAAACTAAAAGCGTCAAACACCTTGAAAGGCCCTACCCAGTTGCATGTTTTCGAGTGATCTAATGAGCAGATCAGTTTAACAGTGTCACGGGTTTTCCACCTTTTAGGTCCACTGTTCCTCCACCGAGAAATCTGCCAAGGAGCGTCTGATGGGCTATAAATTCAACGATCCCGTCCCAAACTGAACAGCGCCCAGATAAAGAGTACTTCCTGTAAAAGTCAGAAAACTCTCCCTTCCTAAATGAAAATAACTTTAAGACAATTCAGAGGAAAAGCGGTCTCATAGGTTGTATTTTCAAATGACTCAAACTGAATGATGAGACCCTCGTGCGGGCGTCTCTGTGTCCTCTGGGTCCTGTCTCTGTGTTCTCGACCCTCCAGGGATCGAGGCGACATGGAGGCTCCCAGAGCGGGAACCAGGAGCCACATCTGACAAATCCCCTCCCTGCTGCTGCCGCCCAAACCTCACTGTCACCCCCACGACCAGCTTCCTACAGCCAGCAAAACCTATAAGGTGATTCTGCTAAAACCAGATTTGATTATGTTGAGCTCTAACAAGATTAAATTAACAGAGCCCCACAAACTGGGGGGATGAAAACAAGAGAAGTGCTTGTCTCACAGTCTGGAGGCCGGGAGTCTGAGGTCAAGGTGCTGGCAGGGCTGGGCTCCCTCTGAAAGCTGCAGGGAGGACCCTTCCTTGTCTCCTCCAGCTCCTGGTGTGGCCGGCAACCCTCGGTGCTCCTGGGCTTGTGGAAGCATCACCCAACCCCTGTCCCCGTTGTCACGTGTGTGTCTGCGTCTCTTCTCCTCCTCTTGAGAGCCATGCTGGGCCAGGGCCCACCCTGAAGACCTCAGCTTCGCTTCTTTACATCTGCAGAGCCTCTTTCCAAAAACGGCCACGTTCACAAATACTGGGGGTTAGGACCAGAGCACATCTTTAGCAGGGGCTCAAGTCAACCCGTAACATATAGTATTGGAACATTTACTTTCACTATAAAGAAAACTCTTTGGACATTGTTGTTGTTGTTGTTGTTTTTCAAAGGAAGCATGTTAAAATTATAATTGAATTTAGAGCACGTTATGGAGTAATAACATGGGAGATAGACTAGATTTCTACTTCACCTTCCTCCAGCACATGTATGATGGATATTTAAGTTGGACTGTCTTTACGTCAGAGCTGAGGGATGACTGGTACCTAGTATTCTATCTGGCCCACAGCAGACATTCAATAAATATTGCCTGGTTGGTTGATAGTTACTGATCAACTCCATGTCACTGGTATACACACATTTTTGGAATAATAAACATAAAATATATTTAAAGTTTTTCAAAGATACTGAATGGCTTTATGCCCAAGACTTCTAATTGCACCCAGACCATCTTACTGGGACATCACATCAAAGATATTATGTTTTTTAAAAGGACTGTCTGCAAAACCAATTATAATCAAGAACCATTTTCAAATGTTGGCTATGTTAACCCATAAAGAACCATGAGAACACATTTTTTTAAAAAAAAAGAGAACATATTTTTAAAATCTAATCTAAAAATCATATGAGCCCTTTTATCTAAAGGCACAGTAGAGCAAGAATAAATATCTGCCTTTCAAATTGCCCATTATTATTATTATTATTATTATTATTATTATTATTATTATTCACTGAAGCTAAAGGAAAATATCTTGGCAACACGTGCTAATGCCTTCTCTAAAGCTGGATATATCTGAGCCTAGCATTTGAGAGAGCTCTGAGGGAAGTGCCGTTTCCTGTGCAGGATCTATTAAAGAAACAATGATCAAAGATCGCTTTTTATGAACGTGAAACATGAATTTAGAAAGTATTCTGCAGCCACCATTCTGCAGTCTGGAAGAACTCTCATCTCTTCCATTTCCCCTCCGACTGTCATGGGCCCAGTGAGACCTGCGAGGTGAACCAGGGTGTGGTGGCACTGACCAACTGAAGGGGCCGGGCCGCAGCGCGCTGCCTGCAAAGGCTGCCCACCAAACACTTTACTGGGCGTGACACGGGAAGGGATGGACCCTTACTTCTGCAAACGGCTGAGCTATTGGGATAGTTTGTTACTCTTTTCAGCCTCCTTTGATTTCTAACTGCTAGCATACGATAACGCCCGTATGACTTACATACTACTGAAACCTAAATTCAAACGAACATACTTTACCAAAATTGTATCATCTAGCCTATAACTTAAGACCTTCAGATACTAATTAATTTAAGAAACAGTGCAGTGCTCAGAAGGAGAAATTCCCACTGAGAGGTGGCGCTGCCTTTGAGGGTCCATTCCCATCTCTTCCCCCCATTCAGCCAACAGGACAGGCATTTCAGAGAGAGCGCGAGGGCCTGAGATGTATCCATGGCAACAGAATCAGACAGAAAGAGACAATAAAAAGAGAAATTCAAAGGAACTGCTGAGTGAGTGTGCAGGGAACGATCCCAGAAGCTTTTAGCCCGAGGAGGGCTCAGTACCATGGACAAGGATATGGTATTGCTCTTTGCCTACTTTGCCTTAGTTTTCCATCTATGCTAATTCATTCTACAAATAAAAGGAGTGAATAAAAACCACAGCGTAGCTCACCGAGGGTAGTAGCCGTACTATTTGCTTCTACGCAGCACCAAGCTGATAAGAGAGTTTTCAGTAGTTTTAAAAAATAGTGCTGTTGATACTGATGCCTGTTCTGAAGATGTCAAAGACGAAGCAGTGTAAAAACTATGCCGCAAGTTTCTTTTTGTTTTGTTTTTGTTTTTTTTGGTACACGGGCCTCTCACTGTTGTGGCCTCTCCCGTTGCGGAGCACAGGCTCAGCGGCCATGGCTCACGGGCCCAGCCGCTCCGCGGCATGTGGGATCCTCCCGGATCGGGGCACGAACCCGTGTCCCCTGCATCGGCAGGCGGACTCTCAACCACTGCGCCACCAGGGAAGCCCTATGCCGCAATTTTTAAAACATGAGTATGTATGACAGATATACAAAAGACTTCCACTGAGATTTTAAAATAAGGGAAGAACCCTTCCACAACTTTCCATGGGAATCCTGCTGTACGTTCCACAGCTGCACGTGCCACATCGCAAGACCTTGCAGGGTCTACATTTTCTTAGTGTGCGCGCAGTGTTGACCTCAAGACATCATTGAAGTGAACTGAACTGGAAGATGGTAGGAACACCTTCCGCATTACTCGTTCTCTGAGGAAAATAAATGGTAAGTGGATATAAAATGACTCAGTCTGATTTCAAAATATTTGAAACCAGAACTTCTTGTATGTGTTACTCAGTGGAAGCATTAAAAAAATTAGATAACCTCTCAGGAGGTTATCAAATGGGCAACTAGGGGGAAAAGAAGCAAAGTTTCAACTTCACACGGATTCATATGCTTCCCTCCTAAGACAGATATTATTTTAAAAAATAACTCACAAGGTACTGGTCCGTAGAGCAGTAACCCACGGACAAATACCTGGGTCCAACATGGGTCGGGACCACCAAGGGCTCATGCACCCAGGGGTCCACGCCCAAGACACAAACGCACAGGCTTCCTCCGGATGGGGCTGCAGTGACCTAAACCGGGATTCCAACAGAGAAGTCAGATTCTTATCTTGTACAGAAATAAGATGAAATGTGTGAGCCTTTGGGAGTAAAGGGTCAAAAGGAATAAAACACATATGTATTTCATTCTAATAGCTTCTAATAACAGTCACAAATCTGACGTGAATGTCAAAAAGCTACGCTCGTCCCTTTCCTGTGCCTCTCTCCCTCATCACCACGACGTAAGCAGCGCACACGTGCATGGGCACACGCACACACACTGCGCACATACATACCACGGACCACAATCAGCAAAGCAGAACCACACACAGGTTTGTAAAATTAAAAACCTGCCTGCCGGCTGCTATGACCCCCTCTGAGATCTGCTGAGAGTCTAGCTTTTCCTCCAAATGTTCTATGTGAAACAATCACAAACCCATAGAAAGGTGGACAGAACAACAAACACCCATGTGCTCTTTGCTTTGGTTCACCAACTGCTACCATTTTGCAATATTTCTTTTATTTCTCTCTATATAAGTACATACGAATTTTTTTTGGCCAAACCTATCAAAAGTAACTTGTAAGCATCTTGACATTTCAACCTCTTAATATTTCAGCATGTTCTTCTAAGATCCAGGATGTTCTCCATGGTCACAATAATATTATCATGTCTGAGAAATTTAAAATTAATGATATTATAAAACGTACAGTTTCTAATTAAATTTCTCCAATTGTCCCTAAATGTCTTTGCAGCACTTTTTTTTTTTTAATCTTTAAAAAAAAATTTTTATTTTTGGCTGTGTTGGGTCTTCATTGCTGTACGCGGGCTTTCTCTAATTGTGGTGGTGCGCGGGCTTCTCATTGCGGTGGCTTCTCTTGTTGCGGAGCACGGGCTCTAGGTGCACAGGCTCAGTAGTTGTGGCTCGCAGGCTCTAGAGCGCAGGCTCAGTAGTTGTGGCGCATGGGCTTAGTTGCTCTGCGGCATGTGGGATCTTCCCGGACCAGGGATCGAACCCGTGTCTCCTGCATTGGCAGGTGGATTCTTAACCACTGAGTCACGAGGGAAGTCCTTTGCTGCATTTTTTTAAGCCAGGATCAAAATGTTGACTATTCTACATTGTGCTGTCACAGCTCTTTAGTCTCATTTAATCTAGAAAAACCCTCACCCTTTTATCTCTGAGGAGTCCAGGCTAGTTGCACTGCAGACTCCTCCACAACCTGAATTTTTCTATTTGTTTCCTCCTGTTAGAATGAGATTAGACCTTTTTTTGGCCAAGGCTTTTGTTGGCGAGAAGGCTGCGGAAGTGGTGCTGTGTATCGTCCTTTGCCGCTCATCAGAGGAACGTTACTGCTCATGCTGTGTGTGATCGGATGATAAAGGAGGTGTCTGCCACACCTCTCACTGCAAAGGTGCCCTTCCTAGTCCCTGGTCACGAGTGGTTTGTGTGGCGATACACAGAGATTGTGCGACTGCCCTGCTTCCCAACCTGTCACCCGGTGGTTTCAGTGTCCACCCAAGATCCTTGCCTGTACTCCTTAGTAACTGGAGGTTGAAATGGTGATTTTCGAATTCTATCATTCCTTTGTCATTTATTAACTAACTTCCTTCTATTAAGAAGAACTCCCTCTCGGTGGCAATGTAAATTGATACTGCCACTATGGAGAACAGTATGGAGGTTCCTTAAAACACTAAAACTAGAACTACCATCCGACCCAGCAATCCCACTACTGGGCATATATCTGGAGAAAAACCTGGTTCAAAAAGATACATGCACCCCAATGTTCATTGCAGCGCTGTTTACAATAGCGAAGACATGCAAGCAACCTAAATGTCCATCGACAGCGGAGTGGATAAAGAAGATGTTGTCTATATACAATGGAATATTATTCAGCCATGAAAAGAATGAAATAATGCCATTTGCAGCAACATGGATGGGCCTAGAGGTTATCATACTAAGTGAAGTAAGTCAGACAGAGAAAGACAAATATTACATGATATCACTTATGTGGAAATCTAAAAAAATGATACAAATGAACTTATTTATGAAACAGAAATAGACCCACAGACATAGAAAACAAACTTACGGTTACCAGACAGGAAAGGAGGGGAGGGATAAATTAGGAGTTTGGGATTAACATATACACACTGCTATATATAAAATAGATAACCAACAAGGTTATAGCACAGAAAACTGTACTCAGTATTTTGTAATAACCTATAAGGGAAAAGGATCTGATTCAGTTTTATATATATATATATATATATATATATATATAGACACACACACATATAAATTTTTATATATATATATAAAACTGAACCATTTTGCTGTATACCTGAAACTAACACAACATTGTAAATCAACTAAACCTCAATTTTTAAAAATTGGAAAAAAAAGTGAGAGGCCCCTCTCACTTTTTTTTCCTTTTAGTATCACAATAGATTCATCAATTTTTTAAATTCTAGGTTTGATAATCTATCGCCACTATTATTTGTTTCACTGCATAACTTTTCAAAATTTGGTTAACAGGCCTTCTAAAGAAGGCTACCTGTCCTACACGTCTCCACCAGGCCTGCCTGTGCTTTGCCTGCTCCAGACCTGGAATCATCCGCTACTCCAAGCGTCCTCCGTCCCCTTCAGTGGGGATGTAACTCAGAAAACAAGATCTAGGTGCAGGTTCTCTCCTGACTACTGGGGTGTCCTCCCGCAAACCCTTGTCAGTGGACAAAGCCATGAAGTTATGGCTGTTGGTATATTAACACCCCGTTTAAAAGTCAAAAAAAACTGTTTTAAGTATATTAAAAGTATCTGAGAAGTCTCAATCTAATCCTTATGCTTTCTGCACCATTCCTACTCACTCTATATTCATTTTTGGTGTATCCCCTCTGTGTGGTGTTTGTTTTTACAAAATAAGCAACTATTTATATTTATACTTAATATTTGTAAATATTTAAAGTATATATGTACATTTTAAGTTTCCCTCACTTCTATTTTTTTTTCTTTATTTGAGTATAATTGCTTTACAATGGTGTGTTAGTTTCTGCTTTATAACAAAGTGAATCAGTTATACATATACATATGTTCCCGTATCTCTTCCCTCTTGTGTCTCCCTCCCTCCCACCCTCCCTATCCCACCCCTCTAGGTGGTCACAAAGCACCGAGTTGATCTCCCTGTGCTATGCGGCTGCTTCCCACTAGCTATCTATTTTACATTTGGTAGTGTATGTATGCCCATGCCACTCTCTCACTTTGTCCCAGCTTACCCTTCCGTTACCCTCACTTCTTACACAAAAGGTATATATATAACACGCTATATACATATTATACTTTATAAAGTCTTTTAGTGAAAAACTTAAAAGCAAATCCCAGAGATCAGCCCCATAATATTTCACAGGGATCCTTCTCATTCTTTTTCAGGGCTGCACAGCACTCCATTCTGTGGATGCCCCACAGTTTATTCCATTAGTTGCCTAAGGATGACGTCTAGGTTGTTTCCAGTAACTGGCAACACAAGTAACGCCACGAGGAGTAACCGTTCCTCCGTAAAGTCTTCCCCAATTTCCTTCCTCTACCTCAACCTGAGATTGAGTTCAGTGCCTCTCCCTCGAGCCCCAGTTATCGGATTGAACTTGGTTTAAATTATGTTTGGATTCCTGGGCTGCATCAGTGGAATTTAAGGAAAAGCCTGAGCAGGCAAGGCTTTGTCCTGGGAATGTGAAGCCCCCAGGCTGGTCAAAAAGATAAAAAACATTCACGTGCCTGTCAGTGTATGATTCAAAGCGAGCCCTTTATCTCAGCACCATAAAGTTGAGCGACTGAATGTCTCTTTGCTGCAAAGAACCAAACCCTTTCTTATAATATTGAAAGGTTTGTTCCACGATTCCAAGAACAGTTGACTTGTACCCCTGAATTATACACATGTTATAGGAAACCAAGTTCCTCAGATTTGTGGTAAAGAATTGCGCCCGTGAAATTTTAAACTATGTTTGTCACAAAAGAGTAAACCGCCTCCTTAACAAAAAATAACTAACCCACTTATGATAGCCTTAAATTATAATGAATCAATTGCTGAGTTAAAAGTGCCCTGTTAATTGCTAGTTTAGGAACATTATTTGAAATCTCTCCTCCCTGCCTAAATTCTATGTAAGTAAAAGTAATAAGTATCTCCAACAGATAAATTTTTAGACATAGCACAAAATAGTATTTTATGACAGAGAAAGCTAGGGACTCAGAGCTATTAAGATTTGAGCATCTATGTTGATGGAACCATATTTATACTCACAGGCCAGCTGAGATAGGATGTGTGAGCTCTATGCATTAATTAGGATGAAAGAGTGTAAATTAGGCACATTTGAAGTGTTATTTCAAACTGTCAAATGACTTTATTTTTAAAATATAGATGTGGGCTTCCTGGTGGCGCAGTGGCTAAGAATCCGCCTGCCAATGTAGGGGACACGGGTTCGAGCCCTGGTCCAGGAAGATCCCACATGCCACGGAGTAACATGCCCGTGCACCACAACTACTGAGCCTGCGCTCTAGAGCCCACAAGACACAACTACCGAAGCCCACATGCCTAGAGCCCGTGCTCCCCAACAAGAGAAGCCACCGCAATGAGAAGCCCGCGCACCGCAACGAATAGTAGCCCCCGCTCGCCCCAACTAGAGAAAGCCCACACGCAGCAACAAAGACCCAAAGCGGCCAAAAATAAATAAATAAAATAAAATAAATAAATTTTTTTAAATAAAATAAAATAAAATATAGATGTGACCACATAACACCTAGACAAGCATTTTTGTAATCTCCTTTTCCATCAGAAACACTCCAGGAATGACAGGTGACATTCACGTGATACCCATTCAGAGAAGACTGTATTGCAGTGAACCAGGAATGTCTTTTATTACGCAGATGGCACTGAATCCACCCTGGTGTGAAAAGTACAGGAAATCATTTATAAGTACTGAGTACAAAACAAGACCTCCTTGCCTCGCCTCTCAGCAGCTGGACAGGAGATGGTGAATTCAGGCCGATCTGACAGGCAAGCATCGAATCAATCCCATCAACTCTCAAATGCTTCAAATGACTTGGTACACTGATATTAGAAGTTGGCTCTCTTTTTTCCTGCAAAGTGGGAAAGAGTTTGTCACACGACCCCTAGTTAACAGGAAGGAAAGTGTGATCTCTAGGAAATCTCCAGCTTCTCGAGGGGGCAGCAGACAGGCACTCAGGAGGCCCTGCTGTGCTGCAGGGGACGTTGAGAAATCTCTCCTGCAGAACAGTCAACAAGCTGCCTTTCCTCAAGGTCCACAGGAAGAGCGTGACACACCCTCTCAGGCAGAAATCTGGAAAACCCGCCACACACGACTCAGTGTATGTTTCTTTCAGCCTTTCTGTGTCCCCTGTATTGTGGACATTTGAGGCAAAGTGACATGAGAAAATGCTGCTGCGACTTGAGCCTGAAGCCAGAGCATGATTCCTTAATCATGGGGTGGAGGGGAGGAGGGGTGGTGGGGTGGAGGGGTGGCGGGGTGGTTGGGAGGAGGGGCGGCTGGGAGGAGGGGTGGCGGGGTGGAGGGGTGGTGGGGTGGAGGGGAGGAGGGGTGGTGGGGTGGAGGGGTGGAGGGGTGGTTGGGAGGGGGGTGGTGGGGTAGAGGGGTGGAGGGGTGGTGGGGTGGTGGGGTGGAGGGGTGGAGGGGTGGTGGGGTGGTTGGGAGGAGGGGTGGAAGGGTGGAGGGGTGGAGGGGTGGAGGGGTGGTGGGGTGGTGGGGTGGAGGGGTGGAAGGGTGGTGGGGTGGAGGGGTGGCGGGGTGGTGGGGTGGCGGGGTGGAGGGGTGGCGGGGTGGAGGGGTGGAGGGGTGGAGGGGTGGCGGGGTGGAGGGGTGGCGGGGTGGAGGGGTGGCGGGGTGGAGGGGTGGCGGGGTGGCGGGGTGGAGGGGTGGAGGGGTGGCGGAGTGGAGGGGTGGAGCGGTGGCGGGGTGGAGGGGTGGCGGGGTGGCGGGGTGGCGGGGTGGCGGGGTAGCGGGGTGGAGGGGTGGAGGGGTGGCGGGGTGGAGGGGTGGAGGGGTGGTTGGGAGGAGGGGTGGTTGGGAGGAGGGGTGGAGGGGTGTTGGGGTGGAGGGGTGGAGGGGTGGAGGGGTGGTTGGGAGGAGGGGTGGTTGGGAGGAGGGGTGGTTGGGAGGAGGGGTGGAGGGGTGGAGGGGTCGAGGGGTGGAGGGGTGGTGGGGTGGTGGGGTGGTTGGGAGGAGGGGTGGCGGGGTGGCGAGGTAGAGGGGTGGAGGGGTGGTGGGGTGGAGGGGTGGAGGGGTGGAGGGGTGGTGGGGTCGAGGGGTGGAGGGGTGGAGGGGTGGAGGGGTGGTTGAGAGGAGGGGTGGTGGGGTGGAGGGGTGCAGGGGTGGAGGGGTGGAGGGGTGGTGGGGTGGAGGGGTGGAGGGGTGGTGGGGTGGAGGGGTGGTGGGGTGGAGGGGTGGTGGGGTGGAGGGGTGGTGGGGTGGTGGGGTGGAGGGGTGGAGGGGTGGAGGGGTGGTGGGGTGGAGGGGTGGAGGGGTGGAGGGGTGGTGGGGTGGAGGGTTGGCGGCCCCGGGGCGCAGGTGGCAGGAAGAAAGCTCTGGATGTAGGGGAGGGGACTGAGCCTCACCTACTCTACTGCTTCCTGACCTTTCCAAGACCTCTCTCTGGAGCTAATCCTTGGCTTCTCTGCTGGTCATTAACGGACGTCTTAAGGTGTTCACACCACAACTCTGAAAGTCTTCTCTCTCAGACTTTTCTCCGCCGTCCCCCTGCCCAGTTAACAGTGTAGGCCCCTCCTTGAATTCCTCTCCCCTACCACACCCGGGGCGTCCACCGGGTCGAGGCCTCACCCTTTATCTCCAGCACCAGCCGCTGCTCCCAGGCTTCCGCGCTGGTGCCTCTTCCGGAGCAGCAGTGGCCTCCTGGCCGGCGCCCTGCCTCCCCTGCACCTTGGCGGGCTTGTCCTCACAGCTCGAATCAATTGTAAGGAAATCAGCTCATTACTGTGCACTGCTCGACATTTTCTAGTCTTAGAAGCTGAAGTGTGTCCCCCAAACTGGGGTCCTAACTCCCAAGACCTCAGAATGTGACCGTATTTGGAAATAGGGTCTTTAAAGAGGTGATTAAGGTAGAATGAGCTCATTAGGCTGGCCCTGATCCAACGTGACTGGTGTCCTTCTAGGAAGAGGCGGTGAGGACCCAGATGCAGAGAGACAGACACTGTGGGCAGAAGGACGAGCCCATGAAGAGGCAAGAGCAGGCGGCAGCAGCAGGCCAAGGACAGAGGCTCAGGGGAGCCCGCCTGCCAGCACCCTGACCTTGGACTCCCAGCCTCCAGAACTGCGAGAAATACAGATTTCTGTTGTTCATCCACCGCCCAGTCTCTGGTGTACGTCTATGGAGCCCGAGCGAACCAGCGCAGACGGCTTTCAGGGCCGAGCCTAAGTCACACTCCTGGTCCTGGGGCTCCTGTGCTGTGCCCAGGTCACGTCCAGCGTGGTCCCCACCACGCCATCCAGCCGCTGTATTTGTTTGTGGGCTGCTCTCAGCCAATGAGGAAATCAGCACAAGAACATCACCTGCCTGCCTCACTCACTGTGTGTCTCCACCAGCGAGGTCTTCAGAAAGTCAAACCTGAATATCAGTAAGACTCACGATCCAACTTCCAAATTACAGGAGATACAGGGGACAGGGGAACCCGTCCGGCGACACCGTAAGGAGGAAGTAAGATTCAGAACACTGGAAACGCTACAGGACAACTAATCCGGTTTCTTTAGCAAATTAAAAGGCAATAAAAACAACAGGTGGGAAGGAGATTACAGATTAAGTGAGACTTAACAGACCTATCAACCAGTCACAAGATACGACCTCACCTGGATCCTACTTCAAGCAAAGTATTAAAAATCAGGTAACTGGGGAAAGTTGCAGACTTGACCCTTGATGATATTGACAAACTATAAACTTTTATTCACTATGCTGGATTTTTGCACATGTGTGTGTTTTTAAAGAGACATCTTATCTTTAGAGACATTGCCTGAAATAGCTGTAGCTGAAATGATGTGGTAGTGAATTTCTTCAAAACCATCTGGAGGAGTTGGGCTCGGGGGAAAGGGGTGGGGGAAGTGGACCAGGTTTTCTGAGGGACACTTGTTGAAGCCATGCAGTGGATGAGACAAGTCCATTATGTTAGTCCCCCATCGCTTAAAATCTTCCTGAATAAATGTATGTATAAAAACAGAAACTATGCAGCACAAAGGGCATGAAGAGGCATTTCACAGGAGACAAATCAATGTAGCAACTACGAATACAAAAGGACGTAAACTTTATTTGACTGAGCAGTGCAGTTCTACCCATTTAACTGGCAAAAAAATTTTAAAGTCTGACTATACCAAGTGTGGGAGAGGGTGGTGAGCCCCAGAAGTTCTTGTGTTTTGCTGTTGGCGCGAAAATTAGCACAGCGGATTTAGAAGATGGCGTGGCACTCCTCCTAAAGTGAATAATTACATTCTCCATGTGCGTGCTATTCAGCAATTCCATCTCAGGTAGTGTGTGTGTGTGTGTGTGTGTGCGTGTGCGTGTGCGTGTGCGTGTGCGTGTGCGTGTACGTACATGTACTTGTACACACACAACACATCCAGGAGAAACTCTTCTGCATATACTCCAGGAGTTGTGTATAAGAATGTTTGTAGAAAATAAATAAATCAGTAAACAAGTCAGGAGAGCTGCGCATGGACCAGTGATGAAAGCGTGGCTTGAACCAAAAGCAGCGCTGGAACTAAGGCCATCCTCTGCCACTAAGTACAGACCAGCCCCCTTTGCTGGGTGACCCACGCCAGCCTGCGGCCCGTCCAGCCTGTTAGCCCTGGGCTGTGTCAGCAGGTAGAATCAGATTTTCTTTCTGTAAGATGCTGCAGGGACACATTTCCCAACTGCACTTGAAATAACACTTGAGTATTTAATCTGATTTCAGGTCAAGTCTTTCTGGCTGTGTGTGCGCATGTGCCTGCGTGTAACCTTGAACTTGTCCCATTGCGACAGTTAAAAGCCAAAGCATCACAGGCGTCAGAATCATCTGCTGCCTTGCAGTCCCAGCGCCCTGCCCCTGCCCGCCCAGCCTGCTGACTTGCTGGATCTCCAAGTGAATGGAGAAGCCTGGGCTGGAGGCCCTGGGCGGACAACGGAAAGCATCTGTGCACCTACCGACTGGCCGGGAAGGGACAGGACCAGACCCCGGGGAACAGAAGCCAAGGTGAACTTGCTGCTTTTCCCCACAGCCCGTGACCCCTGAGTCTAGGGAGCTGGGACTGCGCAGAAGGCAAAGTTTTCTAAAAGGAGGTAACTTGGAACTCTTATTTTAGGTAGTGGCATGTTTCAAGAGACACCCACCCCTGCCCGGACTCAGCCGGACGTCACCCTGGTGTGGGGGACCCTAGACCCTGCAAACCAAATCTCCCCGCAGGAAAGACCGGGGCCCTTGGTGTGGCTGTCACCCTACTGTCCTGCATTTAAGGTCAGCAATCTTGAGAGAAAATAAAGACAACGGGATTCAATTAACCTGAAAGAATGCATCAAGGCAAATACAACAATGAGTCATTAAATAACACTTTGGACGTAAAGAGATGTTCTCTTTGGGCAAATTTTCTAGGTTGGTGGGTATTTTAAGCTTTACTGGGGACAACAGATGCAAAGGTTATTAAGTGGCTGGAGTAAGTGGAGCATCGCCCATCTGTCCCTTGTTTTCTCCGAATCAACTCTAAGTCAGTATGTGTTTATGTTTGTAATCTAAAAATTCATCGGAAGGTTTCTGTTTCTTCTGAAGAAACAGAAAAGTAGTAATACCTGTTGACTATTTCCACATCTTTGTTACGTTTAGAATGTTCAACTCTGTTATATACAATCAACCCAAAGAGCGGTTAGTTGTCCAGCCCCTACCGTGTCCCAAGCAGGGTACTAACACCATGGGGAACGCGAGCCCACGTCCTCAGAAAGGAAGGTCAAGGATTTGAGTCAGGGGTGCACGATTCCAGGAGGACTCTGCCACCCTCCTGCATGCAGAGAACTCTGATTGGCTCTTACAAAAGCTTAGTAGGTAAATCACTTTCCTTGGAGATTGCCAGAAAAGTGTTCCACCCATGCACTTTTCTACAAGGTATAAAGTTGCCCCTAAATTAAGCTGGAGAAATCACAGGCTCCACCTTGTACCACATGCCTTGTCTCCCATGAAACTGTTCACTGACCTCTGTTTTGCCGTAAATTCTCAGATTATATCTATAAATACTATATGAGGGATTATAGAAAGTTCAATGCTATATTCACTGTGGAGATTTATTTCTGAGAGTGATGTCCACTGCCTTATACAGGATACCCTTGATGGGCACATAACGGAAGAATTAACTTCAGACCACATAGCTCTAAGAAAGGCTACATTCTCCTGTGTTTTAATGTGTAGATGCTGTGAATTGCACAACTGATAATGTTTCCCCTTTGGCATCAGCCTCCGGGAAGCTCAGAGTTAAATGCTAAGCCCTCCTTTAACAGGTGGGAGGATGGGATGGCGCACACTTATCTCCTGTTTCACTCTCTGCCTTCATCTTCCCCATCACCTTGATCTGGTTTTCAGTTTCAGGCTATTGTGTTGGGAGCATCGTTAATGACGTGGGTCAGATTCCTCCTGGCATGTAGGGTAGATACAAACGTATTTAAGAACCACACAGATGCCTATATTCCATAGAAGAGATGTCATGCTGCAAGTCAACCTCACAGAATGTGGTACCACGAACCACGAACACACACTGGAGGGAAAACATAAAACCCCACGGATAAAACCTCACAATGGAGAAAGTCAGCACCCGGATCCAGCACGTGATGCCCGTGCTCACCCTGTCCTGGTCCAGCCTTAGCCCATATTGTTGCCAGTGGTGACTCCTCTGATGGCCATAGGATGTGGGAGCAGAATCTGTGCCCAACAGCCAGAATGGCATGGAAGGCGACCCCCACCAGCCTGCCCTTCTAGCCCTTCCTCCTGGACTCCACACCCCAACCTTTGCCCCAGCACAGAATTCAAGCAAGATGCTGCCGTAGCACCGTCCCCAGGACCACATGACAAACCATCTAGTTTCACCCCATACCCTGCTTTTTCCCTGACTCTTCCTTCCAGAATTCTTTTTGCATTTACTATTTCCATGGTAGAAGTGAAGAAAGTGCTTTGCTCATGAGAATAAATTTATCACAAAAAAACCTTACGAAGGCCAGAGACAAAAATGTTCAACGTACCTTAAAAAGTGACATCGTTGATTCAACAAATGGTGTTGGAGAAACAAGATATCCACACGCTAAAGAAAGAAGCCTTACCTTGCACCATATACAAAAGCTGACTCAAAACAGATCAAAGACCTAAACATAAAACCTAAAACTATAAACTTCTAAAGAAGAAAACAGGGAAAAGCTTCACGGCATGAGATTTGGCAACGACTTCTTGGATATGACACCAAAAGAAAGCAACAAAGAAAAAATAGGTGCATTGGACCACCTCGAAATTTAAAACTTCTGAGTATCGAAGGACACACTCAACAGAGTGAAAAGGCAACCCAGGGAATGGGAGAGAATATTTGCAGATTACATACCAGTTAAGAGGCTGATCCCCAGAATGTTAAATAATTCTTACAAATCAACAACAAAAAAATTCCTGTTAAAAACTGGACAGAGGACTGAAATAGACATTTCTCCAAAAAAGATATACAAAAGGTCAATAAGCACATGAAAAGATGGTGAACATCAACAATCATTGCAGAAATGAAAATCAAACCCCAATGAGATACCACCTCACAGCCAGGAGGATGCCTACCGTAAAGAAAAAAAAACAACAGAAAATAGCAAATGTTGGCAAGGATGTGGAGAAATTAGAACACTTGTGCATTGGTGCTGGAAACGTAAAATAGTGCAACTGTTGTGAAAAACCGTATGCAGGTTCCTCAAAAAATTTAAAATATAATTATCAGATGGTACAGTAATTCTACTTCTGGTTATAGACACAAAAGAAGTGAAAGTAGAGATTCAAATGTCTGTGCACCCATGTTCACAGCAGCATTATTCACAAGAGCCAAAAGACAGAAGCAACCCAATCTGTCGACAGATTAATAGCTAAACAAAATGTGGTCTATACACACAATGGAATATTATTCAGCCTTAAAAAGGAAGGAAATTCTGACACCTGCTACACCATGGATGAACTTAAAGGACATGATGCTCAGTGAAACAGGCCAGTCACAAAGGGACAAAAACTGTATGATTCTACTTACACAAGTGGTCGAGATCATACAGACAGTAAAATAATGTCTGTTTCTTGTGGGGGAGAGAGTGACGGAAGAGGGGATGGAGAGTTACTGTTCAATGGGGACAGAGCTTCAGTTTTGCAAAATAAAGAAATCTTCTTGCATGGCTGGTGGTGATGGTTGCACAACAACGCAAATGTACGTAACGCCACTAAACTGTACCCTTTAAAATGGTTAAGATAGTAAATCTTACGTGTATTTTACCACAATTTTAAAACCATCCCCCCCCAAAGAACGACATCATTGATCCAAAGTAGGAAGGATCTCTCTCAATACATGCACGAGAAATAACATACACCAAGTTCATGGACATCTTTCTGCAAGGCAAGTGAAACAAGGATTGTCGTCCTAGAGGGGCAGTTCAGTAAGTTCACACCAGTCTGCATTCCCACAGGTGTGCTTTTCATCCACCCAGTCCCTGCTCTCTCAGCTCTAGATCCTGAAAGCAGGTCTGGAGTTGGCGCTGCTGCCTCACCTCCCCTCTCCAGGTCCGGGGTGGGATCCCAGACCCGTGGGCTTCCATGCTGACTTCTGCGCCAAATTTTACTATCTTTTATTTGATATTTTCGGTATTTTTTCTACTTTCCCCTTCCCTTCTACACTAAAACCGTTTCCCATACTCCTTCCATCTCACTAGAGCCCTGACCACGAAATGCGCATGGCCAGACCCTCTCTCGCCTTTGGAGCTGGACCATGCCATGCGGTGGGGGTGTTAACATCTATAAGGAAAGGCCTCCCTGAAACCATGGAATCACCAGGTGCCTGACTGCAGACTGGGAGGTGCTGCCCAGATCGCCGACCCCACCCCTGCAGGATGGGAGCACATACCCCCTCCAGCTGCTGGGGGTACTAACACCTTCCAAGGAATTGCCTTCAGCTCAGAGAAACCCCTCACCCAAATCTCGCCCCATTCCTGGGGTATCCCACATCCAGGGATGGGGTGCAATGACCCGGTCCCTCCCTCCTATTAGGATTGGTGAAGCCTGTGCTGTGACTGCACACGTGTGTACAACCTCTCCCTCTGCCCAATCTTTCCCTTCATCCCCACAAGTGGGGACCCAGAGAGCACTCCTGTGAAACTTACTGGAAGGGAGGTGTTCATCTCAGTCTGAGTTCCAGGCAGCTAAAACCAGAGGCCCTGTCAGAGACCATTCCCTCAGGACCTTCCTCGACCCTGGAGATCATGACCACAGAGCTTCCCTGAAGAAGCAAGTGGACTCTAGGGCCGGCCAGGAGAGGCGATAAATACCCCTCCCACTCAAATTTACCCTTAAACCTCTTTGCGTGTCTCTATACAACCATCACACCTCCCCTTCCCCCGCCAAAAGAAAAGGGATCAACTCTACGCGCAACGAGAACAAAGCCCTTGAGTTGACTCTCTTGTCCTTCTCTGCACCTCTTGACAGCAGTGGTCCTCCTGCAGAAGAGGTTTCACCCTTCCTGGCGGGAGTTCCCTTAGGACACACATTCTCTTTCTTCTTTCCTTGCAATGTTCATTCTCATCTTCCCTGTGCCTAGTCAAGTAGCTAAAGACTATACAGAGAAATTCTAAAACTGAGAATGGCAATGACAGCAGCAAGTATTTCAAACAAATGATATTCCACCATACATACATATAATCACATAATTATGTGATTACCTATGGATAGGTAGGTAGATAATAGATTGATATATAGCAGATAAATGGATGGATAGACAGATACACAAATGATAGATAGATAACAGATGCATAGATAGATAATGGATGGATAGATAATAGGTGGATAAACAGATAAACAGATATCAGTACATAGACAGACAATAGGTGGATGGATAGATAACGGATAATGGACAGATAGATAATAGATGGATGGATGGATAGACAGATGGACAGACAGACAGGAAATGTGTACACAGTAATGGGTGGGATGAATCGTATAACAGAGGTGGAATACAAGATGCATACCAGATTCCTGGTTTGGCTTTGAGAGAGACATGGGAATACTTTTAATGATTAAAGGAAAGAGAATACACAGGAAGAAAAGAGTGGTGACGGCATTTGCAAGCCTGGAGAAGACAGGAGGAGGAGGGGTCACAAGGAGTCAGATTTGGACATGCTGGGCATGAAGCTGGGGCATCATCCAGTGGAGCTGGAGTAGAAACCTAGACTGTTGATGCCTATTTGCAATTACTCGAACTTGTAGAAGCCAAGCCAGGATTTGAATTCAGTTCGAATCCACTTCTGACAGGCCCTAGATTCTAGGCCTGGAGCCCCGGGCATTCTGCCCCTGGTCCACCACTACTGCTTCTAGAGACCGTAACACAACACACAGGAAACAACCAGCTCTTAAAAGTAATAAACAGCAGAAAAGTGGGAATCACGTTGGTGTTTTCTCTGTTAGGTCAACTCAAGAGAAACTAGTTTCATCTTGAAAACAAATTTTTTCTGAACTTCAGAAAGTCTCAAAAAGTGTGCCAGGAAAATCGAAATGTCCCACCATTTCAACATTAAAAGACGTATAGGAACCAGAAAGTTGACAGATGTGTTACTAAACTTTTGTCTTTGAATGTTCAGTCATTAATTTGAATTCAGTGGAAAAACAAACAGCCTGAATTAATAAAAACCATGACCGATGCATAGTATTTTCTAAGTGAACCTTTATTACCTTCAAGCCCTCATAATTAAAGGAAGTAAATACTGGGAAAGCACTGCTCAGCCGAAGCTTTGTCCACGACGCCTGAAAGAGCAGAATTCTGTAACCTTCACATTAAAATCTCTCATCGTAAGTACATCTTGCCAATGTATTTGAAAACCGCATGCTCCCTTAGGTAAGAGCAATTTAATTTGCCTAGCTGAGATGTTCCGCAAGCTTTTCCTTCCATGACGAGGTCAGTAATCTTAGCATGAACATTTACTGAGGGCTTACTGTATGCAGGCCGTTAGCCAGGCACTTGCACAGTATTACCTCATTCAATCCTCACAACAGGAAGTGGATACAAATGTTATCCCCACTCACTCATGATGAAACTGAAGCACAGAAGGGTCACACAGCTGCGAAGGTATGAAATAGGTCCAGCCAGGTGATCTGAGAGACCATTCTTAACCAACAAAGGGAAGGGTCAGAAGCAGCACAGATTCACCCATCCACAGTCCGTACTGATGAGGGCCTCATTCGTGGAGTTTATGGCTGCAAGTGTGGACTTTTCCTTTATTACATAATCTTTCAAACTGTAGCTCCCCAGAGTTTATACATTTTTAAAGTCAGGTTTATTGAAATATAAATTGTCTACAGAACAATTCACTTCCTTTAAGTATGCAAGTCAATGAATTCTGACAGATTCATCTGGTCATGTAACCATGATGACAATCAAGATATACAACACGTCCCTCATCCTAAAAGCTCGCTCATGTCCCTTTGGGGTCAATGCCCTTCTGCAGTCCACATTCTCTGGGAACCACTGATCTCATTTCTGTCCCTCTATAATGGAATCCTAGAGCATGCTGTCTCTGGGGTCTGGCTTCTCTCACTGGCGTAAGAACTTTGAGATGCAGCCATGTTGCTGCATGTTCTCTTTAGGTTTTTTTTTTTTTTTTGGCTGAGAAATATCCCCTTTGTAGAGGTGTGACACAATTTGTTTATCCATTCACAAGTTGGTGGACATCTGAACTAGTTCCAGCTTTTTGTTATTATGAGTAAAACTCCTGTAAATGTTCACATATAAGTACTCGTGTGGACACAAGATTTTATTTTTCTTGAGTAAATACCTAAGGGTGCAAGCGTTGGCTCGTATGGTAAGTGTATGTTTACTTTATGAGAAGCTGCCAGCCGTGTTCTGAAGTGCTGCACCATTTTGCATTCCCACCCACAATGCAAGAGAGTTCCAGTTGCTCCACAGTTTTTCAAGAACTTGACATTGTTGGACTTTTAATCTTACTACGTATGAGGTGGTATCTCGCTGTGGTTTTGCATTTTCCCAAGTGACTAAGGATGTTGAGCACCTTTTCATGTGCTCATTTGCCATTCTTAGATCTTCACTGTTAGAATACCTGTTCCAATAGTTTGCCAGTTTTTACTGGGTGTTAGTCTTCTTATTTCTAGTTTTAAGAGTTCCTTATGTAATCTGGATATAAGTCCTTTATCAGTTATGTGTTTTGAAAATATTTTCTCCTAGTCTGTGGTCAGCCTTTTAATTTTTCTGATGTGTCTTTTCAAGGACGGAAATCTAGTTTTTTAGAAGTCATATCTATTTCTTCCTTTATATTTTATGCTTTTTGTGTCCCACGCCCTCCCAGTGTCTTAGGCGTTTGCATCACGTGCTGGGTAGGGGTTTGTGCCGTGCACACTGAGGGGCTCCCTCAAGGCAGGCCCTGACTTTACACCACATACCTCCAGGGAAGGCCCACGGAGAGAACATGTGAGGGAGGGCGGGATCCCGTACCTGGGGCCCCTGGATTCTAGGCTGGTGCACGAGCCCACACTCGGTTGTCTCCTTCTCACCCACTTTCATGGTGGCCGCATCTTCTACCTGTCCTCTGCCCAGGAGAAACAGATCATGCCCCAGCCCTCCCTGAAGGGGCTGGTCATCCTTTAGGGTGAAGTTCACTGGTCGCCTTGCTCTCTGATGGGCTCAAGGAAAGTTATAACTTTGCAGGTTACCTGGTTTTTTCTCATTGTTGACAATGTTCTGTTTTTCTACATCCTAAGCAGAACCAGAACAACAAAGCATTTTGTTGTTAATTGTTTGCTTACTGATTTTACTGATAACCTATCCAAGTGTTTTTCCCCTCAGAATTAAATACAGCTTGCATGTGAGAAGTGACACTCAAGAAGCAGAATTTGTCCTAATTCACAGTTAGCTTAAGAGCTAGTTTTTACTCCTGCTTCCAAGGCACACAGAGCCAGCGCTGACTCTGCATGAGCAGAAACTCATTGGCAAAGGCTGCAGGTCACAAACCCCAAATCCCCGCGTGGTAGACACAGAAGGCCTGAGTCATGGGCTGGGCACCCCTATCCTTAAAAGTCTTGTAGGAGGAGGAGGTCAGCAGCGAATGCTCTCAGTTAAAATTAACAGCTAGAAATGAATGCTCTGTCCAACAGAGGTACAATTTAGCTAAACTGATTTTTTTTCAAGGAAGTAAAATGACATAGAAGGGTGGGTAGCTTTTAACTTATAAAGTGAAGTGCTTTTGACCTTCCTGATTCAGCGGTTTTGGCGAAGGCAGAATGAAAGCATCAACCTCTCAGTCACGATGGGCATTGTGCTTATGCAGGAAAACATTCTTCCTTTTGAGAGAGGCATATTGAAATATTTAGGAGTGAAACGTACGGTTTACACACTTCACCTAAAAATACTTCAGCAAAAAATATTCACCGAAAAATTAACCAAAAAACTCAACAAAGGGCTTCCCTGGTGGCGCAGTGGTTGAGAGACCGCCTGCCGATGCAGGGGATGCGGGTTCGTGCCCCCGTCCGGGAAGATCCCACATGCCGCGGAGCGGCTGGGCCCGTGAGCCGTGGCCACTGAGCCTGCGCGTCCGGAGCCTGTGCTCCGCAACGGGAGAGGCCACAGCGGTGAGAGGCCCGCGTACCGCAAAAAATAAAAAAAATAAAAATAAAAAAATCTACAAACAATAAATGCCAGAGAGGATGTGGAGAAAAGGGAAGCCTCTTGACTGTTGGTGGGAATGTGAATTGATACAGCCACTATGGAGAACAGGATGGAGGTTCCTTAAAAAACTGCAAATAGAACTACCACACGACCCAGCAATCCCACTACTGGGCATATGCCCTGAGAAAACTATAATTCAAAAAGAGTCATGTGCCAAAATGTTCACTGCAGCTCTATTTACAATAGCCAGGACATGGAAGCAACCTAAGTGTCCATCGACAGATGAATGGATAAAGAAGATGTGGCACATATATACAATGGAATATTACTCAGCCATAAAAAGAAACGAAATTGAGCTATTTGTAGTCAGGTGGATGGACCTAGAGTCTGTCATACAGAGTGAAGTAAGTCAGAAAGAGAAAAACAAATACCGTAGGCTAACACATATATATGGAATCAAAAAAGAAAATGGTTCTGATGAACCTAGGGGCAGGACAGGAATAAAGACACAGACCTACTAGAGAATGGACTTGAGGATATGGGGAGGGGGAAGGGTAAGCTGTGACAAAGTGAGAGAGTGGCATGGACATATATACACTACCAAACGTAAAATAGATAGCTAGTGGGAAGCAGCCGCATAGCACAGGGACATCAGCTCGGTGCTTTGTGACCACCTGGAGGGGTGGGATAGGGAGGGTGGGAGGGAGGGAGACGCAAGAGGGAGGAGATATGGGAACATATGTATATGTATAACTGATTCACTTTGTTCTACAGCAGAAACTAGCACACCATTGTAAAGCAGTTATTCTCCAATAAAGATGTTTAAAAAAATAAACTAATAAAATAAAGTACCTTTCTGCATCATTTTATGCATTTATCACTGTATACTTTGTATCATAGTTATCACTGCTCCTACACAACAAACACCCTGAAACCAGTGGACACGTGTCATTCATCACCGGGTCTTGTAAACTGCTTTTACAGGACAGATGCTGAAGAAATATTTCTTAGATAAATAAGTGGATAAATGTTTACTATTCCTAGAGTAACTTTTAAGAAAAATAAAAGAAGACGGAGTAAGGAGAAATGGGGAAATACACCATATCTGAGAGTTTAGTTACTTTACATTGATTTTCTAAATGTAAACTAAACTGTCTTACTTCTCGTCTTAGAACGGAGACTTTTGAGTTTAGCGGTTTAAAAATGAATGCCATCCCAGTGTAACACAAGTGCCCTTAAAAGAGGGAGGCGGAAGGTCACAGTCAGAGCGAGGAAGCAGGAGTCAGAGAGGAGAGAGGGTGCTTGGCTCTGTAGATAGAGGAGGAGCCACCAGCCAAGAAGTGTGGGCGGCTGGGAAGTGGGAGGAGACATGGAAACGGATCCTCCCCGCAGTTCCCACAAGGAACACACGTCTGCCAGCACGATGATTACGGCTCCATGTAAGTGACGGTGGATGTCTGCGCTCCAGAACTGTGAGATTAAAAGTTTGTGCCAGGCTTCCCTGGTGACGCAGTGGTTGAGAGTCCGCCTGCCGATGCAGGGGACACGGGTTCGTGCCCCGGTCTGGGAGGATCCCACATGCCGTGGAGCAGCTGGACCCGTGAGCCATGGCCGCTAAGCCTGCGCGTCCGGAGTCTGTGCTCCGCAACGGGAGAGGCCTCAACAGTGAGAGGCCCGCGTCCCCTGCATTGGCAGGCAGATTTTTAACCACTGCGCCTCCAGGGAAGTCCCAGTTTGTGTTATTTAAAACTAGTAATAATTAAAATAGAAAAGGACAAAAGCCTACCTCCCCAGGAGATCATCAGCTGAACCACTGAATAAAATCAGTATTAGTCACATGTTTAGCAAAATATTTGTGACATAGCAATAAAAGTAGACACTAACAACAACAACAAAAAAGCAGATGCCACAATGCCACTTGCTTGGAGAAAAAAGGATTTGGAAGCCAGTGACAGACAGTGTCCTCGCAGACTGCCCCAGGCGGCTCCTCTGCTCCTAGAAGCGCCTTCTCTGAGTGCCGTGCCCTTGTTCTGAGGGTCCGTCCCCATTAGAATTCGGAGTGTGGTCCAAGGACCAGAAGAACCTCATCCCTGGGAAGGAAGCCAATTAGAAATGCAGACTCTCGGGCCACCGAGGCCCACTGAGGCTGACGTGCAGCTTCGCAACATCTGCAGGGGGTTCTCCAGCTCGGCAAACAGGACCCGACGCCCGCGGAGGGTCCGCACCTCCGGGGAGCTGGATGGCTTCCTCCCTCTCATCCCTCCTCCCAGCTTGGGCACAGCTGACCCTCTGTGGGGCAGCCCAGGCCCGAAGACCACAGGAAGCTTGCCTGGCACAGCCTGTGCCAGGGCTGGGCAAATGGTGGTGGGGGTGGCTTCCAACGTGCCACGAAAAGCCAAGAGTAACGCGAAGGGGCCGGACTTCTCCTCGTCAGTTTCAGCAGCAGCGCTCCGGACGCAGAGCCGCAAACGCGTTCTAATTTCTGCAGTGGCCGCTGGGAGGCAGGGGTCTCCGGTCAGGACTACCAGCCACCAAGCGCGGAAGACGAGCGAGTCAGGTGTCAGGAAAGCTGCGGAAAACACAGCCTTTCAAAGTTACAGGAAGAAAGACGGCGGCACGAGAATGGAACCCAACTGCAGAGCAAGGAAACAGATGAACAGGTGTGAGGCTGCAGCTCTTACAGGTGTGGAAGAGGACAACACGGGGACTGCACCCGGGCCCCCAGAAACGCATGGCGGCCGGGTCAGAAAAGGACCTGTTTGTCGGGCTCCCTCTCTGAGAGAAGGCGCGAGAGGGTGTCCACAGCACAGTGACAGGACCTGTGTCGTGTTCCTCCCTTTCACTGGTGTCAGTGTGACACCCAGCTGACTACCCTCTAAATGGGACAAGGACTGGCCAAGGTAAGGGTCGTGCAGGTAGAGGACAGGGGTCTGATGCAAAACCACCGCCAAGTATTCTCTGGTCTCAAACTGGGCGCCCCCAGCACCGGGAGTTCGGGGTGGCCCAAGTCTCGGGTGCTCGTCTGTGCTCCGGTGCCCTTAGACAAGCCTCAAAAGTGACCCAGCCTCTGCTGCGTGAAAGTGTGTGCCGGGCAGAGCGCAGCAGATGGGACTAAGCACACGGCCCGGCGGGGGCGGGGGAGCCAGAGAGGGCCACAGAAATCCAGTCCGTGGACACTCACGGGTTTAGTTCACGCCCGGAAAAGCACGGTCTCTGGCCAAGACTTTTGAGACCTGAACCCAACAAAACTGAGAATCCCAAGTGTCATATTTGTTATGGGTTGAAGTCTGTCCCCAGAGGATCTGTCAAGGCCCTAAGCCCCAGCGCCTCAGAAAGTGCCCTTATTTGGAAACAGGGTCTCTGCGGGTGTAGTTAGGAGGAGAGTCATCAGGGTGGGCCCTGCTCTGATACGACTGGTGTCCTCATCAGAAGACGGCCAGGTGAAAACCACACAGGAAGAGGCCACGGGAAGACAGAGGCAGAGACCCGTGATGTGTCCACACATCAAGGAGCCCCAAGGACCGCGGCCGCCACAGAGGCCCGGGGCGGAGGCCTGGGGCGAATTCGCCCTCTCAGCCTCAGAGGGAACCAACCTGCTGACACCTTGATCTGACCTCCAGCCTCCAGAAGAGCCGGGGAACGGACTGCTGTTGTCTAAGCTGCCCCGTCCGTGGAACTTCCTTCTGCAGCCCAGGAAAGGATCCGGTACCACGGCCGCAAGAGGCCCAGCTGCAACGCAGCGACACCTCGGGACTCTGCACCCCGACACCCCGCCCCTTGCCGGCTGCAACACGGCGACACCTCGGGACTCTGCACCCCGACACCCCGCCCCTCGCCGGGACCCGGCAGCAGCCTCCTAACCCGTCTCCCTGCCTTCACTCTTTCCCCACGAACTCCCTGCTTCCCCACCCAACAACCAGAGGGACTGTGCTTTAAGAAAATCTACGCCATCACACCATTTTCCTGCCTACGAGTCGCCAGTGGCTTCCCAGAAAACTCAGAATAAAATCCGAAGGCCTGCCGGGTCTCCGCATCCCTTCACAGGGCCTTCCTCTCCTCCCTCAGCTCCCGCCAGCCTGGGCCTGCTGCAGGCAGGGGCTGCTCCATCCCCCCCCCCCGCCCCCGCCCCCGCCCCCCAGCTGCCCTGCGGCTGCCTCTGCCTTGAACCATCTTCCCCCAGGTCTGGGGGGTTGGTCTCTTCCATCGTTTAAGTCCCAACCTAAACTCCACCTGCTGGATGAGGCCTTCCCTAACCACTGCTCTGCTAATCCGGCCCCAGCTCAAATCACTCTCGGTTTCCTTGCTTTCTCCCTCCATAGCCCTCACGGCTACACGGAATGATCTTATTAGTCAGTTGTTCACTTGCAAGAATGCTGAGATGTAAGGTGCGTGCTGCGGAGACTCTAGCTGGCCTCATTTATCTGAATCACTGAGTCGCAGGAGCCTGGCACAGTGCCAGGCTCGGCACCATCACTCAGTAGACATTTGCCGAAAGAATTAAGAAAAGGGAGGCAGAGGGAGGACAGGGGCGGGGGAGGGAGAACTGGCTTGAGCCAGATGAATAGCCGTGGGCTGTGATGCCCAAGGCAACCTGCCACACCCACCCGGGATACACCTGAGACCGTCCATCGTTCTAGGAAGGGTGCTACAAATCACCCTCTTGTATTTATCCTATTATTTTAAAAATAGGCACTTATGTGTCTGAATTCTCAAATCGGGACTTGGAATCCTTCTTTTGTCTTCTCCGTATGTTACATGCGGTTGCTCCGTTCATTCTACCTGAGACAGAAGGTGAGAACCGACTTAGGGATGGAGGAGCCAGGACCCCCGGTTGGTGTCCCCAGAGGTGCCCGGAGGAGGGAGCAGTCGGGGAGGCATCTGCCGCAATGAGCCAGGCGCTCGCTCAACGTGCACTGGGCACTGTGGGCTGTTTCGGTGCCACATCTCGGAAAGAAGTGTTTGAATGATTCCCTAGAGATTTGTATGACTCACATAAATTGCAAAGTCCATGTCTCCGCACCCAGCTCCCAGCTGCATCTGTGTTACAAGAGCAAGGGTTTTAGGGGGTTGTTTTACTTCAAAATATCTGAAGAATAAGACACTACACAATTTTCTATCTCATACTTTGAATCTTACCCACACATGTACAGCATTATTATGGAGGAAAATCCGCTCTCTCTCTCCCTCTCTCTCTCTCTCTCTCTCTCTCTCTCTATATATATATATATATATATATATATATCCTCTCTTACCATAATTATTCAAATGATCCATTTGATGTTAATAAAGTAAAAGAAACTTTTGTGATTCTAGTAAGTCAACAATGTATCCCACCCATGACAAAGACACCGGCCAAAAAAGCAGGGGTGGGGTGTGTAATCTTTCAACAGGACCTCCAGCTCAAGCTCCCCTGTGTTTTCCATACACATAAAAAAAGATCAAGTTTTCTATTTTCCCAATTTGAAGGAAGAAGGAGAGAGAATTTTGAAAAGAGAAAAGGGGAGAGAAGCAGAGTGACACTGCAGGGTCGGTGGGCTCCACGGGCCACTGGAAACAGATGGGGCTACAGCAAGGCTGCTTCTGAGCCCCCGGGGACACGGGGCAGGGTCCCCGAGGCACCTGTAATGTTGTTTTAAACCCAGAGAAGAGGACAGAGCATAGCCTTTGACCCCAGGCCCTGATTCCATTAGCCAACAATCCACCACCTAACGTCAGGTATCTTGAGGGCAATCAGTGATTTTAGGAAGAGAAAATAAGTCAGTAGAAAAAGCTTTGCTTTGAAGTCCCCTTTTCGTTGGTTCTCTGCTATAATTAGCAAATTACATCACTTTTGATGCCTCAGTTTCACCACCTGAAAAATAGGGAAAGTAACAGACCTCCCTTCCAGGTCCCCGAGTCTGGGAAGATGGAAGAGGATATAAATCAGATACATTAAAAGCAGGGTCCTTACAGAGCATCTCTGCAGGCAGAGGTGCACGGTCATTCCTATGGGCTTCAAACACAGGAGGCCCTAAATGACACCCAACCTTGATCCCAGGGCTTCCTCCAAGCCACTGCTATGCATTAAATCGCAGGGAAAGGGCAGCTTTGACTAGCGGTTTTGCTTCATGATTTGGCAACCATCTCAACACAGAAGGTTACTCTTGGCCATGACAGGGTGGGCACCTTTTCCCGGCAAGACCACCCGTGAAGTCACTGTGCTGGCAGGGAAAGCCCCGCCCCCCAGGGCTGTCAGGAAGACGCAGGCCGCTGGCTTGTTCACACGGGCGACAGCTGGTACCCAATAAGATGTGAACAATTCGCTCTGCTCGCCCAAAGATGGGGCGGCAGCAGACAGCGTCCCACACGGGTGCCCAGGGTTCTAGAGACTGTTCCTGTTAGCACGGAGTAGTCCTTTTATTCTCAGAGAGAAAGCACTCTGAAACGTGCTCCTGCTGACTTGGCTACAGAAGCAGAAAGACAAGGATCGCAGAAACCGAAAACAGCTGCAAGCCGGCTTCCGGCTTCCAACAGCGGTTACGGCGGACACTTAGGGATGATGTGATAACCGAAAAGGCCGGTGTCTCCTGATGACAGAGCCAGGCTGCTTGGCTCACAGTGATTCTTGCAAATAACCACCACTGACACATCAAATACGCTCCACCAATTTTCAGCCCCAAATCGTGCCTTTTCCTGCGTGTCTGCCCCAGTAAGTGCTAACGTTTGGTGAAGCCAATGTTACAGTTACGGCCGTGCAGGGCATTAGCCTTTCTCCAAAATGCACTGTGTTGACGTTGCTCTTTTCTAGACTTTCCGTAAGGCTTAGGGGGATTCCTGCCTTTTGCTGGGCAGAAAACAACACGGAACGCAAATGCAAACAGTGACATGGTCGACATGTCTTTGCCGACTCCAGCCCCCAGAGACAGGTGGATGCTGTGAAGGCAGACTGCCGGCAGGTAATAAGCAGGCTGGGAAGATCATCTATCCATCTCTTTTCAAACTCCCAACCATCTTCTTAAGCTGTAATTGCACTGCTTGTAATTGCTTTATTCGTTCTGAGGTTTCATTACTCTTCTTGTCTCATTTCTATGCAATCCAGTTTGGATTGTTTCTTCCGTCTTTCTTTTTTTTAAGGAGCAATGAAACTGTCTAGATTCCCGGGGCGGGACAGGTAAGAGGCAATCTGTTGGCATCTGCAGGTGACCTGGGTGCAGGCGGCTCAGTCCTGACCTGGCCGAGAGCTTGCTGTTCCCATGACTTAGGCCAAAGGGCTTTGAAAACACTCTTGGGTCATTCTCTCCTTCAAGCTTAAAGGGCTCCCCCAAAGCTTGTCCCTGTCCTGCCCCCCGCCCCTCTTCCCCAGCAGAGAACTGCAGACGTCCAAGCTGCAGCTGCTCTGAAGTCAGGTGGCTGGCCATTGAAGGAGGTCACGCTGATAGATGCTTGGGAGTCACGGTACACCTGCCCGAGGAACTGCCCACTCATCCCCTGACCCCCGAGAAGAGGGTAGGGGCCGGGCAGCTGGCACTCCATCCTGAAGCATCCTCACTAGGCCCTGAGAGCTGCATCTGCCTCCCTCTTCCACACCCCTCGGGGGCAGGTCTCTGTGACAACAGCACTCTCCTGCCAACCGATGGCTGACAACAGGACTGCCACCCAACCCCCGCTCCATTCTGCCTCCAAGATGCCAGAATTTCTGCTATGAAAACCGAGGGTAGAATTTTAGGAGGAGAGGGAAACACCCCAGGAGTCACGAGGAAATAAGGTGAAACCACGATAATGTTGGAAACAGCTTCTCTGGATCTGGTCTCTAAGGTTGACCGAGAAGAAAATGGTCTTTATTAATAAACAGACTCCTGAAATCTAAGCACTTTAGAAAATACATGCAACAAGTTCTAATGTTTTCCACAGGTTGTTCTGTGAAATTAGAAACTCGCCTAAAAATCCCCCATGTGTCTGAAATACCTGGAGACGGAAGGCTGAAGGATGGAGCGAGGATGCAGGAGCTGTTGCTGACCAGCACCAAGAGGCTCAGCACCTCCACCTCTGCAACGTGGAAACAGCCGGGAACCACGGGCCACCGCTCCCCTGGCCTCGCGCTCCCCCTTCCACACAGCACCCCGCCCTCACCTTCAAGATCAACCAGGGGGCTCTCGTGAGCAGGGCTGGGAGGCTGCGGTCACCCCAGGACTAACCTTCCAGAGGCTCCCACTCTGCACCGCCGTGTCCCAGCCCACCGAGGCATGTACTTCCGTGTTAAACTTTTAACTCTGTTCGGTGTCCTAATTTCCCAGCATTTCCACTGGCTTTGCTACGCACCACCTGCCAAAAGGAGCAGGGAAATAGGACCACAAAACCCCACAGAGCAGGTGCCTCAGACTTGTTCTCTCTGCCTGGCCCTTCCAGGAACCCCTCGAACAAGTAGTTGAGGGAATATTTCCTAATGGGATCTGCTGAGGCTTTTTTGTTTTGTTTTGTTTTGTTTTGTTTTCCAGAGTATAAAGGGTGATGGCCTCTGACGGGTCAAGTGAAATCATGCTGAGTCGCCCCCCTGTGAATTTACGACACAAATCCCTGCACGACACGGACTCTCCGAGAGAGGAAGCCTTTCCCTCCGCAGAGGTGAGGAAAAGGTAAGTGGCAGGAACACGCAGCTTCTGACACCGACTCCTGTCTCATTTTCAATCTTTAGTCTTGACCTTCACCAGAGCTCTTTTTTCAGAGGTTGGACAGAGCTGTGGTATGAGATACAAGTGGACAAGAGTCACACGTGGAGACACTTATGCATAAAACATCCCAAGTGTGTCCTGTACTTTATACATATATGTATTAATACACACGCACACGTGTACCTGAAGAACGTTCCACACGCAAGAAGCCGTATCAGTTAAAGGCGCTACAAGGCTGGAAGCTTCACAGTCACTCCCGTTCATCTGTTCGTACTTCCACACCGAGCACGAGGCTTTACCCACAGGCCTCCAATAAATATTCTTGATTGACTGAATGAATGAACACACCGTTGCTGAGGTGAATGCTATTTTTTCCTAAACAAGACTTTTTAGTCATCGTACACGTTCAGACTGGCAAAAGCTGTGACGCCTTTCACGCCCAGTTCAGTTGCCATCTGATTTCACTGGTCTGAGCCACAAATCCTTCGGTTATAGACGGCTTGCAGAGTGCCACTCTGAAGGCTAAGGGGGACGTACAGGGGAAATCTGGCCCCAATACAAATCAGACAACCGCTCAGAACCCCCAGGTGACGTTCACCTGCTGCTGGGCTGAAACCTGCAGCAGAGTTTTCAGCATCGTCTGTCGGAAGCAGCCGCCGACAGCTGGACACCCCGCGTCTGTCAGTTCCCAGAACGCTACGAATGCACCTACACATCAGCGCCGCATCCTGTAAAATACTCCTAAGATACTCTGCATTCATTAAGAGCCAAAGACATACTGGTATTCTGTCATCCGGACTAGGTGACATGGGGAAACTGTAATCACTGCCTCTATCTCGTGTTCTGTTGTCAAAAATAATTTCAAGGGGCTTCCCTGGTGGCGCAGTGGTTGAGAGACCGCCTGCCGATGCAGGGGACATGGGTTCGTGCCCCGGTCCGGGAGGATCCCACATGCCGTGGAGCGGCTGGGCCCGTGAGCCATGGCCGCTGCGCCTGCGCGTCCGCAGCCTGTGCTCCGCAACGCGAGAGGCCACAGCAGCGAGAGGCCCGCGTACCGCAAAAATAGTAATAATAATAATAACTTCAAGGGGGTCCGCTGATTTGACTGCCTTCCTGCGGTAAATTAACAGCTACCTTTCCATCAGAAGTGTGAGGGATCAGATGACTTGAGACCAGGAGGTCTCAGGAAATCACTGTAGTTCATGAAGTAACAGACTATTAGTTACTAAGCATGTCGAGGGGATCCTGGTACACAGGCAATCGCGTCGCCAGTTTGATCACCACCGTGAGCACCACGGAGCCTGCCTCTGGCAGCTGGCAGCTGAAGGACCTAAGCAGGCTGTATGCAAGAAACACGCCGAAGGTTCCCTGGAAATCAGAGCCCCACACACCCCAGTGGCGGGCACAGCGTGGCTTGGGTCCTTGGAGACCTTGGCCTGGGCCTCGCTCATCTGCAGGGGTGGGTATTCCTTCCTTACTTGCCCCTGCCCCTGGGCAGGTATGCAGTTGAATATCCATCTCTTCAAATAAGCCAGGGGCTCACCTGTCTATTTACCCTTTGACCTCTGTGGAACTGGCAAAAGCAGGGCTACACCTACCAGCCAAATGTTCTCTTTTTTTGTTTGTTTTGTCTTTTTGTTTTTTTTGTTTTTGTTTTTTTGTTTTTTTGCAGTACGGGGGCCTCTCACTGTTGTGGCCTCTCCCGTTGCGGAGCACAGGCTCCGGACGTGCAGGCTCAGCAGCCATGGCTCACGGGCCCAGCCGCTCCACGGCATGTGGGATCTTCCCGGACCGGGGCACGAACCCACGTCCCCTGCATCAGCAGGCGGATTATCAACCACTGTGCCACCAGGGAAGCCCCCAAATGTTCTCTTCGTGAACGCAGTAAGATGACCGCAAAGCCAGGAGCACAGCTGGGCTCCACGCTCCCAGCTCAGTGACAAAAGCACAGAAGGAAAGCAGCCAGCTAAGGGTGAGGCAGCTTCTCGCTTTTCTTCTTTATTTAACCCACATGATATGTCATGTGATCATAAGATCCAGGGGCACTGGGCTTAAAACGTGTGCGGTGTGGATGCATCTGGATGGAAGTGACACGCTTTTTCAGCATCCCAGCAGACCATTCGCAAAGCCAGCAGTGTCCACGGATCTGCCCCTCCCAGCCCAGCCGACCTCCCTCACCAGCCATTTTTAAAAGGCCACAGAGTTGCACAACTTTACAACTGTTACGGTTCCAAGTGGCACAGGGCTGAGCAGCTTCGGTAGCTGAGGCCTCCATTTAATTGCCTTGTCGACTTTCCAAGGCTCCAGCTGCTGAGGGAACTTCTCTACAAGGGGTGGAAAGACGTCTGCTTAAACAGGATTCCTTTACTACAGCGTCATTCTACTTTGGATGTAGCTCTTGGGTGTCCTAGGTGCCCTCTGAGAGTGCTCGTCGGTCACGTTTCCCCCACGACGCCGATGCCGCCTGGACCTTCCCCTTGGCGAGAGCCCGTCGGGCCCCTGCCGCCCGGGCAGGAAGTGGAGGACCAGGCGGTCAGCGATGCCAATGCGCTTTGTTCCCTTCCACGTCCACCGCAGGACACACCCCTCCCGGCAACGCCCATCACTCCTTTTCCAGACCCTCTCGGCCCTCCGCCGGCGCACGCCTCTCCTTCCGCCACCGCTGCAGGGGCTGCTTCCTGGCAAAGGGAGCGCACCTCCGCCCGGGGCTCCAACCATATGTCACCAAACATTCTAAGAGGCTACATTACCTGACCTCCGGCAGGTAAAACGACTCATCACTTCTCTATGCCCGACTGGCTATTCTCCACACTTGCCTTAATTGGCAGTGACCTGCCTTTTCCCCTTTGACAAGTTCACACTGGAAGGCTCTGAATCTTACCTTGGTTGGTAATTTTTCCTCCTATGTTCTAAGTATCCCTCTTGAGAGAAATTGTTGACTATAATATGCATGCAACCTATCCGTGTCCACGCGTGTTTGTGCGTATGTATGTATATATACACATATATCACTAAAATAACCACTTGGGGGCTATTAATTTCAATCTTCCATTTCCTCCCTCTACCCCACCTTCCTCCCCCAGATAATAAACTATATAAAGTTACTTCTTCCACAGCGTCTGCTACGGTGGGCTCCGAGTCGAGGTTCAGGTCCTCCGCGGTGGCCTGATGACAAAAGATACACATTAAATGCTGTTAGCATGCCTACATTCTTGTAAGTAGCATCCCACAGGTAATGAATGCAAAGGACCAACTAGATACTCGGTATTAGGATAGCAGGACATGGGAATGGCATCAAGGTCCCCTCCCACCAGAGTTTATTTGAAACCCTATGATGCTTCATGCCAAAGACAGACCCTTTATATAATAGGAGGCAAATAAGGCAGTGAGTGTTTATATCCATGATTACAAATTACTAGATCAGTCAAATGTGTGTGGCTTATACCACAACTGCAAGGAGAAGCAGGTGGTTTATATAAAGCCCTGACCAGCAGGGTGAGGGCGGGGTGTAGATTTACATGACCCTGAAAGACTCGGGCTGTCAGGACAGAAACAGGTTACGGGGGAGCTGTCTGAGTGGAACAAATTCAGAATCTCAGGCCAAAGCTCAGAGAATGAATTAAATCAGAGAGAGTCAAGTCTCCGGCTCATAAAAACATAAAGCGTTGTGTCTCTGCACGAGGTAAGGCTTGAACAGGAGGGTCTGGGTCTGAGCTCTGCTTACCACTTAATGACTTTAGGCAATATTGCTTACCCCACACCTCACTTTCCCCATATATAATATCAGGACCATAAGAATATCTACCGCCTAGAGACACGGACAGAATTCAGGGAAATAAGACCTCACAGCACTTAGCACTGGCTCTGCTGAGCGAGCAGTGGACACTCAGAGTTGGATGCTGTCATCACCTCTCCTAGTTTCATTTCTAGCCCAGGAGCCGTGAGACAATCGTCCCTGTACAAGCTACACTGTGAACTTCAGGGAGTCCTGTTTGATCTGCACCGTTTAAAAATGGGGCTTCTCCTTTCTCTAATGCGTGACGACATCCCCGAAGGAGAAATCATGCTCACTCCTCGGAAGGAACAAACAAAATGGGCCGCCGGCCCCTGTGGGCTGGTTCCCGCACTGCCTTCCTCAGGACACCTCCGGTGTCCTCACCTCTCCCCAGAGCACGCCCTGGTGCTGGGGCCGCACTGAAGGCAGTGACTGAAAAGTCCTGCTTTGGAGACGTGCGTTTAACGCGCTGAAACACCGTTCACACAGCACTGCACGCTTCTTTCTGATGCCAGCTCCTTCCGGGATTTTATGGAGGTCCCAGTTTTTAATTAGCATACGTTTCCTTCTCAACATGCCTCATTCGTGGGTAAAATACGCCTTCCAAAATACCTCAAAACAATTCATAAACCATAAATGCTTTTCCTAGACAATGAAATGAATTTCCCCTGGTCTGTGTGCTGAAGCAGAAATGATTTTTATAAGGATACAGGACACAAGGATACAGTCCACTGACCCTCAAATCCAACCTAGTTCAGTTCCCTCTCACTGCAGATGAGAAAAGAAATTAGAGGGGAAGCAACTCATAGAGGCAGGAAAAACCTAGAATCCAAGAGCGTTGATTGCTACCCCTGGAAAACCAATGATCGGTCATGTTAAATGCGTGTAAAAGCAAATACTGTAAGCACTAACATCACGCAGCAGATTTTCTCATAAAAAGCACGCATGCTTTTTATGCAAGGATTTTATGACATTTAACTTGGAGTTCAGAGGCCAAATGTACTCCATCTAGTTTTGCCCAATTTCCTGATATGTGAGCTATTTTAACATCACACAACACAAAACATGGGCAAAACTGGAAAATAAAATCAGCCTCTGAGCTCCGAAATAGAGAGATTTCATATTTTCCTGAGAACTTGAAATATCTCAGGGTTAATAGTTCAGGTTTAATCTTTCTGTGGAAAGAGCTCTCATTTCTGGGTTCCAAATAAACAGGGATTAAATGCTCTATCTTAACCCACTACATAGGATCTACTATCCTAAAACATTTACCCAGGAAGCCTGAAGAAATTTTCTTTTGCCTCAGGACCATTTAATTTATGGCATTTTTACTATTTGTTTTTGCACATACACGTCAACCTCAAAAGCTTATAGATCTGCCCTCTCGATGGGGTGGCAAGGCCGTGCAGGCTCTCAGCCAGCTCTGCTTCAGATTCTTCCAATTTGCAAGGTCTTTCTAGGATCATGATATCATTCTGTAATGATGTGAGTATATTTATTGCTGGTCCACTTTCAATCATTCTGGAAGGGTTTAAAGCGCACGCTGCCCTCAGAGCTTGGGTCAGCGCCACGATGTGGAGTCCAGAGTCCCAGGAGACATTCTCCAAGCCTCCTGCATTCCTCGCCCCCGTCCTTTTCTCTAAGCCCAGGGCCAAATCCTCCCCCCTACAGAAGGGCTTCCTTCACAGGGCCTGGCTGCTGAGGGGCTGACAGCTGGGCCTCTACCACCAGCAGCAAGTTCAGATAACCAGGAGGGTTCGAGAAGCAGCAGGAAGTAAGAGTGGGACTTCTGGCTCATCACTAATTCAACTCTTTAAAAACCCAATCTTTCTCAAAAGAACAAAATAAACGTGACTTGGCAACCTTTGCAAGCGAGAGGCTCTTTCTCAGGCACTGCCGCCGCCACCAATAACATCGTGTGCAGAGGCATCAACAGCCCCGCAGAGCCGAGCTGCCATCTCCTCCCACTGAGGTGCTTCTCACCAGCAAAGCGTCCGGGTTGCTCCATCTGAACACTAGGCTTAACGTCTGTGCTGCACCAGACAATCTCCATCTGAACACCAGGCTTAATACCTGTGCTACGCCAGACAATCTCCTTTGACCCAAGTATACACTCCAAGCATGAATAAGTTAGTCGGGCTTCCGAAAAAGTATTAAATATAAAATATTAACTAACTTCTCTTCTAAAACAGAATCCTCCTCTTTAAAATTCTGTGAATGTCTCAGTATACAGTACGTATATATAAAAATAAGTAACATTTAAAATAGTAAGAATTGAACTTATAATGCCGCACACAGGAGATAAGGCACAAGTTAAAGGTTGGATTTTGCAAAGAGGTAGTCAGTTATTAAAATCTGCCATTTATAAATGCGATTTGAGTTGCTATAAACACAGCACAGGCATACCAATTTAATAGGTTTAATAACTTCAGGGAACTTTCTCTTCTAGGAAAAATATACATTGATTGTTTCTGATTCAAATTAAACAAATCAAAATCCATGCAAGGAGAGCTCCATGTCCCTGGGGGAGAATATAGCTAAGCGGTGTCAGACGTGCTCCCCACAGGCCAGCCAGCCCTGACACATTCATTTCATTATCTTTTCATCTTCAATCGCTCCCCTTTATTCAAACATACACCCTATTAAGGCTGCATAATCTTTATGCCTTGTTTCTTAAACAAGAATTCATCATTGGTTCTCCCTTCTGGTTTTATCCTGCACTGCAGCAGCTGGGGAGGTCTTAGCATTTAAAGCCACTTGTTGAAGGAAATCACACTGATGCAGATTAGTTTGGAAGCACGTGACTCCTTTAAGGCAAACACAGACTCTAAGAACACCCTGAAGTTTGGCCTAAGAGCAACCATTTTTTTTTCTTCAATTCACTCATTTTCATTCATATTGTTACACCACACACGACGCCTTGTGTGGGTGCGTGTACACACAGATATGTACTGTTCATACGTGTGTACACACGTACACATCTATGCTCGTTAAAAATCCCAGACTCGGTCACGTAATAGCCACTCAATAAACATGAATTCATTACGGTAACAGACCGTCCGCCGGCCGCAGAGCCAGGGTTTTTCAGGATACTGTGTAAAAGGACACTCTTTTCTCGCCCTTACTCACCTCTATTTCCATAGGTTCCACCTCTATCTTTTTCCATAGCTCCAGCAACTGTGCAATCGGCATCTTTGAAAACTTTCCCTCTGATCAAGTACTGAGAGTGAGAAAGATGATAACCAGAGGTCCCCAACAGCACAGAGATGGCCAGACAGGACGTCAGAGCCCGCGGCAGAGGCCGGCGCTGCTGGCAGGAAGGGGGCTGCTGAGGGCGAAGTCGGGCCGGGACGACCGCGGGCGCCGGCGGGGCCCTGGGGTGCTGGTGTGCGAAGGGGGCCGTGCGGCTTCAACACGGCTGCTCGGCTGGCGCGTCCTCCCCCGCCCCACGCCGGCCCTGGGGCTGCGCCAGGGGCTGCGGCTGCGTCCCGCTCGCTCGGGCTGGGCGGGGGAAGCAGGAGACCGAGCTGCAGCTTCAGACTCCGTGCTGCGACTTTGGCGGAGTGAGCGCTCCCCTCGCAGCCTCGGATTGGATTCCCTGCTTCGCCCCCTCCCCCTTACATTGCCACTCCCTCCCCCTTCCCCCACTATTTTACCTTAATTGGCTCTAAATGATGGGTGAAAGTTGGGTCTGAGGATGCCGCTGCCATAGAAACCTCATAGCAACCGAGGGCTGGGGAAGAGGGGAGGAGAGGAGGGGGCCTGCAGCAGGTTCTGCCCTGATCCCTCCCAGCGCACACGCGCGTGCACTCACGCACACACACCCCTCCCTTTGCCAAGGACTCCTCTGAGCCCCGTGGAGCACTAGGGGCCAAGGCAAGAGGCCAGGTGCCGGGGAGCTGCTTTTCCTGCATCAATATTTCAGAAACTCCCTGCATCGTGGAATTGCCGCTGACGGGGCAGCTGGAGCAGCAGCCTCTCCCCTAGAGGGTCCCCCCGCCCGCCCCCCAAGCGTTAGGACAACACCCTCGGGGAAAAGGAAAGGAGGGCCCAGGAGGGCTGGGAGTGAGCCCAGGGTCCCGGCGCCCTGCTGCCTCTCCCTGAGGCCTTCGGCTTGTCCTGCTCCAGCCAAAGCCGCCCTGGGGCAGAAGTGTGGCCGCAGCACCTCGGCAATGTAGCAGCTGTGCTGTTCTCGGGAGACAGGATGAAAAGAGGGTGGGCTGCTTAAACTCCCAAACGATGGGATCTGTTGAAGTCCAGACAGGGATTGGGCAGGGAGGAACGTTCATCCAAACAACGTTTGGTAAGTTCCAGGAAAGATGCCGCGTGCACCACGCAGTTTCTCATTTAATTTTCCATCTGATGTGGATTTTACCGTCCCATTTCACAGGTGAGAAAACCCTGAGGCTCAGAGAGACACACACTCCCCCAGTGACAGAACCGGAAGTGAAGTCCCGGCTGACTCAGCTGAGGATCTATGACCCCAGTTTTCTGCAGGAGGGAAACCAGGAGTGCAATTTTCTAGGGAACATTTCCCTCCTTTATTTCTTTTTTTTTTTTCTTGGTCTCTTTTGTCTATTTTCTCACACCGTTTCTGTCTTAGAACAAAAGACATGTGCACATGGAAATACATTCATCTCCCCACATTTCTGAGGCTAATCTGTTTTTGATTCCCTCTTTTGGGAAATGGTGTTAAAGTCTAATACAATTTAATGCTGCTTCTGGAAGAAGTGTATTCATTTCTATGGAAAATTCCTTTATCTCTGGGAAAAATATCTAAGAAAATGGCTTACTTCTTCCAAAACTTATCAGTAATCTCTGTGTTTTTATTTTTAAATAAAATCCCTAAGAAATCCAATTCACTATCAAAGCAAAAAACAACAAACTCGCTCAAATCCCAGATACTTCATGTTTCAGAGGATAAAATATAGTCCGAATTAACAGTAAAGTTTCCGTTCTTAGTGTTGATTTACAAAAGTCACTTTATCTTTCTATAAAATGGGACCAGTAAGGATCTTAAAAATTAATTCCATTAAAATAAAAATAATACCAATATTGTTTGTTTTCAAAGGTTGCATTCACTGATTGACAGATCAGAGCGAACGGTTCCAATGTGTTCACCAAAGTAAGGTAATTTGGGGCATAAAGTAAAAGGTCACAGATTAATAACAGATAAACTGAAATGGTTTTGTGTAATAAAGAGAGGGAAATCACTGATGTAAAAAGTAGTGCTGACGAGATGTCAAGACTTTTCCATCTGAAGGACTGAGCACAGGGAGATCTTGAAGGGCAGTGGGGAGAAAAGTAAAATGGGGCTCCTTACTGGGAGTTCATAAAGCCTACACTTTCTGGAATTTTCCACAAGTACTCTGAGATGGGCAGACTGAAGGGAAACACTGGTCCTTTCATCTGGGGGAGGAGCAAGGGGGAAAGGAACGCTGGACGGGACCTCCTGTGATGGACCAGCCGCCTGCATCCCTGGGCTGATGGGCTGGAATCGTACAGATCAGACGAGCTGTCTGCAGACACAAAAGAGCTCATATTAAAGGTATATCTTAGAAGTTGCTGAAAACACAGTGCATCGTTTAGCATGTCATCTCTTTTTAAACTATGCAAATGTGACACTAATAAAGAGACTGAAGTCTGTTCAGCGGTCTCGCAGGTGAAGCAGAGGCTCCTTGGAGGAGTGAAGTGATCAATCAAGGGGGCGGGACTGGATTCTGTACCCAGGAGCCTGGGATCACGTGTCCCTGCCCACTGCACTCTGCACGGCTGCCTTTCAAACACCGAAGATTGTTACTCAAAAGCAAACAACCACCTCAGTGAAGTCTCCTCCCACGTCTGCCTCCATGGGTGCCACCTGCCCAGACAGGGTACCTAGCGTCCCGGATGGAGAGGAAAGAAGAACAGACTACCTAGGAAACCAAAACATAAAATAAAGTAAAAAAGACAACTTTCAAAAAGATGTATCTGTCCAGTAAAAGATTAGCCCCATTTGTAAAGCTCGAATTAGGAAACGGGAACAATGAGAGGAGAACTATTTCTCAGAAGGGAAATAATGATGACACCCAAATAACTAAAAGGATAAAGGTGCAAATAAAGGGCAAAGAAATTAAGTCCTAAATCCCAAGAAAACTTGAACAACTTTTTCAACCACACCTAAAGAAGCTGATTCCCAATAACCCCACACACAAGCATCAATTTCCAAGAAGAAACAGTAGTTGAAGCATCCTTGCAGAAATGAGTCTTTCACGAAGCAAAGCCTGCAGACTAAAAGCAGTGGGAGTGTCTGAAGAGCCCCTGGTCACAGTCACTGTGAAACGAGATGTGCGAATTGACATCCAACTCACAGAAACCAGCCCCCAACAAAAATCCTCTCTCTCCTGAACTAATGAAAAACTCCCAGCACCTCCTGTACTCACTACGCCTTGAATCTTAAAAGGGGTCTCTTTTCTGAGAAAGACGGGCAGGAGGGAGATGGGGGGGCGGCGGAGGGAGAGAGCCCGTTCGCCCTGTGGATTTCCACAGCCAAAGGACTCTTCCCGGAACAGAAGTAGGAATCAGAAAATCTGATAGCGGCCCCACTTTACCACCAAGACCCAACTTCTCTGCAGTTCACCTTCTCGTCTGCATGATGGGGTCTCTCTCACAGACAACACGGCAGGAAATGTGTGTGAATGTGTCTCCTGACCTAGAGGAAGGGACCCCGGCTGATTTCGAGTTACCCGGCACTTGAGATGATAAGGCGGGCTTGACGTCCGCGCTAGATGACCCAACGGTTTACCCAGGGCTGCTCCATTTTGCAGGTTGCTGTGACCAAAGGATTTGGTAAAGTGAAGAGAATTACTCATTTCTAGTGAAGTGATCACCAGCCTTGGTATTTCACTCTCCAGGTTTCACAAATTGCTCCAAAAACCTCAAAACGAAATTAATTTTCATTTTAACAGGAAGGCTTGGTATCCACTGTTACAGGCTGAATTGTATTTTCCCCAGCTCCCTCTGCCACAAAATTCACAAGCTGAAGTCCTAACCCCACTACCTGAGAATGTGACCTTATGTGGAAATAAAGTCTGTGTAGCTGTAATTAGCAAAGATGAGATCACACCGGCGTAGGGTGAACCTTAATCCATTACGACCGATGTCCTTGCAAAAGGGGGAAATATGGACACAGACCGGCACAGGGGGAGGCCCTGTGAAGACTTCCTTCTGCTGCCACAGCCAGGGAGCTGGCAGAGCCGGAGAGCGGCCTGGGGCTGACCCTCCCAGCGGCCTTCAGAGGGACTCTCAGCCTCCACACCTGAGAGACAGAAATTTCTATTGTTTAAGCCCCTCGGTTGGTGGTCCTCTGTTATGGCAGCCAAGCTAACAGCCCCGCCAGGGGAGCAGGGGAGGCTATAACAATGAATCAGGAGTCCCACAGTGAGCAGGACCCAAAGGTCCAGTCAGATTGGTTCATGGAGACCCCGGTTCACGCCTTCCTTCTTCAGGGACGAGCCAGGGCACAGGGGACATTTCAGTTGGCGACGGTTAAGCTTCAAAGAAGCCTAAGCCTCCAAAGAGGCTTCCAGAAGCCACTTTATACACTAACATCCTGCGGTTTGGTCCAGAAAGACACAAACGCTCACTGGAATCCAAAGCCCCATTTCCAACACTACAGAGTCGTGACGCTGAACCAGAGCCGCGGCTTCTTTCCAGAAGAAATTATGCACGAGGAGGAAAAAACGGCTGAGCACAGAGTAAACAGCATCTCTTTATTATGAAAAGTAAATTATATGCTAGGAGAACATTCTAAAGAAGAAGCCTTGTCTGCAGGCTTCCCAGCTAACGCCTCATCTCTGCTGGGGAAAGTCAGTGTGACCCCGGCCGCGGGAGCTCTGCTCACCTCAGCTGGGCCCCAGGTCTTCTGTGCCGTGAAGGCACCTCGCCTCCGGGTAGAAACACAGCCCTGGGCTCCAGCCGCATGAATGTCGTTCGTAAGAAAGAACATGCACAGGCAAATACAGAAGACAGTAAAAATGATGAAATAGCTACACTGACCTCTTCAACTCACTCCTTCGCCCACATGTAACGCTTCCCAGAAATTAGCACCATCTTTGTAAAAATACTATATATACACTACCAAACGTAAGGTAGATAGCTAGTGGGAAGCAGCCGCATAGCACAGGGATATCAGCTCGGTGCTTTGTGACCGCCTGGAGGGTGGGAGGGAGGGAGACGCAAGAGGGAAGAGATATGGCAACATATGTATAGCTGATCCACTTTGTTATAAAGCAGAAACTAACACACCATTGTAAAGCAATTATACCCCAATAAAGATGTTAAAAAAAAAAATACCACCTGGTGATGTGCAGCCTCCCGGTTGGGAGTCTTACTAACTTGCCAGGCTTGTCCTCTTTTCTAGTTCGGTATACTCTGCAGTAATTGTCAATTAAGTAATTTTCAGGGATTTATTCAATTTAGCTTTGAGCCACATATGTTTGTTCCAAAATTTATTTCCACTTTCATAGGCTAATCATACAGCACATCAGCTAACGCCACAGGAACAAAACATCATGTGAAAGATGTGGGACCTTTGCCGTTTCCCCTAAGTCAGTCCTCGTCTGAAAGACGCTGGCCTTGCAAATACCACGCATTTCTGCTGGAATTCACGTGAGAAACCATGGCCTTCAAGAAAGAATGCTGGGCTTCCCCGGTGGCGCAGTGGTTGCGAGTCCGCCTGCCGAGGCAGGGGGCGCGGGTTCGTGCCCCGGTCCGGGAAGATCCCACATGCCGCGGAGCGGCTGGGCCCGTGAGCCATGGCCGCTGAGCCTGCGCGTCCGGAGCCTGTGCTCCGCAACGGGAGAGGCCACAACAGTGAGAGGCCCGCGAACCGCAAAAAAAAAAAAAAAAAAAAAGAATGCTAAAGGAAAATAAATATATTTCTAGATTTTTTAAAAAACCACTCCCTGTTGAAACAACTCAGGTTCCTTTTGAAAACAAAAATATTAATGTTGATATCTATAAGCTGAATATATAAAATACCTCTTTAAAAAGACGGTGTGAAGTCTGTGGAAACCGTAGACACAGTGTCTGGCCTTGAGGAGAAGTGAAGAGTATCAGTAACCAGCCCAGACCAATGATTCGGACAGCAAAGTGACTCAGTTATGCAAATACATATATCCACTCTTTTTTTTTTTTTTTTTTCAGATTCTTTTTCCATATAGGTCATTACAGAGTACTGAGCAGAGTTCCCTCTGCTATACAGCAGGTTCTTCTTAGTTATCTATTTTATATATATATATAGTAGTGTGTATATGTCAATCCCAATCTCCCAATTTATCTTCCCCCCCCCCCCGCTTTTATCCCCTGGTGACCATAAGTTTATTTTCTACATCTGTGACTCTACTTCTGTTATATAAATAAGTTCATTTGTACCCCCTTTTTTTAGATTCCACATATAAGCAATATCATATATTTGTCTTTCTCTGTCTGACTTACTTCACTCAGTATGACCATCTCTAGGTCCATCCACCTCACTACAAATAACTCAATTTCATTCCTCTTTATGGCCGAGTAATATTCCATTGTATATATGTGCCACATCTTCTTTATCCTTTCATCTGTTGATGGACACTTAGGTTGCTTCCATGTCCTGGCTATTGTAAATAGTGCTGCGATGAACACTGGGGTGCATGTATATTTTCAAATTACAGTTTTCTCTGGTTATATGCCCAAGAGTGGGATTGCTGGGACATATAATAGCTCTATTTTTAGTTTTACTTATGTTTTAATAATAGTTGAGTCTCTTTACTAAGAAAGAAATGACCATCAGTTATCACGTTAAGAATGCAAGAAGGCGAGAAACAATAAAATTAACTAAAGACCATAAATAGCAAAACTTTGAAGACCGTTCTGCCCCAGACTCTATACTAGACCTTGGAAGGAATTGGAACCAGTCATAATTTGTACTGACATAAGAAAATTAATCATATGCACAAATGGTACTTGGTAAATTCTTAGAACCATGACAGTTACTCTCTTAGAATATAAACAACCACTAGAAACACAGGAATCTTCCAAATAATCTATGGAATCAAATATCTACTCCTGGTGAAAGTATTTGAAGTACATGATAATAGTCACAATTATAGAATAATGACTATAGTGGTACAGAATTCTGTTTTATTGGAGAAAATGGAAATGAGATGGGCCATTTGAAACCACAACTGAATTAGGCTCCTTAAGAGAGGAACCCAAGGGCAGGAGCATTTCCAATGTGAGATGCACTTCTCCAACTGCAAGAACACACCCAAATTCTAGGTGCCGGGAGCCCCAGCTCTGGCTCCTCTGCTTGTGTGGACTAGTTTTTCTTCATGCTCTTAACTTTGTCTACATCTGATTTTTTTTTTAAAGATTCACGCTTGCTTATCTTGTTAGGAAAATGTAAGAACAGAGTGAACAAGCTAACCTTGACACAAGGTCTTACAAGAAGAAAGATTTTCTTTGAAGCATTTAGCTTAAGGGATGACTAGACCAGTAAAAACAATGCCCATGGCCATTTCTGCATCAGCATTTGAGATCTGAGAAGAATTCTGCAGAGCAAAAGCATGGAAAGGTACCCTTAGGATAATAAGCTAATAAGACCGAAGGACCACCACCACCAACACACCTAGCACCGTACTCACTCTCACCCTGACGGGTCTCAAAGGGCGCATTAGAATTCCTCCGAACCAGAGAGGTGCCCTTTCAGGCTGGGATGTCAGGGAGTCTGTGAGAACATGGTGCAGTGACAGTCCTCCCCTGGTCAAGACTGGAGGTGTCCCGTGTGTGGGCCCAAGAGCCTCAGTCTCACCTGCAGGCTGGTGGGGGTAGCTCTGTCCCTCCTTCAGGAACAGGGCTTATGTTTATTAACGTAAACCAAGATGCCAATAAATGCTAGAGGACAAGTTATTCTGCGTTCACCAAAGCACCCAGTGCAGTGCTGAATATGTGGTAGCACTTAATAAATGATAACTGATTAGTTGCTAAGGGGATTTTTTTTAAGGTGTCGGCAAAATAGTGTGTGTGTTTGTGCACATGTAACCCATGCACTTCCTGGAAAAAATGAAGTTCCACAATTACCAAGCACTCTCTACCCCTTTTGTCGGGTTCTTCACTCTTGCAAGCAAAACAATGTGGGCTGTGACTCTGCTGTGGGCCCCTCCCTGAGGGCAGGACTCTCACTTAGCAGACAAGCACAGCACTGGGTCTACATTTCGTCTTTGGCCAAGTCTGTGCTAGATGAAGGGATATTTGAGGGGTTGGTTGTTAGGAGTGGCAGGGGTAGGACATAAAAACAATGGCTGGGACCCAGCAAGATCTATCTCCCAGGATGCATGCGTTGATCATTGATTTTGCCAAAGTTATAGGGGTAGAAGAGTGATGATTTTTTTCCCCAGTTTTAAATGCAAATTCCTTAAGATGAATACTGAGTGCATTAATGAAAACACTGGGAAAGGAATCTTCATAGCAGGACATTGGTTTTTTCTTAATGGAAGTGTCCCTTTAGTACTGCTAGGTATTTCTTGAGAACAGTTCAACCTAACCTTGAATTCTCAAATTAATGTAGGGAATGAAGTAGGATGCATTTCTTGCAAGGATAAGAAGTCTTCCGTTAGGCCAATTCCAGGTCTTCCCCCTGAAGTCCCCAGGAAACCGATCCTTCCAGGTGATGGCAGACAGAGCTCCTGGGTTGAGCTGGGACATCCAGCCAGTGAGGGAGGCCCTCTGGGCCTAAGCAGGAGTTTGCGTCAAGGATCCATGGCTTCAGGGGCCTCTGTTTGCCCACAGCACACCCCTTCCTCTCCCAACCACCCCAAGCTCGCAGCCACACAGGTTCCCCGTGGATGAACACAGATGCCTAGGGAAGCAGCTGGACCTGGAGGGAACAGGGAGAAGGGGCAGTAGGTGACCAGAGAGGACCCCAGTGCTATACAGCCATCGTATAACTGGGGGAGACCTCCGGAGGTCCCCCAGGGGTCTGGGATTTAATCTCAAAATTCATTCGATTTATAGAAAAGAAATGCAACGGTTTCTGCACAACTGTGTTTACAGGCTGGGTCTTCTAACACGCGTTAGGTTTTCCCTGTGATGGACAGGGGGTCAGCCTTGCCTTGGATGTGATCTCACAGCTGTCAGACTTCTGGGCTTCTGAATGACAAAATCAGGTGTGGAGCTGGGCAAGCTTGAACACCCTTGATAATGAAAGAAGATTACTTTGTGCTGTTCTTTCCAGCTTTTATATTTGATCCCCAGCACGTCGCATCCACAGTGTAGCTAAAATCAAAGTGCTTATTCAAATCCATGTCCCACCTCTCTGGGGACCTGCTGGACCCACCTGGAGCCCGAACCGTGGGACCAGAACATTCACACTTTCTGCCAGTGATTTCATTACGTGTTTTCATATCCTGGATTCCTTTCACATAAAAATACTGAAGTCTGGGTTATTTAAAACAAGCCAAATAGCCTTCTGATTTGTTTATCTCATCCAGCTTTTTTGTTATCTGGCTTGATTTTCTTTGAAAACAGCCTTTGGTCTCGTGTTCTTCCGCACAGCTGATCACCGCAGCCTTTTTAGGTGGCATTTCTGTCAGCTGAGAAGGCTCAGCTAGACTTTTTTTTTCTTCGGTAAAAATAGATGTTTTCTGATTGGAGCTTATGGAATTTTCTCTGCATTGTCACATGCCGATCCCTCATCCATATAAATCTTTACTGTCTCTGAAGAAATAGTTTCTAAACAACTTTTTGGAAAGCCGGAAGAGAGGGAGAATAGCTTTTCAGGACGTCTAGATCGTGTGTCACTGGTGATCTGGTCGACCAGCCTGGGGGACGGGGGTGTGAGAGGCGATGCCCAGCTGTCAACCATGCCTTCCTCTGAGAAGGGCAGGAGGCTGAGATGTCGGCTTGAGTCTGGCCAGCGTGATACGCAGGCCACGCTCCCTGAGCCTCTCTCTGCATCTGCCTTCTCCCTCCCTGACCGACTCGAAGTCATCAGACCCTGGGGGGCAGGAAGTGTCCTGAGCAGGGGCCACTCTCATAGGTAAGGGTCCTCACACCTGCTTGAAACCTGGGAGCCTTTCCAGCCCAATCCAGAGTGAGGGAGGGGAGGGGCGCGGGGAGGGCATATGCTCCTCCGCTGCTGAAATGGCGACACCCTTCCCACCTAACTCTCACCCTGGGAAGCAGCACCCTTCCAGTTGTTCTGAGACCACCCTCAAGAAACTGGTCGGCTGTAGCCCCTTCGGGTCAGCCCCCGTCCCTCCTCCCAGTTTTTTTCTTATCTATTAGATCCTCAGTAGTGAATACGGATGGGTGTGCAAAGCTGCTTCTAGCAGGAGCCAAGCCAGCTTTCTCCATCCTCACTGACAAGCTGATGTAGCTAAAATAAGAGAAAATCAGTAACACGATGGTCCCAGGCCCTCTATCACTTCAACTTTGCTTACAGCGCTTGTTTATGTGCCAGGTGCCTTTCCATCTGGCCTGGGTATAGGACCTGAACAAAACAGACAAAATTCCCTGTCCAGGTCACATTTTAGCTGGAGGAGAGCGACGAGAAACCAATAGCTAAGCACTCCGTATCTGACACATGACGACTGGCAGGTGGATGGGGAGCCAGGCAGGGGCTGAAATTCCAGATGGAACAGTCCAGGAGGTCCGCACGGGAAGAGAGTCTGTGCAAAGACTTGGAGATGGCGAGGGCGTGGTCAGGCGCCGTCTGGCGGTGGGGGGACCATCCCAGCAGAGCCAGCAGGTGCAGAGGCCTGAGGGCGCCATGACCTCGGCATGTGCAAGTGTGAGAAAAATCAGGGAGGTGGTCTGGCTGGTGGAGAGGGAGCGAAAGGGGAAGAAGTAGGAAACGTAAGGAAGAAACGCTTACAAGTGACGCACCATCCTGCAGGCATCTTTCAAAACACAGCATACTAAAAATGCTTCCAGCGCCATTACATCCTCAAAATCACTGGAAATATCTATGTAACATCCCATTATTTTGACATACTTGAATTTGTGGAATCGCTCCCCACAGAGGACTGTTTCTGCTCCAGTGAACACCTCTGTGCACAGAGCTTTTGTGTTGTGCTTCAGAAAGTCCCCAAATGTGGCCTTGCAAGGTACATGGCTATGAACGTTTTCATGCCTCATGTTATACGCTACAATAAAATGGCTTTTAACGCGAGGTTCGTCTTACAATAGGCGACACGAGCTTTGCTTCTCTGGGTGATGTTAGAAGTGTCCTGAAAGATTTCTACAGCTCAGACACACTTTCCGTCCTGGCCGACTTTCATGAAAGTAGATATGGGAGCATTAAACGGATTGACTTACTGACATGAATAAATTAAGTCTTATGCCATGTTCCTGACTAGAAAAGCTGAAAAATGTACATGTGTATAGTCTACAAAAATTAATTTTAATTGTATTGTGACTAGAGTAAAAAATCCAATTGTGGTTTATTATTTAATAAAATAGATAAGAGTTTAAACAAAAGAACAGTAACAAGAACAACCCCTGCTGTATCAGACACAACATACACTCTCAAGGCACATTAATTAAAGCAAAGTGGTAATGGGACAAAAATATACACATAAACCGTGGGTGAGAGCAGTTCAGTTAGCAGCTGCAGAAAATATACAGGGACTTAAAATATGACAGAAGAAATCCTGAGTACCAATTACCAAGTGACAGATTATCTGAGACCGTTGTGGGGAAACTGACCATTTGGAAAAAAAAAAAAAAAGTAGTTTAAATCTCACTTCCCAAATACACAAAATTAGGGATAATTAAAATCATTATTATAAAACATGAAATCATAACAATAAAAAGAAAATATAGGTGAATATTTATGTGACTTGGTTGGGGAATAACTTTTTAAACATAAAAATGGAATAAATCACCAAGGAATAGACAACCAGATTTGTCTACATAAAATTTAAAGACTAAGGACTTCCCTGGTGGTCCAGTGGTTAAGACTCTGCCTTTCCACTGCAGAGGGTGCCGGTTCGATCCCTGGTCGAGGAACTAAGATCCTGCGTGCCGCGCAGTGTGACCAAAAATGTAAAAAAATTTAAAGACTATACTTAAAATCCCAAAGTGGACAGAAAAGGTCTGTCTCGACCACCTTTGCATAATTCATGTAATTACATTTGAAATAGATGGACAAATCCACATCGTTGTTAATATGAACATATTTATGAAATCTTCCCTCTCCTTTTTGGCTTAGAAACAAAAGTTTCTGCCTTTCTCCTATTTGCAGGGACATGAAACTGAAGCATTATCCGTATATTTCATTACATGTCTGTAACACTTTTGATGTTTTCTACTACATTTTAACGAACCATCTGTCCAAAAATTAGTTTCAAAAATTAAAAAATCAGTAATTGGGTAAATTATAGACTTCTTTTTGCTTACATTCTTGGTGGTGATCTAACGGTTACCATCTGATCTAAATGTTCCGAGAAACCAGGATGCAACTGTACGTTTAGACACAGGACCCCAGACAGGCCGCTCAAGGTGAGCCGGTGAAATGTACAAGTGTGTCCAGAGTGCTCTTCCCAAGGACAGGGACGTACATCACCGTGTAGCCTTGAGGAAAACTTTCAAGTGGATTCAAAACAAAACAAAACAAAGCAGAAAAGCTAGATTCAGGGCGAGAGCAGAGCGGTGCAGAATAGTCCCCACATAAAATACAGAATCGGGAAGGTGGGGGAAGGTGGCGAGTGAGCCCCTGAGCAGATGACTCAGCAGATGATTCATGACCTGAGCGTGAATAAAGAGAAGGTGTTAAATCCACTATGGAAAGAACACGAGCCTGGGCTAAAAAGACCACAGAGTCCAAGCCCAAGACCCAAGTCCATGCCCCGGCTTTGTATTTACTCATCTCGTGACCTGGGCTGATGGCTTCCCTTCTCTGGGCTTCAATTCCTCCACAGCAACAAGAATGTCGGCCTTACAAACACCAGCGATGGCAGCCGCACCTGCTGGACACCACAGCTCACACCAGAGACAGGCTGGGACCTGGGACCTGGGTGCCTTTGCTGCAGGGCTTGCACCTGGACACACGTCTCCTCCAGCAAAAAAATACAAAGAAACTATAAGGGACTAAAAATAACTGTGCATGTGCAGCTGGGGAAAATTATGGACAAAAAGATACAAAAACACCAAAAACCCAACTGCCACTTCTGAAGAGCCAGGAGCAAAAACAGCGTGTTGGGAGCAGAAGCAGGGCACTGCGCATGCCCCCTGCACACACCACCACCTAAGGGGCAGGCAGACCACCTAATGACCCCCCCACCCCCACCCCAAATAAGGAACCAGCTTGACCCTCCCCACACCTTGGAGCAAGCGAGCAAGGGAAGCTGTTACTTGTCCTCACTCTGCCCTGCTGCAGCAGGGGCCCCAATAGAGCCTCCCGTGGATTTCTTGTCTGGCTTCTTATCAATTTCTCTTATCAGCTAAAGAGGCCAAGAATCCTGGTCCGTAACACACCCAGGATGATCAGTAAGCTTCCCGGCTCCAAGACAGGCAGGAGCATCTCCCACTTACGTTACAGAGTGGTGCAAACCCAGAACCCAGGAAGGAAGGGCTGCCCCCTGAAACCTGTCCATGGGTCAGATGGTGAGGGAGCTAAGTGCTCAGTGAAGCGTCTGGAGTAAGTGGAGACAGTGAGTCCTGCTGGGTCGGGAGAGCGGTGCTCTCGGTGGCTGGTCTTCCCTCCTCCATGTGCCGGCCACCACCTCCTGAATGGGAGCCCCAGCTGGGCATGGAGGACGGGAACCTCTCACCTCTATTAACTTCACCAGGTTGTTAGGGGATCAAGTATGTTAATGCCTGTGGAAGTGTGGAGGGCTTTTGTCTATCACGATCAACTATACAGATATTAATGTGTTCCATCACTGTTGGTGACTGATTATTCATACTTCAAGTCTTCCTTCAAAATTTGCTTCCCCTTGAGGCTTTCTTTCCTTCTCCTTGAGGCTTTCCTGTATTCTTCCAAGGCCACTGTGAACCACTGTGCACAACTCATGGCGGGAGGGGAGCTGTAATGTCAATGGTGCCACCAGCATTGTCCTGTGCCTACACAGCTGTATGCAGTGACCCTGTTCCCAGGCTGCTTTGCACAACCCTTCTCTTAAATCCGCACTGGATTCCGTTAGGACCTTTATAGCAATTCCCTAAGCGTGTGGCACTTACTTTCACACCCTGACGCTTTATGCCCACCTGTTCAGTCTTCTGACCTGGAATCAAATGATTTGAGACCTTAATTCTACAGCTTTATCTCTAACAGCTACAGAATGCCTTGGAATTTGCTCAATGAATTAATAAAGTGAATTATTATTATAACTTCAACACTGCTTCCATCACAGAATGATCAAACCTCATTCCAGCTGGAGCTGTGTGTCAAGTGGTCCAAGGACCAGCACAGGTCAGAAAACAGACCAGATGGTAGGGGAGGAAGTTAGCATGGGTTTATCAGGGGAGTCTACAGGTTGGACTGACCCTGGGTCCAGGCGAAAAAGAACCACAGCACGAGGGTATTTTTCACATTGGTTGACAGTATTGATAGGGATAGTGTTTAAGGATTAAGTAAAACGCTCTTTTTTTTTCAGAAAAGATAAACTTTGTTTTCCTCACTCAACAAACCAACCTCCTGAAAGTAACAATCACTGACTGTATACAAAATACTAAAACAACTACCCGAAGGCTCTGAGAATAAACTAAAGCGGGTTTTGGAAGGGAAACAAAATTTGGAATTAAGAAATAACACATGGTGAGTTTCTTGTTTTATGATTTTTTGGGCATCGTCACAGTACGGTTCAGCTAAAACTGATCAAAACCCACAGGAATTTCTGTTTTCAGCCAGGATGAAGTAACAGGGTCTGGATCTGCCCTCCGAGCTGAAATGAAAAGATATGAGGCAAATATATTTTTCAAAATATGTGAAACAATGGATGTGGATCATATTCTGCTCCTTTGCTTGGCTGAGCATTTTGACTGGACACTGGACATATTCAATTTCAGCTCAGGACACAGATCCCACGGACCACTTGCTTGAAAGAAGAGAAACAGATAAGGTGAAGCCTAGGACTGCCCCACATTACTGCCTGAGAGGAGTTTCCAGGTCACAGAGCAGGAAATAAGAGTCTAAACAGAGTCTGGTGGTCCCCCTGAATTAAGGAAACAGATTTGGGATTTGGGAAGATAACAGCAGCTAGAATTTCTGGTTTTAAAACCAATGAAGGGGGGACTTCCCTGGTGGGGCAGAGGTTAAGAATCCGCCTGCCAATGCAGGGGACACGGGCTCGAACCCTGGTCTGGGAAGATCCGACATGCCACGGAGAAGCTAAGCTGGTGCGCCACAACTACTGAGCCTGCGCTCTAGAGCCCGCGAGACACAACTACTGAGCCTGCTCGCCTAGAGCCCATGCTCTGCAACAAGAGAAGCCACCGCAATGAGAAGCCCGCGCACCGCAACGAACGGTAGCCCCCACTCACCGCAACTAAAGAAAGCCCACATGCGCAACAACAAAGACCCAACACGGCCAAAAAAAAAAAAAAAAAAAACCAATGAAGGGAATCCCCTGGTGGTCCAGTGGTTAGGACTCCATGCTTTCACTGCAAGGTGAATGGGTTCAATCCCTGGTCGGGGAGCTAAGATCCCACAAGCCACATGGCACAGCCAAAAATAATAAACAAAATAAAATAAAACCAATGAATGTGGAGGATATATATATACTCAGCCTTTAAAAAGAATGAGATGATGCCACTTGCAGCAGCATGGACGGACCTAGAGATTCTCATACTGAGTGAAGGAAGCCAGAGAACAACATCACACGATGTCACTTATATGTAGAATCTGAAAAAATGATACAAAAGAACTTATTTACAAAACAGAAATAGACCCACAGGCATAGAAAACACACTTATGGTTACCAAAGGGGAAGGGGGGGAGTGATAAATTAGGAGTTTGGGATCAACATATACACACTGCTGTGTATAAAATAGACACCCAACAAAGACCTATTATATAGCACAGGGAACTATACTCAATATTTTGTAATAACCTATAAGGGAAAAGAACCTGAAAAAGAATATATATATGTATGTATGTATGTGTGTGTGTATATATATATATATATATATATATATATATAAATAGATATATCTCACAGAAAAGGATATTATTAATAAAATGCTCTATATATAGAAAATCCTAAAGAATCTATGAAATAATTACTATAACTAATAAGTGAATATAAAATAGTGCTAGGAGATGGAAACAACCTAAGTGCCCATCATCGGATGAATGGATAAAGAAGATGTGGCACATATATACAATGGAATATTACTCAGCCATAAAAAGAAACGAAATTGAGCTATTTGTAAGGAGGTGGATGGACCTAGAGTCTGTCATACAGAGTGAAATAAGTCAGAAAGAAAAAGACAAATACCGTATGCTAACACATATATATGGAATTTAAGAAAAAAAAATGTCATGAAGAACCTAGGGGTAAGACAGGAATAAAGACACAGACCTACTGGAGAACGGACTTGAGGATATGGGGAGGGGGAAGGGTGAGCTGTGACAGGGCGAGAGAGAGTCATGGACATATATACACTAACAAACGTAAGGTAGATAGCTAGTGGGAAGCAGCCTCATGACAGGGACATCAGCTCGGTGCTTTGTGACAGCCTGGAGGGGTGGGATAGGGAGGGTGGGAGGGAGGGAGATGCAAGAGGGAAGAGATATGGGAACATATGTATATGTATAACTGATTCACTTTGTTATAAAGCAGAAACTAACACACCATTGTAAAGCAATTATCCCAATAAAGATGTTAAAAAAAATTATTATCCAAAATAAAAAAAATAGTGCTAGGTAATCAGGTTAAAAAACAAAATTCATATTTTAATGTATTAATATCAAATAAGTAGAAAATTAAATTTAAAACAAGTACATTTAAAATACCATCAAAAAATAAAATATTTAAGAATAAATTCAACAAAAGATGCACAAGATCTCTACACTGAAAACTACAGAATATTTTTAAGAGCAATTAAAGAAATTCTAAGGAATGGAGAGATACATCATAGTCATTGATTGGAACACTCAGTACTGTTAAGATGTCAACTCTTCTCAAACTGATCTATACATTCAACCCAATGACTCAATCGCAATCAAAATCTCAGCAGATTTTTAAAATAAAAATTGGCAAGCGGATTCTAAAGTTTACATGGAAATTCAAAGAACCTAGAATATCCAAAGAAATCCCTTAAGAGGAAAACCAAGTTGGAGAACTTGAACTACCTGACTTCAGGATTTGTCAAAAGCTACAGGAATGAAGCCAGTAGGATCCAGTACGATTCAGCAGAAGTACTGACAAACAGATGGAGTATAATGGAGACCCTAATAACAGACCCCCATTCATGTAGTCACGTGATTTTCAATAAAAACGCCAAAACAACAATGAGGAAAGGAATGACTGTATAACCATGTGGTAAGAAAAGGAATCTTGACTCCTCATACTCTACACAAAAAGTGATTTGCATTTGATCACAGTTAAAGCCACAAAACTTTCAGAAGAAAATGTAAGAAGAAACCTTTGTGACTTAAGAATAGTCAAATATTTCTTAGATAGATCACAGAGGGAAGTACCATGAGAGAAAAAATTAGATTTTATTCAAATAAAAACTTCTCATCAAAACATATCGTCAAGGAGGGACTTCCCTGGCGGTCCAGTGGTTAAGATCCTGCGCTTCCAATGCAGGGGGCGCAGAATCAATCCCTGGTCAGGGAATTAAGATCCCACGTGCTGTGTGGCACTGTCAAAAAAACAAAAACAGAAAACAAAACAAAAACTATATCATCAAGGAAATAACTAGGCGAGCTACAACTTCAAAAAATTACAAAACCTATATCTGACTAAGAACTGGTGTGCACGACACGTAAAGAACTTCTACACCACAATAATAAAAACACAAACAATCCCCTGAAATGGACATGAGATTTGATTAGACACTTCTCAAAAGAAGATACAGACATAGCCAATATGCACATGAAAAATAGCTTAACATGATTTGTCACCAGAGGAACGCAAATTAAAACCACATGAGGTACTACCACCAACCTACTAGAATTCCTACAGTTAAAAAGGGCAGTGCCAATCTGTATGGAAACACAAAAGACCCCAAATAGCCAAAACAATATTGAGAAAGAAAAACAGAGCTGGAGGAATCAGGCTCCCAGACTTCAGACTATACTACAAAGCTTCAGTAATCAAGACAGTATGGTACTGGCACAAAAACAGAAATATAGATCAATGGAACAGCATAGAAAGCCCAGAGATAAACCCACACACATATGGTCACCTTATTTTTGATAAAGGAGGCAAGAATATACAATGGAGAAAAGACAGCCTCTTCAATAAGTGGTGCTGGGAAAACTGGACAGCTACATGTAAAAGAATGAAATTAGAACACTCCCTAACATTATACACAAAAACAAACTCAAATGGATTAAAGACCTAAATGTACAGCCAGACACTATAAAACTCTTAGAGGAAAACATAGGCAGAACACTCTATGCCATACATCACAGCAAGATCCTTTTTGACCCACCTCCTAGAGTAATGGAAATAAAAACAAAAATAAACAAACGGGACCTAATGAAACTTAAAAGATTTTGCACAGCAAAGGAAACCACAAACAAGGTGAAAAGACAACCCTCAGAATGGGAGAAAATATTTGCAAACCAAGTAACTGACAAAGGATTAATCTCCAAAATATACAAGCAGCTCATGTAGCTCAATATCAAAAAAACAAACAACCCAATCCAAAAATGGGCAGAAGACCTAAACAGACATTTCTCCAAAGAAGATATACAGATTGCCAACAAACACATGAAAGGATGTTCAATATCACTAATCATTAGAGAAATGCAAATCAAAACCACAATGAGGTATCACCTCACACCAGTCAGAATGGCCATCATCAAAAACTCTACAAACAATAAATGCTGGAGAGAGTGTGGAGAAAAGTGAACACTCTTGCACTGCTGGTGGTAATGTCCATTGATACAGCCACTATGGAGAACAGTATGGAGGTTCCTTAAAAAACTAAAAACAGAACTACCATATGACCCAGCAATCCCAGGGCATATACCCTGAGAAAACCATAATTCAAAAAGAGTCATGTACCACAGTGTTCACTGCACCACTATTTACAATAGCCATGACATGGAAGCAACCTAAATGCCCATTGACAGATGAATGGATAAAGAAGATGTGGCACATATATACAATGGAATATTACTCAGCCATAAAAAGAAACGAAATTGAGTTATTTGTAGTGAGGTGGATGGACCTAGAGTCTGTCATACAGAGTGAAGTAAGTCAGAAAGAGAAAAACAAATACCATATGCTAACACATATATATGGAATCTAAAAACAAGTGGTTCTGAAGAACCTAGGGGCAGGACAGGAATAAAGACACAGATGTAGAGAATGGACTTGAGGACACGGGGAGGGGGAAGGGTAAGCTGGGACGAAGTGAGAGAGAGGCATGGACATATATACACTACCAAATGTAAAATAGATAGCTAGTGGGAAGCAGCCTCATGGCACAGGGAGATCAGCTCGGTGCTTTGTGACCACCTAGAGGGGTGGGATAGGGAGGGTGGGAGGGAGGGAGACGCAAGAGGGAAGAGATATGGGAACATATGTATAACTGATTCACTTTGTTATAAAGCAGAAAGTAACACACCATTGTAAAGCAATTATACTCCAATAAAGATGTTAAAATATATATATATATATATAAAATAAAGAATAAAAACAGCAGTGCCACCAAATGTTCGCAAGAACGTGGTGCAACCGGAACTCTTACACATCGTTGGCGCAAGTGTAAAATGACATAACCACTTTGGGAAAAGGCTTGCAGTTTTCAAAAATTAAACAGATACCTATTCTCTGACCCAGCAGTTCCAATACTAGGTAATTACCCAAGAGAAGCAACATATATGCCCATCAAAAGGTCTGAACAACAATAATCAAAATGGCTTTATTCGTAGTAGCCAAAGATGGGGAAAATCCCCACTGTCCATCAACAGAATGGAGAAATAAACTGTTCTGATACAGTGAAATACTGCTCAGCAATAAAAAGGAAGCAACGACTGATACAAACAAGACGGTAAATCTCACAATTGCTATGCAGATGTGGCCAGGCAGACAGAAAATGCCCCCTAAAGACACCCAAGGGCTAATCCCCGGAAACTGTGCCTAGCCCAGCTTATTCGGCTTCCCTTGGCAAAGGGAATTCAGGTTGCTAACCAACTCATCTTAAACAGGGCAATTACCCTGAATCACCCAGGTGGGCCCAGTGTAATCACAAGTCTTTAAGTCCCAGAGGGAGGCAAATACAAACCGGGGGGCTGCAGTGCGAATGCCTGATGGGCCAGGGCAGGATTTGGAGATGGAGGAAGGAGGTATAATGTTGTCGTATAATAAATATAGATCCTGGTCTTTGTCTACAGTTCTAGGCGCCTAGCTCCCAACACCTTATAATTTCCTAAGTGATTACAGCATCAGGGGCATCTTTTGTCATAATATTTGGTTTTCGGAGGCCTTGCTTCCTGAAATAGCTTCAGAATAATAACGGTGAAATGGGTTTTTTTGTTATTCGTAACAAACCTCTGAGTTCACATTAGTGAGGTGACTTTTGCAAAGCCTAGGTAGGGGTGGGCGCTGATTGGCAGGGGAACCAGCCATGTGATTAGAGGGTTGGAACTCTCAGCTCCACCCCCAATCTCCAGGGAGGGGAGGGGCCTGGAGGCTGAATTAATCACCAACAGCCAACGATTTAATGTCAGGCCTACGTAATGAAACCTCCATAAGAACAAAATGGGATACGGGGTTCAGGCAGCCTCCAGGTGGATGAACAAGAATACGTCCTCGTGCCGGAGGGTGGTGCAGGCACATTCCGTGGGCACAGAAGCTCCTGTGCTCGGGAGCCCCTGGACCCTACCCTGTGTACCTCCTCATCTAGCTACTCATTTGTAGCCTTTAATAGTCGTATAATGATGAGACTTTTTGTGTTTTGATTCTGTCAACTTAAAGAAAAACACACAACATAGGAGTTGTGAGTCTCAGTTTTATTCGGGGACCTTACTGAGGACTTCAGCCCTGAAGACGGCCTCCCAGTAGCTCTGAGCAGCTGCTCTGAAGAGGAGGGGGGAAGCCAGCTATTTTATAGGTGCTTTTTGTCTGGGGAATGTGTGACATCAAGTATACACATCTTGGTAAAGGACTACTGCTAGTCACAAAGAGGAGACATCTCAAGTTAATGATTTTAGTGCTTTTCTGTGTTTGGGAAGCTACAAGAACCTGGGCTCATTGAGTTCCTCCTGAGACAGACATGCACCTGTCTAAGGGGCTGCTCGTCCACAGCACAGAGCATCCTGTTACCCTCTTAACTCCGTCTCAGAGGGCACATGGGTCAGAGCCTGCCACAGGGTGCGACTCCATCCTTGTAGAAGTGGGTGGTGAGCAAAAATGCTCTTCGTTCTTCGTTGTTAAGAATTCCTACTCATCTTGTGTGAAACTTAGAGAGTTTAAGACATGTTTAGTTCAAAATGGAGTCACAGCGGCCAACGTGAATTTCCACATTAGCTATTCTGACAAAGCCGCTGTAGGATGTGAGTGTCTTAGAGTGATTCTAAGAAAAATTACTCTAGACAAGAAGTCTGATGGGCAACGGACCTCACCGGGACAGACAGACCACTGGTAGAGCCAAGACCCCTCCCCTGGGGTAACACTCCTTAAAAGGAGACCACTGAGCCCAGTGACCTGGAGGCTCCTGGCTGCAGGACCCGACCCCAGTCACCGAGAGCTGGTCCAGGTTCCACGGGAGGCCCTGGGGGAGCGGAGGGGACGTACCCCTCAGGCTTGTCATGGGACCCTTGCCAGACCGGAGCCACTGCTCGTCCTGAGATGCCTCGTCCCCGACTTCTCCTTGGAGAAGTCCAGTAGGGAAGTCCATTTCCCTACTCTCACTAACCTGTGTTGTGCGCTCACTGTGTGCAATTAACCGTGATTCGTCAGTTGAGTGCTGGCTACAGTTTTATGTTCCTCTAATTCTCACCTGCTGGGCCCTGCGACAGAATAATTCTTTATAATGAGCCAATACTCCGTAATAGTAAGAAAACCGCCTTCCTGAGTTCTGAGAGCCGAGCAGGCAAATCAGTGGAACTCAAGGAGGAGCCTGTGGAAACCTCTGATGTACAGAAGCACAGGTGACAGCCCGGACGCATGTCTGGGATCTGAAGTGGTGCGTGAGGGCAGCCTTGAGAGACTGCGCCCTTCACCTGTGGAGTCTGTGCTCTCTCCTGGTAGACGGTGTCAGAACTGAATTGAATTGTAGGCCACCCAGCTGGTGTTGCAGAATCGCTTGGTGCTGGGGGGGGGGCACCCACACATTTCATAGCCAGAAGTGGAAACAGGGTCTTTGCAGATGTAATAAGACGAGGTCATATTGGAATAGGGTGAGCCCTAATCCAATGACTGGTGACCTTACAAGAAGAGAGAAATTTGGACACAGACACACAGGGGAGAGGCCACGTGAAGACAGAGGCAGAGACTGGAGTGAGACACAACCAGCAGCCTGGAGAGGCGAGGAAGTATCCTCCCTACGGCCTCAGAAAGAGCACGGCTCTGCCCACACCTTGGTTTTCGACTTCTGGCCTCCAGGACTGGGAGAGAAGAAACGTCCGTTATTTTCAGCCACCCGTTTGTGGTAGTTTGTTATGACAGGCCTCGGGAATTAAGACAAGCAAGACCTGTCACTCTAGCTCCACCTCTATCCTGTGCTAACTGCCAGGCCTGCCATCTCGGCAGGCAGTGACCAGGGAGTAACAGCTAGAGCCCCAGCCCCGGGCAGGTTTCTGCAGCATCTCTGCATCCCCTTCGCTTTGACAAGAGCCTCTCCCCTTGCAGGCAGAGCGGAATGTCTCACAGTGTTTATCGAGCAGGTGACAGGGGCGGAAGGTGGCCTGATGCCCCGAGGACCAGCCTGATTCTTCTCCTGTGACTCCTGAATATTAGAAGGTGCGCGCCGGCCTCACTCCCTGTGCAGAGGGAGAAGGGACAGATTGTGGCAGAGGGAGTGCAGAGGGGCTGCCGTTCTGAAAAGGCCCACGATCGTTCCTTCTCTTCCCCGGGGCCTTCGGTCTGTGTTTCATGGGCTCTCAGAACAGGGATACAAGGACCATCTCTTGGTCTGTCTTTCCTGGGTGGAGACGACGTGCAGGCTTTTTCACTCCGCAGCACCTCTGGCTGGTGCCACCTGAAGGCTGAACCCCATGCAGAACTGAGGGGGACCTCTGCCTGGTATCACTCACTGGAAACAGCTTTTGGTGGGTTTACGGACAGACTTGAGCAGGCCCCCCAATTTAATTTTCCCTCCCAGCATTTAGAGAGCATATGCTGGATCCCTCACTAAACGTCCGTGTTTCGGGACACGACAGACACGAGACACTGAAACGAGAGACTGACTGTCAGACAGACAGCATTTACCACACCCACTTGCTGGACGTGGCCCTGTCGCTGGCTCTGGCCGGTGGGTGTGAGAGGGACGGTGTCCTTCCAGCACCGGCATAAGAAGTGGCTGTGCTTTCGCTGCCTCTTCTTCCCTGACTCGTGCCCGGAGGTCTGAACCTGGGTCAGAATTCAAGGGCGTCTGTGAACTCGAGCGCCAGGAGAAAATGACATTTGTATGTCTAATCTCTACCCGATCTTTAGCGTCTCCTTCAGTTATGAACGCAGGCAAAAAACGCAGCTGCACCAGGATGAATGATTTTGTATTAATAGAAATCACGTTTCCATATTACATACTTTGCTATCCTATGTGCTTTTGAAAATGTATTTAAAAACACTATTCTGAGAAAAAGCCCATTCACGAGACCACCACACGGGGTTCATGGCATAAACAAAGATGAAGCCCACCAATAAGGAGAAAGGGGACCCACGGAACCACCACACCAGGAGCCTGGACCCCGAGTCACCGTGTGGAATCTGCCCAACAAGTAAAACATGGGTGCTGGACATTCCAGGAGTGAGAACTAAATTTGCAGGGTGGGGAGCCGCTGAAACGCTGGGTATGTTATTACAGCAGCTAGATCGCCCAAGTGGTACAGAACACGCCAGGCAAGGGGTGGGAGCAGGGGTCTCTGCAAATCAACAAGTCTGGTTTGCACACTGGTGTGGATGGCTGGTGCCCTGCGATCTCTGTTCACCTCCCCGGCATCACAGTGCCATCCTGGGGGTAGAGGCGGTTCTGGGCCAGCCCGAGTCAGGCTGCATGGACTGTTCCTCCAGCAGGTTCACAAAGCTCTGCCCATCTGAACTTTCTCTCGGTGAGACGCAAGGCCAGTGATGTTAGGTCATTATCACCCTGGCCTTGGAAATGAGGCCACAGGTCATGTCACCCACTGGCTTCACAAGGGCTGTGGGAGACTGGAAATGGTGGTGGAGTGACACCCTTTCATGCAAAGGTGTCCGACTGCCGTTTAACCAGCAACTCTCTTTCCACCACAGGGGATGGGCAGTCACATCCAAGCTGGAACGCAGCCACGTAGCGGGAATGCTGAATCCTCAGCAACGTGGAACAGGAGGACAGGAGGCTGGGGGCCTGGGTGAGGATGGGACCTCCACCCGCAGGAGGGTGGGCCGCCTCCCGGACCAGGGTGATAACTGCGAAACCTCAGCTCGTGCCAGAGTCAGTCTAAGCCCTTTATACCTGTCACTCCCTAACGCGTCCCATTTCACAGCGAGGAAAGTGAGTCAGGAAGCCAGGAGGTACCGCAGGCAGCTGGGAGGCAGACCCAGGGCTCTGCATCCCTCCTGGACCCTCATGACCCGAGGCCCCTGCCTATGGGTTTTGTTGCTGTTCTCACTGCCCCCAGCCCCCGACCCTGTCTGTGTTCCTGGCTTGACTCAGCCTTCTGGTTGCTGTCTCAGTGGTTGTGAATATACATGGGTCCATGCCCTAGATCTAGAGCCCAGTCCTACATCTGCCTGGCCGGAAGCAGCGCGGCGCAGAGAGGAAGCTTCTCGTCTTCCCATGGGAAGGACGGGGCAGGGTCACGCAGGCCACGAGACCTCCCAGCTCCAGGCCCCTGGCTGGTGTGTAGCCTGAAACCATGCTTCTCACCCTTCACCAAGCACCGTCATCACCTGGGACCCTGTGAAGATGCAGACTCTGACCTGCAGGGCTAGGCAGGGCCCGAGACTCTGCATTTCTAACCAGAGGTGCCGATGCTGCTGGCCCGGGGCCCACACTGGAGTGCCATGACCTCTAGGAGCTGTTTTTCACATCCTTTAGGATGAGCACGAGTACACCTGCCCCACTCCCTCCCGAGAGCCGCTCAGAGCACCCGGTGAGTAGCAGCAGGAGGAAACAGTGAAATCAAAGCTCTGCCCACGCCTCTGTGATTTGCTGCTGGAGGGACCTTTTGGGTTCCTGCTGTCAGTCCCTGAGGAACCAGAGCAGAGATCTTAGCTCAGAAGGCTGACAGCAGGGGCCGGCTGGCCGCCAGGCCACACAGAAGAAAAAGATGCAGACCGCAGGAGCCGGCGGGGAAAAAAGCACCCACGAGACATGGCTCCCAGCTGACAGTGCCCTGGTCAGCTCCCGACACGGTGAGATGGACACCAGCAGCTCGGCTGGTACAGTGCCGGGGGCAAGAGGATGCCGGGTAAATCCCAGGTGAGCATCTCAGCTGGGATGTAATTTAAGGATGAAAAGGTGTGTCACTTCTGGTCTCTCCCTTACTCCTTGAGGGTTATAATGTTAAAAGGATGTTAGAGTCACTAAACACTTGCCCAGCAAGTCCCAGCTGGAGAAGTAAAGCTCAGGGTCAGCTGGGCCTTCTGGTCTACCCAGTCACGTGGCTCCGAGCAAGTGACAGCACGTGCAGGACCGTGACCCAGTAGAAGGGTGCAGGGCCATTCGGTGCAGTGACTGTCTGGGGAGCAAAATACCGCAATTGTAGCCTCAGCCCAACTCGATAGATGTGGGCTTTGAAATTCAGGTCACAATTCCCAGCACCGAGATTAAGAAGTCCAGCCTGTGGCTCTGTGTTTCCTCGTCCTGGCCCACCTCCTCCCTCTGCTCCAGCCTTGGCTGTGGTGGGAGGGGCCCCAAGGCTGAGCTGGGTTTCCATGGAGGTGCAACGGCTGACAGCACTCGGCTCTGGACACTTGCAAGAACACATTACGTAACGTCCACAGCAGCAGGGCAAGGACACCCAGTGGCCTTAAACTCCTGAAGGTCTTTGCGGAGGTTTGGAGAGAGATTGAATTTTTTTCTGTTCTGGAAACCACAGACACAGGGCAGGAACCAAACAGAATGTGGAAGCAGATAGAAGAGAGATACTTGGGGACTTGGGCAAGATCTCTGTGACGTGGGACGTCCCCTGAGGGCCTCCCGACCCTGACCTCACACCTCACATGGGAGCATTTAAGTGTCGTCTTCTCTGATGGGCAGGAAGAGGGAGAGGCCGCATTTCCCCTGCTCACATGTGTCCACAGCCTGGGGCTCACCACCCCTCACCCCAGCAGGCACTCTGTGAACTGCTGTTGAATAAATGAATTAACAAGTGAAGACGACTCTGGGTGGGAAGCACAGGAGTTGCAGAGGACAGGGTGACAGACCCTCCCTAGGAAAACGTCCATCACCATAAATAATAAGCCCACAAACCACCCATCACAGAAATGTAAAACACAGCTCCACGCAGATCCAATGTACATTTCCTCCCTCCAGAGTTCACGCGTTCTTTCCCTTAGGACAGATGGGACACTCTGGTAAAATAATTTTTGTCCAGGAAGCTACTAGGAATCCTGGTGACTCTCGGTCTGGGGTTTCCGGAGGGACCTTTCGCACAGCCTCTCAGTCATTCCCAACAGAATGTGCTGCGGCCCCTGACACCCATCCCAGCCACAGCCACACGCCCTCCTTCTACTCCACAAGCTCCATGAATGGTTCTGAACCCCTGCAGTGGACAACCGTTCACTCGAGTGCCGGGTCCAGCTCTGCCCTGCCCCAGCCTCCCTCTGCCCCAGGCCTGGTCCTCCTGCTTCTTCCCTCACTACCTCTCCTCCGTAAGCTCTCCAGCATTCGACTGGAATTGGAGGTGTTGGTGTGAACTCATGGTTTGCCATAGACGTGGATCAATACAGAAATATGTGTAGATGTTAACGGTAGAAAGGTATTTTTTCTTTGGAGAGAAGGCTGGTTCCAGCGCTGGAAAGTACGACACGACCTTGAGACACACTGTTGTACCAGAAAGTCAGGAAATGCTCAGCTGATAACAAAGACGTGTGGAGGGAACAGGGCCAGCCCACAGGCTCCCGCCAGCCAAACTGGGGGCTGTCTGCACATTAGAACAAATAACAGAAGTAATGGATTGCTACTCAAGGAGGAACACAGGAGCCTTGAGTCCACAGTGACTTCAATTACTAAACTGAAAGGATGATAAGAAACAGGATATTAACGTAACTCCAAATCTGTCCACATACAAAGCAGTTTTTAATTACAAAGAAGGAACTTGGCACCTGCGGGGGTGCTGACAGGCACCCGCCTGACGGGTCACGTAGGAACCAGGCGCCCGCTGAGCGGGGCCCACGGAGGCTCGGTAGGCGTGACAAAGACGCGTGACCCGAGGAAACGTCAGACGAAGCCACGCGGGGGACAGCCTACCAAATACCTGCCTGTGAGTTCCCAGGTGCCAAGACCATGAGAGGCACCTTAGTCCCGGGGAACGGCCCAGACTGAAGCGGACAGTGGCCACTAAGTGTGGGAGGGGGTCCTGGGTGATGCTTTGCTCCAAAGGTGATGTCGGGACAATCAGTGGAGGTGGCGTGAGGTCTGTGGATTGGGCAGCAGTGGGGCATCAGGGCCGCTGTCTGGATCCAGGCGGCTGGGTTGTGAGTGTGGAAGAGAATGTCCTTCCTTGTAGAAAACGCACAGTAAACATTTGGGGATGATGTGTGTCGTGGCAGCAACTCACTCTCAAAGCCTTCAGGGGGCAAACGTTCTTTGCACCATTCTTGCAACTTTCCTGAATACTTAAAACTCGTTAAAAAGAGGAAGAGATATGGTGTCAGGTGGCCACGTGTCCCTGAGTGACTAAGGGACAGGATCGGGAGGGAGGGCCACTGGTCACCACATACTTTGGTTCCACGTTTTGCCTGTTTCCACCTATTCTGTTCATGTTGGTAGTAACATCTGTGTATTAGGGTCCCCAGGGAAACCTGCAGGTTTATAGGCTAGAGATACACGTAGGAGGGGATTTATTGTAGGGAGCGCCTCATGCAGTTAGGGACACCGGAAGTCCCACAGTCGACCATGAGAAAGCTGGAGACCCAGGAAAGCCCATGGTGTGATTCAGGCTGAGGTCGAAGGCCTGAGAACCGGGGGCTCCCACGCCCAAGGGCAGGAAAAGGTGGCCATCCCAGCTTCAGCGGGAGAAGAATTCGCCCTTCTTAACCTGTTTGTTTCATCCGGGCCCACCTCACGCCACTGAATCACAAGCTCTTCTCTTCCGGAAACCCCTCACAGACATAACCAGGAGTCTGGGCACCCTTAGCCCAGTCAAGCTGACACAAAGCATTAAGCATCCCAGTCTGTATCTGCACACGCTCATTCTTTCTTGGAGGTGGGGACCCTGCAGGATGCCCGGCATGAAAGCGTGAGATGATCTCTTCATCTGCCCCACAAAGGAGAACATCGGCAAACAACCAGCTCAGAGGGAGACCCAGGAGCTCAGCTGGCGGGGGCCCTGCACGTGTCAAACAGGCAACGCGTAACCCGAAGTGTATACATTAGCCAGGGCTCTCCAGAGACACAGAACCAACGGGCGCGTGCATGCGTGCGTGCGTGCGTGTGTGTGTAGAGAAAGAGAGAGAGATTTCAGTTTAAGGGCTGGCTCCCATGAGGATGGAAGCTGGCCAGCCCCAAACCGGCAGTCCAAGTCTGAAGTCTGCTGCGGAGTCCCCTGTTGCTCAGGGAAATCGGGCTTTGCTCTATCCAGGCCTTCAGCTAGTTGGCTGAGGGCCACCCGCAGTGGGGGCACCATCTGCTTTACTCCAAGGCCACCCCTTTAAAAGTAAATCTCATCTAAAAACACTCTCGCAGAAATATCCAGAAAAATGTCTGACCACATATCTAGGCCTTGTGGCCCGGCCCAGCTGACACAATAAATGAACCATCACAGTGGATCAAGACATTGACCACAAAGCCCAAAAGGAAAGCAAAATAAATTTTCAATTCTCCTAGGCTGTCTTTTCATGATATAGTTTCATTGTTTTAATACAGGGTAAACTGCCTGAACTTCATGGCTACGGCCCGAGTGCGGCGACATATTCAAACCTCCATGTCCCTGTTCCCCTGCGTTACCAAGTGTGATGGATAGCGTAGTGGCCCCCCGTAGCGTTAAAGACAACACAAGGGCAGACCCGTCCTGAGCTCAGCGGAATGAGTGACCCGTCTGTGGAATTTACAAGGCTGGCAGACTCTTTCCTAGAGACACTGTCGACCACAGAAAGTCCCTGGTGAGACGTGAATCCCAGCAGCCAGGGAGGAAGGTAGAGGAGAGCTCACGGATCGTGGGCTGCTCACCCAATCGCTTCTGCAAACCAGCAAGTGACAGCAATGCCAACAGCAAAGCCGAGCGAAGAGGAACCAACAACTAATTTTATCGTAACAAGCCACACTCACCTGCCATCTGCCTGCCGTCACAACCTTGGGAAGTTACCATTCGGATCTTCTGATCGACAGACATGGTCGTGCTGCCCTTCCTCAAAGCTGGCCAGACTGGGTACAACTCGGAGGTGAGAGACCCGGGACTGGGGTGTGAGGCCGACAGGACACAGTCTGGAAAACGCTTTGCTTCCAAAAAGGCTCAGATCGTCGTCAGGGCTCTTGTCCCCGAAACCCAAGGTGTCAGTGAACCTGTCATCGTGCTTCCCACAAAAAAGGAGGCACCCAGGCCACCCAGTCCTCCTGAGACTCAGCGCCCTCGAGGCTGTGCTGGCTGCAGGCGACACATGTGGAACAGACGTCGCAGGCCCGAGTCAGCGCCATCCTCTGCTCCAGCGAAGAACTTGGGGAAAAGGCGTCACCACAAAACCAGCCGCCCCGGATGCAAAGCACTCCCGCCAGCAGCGGGGCCGAGGGCAGCCTGCTGTCTCCGACAGGACGCGACCCCGGTGTCACTGCATCATCGGAGCCGCCGGGGACACAGGTGGCCAGAGCGCCCCTGCCCGGACGTCCACAGAGCCATTTGAGGAGGTGTCCGGGGGTCTGTGTCCGCAGAACCCCAGCAGGGTTGTTCTGCTGAGCCCCGATCTCTGGGGACCTGGACGGCCCTGCCCCGGCCAGCGGGCCCCCGGGCCCCAGGGCAGCCTCCACCAAGTCCAGAAACTTCTCTGCGCGCAGCAGGGCCCAAAGGAGAGGGGGACACACGCAAGGCCACACCTCGGGCCTCTACCCACAGTTAAAGAAAGTTGGAGACGCCCCTGTAGAAACTCAACAGAAACTCCGACCAAATAGAGCTGGGCGGCCAGAGGGGGGAGCCTTGTGCCCTGTGACCTTGGCGGAGCCCGACGGGAAGAGAAGGACTCGGCCAATGACCATGCGAACCGTGACTGCGGCCCTCCCACCACTTCCTCTTCCTCCCGAACGCTCTCCGCCCGCTGCCCCTCGGGGACTCGCACGGGCTCGCGCCCTCGCCCCTGCATTGCGATTCTCTGCTGATCCCAGGAAACCCTTTTTTTTTTTTTAATTTATTTATTTTTGGCTGCGTTGTGTTTTTGTTGCTGCGCACGGGCTTTCTCTAGTTGTGGTGAGCGGGGGCCACTCCTCCTTGCGGTGCCCGGGTCTCTCATTGCGGTGGCCTCACCTGCAGCGGAGCACAGGCTCCAGGTGCACAGGCTTCAGTAGTTGTGTCTCGCGGGCTCCAGAGGCAGGCCCAGCAGCCGTGGCGCTCGGGCTCAGCTGCTCCTCGGCACGCGGGATCCTCCCGGACCAGGGCTCAAACCTGCGTTACCCGCACTGGCAGGCAGACTCCCAACCACTGCGCCACCAGGGAAGCCCAGGAAACCCATCTTTGCCAGGCAAACCTCTGCCAGGCTGTTTCAGGCTGGCCCCAGCAATCGGCCCGGGTTGTCCGGCTGAGCCTGTGCCCCCAGCGCCAGCCTGGGAACAGGACCGGAGGGCTGGCGAGGGAGTAGCCTGGCCTGGGAGCAGAGGCTGGTCACCCATTTCCGCCCTTCACAAACTTGATGGGCGATCTGCCCTGGGGCCTGGAGTGTGCTCGGCTGGCATTTCTAAAAGTTCCAATGCATTTTTCATGCCAGTAACCGTCACTGTGTCCTTAGCAAGTTGGTTTACGTTTTTTTCCCTCTGTTCTTAGCTAAAATGGCAAGGATTACACCCTGCAGCGTTGTTACAAGAATCAAATAAGAACATTCATGTAAAATAGCTCATATGTGACTTTAGGCCCTTATTATGTATTACAATTAAGCACGAAACATAAAATGTGGTTTCTCTGCTGGAATCCCCCAGCTCTGAATAGTGCCTGTAAGAAGGGGACCACTTGTCCTTCTATGTCTTCTACAGAAGAAATGAAAGAGAAAAAGGAGTTTAGGGAGACTCGGTTCAGGAGAGAGTTGTTTTGCTTTACAAAGGAAATGACCTGGAACCTGCTGCCAGGTGGGCTGGAGGCCTGGCACAGCTGCTGCCGCTTTGTCCCACATGGAAGCCAGGCTCAGGGAAAAGCCACCATGTGGAGGAGGACAGAGCCCAGCCAACTGTGCAGTAATGGAGCTGGGCCCCCGATCAAACTGTACCTGAAGGTAGCGTTTTCAATTACTTGAACCAATTAATTCCCATCATTTTAAAGAAAGCTTCCATTTTTTTGTTATTTATAAGTGTAAGTGTCCTAACTGATAAGCATACGTGCATATCATGTTGCCATGAAGGCATATGTTTATATTTACGATGGTGATACATGAATGTGAAAGAAATACCTATAAATGTGCTCATGGATCACTAAGACACTTCGAAGGGAAGATTCTCCTAATTCTAGTAAATCCTCCTTCGTTGCTGCCTGCCGGGTAACAGTCTACACCTCAGTTCTTTCACCAGCAGTAAGTGGCACCCCACTGTCCCCCACATCGCCAAAACCACTGGGTTTCTAGGTGTTGCCATAGATTAGACCCTCAGTTATAGCAACATTGAATTATATTCATGCGGCTACCCTAGCAGCGCAGTGGTTAAGAATCCGCCTACCAATGCAGGGGACATGGGTTCGAGCCCTGGTCCGGGAAGATCCCACACGCTGCAGAGCAACTAAGCCCGGGAACCACAACTACTGAGCCCACACGCCATAACTACTGAGCCCACATGCCTAGAGCCCATGCTCCGCAATAAGAGAAGCCACCGCAATGAGAAGCCTGCACACCACAAGGAAGAGTAGCCCCCGCTCACCACAACCAGAGAAAGCCCGCACGCAGCAACGAAGACCCAACTCAGCCAAAAATAAATAAATAAATAATAAATTTGTTAAAAAAAAAAATGATATTCATGGATTTAAATAGAGCTGCCTACCCGGGAGGGAGACACCTAGCGCCCTGGATGGGGCCACTCAAATATTTCTTGCTGTGGCTGTTTCTAGTCTGCTCTAAAACAGAAAAACAATTCAGGTGACATTCAAGTCTCTGATGAATGGGGTACCATACACCTGAATAGGGGGAACATGTTGGTGATTGGGTGAATGTTCTATTTTCAGCCGCTAAGTGGCCACTGATGAACATGGTCATCTTTGGTCCATTGCTGACTGTCTCTCCCCAATTCTGGGTAAGCATTTACTAAGTACCTACCACGTCCAAGCAGCTGTCAGGACACCGCGGCAGCAGGAAGAGCTCACATCTCGTGGTGGGGCCCGAAGGTACCCCAGTAACCAAGAGGGCAGCACAGGTGGGGACCGGGTCACTCCAGCTGTGCAAGCTGGGTCAATGTCTTTGCTGGTGAAAATTGGCCTGTGTTACTCTGTGGGCTGTTCAACATCAAAAAGGAATAGGAAAAGTTATTGCATAATTCTCCTCCAGAAAAAAAGGGCCCGTGAATGTGTGACAGCTGCACAGGTTGAAACGTTCAAAGCAAACCCGTGCAGAGTCACTGCAGGATTTTACAGGTCCTCACCCTGTACATCTCCAGCTTCCTAATAACCTCACCTCATCTGAGCCTGGGATGCTAAACCTGTCCTTTCTGCCTATAGCCAATGCAAGACTCACTATAGTCACTCAGAAAAATGGAATTCCCATCCCAAAAATTATGTAAACTTGCAGCATTTCTCACTGTCTGTCAAAGGTTTTGCTCAGGACAAGCAAATCCTAGTCACTGCCCTCCTCCCGTCTATGGGAAACTGAGACCATCCCATAAATGATGCAATAGATTTATCTTCTTACAGAAGCACAAATACTGATTTAATTTGGGATTGTGTCCTGCTCATTTCATTTCCTGAGCCAGATCTTGTGAGGAAAAGCAGCTTTCTTATCTTCCCCTAAGGGTTTTTCAGCCCTCTGCAGTGATGAATAGAGCCAATAGAGCTGAATTTTGAAAAAAAAACACTTACAGTACAATTTCAGTTGCCTTAGGCCCTGGATTAAATTCTTTTATTCCTGATTGAAAGTTTACAAAACACCACAGAAAGATAAGACAGACAATTAGACAGTTTGTGAGCCCTCCTCCTCTGGCCACGATGTAAGCTAACATGCTTCACAGACGTCTCTGCCACATGCATCTCTTCCTTCATTAGTTCATTCATTTATTCACACAATGACTAGACAACATTTTGAGCTAATGCCCCTCCAGACTCTTTGGTGACTCCACGGGCACAGAAATAACTCCCTGCCTTTAAAGGCTGAGATGACCTTTGAGGCCCCACACCACTGCTGCCTGCTCACAGCCCAGTGGGCCAGTCGCAGCGGCCTCCCTGCTTTTCTCAAACACACCAGGTATGTGCTGCCCCCGGGCCTTTGCACTTGCTGTTTCCATCACCTGGAAGATCCTTCCTCCATGGTTGGCTGCCTCACTTCCTTCAGGTTCTTGTGCAAAATTATATTCAGTGAGGCCTTCCCTGATGACCCTGGCTCCTTCCCTGGGTTTCAGGCTCTGAACACCGACTTCTACCTCCCCTGTCGCCTACGGCCTGGTGCTTACTGGATTTGATCCAAGTTATCAGACATGTCATCACTACCTGCTACTATGCTCTAGGCCACACAGAAATGTTGATTAAAAGTCATAAGCATTTACTGGGCCATGAACATGTTACGAACTGCTAAGCCTGCTCTTCTATTTATCCCACGTGGTCCACAAAACAGCTCTGAAATCACACGACCGTCGACATTTTAACCTGTGTTGCGTTTCACTCCTCAGATCACCCCCCCTTACTGTTACACCATCCTGCTGAAGTCCCAGTCTACCCTCAAGAAGTGCTCAGACTGTATAATAATAATTTTTAAAAAGACTTTATTTTTAAAAAGAGTAGCCTATTAAAAAGCGCACCCAGATCTTCCCTGGTGGCACAGTGGTGGAGAGTCCGCCTGCCGATGCAGGGGACGCGGGTTCGTGCCTCGGTCCGGGAAGAGCCCACATGCCGCGGAGCGGCTGGGCCCGTGAGCCATGGCCGCTGGGCCTGCGCGTCCGGAGCCTGTGCTCCGCAGGGGGAGAGGCCACAGCGGTGACAGGCCCGCGTACCGCAAAAAAAAAAAAAAAAAAAAAAAAGAATCATTGAGTTTCAGGTGTATTTCTTTCATACACCATAGAGTTAGGTTTTGCTTTTGAGCCAATTTGAAAAATCTCTTCTTTTTAAACCCACAAGTGAAGTCCACTCACATGTATTTACGTGGCTATGTTTGGTCTCAGTTCTGTCAGTTATATCACGTTGCAATTACCGTGTGCATTATGTTTCATTTACTGTTTCCCTGTGTGGTGTGCCCTTTGTTCATTTATTCTGGTGCTTAGGAAGGTTTGTGTTTTCACTCTAGTGATAATCTTTATATTAAGGCTCTTTACAGTGTAATTGTGTTACCGAGTCCAAGCTCGCTCTGCCCGCCCGCTGCACAACAGGCCAACGAATCGGAGATGAGGTGTTGAAGCAAGGACCTTATTCGGGAGGCCTGCAGACCAAGAAGATGGCAGAATAAGTCTCAAAATAACCATCTTATCGGGGTTTGGATGCGTTTCTTTGATAGCACAGAGAAGGGGAGGAAATGGGGAAGTAAAGTATAAAGGCGGTAAGTTTTGCAAATATCCCGTGGAATGGCCAGCCCTGGGGAGAGAATGTGTTAATTTCTTCTTTATTGCAGCCATCCCCAGGTGGACAGGGCCCGGATGTTTCCCTGAACAAAGGCACTTTGATTTAACCTTCAGGCAGAGGGTCAGGGTTCCCTGAGGCAGGCCATTATGTGTAGATAGTATCCTTTTAGTGAACAAAAGCAGCTGAAAGCAAAGGTTCAAGTAAAAGAAACAGATCAAACATGTAGTCAGATTTGGTCCTTCCCTGTTACAGTTGGCGTCCTCGAATAAGAAAATTAAAACATTACAGAACTAACATTTAAAACTATAACCCTTGAAAACATTCCAGAGATAAAAGACATGAACCTACATATTTGAAAGGACTCACTGGGTACCAGGAGAGATTGAACCAGAATGATCGCTGAGACACATCCCAGCCAACCGGCCCCATGGAACCCACCTTCACAGCCCTTCTCAACCATCCCGCCCCCCTTCACCTTCTGCCCCCGGGGTTGGGCTGTTTGCTGCCTCCTTTGCCTCCAGAAGTTCATGCATATAGAGCTCACCTGAGGGCCCACCTGGCTGTAACTAAGCTACTCCCATCTTGAACGTACACATTGTGAGAACAGACACATCTCAGGTGCTGCTGTCTCATCTTAGTCCTCATGCATTATGACAAAGGCAAAAGTGACAAAGAATAACCTTAAACTTGTCTGAGAAACCCCTTCAGCCCTGGCCAAGTCAAGCCACTCAATTGCAGGGGTTTCACCTGTGTTGATTCTTCAAAGATTTCCTTCTTCATTTTCTTATGAGGCTAATAGGTCAGTGGAGAAACTAGACAAGGCACTGAGCAAGGTCTGCTCGAAAGGGTACAAAGGTGCACAGCCCGATGGGTCCTGCTTGTTTGCAGGTGTTGTGGGTGAATGTGTCCCCAAAAGATATGTCTGCATTCGAATCCCCTGTGAATGTGAACTTATTTGAAAATAGGGTCTCTGCAGATATAGTCAAGTTAGAATGAGTTTGTTAGGGTGGACCTTAGTCCATACGACTGTGTCCTTCTAAGAGAAAGAGGAGGGAGATTTGGATGCAGAGACACACACACACACAGAGTAGCCATGTGAAAACACAGATGGATTGGAACAATGTGTCTATAAACCGAGGGTTGCCAGAAGCCACAAGAGACGGAGAAGGATCCTCCCCTGGGGCCTTCAGTGCGAGGCTGACACTTGGTCCCAGATGTCTGGCTTCCAGAAATGTGAGAGAAGCCATTTCTGTTGTTTCAAGATGCCCCGTTTGTGGCAATTTGCTATGGCAGCCCTAGGAAGACACAAAAAGCCTTGGAGACTCACCGGAATGGAAATAAAATTAGGATTTCCTCTGATGAGAAATTCACTGTTTAAAAAAAAACTTTATGCTATTAGAATCAATCCCACTTGCTTGTTAGCTAATAATAATTATACAACATGAAGAAGCAGGCTTTATTCCTAAGTGTCACCTTTCATAGTGATTCAATTTAATAGGTTAATTTTTTAAAAAATTATTGTTTATTTATTTTTGGCTGCATTGGGTCTTCGTTGCTGCGCACGAGCTTTCTCTAGTTGCAGCGAGCAGCGGCTACTCTTTGTTGCGGTGCGCGGGCTTCTCATGGTGGTGGCTTCTCTTGTTGCGGAGCAACAGGCTCAGCGGCCGTGGCTCACGGGCCCAGCCGCTCGGCGGCATGTGGGATCCTCCCGGACCGGGACACGAACCCGTGTCCCCTGCATCAGCAGGCGGGCTCTCTCTCAACCACTGCGCTACCAGGGAAGCCCCCAAGGTTATTTTTTAAAGATAGGATTATTTTGAAAATATGGTTGTTCTTAGGATTAAATAACATTTTTAAGTGCTTAACATAACGCCTGGCACGTAGTAAGTTCTAATTTGTTAAGTAAAAGAAACAGGGCAATGTCAACCTGATTAAGACAGTGTTGGGCATCACAGTTTAGCCCACACAGCTAAAAGCATTTTAAAAAAGGACAGAGACTGGGGAGAAATAATGTTAAAAGGTAGTTTTAATAAAGCACAGAAAGTCCACTTCACAGACCACTTTAGGTATCCTCACTTTACAGGTGAAATGCCATTCAGCAGGTAAGGACCATGCATGCAGCAGCCCACCTGAGCCTGGAACTCGCATCATCTCCGAGACAAGCCCTGTCACCGGCATCACTACCCAAGGATGCAGCCCGCCCCTGGGGCCACGTCAGCCCCAGCGCTCTAAGGCTTGATGCTGCCTTCCGACAGAAGGAAAGGAAAGCAGATACAGACTGACCTACAGCATTTCTGGTCTGCAGGGAGGAGTACCCACTGACTGGGGGTGCTGGCTGGCACTCGGTCATGCACCCAGATTTCCTCTGGCGAGAAGAGAGAAGCCTGCAGCACCCCGCCTCCCCACCCCGCCCCCCCCACAGAGCATCTCACCCTCAGAGGACACGCCCATGCCCACCCATGCCAGGTCACCGAGGGGGACGCTGGTGGGTGACCGCGGAACAGGAGCCGGCAGCCCTGAGGTCGGAAGTGGAGACGCCCTCCTGTGCATCCCCTGCGAGGCGGCCCGGGCTCCTGCTCGAGGGATGGTCCCAACGGCCCCCGAGGAGTATTCAGAGCGAGAAGGCAGCTCACTGAGAGGGACACAGGAGAGAGTTCTCCTGAATCGGTACCATCTGCCCGGATTTGTCTTCCAAGGCTGTCACAGAGATTGATAAAGGAGAGAAAAAGAAAACCATAAGCTTTACTGCAGTCACAAAGCAGCCAAGAGGCGGGGAACTTTCCTCCCTTTCAACGTACCCAAAGTTCACCCCATCTTTACATGTACCATGAAAATCAACTCCTAGACACGGAGTGCAAAGCAAAACAAACAGAACAGGCTTAGGTAAAGAGGTTGTAAACAGGAGGTTTCACTTCGGAGTTGCTTTTTAAAAAGCAGTGGTTTGTCAATTCCTCTTGCTTTTCAAAATAAAGACTATTTACAAAATGTGGGCATCAGTGATTGGTCTTGTTGAGTGCGGGGTAAAAGAGGACGCCGTCCTTGCAGATCTCCAGCCCCAGGCTCGCCGCCGGCCTCGCTTCCGGCCCTCGGGGCGCCGGCTCCCCGGGTTCCATGCAGTTTTGCAGCTGCAGGTCCTTGGAGAAGCACACTTCAATCTGCGCAAGGAGCTGCACCTCCTCGTCGCCCTGCAATGAGGAACAAAAGACGTCTTAGAATTCAGGTTGGATCATCATGACGGTTCTATGATCAGCGAGTTTTAGAACTTGAAGAAAAACAAAAGCGGTGGCTCTGGACCCAGGATCCATGTTCCAGGAGCAGGCCTAGCTCCAGCAGTGAGGTGGGGCTGGGGCCCAAGGCAGCACCTGGGGTCACCATCCAGCCACTCCCCTGCGCCAGGCTGGCGGCGTGAGGGAAGGGACCCCACTTTCATCTTAGAAATTTACACATCAGTAATGGTGCGTGCAGACACAGCCAGACGCACCGCATCTGCATCACTGTCCCAGGAGAAGACACAGCTTTTTGTTGATAAGTAGGTAAATAGCACCCTATCGCTAAATGAATTTAAGACTTTATCAGCTGACAAAAGAAAGTACAATCCATCTATGAGTTGGACAGGTAACTACAACTGAAACGTCTAAGACTAACAATGCGAACGCTGAGAAATGTTTACCTGCAAAATATACCCACGCTGCCTCGCCCCTACTGCACCACCCCTCCAGGACGGGAGCCTTGTTAGGGGGAAGCTGCCAGGAAACGAGCCCCATCCTAGCACGGTGTCAAAAGACAGTTTATTATTTCAAAGTGCGCACGCGCACACACACACACACACACACACACACGCGCGCGCGCGTGCGCCCATGCACGCGCACACACACACACGCACACACAGCACAGGCCCGTTTGCACACCCACACATACACCACTCTGTCCTGGGAACTTCACGGTGAGGACAAAGCTCTCAGAAGAACTGAACTGTCTTCTTGATGGGAACAGAAAGGATGACAGAACAGCACACGTCTGACCTGTCTTGGAAGACACTGGACTTTGGGCACGACTCCATACACACTGACAAGGGCATCTTTAATATCTGAAATCTGAAATTAGATAAAGTGCATTAGAAATGAAACTTCAACAGAGAAAATGAACAGTGCCGTTTTACTCAGAACGAGTGACACTGGTTTCTACTCTCACGAACGCAAACAACCGACAACAGCGTCATCCCCCTGAGCTCCCCTGGCTCACAGATAGAACTGGAAGATGCTGGTGAATGAACTGCCCCACCCCCCCATCCCCGAAGGAGACGAGGCTGCCCCCCTGGGCTCCCCGCTCCAGACCGGAATCCACACAAGCCGCTCTACAAGGGTCTCCGTTCTCCTTGCTGTCCTGATCCAGGGCCTAGAGGCCGCGTGCTTTTAAAAGCACAAACTCTCCTGCTAGGAGATCAGAGGTCAGGACCCTGCCTGTGCCGTGCATCACGCTACTTCAGACACCAAACCTCATGTCTCCAGTACAGAGGAGCTCAGAAAACATGTGCTGTCACTGTTGCTTTTGCTAGAATCGAAATCAGTTCTCTGAATGTCAAGTTCTGAGCAAGGATGTAAAAAATTCCCTTTATGTACTTAAACGGGAGTCCAGATGAAACCAAGGGGCCGGCAAGCACACGGCCTCACGGCCTCCTGGCAGGATGGATAAAGGGCAGCTGACACTCCTGAAGGGCACTGTTCCCTCTGGTCCCTACTCTCCAGGGAGGGACGAAAACAGCAGATACAAAGAGCAAGACTCAAGTGCAGACTTAGCTCCACCGACTGTCACGAGACCAGAACGATGGTTCAGCATCCAGCCATGGCACCGAACTCAGAATTGCGAAAATCAGTGACTTTCAGGCTTTTATATATCTTGTATCGGGCTTTTTTATAGCCACAGCTTCAGGCTTTTTTATATCTGCAAAGGGCCACAGAGCAGAGGCTTTACGCCTGTGGTCTGGCGGCCACCGATGCCAGGGGTGGCCCGGCTGAGCACAAACACAGCTGTGCTCACAGAGCGTCACCCTGGGTGGAAACAATGACCTTCTGTAGAGGCCACCAGCCAACAGGCTCTGCCATGCTTAAACTTCTAGTTTTCTCACGCAACAAAGCATAGTTACATCATAAAAACAAATTTTCACTTTCTTCCTCAAACTATTATAAAACGGTGGTTTCCAACTACATATTCTACCTGCGTCTTCAGAACCCGGAACACACTTCTCACCATGAAATCATCAATCTGCTTCAAAATCATGTTTAAGTAGCCTTTAGTTTACACTCAAAACACAGAGGAAAACAAGATTTAAATAAAACCTATTTAGAAACATAATAGGTCAGAGGGTCTGGTTTGGGTCGCTTTAAAACCTGAGTGCAGCTCACAGGCTGATGGGACACTTGAACGTGGCCAGGTGTCCCCAGTTAGCGGATACACATTTGATTAAGCTGAAAGCAAGACTTACCTGGTAGTAAGTAGACGGTGTTATCCCCAATTTTTGGAGCGTGCTAAAATTTAAAGTAAAAAAAAAAAAATAACTATAATGAAGGTCCATTTTCCTTTCTTGTTCTTACCATATTTCACAGTAAAAATGAAGACACTTAAAGGAAAGTGTGTACTTTCTATTACCTGGGGCAACAAATCTGTTGACAAGGGCAGCACATAAATGGTGCTCAGGCCACCTGGACCTCCCCTTACCCTGGGCAGACGCGTGTCTGATCTGGGCCCCCCTTCCAGCACCGGAACCTCTCGGCAGTGGTCCGGATGGCTGCGACCAACTGGAGCTGCTATCACATAACCACGCATGTGCCACGCCTGTCCTAAACGATACGTAGCAATTGATTTGGGATTCTAGCCTTATCCTAACAACCTTGCATTTGGTCAGATCTTTAAAATAGGTTCAATCCCCCCTACAGCCTGGAATCACTTCCTAAAGCACGTGGTTTTAACCAGCTCTAATGAATGCTAATCATAGTATGATATGGTTAACTTACTAAATGATAAGAGTACGGTGTAAAAATATTCTCAGGTTAAGTAATTCCAAAAATGCTCTGTATCCCCCATCACGGCTCTGGATCATCCCACCTGTGACCACGTGGAGAAGATGCAGGGACCCCAGGCACTGACATCGTCAGACAGGGGTCTGCCTGAGGGAAACAGGACTCCAGCCGGGCCCTGCCTCCGTCAGTCATGGTTTCTGGCAAAAGCATTAACGAGACAGTTTCTCTAGAGACTGCACATCGGTGACCTATGGATTTTTGCTGTGTGGTCCTAGAACAAGCGGGAAGAGGTCCTTGAAGACACACACCCACTGCCCGTCCTTGTGCTGTCACTGTAGGATAAATGCCAGATTTCAAACACTTTATGCTCCCCAAATGCAAAACTTCTCAATGATTTTTAAGTATTTATTACCAGTTGCAGTGATATTTGGGATATATTGGGTTAAACGAAATACACTATAAAACCAATGTTTCTTTTTGCTCTTTTTAATCGGGCTACTAGAAAATTTAAAACCACGTATGTGGCTTGAGTTCTATTTCTTTGGGGTAACACTGCTCTAGAACCCTCCTGGGTTAAGACATCCAGGAAATACGGCAAAGAGAGAGAGAAATACTGGGGGAAACCTGGCATCTAGACCAGGATAGAGTACAATTTTTCCTACCGAGTTGATTAGTTTGGCGTTAATCCCCTGGTCCATATCTGTGGGTAATCTGAGAGCTTCGGTTCAAGATATTTCACATTTTTCCAGGTTTGCTACCTCTATATTATAAATTGAATTTAAAACTGCTACTTTATGATAATGTGACAGGCTTACGTTTGAGAAAAATACAATCTGTAGTAATGGTTTATAATTAGAGAAAAATAGAAGGGATGTTTAAGTTTTGACTCAATTTTAATTTTATGAGTACTAAGAGTTTAGGTTTTCCTTGGACGAACTGGGAAAGAATAGGATTTCTCTGTGGTTGTTCTATATAGTTTTTTTTTTTTTTTTTTTTGTGGAACGCAGGCCTCCCACTGTTGTGGCCTCTCCCGCTGCGGAGCACAGGCTCCGGACGCGCAGGCTCAGCGGCCATGGCTCACGGGCCCAGCCGCTCCGCGGCACGTGGGACCTTCCCAGACCGGGGCACGAACCCGTGTTCCCTGCATCGGCAGGCGGACTCTCAACAACTGCGCCACCAGGGAAGCCCTCTACATAGTTTTTAACAGACATTGTATTCCCAGGAGTGCCTTTCCGTGGGCCCCTGTGAACACACTCCAGTGATTCCAGAATTCAGCAGCTTTGCACCCGTGTGTATAAAGGTAAAGCCACCGGCATTCAAAAAGCGTTAAGCAGGAGGTCCTTAATAAATAGCTGCTGGATGAAGGGACGAATTATTCAGATATTTGACTTTAAAACTGTCAGCATGTCGGTTTATTCCCCTTTTCCTGTTTGATTCAATAAAACCTGGGCTGCAAAAAGGAATGAAACTAGGTCATTTGCAGAGACATGGATGGACCTAGAGAGTGTCATACAGAGTGAAGTCAGTCAGAAAGAGAAAAACAAATGTCGTGTAATAACGCATATATATGTGGAATCTAGAAAAATGGTACAGGTGATCTTAGCTGCAAAGCAGAAATAGAGACAGAGACGTAGAGAACAAATGTATGGACACCAAGGGGAAAGGGGTGGGGTGGGAGGAAGTGGGAGACTGGGATTGACACATATACACTACTGATACTCTGTATAAAACAGAAACTGATGGGAACACGCCGTATAGCACAGGGAACTCACCCGATGCACTGTGGTGACCTAAATGGGAGGGAAGTCCCAAAGGGAGGGGATACCTGCATGTGTAGGGCTGATTCATTTTGTTGTGCAGTGGGACTCACGCTGCTCATGAATTGGGACCGTGAGGTCCGTAGTGGGAAACAGAGGGCACCTTCCTTCCCTCATGGGCTGGTGGGTGGGAAGCACCCGTGGCTCTCGTGCGCTGGGCGCTGCCCGACACGCCCTGGGCTGCCTCTCCCCGGGACCTCTGCAGTGGGGAAATGTGTTCACAGGGCCTGCTCTTCTGCTTCCAGCACGAAGCCCCTGCAGGACACCCAGGACGTGTAAGAGGCTGCCATTTCCATCACATCCTTAGCGCGGGCACTCAGCCCTGCAGATCCAGAGCTGGAGGCGACCTCGGGCTCCACGGGCAGCCCCCAGCACCTCACAGCAGCGAGCAGACCCAAGGAGGGAGGAGCTACACGACTGCACGACTGGCCCCCATCAGGAGCCGGGGCGCTGAGCGCCTGACTTCGGGTGTGCCTTGTGGTTCCCCGTCTCCCCAAGGGCGCTCCCCTCCCGCCTCGGCCTGAGATCCTTCCCATCCAGATCCCAGCCGTCACTCCGCTCTGATCGCAGGGAGCGGGGCGGGGTGTGGGACGGGGACACGTCCCGTGGAGCCCCCAACGCTGGGACGTCGGGGCAGGTGCAAGGAACCGATGGGGGTGCCCTCGTCTCAAGGAGACGCAAAGGTTCTCCACAGGACTCGGGCACGCTCTGCCGGCCCAAGTGAGCTGTGTCACCTCCCCGCCACGGCTTTTACACTAGTTCCCCGTTTGTTCTGAGCACCGAGATGAAGGAGAGGAAGAAACGCTGCCTATATGGCGGGCCGGCCTGCCCCAGCTCCCCGGGTCGAGCCTGGCTCTCAGCAGGGCCCTCGCTGGGTTTCCGAGTCCCCAGAGCTCACCCGGGGCCTGATCATCGCTAGGGGTTCAAGGACCTCACCCCGAACCCCCTCCTGCTTGTCGCGGGGCACCAGAGCAAAGACCTAAGGATTCCGGGCGTGCGGGTCTTGATAATGCAACACGCTTCTATCAGGATCCACAGCTAAGAGGCGTGCCCCCGTCGGTCTTGCCCGCCTCAGGTTCAAGTACGTCTGATGAGCCCCCAGAGGCTCTCAGGCTGCTCTGAGTGGTCGGGGCCCGCAGGCATCTGGAAAGGCTCAGGGGAGGAGTGGCTGTTTCTCAGGGACGACCCCACTGGACGCTTCCCCGGGTCCCCGGCAGCGGAGGCAGAGATGCTGCTCCGGGATTGGGGTGACTTGGGAGAGTGGGGCGAGGAAGGCGAGGCTACAGGACCAAGTCACCCACCTGTTCAGGGCAAGCTCCTTAGACAGATCCAGGCTTTTGCCGAAGTATTTCTTCTGGGAATTGAGGGCTTCCAGCTGGGCGGCACAGGTCCCGTGCTTCTCCCACTCATGCTTCCTGGAAGGATGTTTTTAAAAAAATCTCTGGTTAAAAAATAATGAAACTACCTCCCAGTAAACCGTCTGCACGGGCTCCTCGGGCAGGGCATTCCCGGGCAGGCACGCTGCTGCTTTCACAAAGCGGGAAGGGTAAAGTTCCTCACCTCAACACGGGCAGCTACTCAAAGCCCCCCACCCCCGCTCAGGACCGAGACCCCTGAACGCAGCACAAGCTCCACGAGCACTCATCACTGCTCTCCAGGCGTTCCTCTGCTCAGCTGCTCCAGTTCGCTTCGACAATTAACAACAAACCCAAGCTGAGAAAAAAGAGAACACCATGGTTCAGGCACCCACAGAATCACACGGCACTGGGCGTCCTCCCGGAAAGCCACGGCTTGCCAGCCAGGGGATTTCACAGGAGCGGCTAAACAGCCACTGGCACAGAAAAGGCAGGTTCACTGATCACCAGCACTGCCTGGGGCCAGTTCCGCCCTTGCTTACGGCGCAGACGTCCGTCTACACAGACACCTGTTCTGAAGCAACAGGCCTGCCCAGTGTCTGCAAACAAGCAGCTGCCTGTATTCAAGAAAAACACTGCTATTGATCGTAACTCCTCACATCTTATCAACGATTAAAGTGCTACAAAATGTCTTCCCAGTCTTCATTTGATTCTCACAACTCTGCAAAGTGAAAACATTATTGCTGGTTTAGAAACGGGGAAACCGAGGCTCAGAGGGGCTGGCTAGGAACCTGGCTTACCTGCCACCCGGCCAGGTAGCCCCTGACCTGCACCCGACCCCAGGCTCAGGGCCCTTCCCACTGCCTTGCGCTGCCATCCAATCAATTGCTGAACGTAATTTATACCCACTTTAGAATGATTGACAATTTGTCAGTTCAGATGTTAACCATGGTTAGCAGGGAAAAACAAAACGGCCATCAGCTTTATCAGTGATTAATTCATGAAGAGTTCACAAAAAAAGTTCATGCAAGCATTCAAAAGGCACCCACATGCAGTCTCCCAGAAATACAATGTAAATGTGCGCTAATTCTTTCATAACATCACCCAGAGTGCCAATTCTAAGTGCTGCAATGGCTGTAAGTTACAAGTCTCTCAGACCTAAGAAAGGCATGAGGAAAAATAAAAGTAGATAAGTAATTAACTTCCTTCATCTGGAATAGCTTCCAGGGTGATGTATTTGATCACTTTCTACATTCTATGAAGTAGAAAAAGGAGACTCTTTCCAGCTAACTGCACATGTAACTGAATTATGGGTGCCTCACTTTCTGTAGGACAGGGGCAGCAATTCTAGAACGCCCTGCAGGGGCTGTTGGACAAGTGAGGGGCTGAAGCCCACAGAGCACGTCACACACGCCCAAACATTCCTAGCCTTCAGTAACAGTCAAGATGTCCACTGCTGTTATTCTTGGAGCAAGTTGTTTTTAAATTTTATTTATTTATTTTTGGCTGCGTTGGGTCTTCACTGCTGTGCGCGGGCTTCTCATTGCAGTGGCTTCTCTTGCTGTGGAGCACGGGCTCTAGGCACACGGGCTTCAGTAGTTGTGGCTCACGGGCTCAGCAGTTGTGGCTCGTGGGCTCTAGAGCACAGGCTCAGTAGTTGTGGCACATGGGCTTAGTTGCTCCGCGGCATGTGGGATCTTCCCAGACCAGGGACAGAACGTGTGTCCCCTGCATTGGCAGACAGATTCTTAACCACTGCACCACCAGGGAAGTCCTTAGAGCAAGTTTTTTTAAATTAATTAATTTTAGTTTATTTATTTTTGGCTGTGTTGGGTCTTTGTTGCTGCGCGTGGGCTTTCTCTAGTTGTGGCGAGCGGGGGCTACTCTTTGCTGCGGTGCGCAGGCTTCTCACTGCGGTGGCTTCTCCTGTTGCAGAGCACGGGCTCTAGGCACACGGGCTTAGTAGTTGTGGCCCACAAGCTCAGTAGTTGTGGCTCGTGGGCTCTAGAGTGGAGGCTCAGTAGTTGTGGCTCATGGGCTTAGGTGCTCCACGGCATGTGGGATCTTCCCGCACCACGGCTCGAACCCGTGTCCCCTGCATTAGCAGGCAGATTCTTAACCACTGCGCCACCAGGGAAGTCTCCCTGGAGCAAGTTTAACTCAACAGACGTTAGAGATAAGAGGATGCTAAAGTCCTGATATTACTATCGTTCAAAACATCGAATCACACATCTTTTGGAATCGGACACTCTCCATTTAACACAAAATTGTCTGTCACCAATCAGACGCGACTATGGTGTGGCCCTCTCACCCCCAGCAGGCACTTGAGTGATGTCACGTCACCCTCCGCCACGGCCTGGCCTGGCCTGTCTCGGGGATGAGAGGCAACGATTCCTGCTGAGGCCCAGGGACACCATCCACAGTGAGGCTGCATCGCCAACCAGGAATGACCAAACTCTCGCTCTTTTTCTTACAAGAATCAAAAAACCAACAAAAATCCTCCTTTGCAGAGGGTCGCGCACATAGTATTTTTCAGGATGGCTGATAGTGTTAATAGATTTAATCTTAGGGAATTACCTTGAGCACCAAGAGATACCAAGACCCTCTCCTTCGCATATGAGTCTTAATTGAGATTGAAGAGAGACGTTTTCGGACGTGAGCCTGCCCCTTAAGGACAGGAGAGGCCGGGGTGCCTCCATGGACGCTTTATCACCTGCACACCAAGGCGACCTGGGCCACAGCTACCCAAGTGCAATAACCAGGGAGCCGGTAATGGCAGGGCCACGGGGGCCGAGTCCACATCCAAAGGCATAAATATTCACCCGAGTGCAATATTACCTTTTCCATTTAGAACAACAGTTTTTAAGTGTGTAATTTATCCTGAAAAGGTAAATCATTTTGCCTTTATTAGAACACAAAGTTGAATGTGTATTCTGCCCACACCATTGGATCAAATCTTGAAGGACTCAGCTCACGGGAGGCCATCTTTGTGTACGTTTAGTGATGGATTTTTAAGTCACTTGACAAAAATCTGATTGACTCTATCACGGAACATCCTAACAACTGGAAATATTCTCTTTTGCTCACTTAGTCACCAAAGACTCTGCTCTGAAGTATACTGTGAAGTGCTATCTGAAATTTTTTCTATTGTTTTTCACATTCAACTCATCAAGGCCATAATCTACTTTGAAACCGCTTTCTAGAACACAGGCCGCACAGAGCCAGCAATGGAGACCTGGACCACTCGTCTCCCGAACTTTCAGGGGGGCTTCTCTCTTCCCGTGCAGGGGGCACGGCAGCCTCCAGACCCAGACCCGCGCGTCCTAAAACACCTCTCCCTGCCACGCACCCTCGAGTGAACTCAAACCGAACACCAGTGAACCAGGGGGCCAGAGGTCACTGTCACTCCATTTTGTTTCAAAACGCTTTTCTCCAAATTTAACTCTTCCTGAAGCGTCTACACAAAAATATTTCAAAGTTAAATTAATCACTTGGGACAAAATCTGACTCGTTGTCACGTGAATTATAAATTGCCGCCCTGCAGTGAGGGAGAAAATGAAGAATTATCTTGCTTAACGCAATGTAAATACAACTTTATCCTCTCCAAAAGCAACCATTTAAAAAGGTCTGTTGAATTAAACAGAGCACGTTTCTCCTCGGCTCAGCTCCCACTGAACTGAGGACACTGGGACGCACAGGGCTCAGCCTCCGCGAAGACCTCACCTTCTCTCTGCCCTGAGTCACAAGAGAGAGGTCATTGTCTTGTGAGGACGTCTTCTTCTTTCTCATCAATTTCAGGACAACAGCACCATTGCTCTGAGGAACACTCTCTCCTGTCTGATTTGGAGCGATGGCATCTTAGATACGCAAGTATTTGGCTTAATTAAGCCTCAGTGGAGGAAGTTTTTAAAACGAAGTCATGAACGATCTAACAGATTAAAAAGCAAGTTTACAAAGTAAATTCTACCTGCCCTCATTTTTGTATCCGTTGAAGACCAGCTCCACAAATGGCACAGCAGATGCAAGGCCACTCCCGCTTCTGAGCCTTGGGAGACAGGTTCTACGTTACCTGTGCTCCCGTAGTTGCATCCGGAACAGCCCCGAAGCTCTCACCAGTGCCTCAGGCTCGTGACGGCCCCCAGAACTCAGACTCACCACAAATGGAGGCTGCGGTTAGGAGACGAATGCAGCAGATCGGGCCAGTACATCCTCATGTCTGACAAGAGGTCCTGTGCAGAGTGACAGCAATGAGAATAAATCGAGGTAGGACCTAACAACTCAAAACCTAGAAGGCAAACCTGAGAAGCTAATACATAAACAGAACTGAGCTCTGCGGATTAATAACAGGTGAGTCCAGTGATTCTGGGCTTATTTGGCATGAAGTGTTTCTTAAGACACATCTAAACGTGAAATCTGGGTAAGCATGAAAGTGTATTTGAAAATACAAGCTCTGACAGGTGAATGGATAAACAAATTGTGTCCATCCAGATAATGGAATATTATTCAGCACTAAAAAAATTAGCTATCAAGCCATGAAAACACATGGAGGAACCTTAGTACGTATCACTGAGGTAGAGAAGCCAACCTGAAAAGGCTACCTGCCGTATGATTCCAACTACATGTCGTTCTAGAAAAGGCAAAACAATGGCGACAGTGAAAGTCAGGGGTTGCCAGGGGTTGAGGCTGGGGAGGGATGAACAGGCTGAGCACAGGGGATTTTTAGGGCAGTGAAACTACTGTGTGTGATATCATAATGGTGGATACATGTCATTACACATTTGTCCAAACCCATAAAAACCACACAACACGAAGAGCGAACCTAACATAAACTATAAACTTTAGTCGGTAATAAAGTATTAACACTGGCTCATCACTTGTAACACGTGTACCTCACTAACGCAGACGTTTGGACTGGGGAACGCTGTACAGGGTAGGGGCATGAGGGGAAGTGTATGGGAACTCTGTCCTGTCCACTTAAATTTTCCGTTTTAGGTTTCTAAAACTGCTCTAAAAAAATAGTGTCTACTAATGAAATCGAACACAAAATACAAGTTCTCGCTCTCCCTAGAGAAGAGCTTGTCTGGGCTGGGCAGTCTTAGCCATACACTGGTCAGTCACCCTAAACTGAACAGCGTTCAAGTTCACTTTCCAATTCCCACACACCCACAAGGCCAGAAAAGGTTCCATTAAAAAAAGGTGTGTAACCAGGCCCAGGATGACCTCACCTTCTCAGTCCTGCCACCACTCCCGCCATGGTGGGTCCTTCCCATCAACCCAGCAGCTATGAACCGATTTCACACACTGCCCCCGACCCCGCACGGCCGGACATCTCCCCGGATGCTGCCCTCCCCGACTGTCTCCATTCCCACCTACCCTCCGCCTGCCCCCATAGCCCTCGGGGGAGCAGGGCGACGATATAATTTATTGCCCAAACTAGGCTGCTTTTGTTTGGGACAGATGCTAGATTGGACGCTCTGCTACAAAGCAAGTAAAGCGGCACTGTTCTGAACGAAGGGCTGCTGCCCGTCACCTCCTGGCCTGGGCCCGCAAGCCCTCCATCCAAAGGGCCCCCCGCCTTCCCTTCAGGAACCCTGGCTACACTCCTTCGCGAAGCTCCCCTCTGGCTGCTTCTCTGCGTGGCCCTCGTCCCTCCTGCTCTAAACGCCGGGGCTACTGGAGGCTGGTCCCTGCCAGCTCCACACTACCCCATCCGCACTCACGCGTACGCCTTACTGACTGCGCTGATGCAGAAGTTCATCTCCAGCTCAGACCTCTCTCCTGACACACTGACCCTACCTGGATGCTTCCAGGGCACTTCAAACTCAGTGTGTCCACAGCTGACCCTCGATCCCATGCGCCAAGGCGCGGTCCCCTGGGCCGGGGAAGGAGGCTGACACCCCCCTAGTTAGACAAGCCCCCACCCGGAGTCGGTTCTGCCTGTGCTTCCTCCCCCTCCATCCCCACAGCCTCCGTCTATTCCAGGCTCCTGGCCTCTGGCAGGGACCCTGCAGAGCCTCCTCACTTAACAGGCAGGCAGCCGGGGCAACCACAGAAAAGCCACACTGGCTTCCTTCACTCTCCAGCTTGAATGCTTCCAACGACCTCCCTCTGGGTCTTCAGGCAGACAAACGACCCTTAACCAGTACACAGGCTCTGTAGGACCTGGCCCTCAACACTGCCCCGGCCCACGGCTCACCCCCCAGCCACACTGGCTTCCCCCCAGTTTCTCAAAAGCTCCGTCCTACCCCGGGGCCTTTGCACATGCTCCTGCCCCAGCCTTCCTCTCCCATCTCCTGGTTAAGTCGGATTCCAGCCCTCTATCACCTCCTCAGGGGAGCCTGGCCCAGGTCCACCGTCTTAAGCTCTAAGTGCTCTCCCCCCAGGCACTCCGCTTGTCACTCTGTGATGTGTGTGCTGGCTCCCGGCTGCAGGCAAGGTGGCCAGAAACCTCGTCCTGCTCTGCTCCCCGTGTCCCCAGCCCCTGGCCCGGTGCCCGATACACTGCAGGCACGCAGAACATTGTTACGAGTAAATTAACCTGGATGCCGCTGCAGGATCACAAGACTCTAACCAGGAACATTAGCGGGAGTCGAAGTCAGTCCGGGAAGAGAAAAGTATGTCTGAGGAAAGAGACCTCACCAGGCTTTGGGGCTCCGGCCTCTCAGGCCTCCAGGCTCACAGCACTGAAGGTCCTCATGAGAAGGAAAGAGGAGGAAACAATTCCATTTGGACTAGAACCTGTGATGGGTTTGGAACTCATTACCTTGTCCTCCTGGGGGCCACACAGTCCTGGAAAGGGTCCGTAATTCTACCCCATGTTTTCAGGGAGGCCTCAGTAGCCGCACAGGCCCTGCCCTGTGAATCCAGGTATAGTTACCTCGACAGCTGACTAGTCACACGAGGGGCTGTCAGCACCCTGTGCAGAGGCGAACACACGCGTGTGCACGTGTGCGCGTGTGGGTGTGTGCGCACGTGCGGAAGGAGCGTCTGCTACCAACTCTCCCAGTGCCAGGAGTCCCTCTGTACCACGAGCCTTTGTCCTAGAAAGGCCCACCGCTCCCTCGCTGCTCACGGGGCCCACTGAGAAACCCATCCTGCCCGCAGCCAGCAAGGACAGCCTGGGGGCCACGGTGCCTCTGCAAGCCAGGGCCGCGCACACACGCCTGAGCACAAGCCGAGCGGCCGGGAGGCCCGGAGCAGGGATGACGGGCCGCGGGCTGGGGCCAGGGTCACCTCACACAGTCACTGCGGCGCTTCGGGCCCAGGGCAGAGGAGGATTTAACTAAATGCAAATCGTATTTAACTTGTGGGACTATTTCAGATATCAGTAAATGCTGGTGAATACATCTTAAAGCATGACTTCGAGGGCACACTTAGAGGAGGAATGGATCTATTGGGAGATTGGGATTGACACGTACATGCTGCTCTATTTAAAACAGGTAACCGTAGCACACGGAACTCTGCTCAGTATTACATAACAACCTAAATGTGAAAAGAATCTGAAGAAGAGTAGACCCATGTGTATGTGTAACTGAATCCCTTGCTGCACACCTGAAACTAGCACAACATTGTAAATCAACTATACTCCAATATAAAATAGAAAGTAAAAAAAAGTTAATACCTTGATCTCTTCTGGATTAAAATGCCAGGATCGGTTACATCCTTCACTTTTATCAGGCCTTGAAATTACAATTGAACAAATAAAGAGAAATTAGTCTTGGTTGGGCTGGTTCCAAACGGCATGAGAAAACACCTGCGTTAAGGTCTGTAGAGAACGAAAGGGAGGTGACTTCTAACTGGGAATTCCTTCTGCCGCGTGAGTCATGCTCGGGCACAAGCAGTCACTATTGGCGTTTCTTTCAAAGTGGAAAGTCGCTCAAAACACCCAGGCACAATGCGAACCGGCCGACTTCCCAGCAGAGGAAGCACAGCAAACAAGCCGGTAGGGGGCGCCCCGGAGCCGGCCCGGCGGGGATTTCTGGCCGGGCTCTGAGTCTGCAAATGTCCCCTCATCAGCCACAGTGTGAGAAGAGCATGAGTTCCCGTCTCCTTAAAGGCGACGAGGATTAACGGGACAACACATGTATCGTGCTCAGAAGTGCCTGGTATGTTTCTTTCAGCACCGAGCACGTGTACCCTCCCGACCTGCGCATGTGACGCTGTCCTCACGTGTCTAATTCTGGACGTGTCAACTCTCAGCCTCCACCTGCAGCTGACATCATGAGGGACCAAACCTGCTTTCTCCAGGGTCGGCAGGCCAGCCCAGCACCCGAGACCAGCCCAGCTCCCACAGCGCTGGGTGCCGTCCCCCAGCTCAAGGACAGCCGAGGACGTGAGCAAAATCCCAGAAACCCAAAGATGGGATGAGGCCAGGTCCTCAGGCCCCGGTTTAATTTGCTTCCTGCTGACCCCTGTCCCTGAGGGACGAGCAGCCCAGCACAAGCCAGGATGTCCCTCCTCTCGGGGAGAAGGGGGACCAGGCCAATCCCTCTGGGCAAATTAGCACACGTAGTTTAACGTCACAAGTATACGCACATCCAACAAAAAAATAAACTAAACAAAATGCAGGCAAAACCAGAAAAATAAATTTGGGTGTCTGTGAAGTACGTATACTATACATACACATCATATATATATATGTAATATACACACATTTATTTATTTATTTTTTGTTATGCATTTACTTACTGGCCCCAAAAGAAAATAAGAAAATTAAGATTCAGTGATCTAAAATGTACCGAGAATCCTCAAATGCATATTTAAACTAGACTGTTACTGTTCTATCAAAACAGAACTCAAGTACGACAGAAGTAGGGTTATGTTAGAAAGACTAGAGATGTTCTTCAATAAGGATCTGGTCTATTGAGTAAACTCCTAACAGAAATCACAAGTATACACATCAGGATCAGACTCAAGCTAGATCTCCAGGTCAGCCAGCTTCTGAGGCCGCTGAAGTTTTAAACGCATGAAGTACTTGCCATAATCCGTGGATGGTCCAGTAATCTGGGGGGTCTTTGCAGTGGTCCTTCACTTCCTATGGAGAAAAGACAGAGAAGACAACTGGTTTGTTGTTTGTTAAATACACTTAACAACCTTCCTTTCTTCTGACAAATATCACTGAGATCCAATACACGACTAACACGAAATAAGTTCCGTGGTAATTTGCCATAAGCAGTATTCACGAGAATACCACGGCGGGGGCGGGGGGCGGCTGGATATTTCATTGGAAATGAGTGAACCAACGATTTGGAAAACAGAATTTAACAGCTACTTTTGTTCTTTTTATGTGCTTGAAAATTAAGTCAATCTGATAGATACACTCATACTTACCCATGAATAATTTTCTTGTCATACAATCAAAAATGAGAACAAGAGGCTGACGGTATCCTGCTAAACTCAAGTTTGTTCAGGCACCAGGCCCAAATACAACAGTGGAACAATAAGTATTGAAAATTTGGAGCCAAGAAAAATGCCAAGGTGAGAATAGGAGCATATCCTTAACATTAAAGATAAACTCTAGAGATAAAAATCTCAGTGTAACACGTTTTAGGGACCTCCAAATTGTTTAGCTAAAATGGGGTTTTTCCAAAACAATAATCACCTCAGCTATCAGGCAGTGGGTCAGAAGCCAGGCCCAGTAGCCCCGCAGTGAATAAGCAAATGAATAGTGCATGCCGGGCCTGGTGAGTGCTGAGGCGTCCTGCCGATGCGCAAGGCCCTCCTGTTTGAATCACCTGCTGACGCGCAAGGCCCTCCTGTTTGAATCACCTTTTGATGTAGCGAGGCTGCTGCTTTTTACAGCTGGTCTGGAAATGAGGGCAGGCCTGGTTTAGGTGCCTGAAATGTCTGATGTGAGACTACAGAACAAGGGGGCAGAGGGCGGGAGGACAAAGTGTGAGATCAGAGCGAGAGGTCGTGGACTTCATCTCATCCCCAAGGAAACCACACGCAAAGCAGGCGGGCCCTCTCCCACAGTGCGAGGCTGGGGACGGGCAGACAGGCCCCAGCGGGGATCTTCCACCTCAGCTCTACACCCAGCGTCTCAGATGAGCCTCTACGGGGGGAACTGAGGTCAAGGTGCCGCTTCCTTTCCCGCGTCAGCAAGCATTCGTGAGGGGCCGTGCTGAGCACTGAGGACAGACCTGTCCCTGCACCTGTGACGCGTACATCGCTCACAGGGGCAGGAGCCCAGAGACGGCCCTGTCCCCAGGATGACACTTGACTGGGATAGCAGGACCCTTGTCATGGCCGCCCTGGATCGAAATGAATCCCCTAAGAATGATATTTTGCTAGTAACTGATTTTTTTCATCTCATTTCTGAAGCCTCAAGGCAGGAATGCACTTCCATGTATATTTAGTCAGCACACAGGAACACCCACAAGTTTCGTCCCAGGCCCTGAAGGCAAATCTCCCAGTGTTACCCAGGGTAGGAGCTCCACACACAGGTCCTTCCTGAAGGAACCCACGGCTCCCATGCGTCCTCACTACATAGGAGTGAGAGCCAGATTCCCAACAAAACTGAAAACAGCTTACAGGCAACTCCATTCTGCCCACCGCCAACTGTCCTCCCTACCCTGGAGCAAAGAACCAGCACCAGAGGGAGAAAGACACAGGAAGTTGTAAAGTTTGGGAAACTAAAACCAGAGCAGTCTAATACAGTAAGAGATCCCCTGTCAGAAATGAGTTTCCAGGGGCAGCGTGGTGGCTGCCAGGGGCGGGGCTGGGGAAACGGGGAGAGAAAACCTCCAGTTATAAGGTGAAAAAGCCTGGGGATCTAACGAACAGCATGGTGATCACAGCGAATAATGCTGTTTCACGCACTTGAATGCTACAAAGAGAGCAGACCTCAATGTTCTCACCACAAGAAAGATGTGGCGGCCGTGATGGGCGTGTGGTAGCTAATGCTATGGTGGTGAGGGCTTTGCCATTTACACGTCTCCGCCTCCCAGCACTTAAGAAAAGGCCTCAAAATTGAGAATTTTCAAGTCAAAATTTCAGAAACACTGTCAAAAAAATTAGGGCCAGCTGAGCAATATGATGAAACGACTTTAGAGTCGTGGCACCAAGACCAGGATCGGCGTGACAACTCTCCCCAAGATGGACGGGGGGGTGGACACGGCCCGCAGGCAGCAGGAGGGGCGCCAGCTGGCTGCTCTCGGGACAGAGCCTCTGCAACACGCTCTACAAGGACAAGGGCACCAGGCGAGGCAGGGCCAGACGGAGGCCACCCTGAAGGAGGGAAGGCTCCACCTGTGCCGAGCGGAGCAAAGGAGGCCGGCAAGGCTCCGGCGGAGACATTTTAACGAGACTTGCGATAGTGGACGGAGGGGACAGGTCAAGGCCTGTCCCGGAGGGCATGCTGAAGTCCTAACCCCAGGGCCTTCTGAAGGTGACTTTATCTGGAACAGGGTCTCTGCAGGTGTCATCAAGTTAAGAGGAGGTCAGACTGGATGAGGGTGGGCCCTCAGTGCAACCCCTGGGGTTCCTATAAGAAACAGACACGCGGGGGCTTCCCTGGTGGCGCAGTGGTTGAGAATCTGCCTGCCAATGCAGGGGACACAGGTTTGGGCCCTGGTCTGGGAAGATCCCACATGCCACGGAGCTACTAGGCCCGTGAGCCACAACTACTGAGCCTGTGCGTCTGGAGCCCGTGCTCCACAACAAGAGAGGCCGCGATAGTGAGAGGCCCGCGCACCGCGATGAAGAGTGGCCCCCGCTTGCCACAATTAGAGAAAGCCCTCGCACAGAAACGAGGAGCCAACACAGCCATAAATAAATTAATTAATTAATTAAAAAAAAAAGGCACGGAAAAATAAATAAAGAAACAGACATACGGATGGAGACCACGGTGTGGAGGCAGGGCAGAGGCTGTGCCTACAAGCCAAGGAGCGCCGGCACCGCCACAAGCCAGGCAGAGGCCTGGAGCACTTCTCCCTCGAAACTTCCAGAAGGGGCCTCTGCCGCACCTTGGTTTCAGACTTCTGACCCCCAGAACTGGGAGGATACATTCGTGATGCCTGAGCCAGCCCCCGCCGTCTGTGGGCCTGTGTCACCACCCCCAGAACCTCGTGCAAGGCCCTCCCCGAGGGATGGTCTCCGGCCGGGAAGGCGCCGCCTCGTGAGGCAGGACAGGCCGGGAGGTTCGGTCAGCAAGAGGCGCTCGGCGAGAAAACTTGCTGGGCAACCTCCTCTTCACCGGGGGCGGGGGCAGGGGGTCACTGGTCAGAGGGGCCGGTCGAGGCAGAACTCACCTTGCACACTGTCGCAGGCCAGTGGTGAACCATAATTAGTTTATGCCACTCATGGCTGTCACTGTTAAAAGACAAGGGACGTATTTTTCAGGAGCTTTTTAAAAAGTTACAGAAAGGTCAATTCATCCATCCATTCACTCCAGCGTTCATTCGGGGAACACGGGGCGCCCGCCACAGGCCCGGCACTGCAGCTGTGCACGCGGCCCTGACACGGCTGGCGGACCGGGTCCCTACCGTCCCGCAGCGCACCTGCCACCTGCCAGCGAGGGGGACGACGGCTGTGCCGACTGAGGACGCGCGGGACGCACGGCGCCAAGGGCCAAGGGCTGTGACTAAGGAGGACGGCAGGCCTGCCAGGTGGGGAGAGGGTGAAGATTCTGGATGAGGCAGCTGGGGGGGCCCCCGCTGAAGGGGAGCAGAGAGCGGCAGGGAGGGAATGAACCAGAAGGCGCCCTTCCCCTCAGGTGTTCACGCGGTGCACACACAGACCCCTTACCCCTCGGCAGCATTTGTGAGACCCAGAAGCCTGAAAACAGAATGGTTTTCGTAGCTCACGGCCACAGAACAGCACTAGGGTGGCACGCGAGGCTGCTGTCACCACCCCACCCGCCGGGAAGCTTTACTCGTTCTCTGCAGGATGGGTGACGTCTGATCCTAGGGGCTCCTTCCCACGTCCCCGTGAAACCCACCCGTCCCTCCCTGAGACTCCATGAGGGGTCGTGGAGTAGCATTCACACGGGGACCCTCCCTCCCACCAGGTGTGCAAGGCTTAGCACACACAGAGACAGAGGCAGAAAGGCCGGCTTGTGAAAAAACTCGCTGTACAGACGGAAAACAGCAGCAGCAACAGGGGATACAACTCGAGCAGACACGTAATTCAGGATTAATGCATTTTTAGAAGCAAAGACTCAACAGCAAAACAGTATTAAGTTGTTACACATTAGTTTTGTAAATAGTTGAGTACTGCTGAATAAGTAGAGAATTCACGATATTTCGAAACTTTTTTCAGTCTGAACTAATGAGCAAGTGCTCAGTACAAGAGAAAAGAGAACTGCAGCATGAGCATTAGAGCTGGGAGAAGCATTAGAAGAGGGTTTTTTTGTTTTTTTGTTTTTCTGGGTACGAAAACCTTATTTCACATAGGTGGAAACTGAGGCCGGAAGGTCAGGCAGAGGCCGGGAAAACTAGACCAGCAGGATGCAGTTTTCAATAAAACTACCAAGACTCACAACGTCTGTCACACAATAACCACCTACGACCCAGAGAGAAACATCCTCCCAAGGCAGCGGAGATGCTGACTGTGCTGTAAAGAGAAAGGCCCACTAAGCAGAGAAAGAGGACCTGGGAAAACACCCGCTGACCCGTGAGGCCCTCAGGGTCTGAATCACCCGCACGTTCTCGCCAATTGTATCTGTGGCATGAATCGCGAGAATCAGCTGGAGGTGACCACATACTACACGTACCACAGCCTAACGTCTTCGCTGACATGTACTGATTACTATCGGGCAGGCATGGTTCTAAGCACATTCTGTACTTTAACTGATGTCTCCTGGCACCAAGGCTAGGAGGCAGGTGCTGTTACTCTCTCGGCTTTAGGATGAACGACCTTGATGGAGAGCTCCAAGGTCCTACAGCTGGATATGAGCCAGCAGTTCATACTCAACCCGTGCACCGCACTACGTCTCCGATGATACACTCTTAACTTGACAGCAAAACTTGACAGCAACAATTAATTAATGGAGCTCTTTTTCAGAAAATACACTTCCTGGGAAAACTGAAATTTAATGGTACTTTTTAAAGTGATAAAACAGCAACGGCGGTTCACTAAAAAAGAAAAACAATGTACACTCCCACCAACAGTGCAAGAGGGTTCCCTTTTCTCCACACAGCCACTATGGAGAACAGTATGAACTGCCCTTAAAAAACTAAAAGTAGAACTACCATATGATCCAGCAATCCCACTACTGGGCATATACCCTGAGAAAACCATTAATTCAAAAAGACACACACACCCCGATGTTCACTGCAGCATTATTTACAATAGCCAGGACATGGAAGCAACCTAAATGTCCATCAACAAACAAATGGATAAAGAAGATGTGGTACATATATACAATGGAATATTACTCAGCCATAAAAAGGAACGCAGTTGGGTCATTTGTAGAGATGTGGATGGATCTAGAGACTCATACAGAGTGAAGTAAGTCAGAAAGAGAAAAACAAATACTGTATATTAATGCATATATGTGGAATCTAGAAAAATGGTACAGATGAAGCTATTTGCAAAGGAGAAATAGAGACACAGATGCAAAGAACAAACGTATGGACACCAAGGGGGGAAAGAAGAGGGTGGGATGAATTGGGGGACTGGCATTAACATATATACACTACTATGTATAAAACAGATAACTAATGAGAACCTGCTGTATAGCACAGGGAACTCTACTCAATGTTCTGCGCTGACCTAGATGGGTGGGATGGGGGGTGGGGTGGGAGGGAGGTCCAAGAGGGAGGGGATGTGTGTATACATACAGCTGATTCACTTCTTCGTCGTACAGCAGAAACCAACGCAACGTTGTAAAGCAGCTATACGCCAATTTTTTAAAAAAAGAAAACTGACCTTTTCCCAGGCCTGCGAAGTAAGTATGAAATCCTTCTGTTAACTGAAGCATTACCCAAATAAAACAGAAGAAAATTAAAATCTGGTTCTCAAATCTCGGTCTCCACTACATTAGTAAAATGAGACTCCTCTCCCAGACAGCCTGTTTACCCCTTACACTGTCAGCTGCAACAGAAAGGATGGAAAGAGGGAACGAGAGGGAGCGGAGGAAGGGCGAGAGAAAGAAACCTGGAAAGAGGAACCACGACCACCTCACCAGGATACCGGACCCTGGACGGAAAGCGTGCGCGCCAGGCCTCCGGGAGACGCTCGGTGGCTCCGGGCACCCGTGTCCCCCTGCAGGCCCTCCCGCCCCCCCGCGCCCCTCCGCAGCTCACCTCCTCCAGAGCCCGCGCGCGCCGCCCAGGCAGCACAGCGCCAGGCACAGGGCGCCCAGGTGGGCCGCGGGCTTCATCGGCCGAACCCGGCGGAGGACCCCGCAGGGGTACCAAGGCGCGGCCTTCCGAGGGCGCGAGGCCTTGTCCAGCGCCAGGCCCTGCGCTTCCCTAAAAAGGGGCAGATTTCCTTAAGCCGACCGTGCACCGGGCCGGCGGCCACCGAACAGCGCGGCCAACCCCAGCCCACGGCCGAGGACGCGGCGGGCCCCCGAGAGGCGCCGGAACCCCGCCCGCCGACCACCGGGAGCCCCAGGGGCCCCGCCACCTCACCGGGACCTCCAGGCGCACAGCAGTCCCAGCCCGCGCGCACCGCGACACTCGCCGAGACCCTCGCCCGGACCCCGCGGCCCAAGCCGAGCCCTGCTTGTTTCCGCCCCGGGCGCCTGACGTCACGCCCCCAGCCCGGGCCCAGCCCACAGCCTCGGACTCGCCCAGGGCGCCCCAACGCCACGCCCCTGTGCGACGGACGCGCGCCCGGCTGGCGAACACGCCACGTGAGGCCCCGACGCCACGCCCCATCTGGAGGACACGCCCCTTGTGGTGGACGCGCCCCTTGTGGAGGACGCGCCCCCATCGAGAGGACAAGCCCCCGGCCCAGGTCAGTCCTTCTGCCCCTTCGCCTCTTTGACGCGGCTTCCCCTTCGGTCTAGTTCCCGACCGCCTTTGGCCTGGACCCGTGAAGTCGACTTTAAAGCCACCTTCTCTGATGTCCTCGGTGCCGCGGCCCCTCCTCCCGGCGTTGAGCTGCCCGGGAGCCGGTGCGGTCAGGGCCAAGTGGCCAGCCCGTCAAGGAGTGGGACAGTGTGTGGAGACAGCGGCTTGGGGCCGCAGAAAAGTGCGGGGAGGAGGCTGCTCCCTTGGGGCCATGCTGTCTTCAAGGAGGTGCGACCCTCGGGACCCAGCAGGCAGAGAGGCGCGTGTGCCATGTCCTCCCCACCACAGGGGTGTTAGGGGCAGCCGTCGATCCCCGGGCAATCATGCCTGACCAGCTCCAAGACTGCAGAGGGCCCCCCTACCGTGACCCCACGCGATTCCCTTGGTCTCTGCTCCATTCACATGGGCCCCGCTGTGTGCAGCACTTCACAGACTTAGAGCTGCAGGACCGTCGGGGCTGAGCCTGCCCCCAGGAGCAACGGGCAACGGCAAATCAAGCCTGTGCCGGCTCCCTCCTCCAAACACACAGGGAATGTCCTGGGTCTAAGAGCCAGGGAAGTGCAGATCCATCAAAGCGATGCTCAGTTCCATGGGCGGGGTAGAGCAGGCGGTAGTGGACTCCACCCCACAAACGCTGGCCTTGTCATTCCTCAGCCACTGTCTCTGCTAAGATGCTCCCCTCACACCATCCCCATCCCCACATGCTACCCTAGTTAATGCCCATTCATATTTACCTTTTGAGTAAAATAAGCCTTCCTCAGGTTCCTCTGCCATCCAGGACTGTCCAAGCGCACGGGCAATGTGCCCTCTGCCTTGCTACTCACCCACATAGTACACACCACTGTTTGAAATGAAATATGTGTGTGATTATTCCATTCACTTCTGTCTTTCCCTGTAGACTGCAAGTCAACACTCATATCTAGTTTACTCACCACCGAGTCCCCACTGCCTGGCACGATGGATGGCAAGTAGTAGGTGCTCAGTAAGATAGCGCCTGTGGAAGGAATGCACGAGCTCCTCCGTGGTCTTATGCAGCGTTGTGCCTTTCTTGCCTTCCCCATTTCTCCAACTGCTTGCCTCTTTCAGGCTCCTTTAACCACTTCCTCTAAACAACCTAGGCACACCCCACAATTCTGTCCTCTTCCCTCTCTTTTCTTTCAGGCTAAAAATATCCATTTCTTAAAACAAAATCACCTCCCATAAACCTAGTTCTCCCTTGAACCATTGTCCATCTGTGTAAATCACTCCTCCATGGGGAGGGCTTTCCTAACCACAGCCAAATAAAAACAGAACCTGACTTAGAAAAGATTTTATTCTCGAGGATACTGCAGGGCGAGGGGACTCTAGCGACAGCAGAAAGCTCTGACTTGAAGGTCTGCGAGCTTCTCAAGGGTTAGGCGAAAAGGGCTTTCTTTACAGAGAGGGGTAAACACAGCTAGAAAGAACCGGGGGTGGGAGATGGGCTGGGAGGGTGGCTTCCTAGGAGAGGACGTCAGGAGGGGCTCCTGCTGGCCTGCGTGTGCTCAGGAGGGGCTCCTGCTGGCTCTGGGTGAGGCTGGGCCAAAGGTCTAGGCCTGGAGGAAGGAGAGAAGCTGAACGGAAGGTTGGTTACTGAGCGTCATGTTCCGAATGACCACTGGGGACTGAAGTGCGTTGAGGAATGGGAATTCGGAGGGTCCGTGTCTGGCCTTGTCCCAGGTAAACAGGGGCATCTTGCAGTCGTATCTGAGTCCTTGCAGTGAGCTGTTTTCTGGAACACAAAGGGCAGAGGGACTTTTTAACCTTCGCTGTGGTTCAGGATCACAGGCTCAAGTAACATTCAGCATCGTCACCACTGGCTACTTCCCACTGCATCACCTTGTTTATTTTCAGCAAGGCTCTCTTCATCGCCTTTGAGTTTCCTGTTATCTCTGTGTTCATCCTCTCCACCCCTTCCTCACCCCAACCCCTAGGGTGCATTGACAGTGAAGCTGATGAGGGTTCAGCTCAGGCCCCTCACTGGCATGGGCCTCCAAGGCCCTGTCCCTCATTTTCTGTTCATGGGTTTTTGTTCCGGTTCTCAGTGAGGGACCTCCAAATTGTACAAGTTTTCAACCCCCAAACCTGGATCTGGACCTGGGATGTCATCTTGTTCAATACTGTCCACCTAGCTAGATCCTAAACAGAGCAGGGGGAGAGTCCAATAAACGTACAAGAAAGAAGGTATAGCACAGGGAACTGTATTCAGTATCCTATGATAAAGCATAATGGGAAAGAATATAAAAAAAGAATGTATGTATATGTATGGCTGAGTCACTGCTGTACAGCAGAAATTGACGCAACCTTGTCAATCAACTAGACTTCAATACAAAAAAAATATTAAAAAAAAGGTGGGAGGGGCAGCTGGGGTCCAGGCCAAACTGGGGCTCTGGAAGCTGGCGAGTTGTCACAGGGCCATCATGCTGTTTAAGAGATAGAGTTAGCTTGTGAAGAAGCATGTCCACAGGAGGCAGGGGACGAGATGGCAACAGCCATTTCAATGACCAGATCGGCCTTAAACAAGTGCTGATGCCTCAGACTCTCAGGAACCTTTATTACACAACTTCTTATTGGTTTAACTCCCTTTGCTTTCCTGTTCCCAACTCAGGAAACTCTGCAGGTTATACTGCAACAGCAAACACCTCCCAAATCTCAGGGCTTCACTAACTACACCAACAAAGGTCAATCTTTGCCCATGTTCCATGCTGGTGGTGGGTCAGGTTCTTTTCACTCTGGGACCCAGGCTGAAGGAACAGCTGGAGCTGGTACCTGCCTTTCCAACGGCCCAGCGGTGGCAGAACCACACCCGGGCTCCGATCCCTCAGGATCTGACATCTGGTCTTCTATTCAAATTCTTTTGGCCAGAACACGTCACATGGCCAAGCCTGGTGACAACGAGGAAGGAAGTGTACACCTCCCACAGGGGAGGGCATTGTAGTCACAGAGCAAATGTTGAGAGTGTACGGGGAACGTCAGCCAATAGCTGGGAAGAGTAACATGGTCCACCGTCAATGAGGAGGCGGAAAGAAGGCCTTGGAAAGCCAAGTGGGCAAGCGGAGGGTGGGAGGTGGGCACAGGTTGCTCGTCTGTGCTGGCCGCGGGTGTGCCCCTGCTTCCCCCCGCTCCCGCCCCGCAAGAGATGCCCAGTGGGCGGAGTAACAGGAACCACGGAGCAGCACAGATTTGGCTGAAAAGCCCCGAGTGGGCGTGCAGCACCCGCTGGTGGGGGACTTGTCAGATGCGAACTGATAAACGCTGAGCGCTCAGCTGCAGAGCAGGCACCTGTGCTGAACGTCAGAGCAAAGTTTTCCAACAGTGCACTCCGCGCTGATGTCTGCATTGGCTCTCAGGGAACAGAGCCCGGCGCTGGGGGCCGCGTGACCCGCAGGAGCCATGGGAGGGGCTTGCCAGCTGGGGTCCCGCTCACCTTCATTGGCGTCATCCAGTCTTGCCGCCCCGTCCAGGCCAGGGGAGGCTCAGGTGAACGGGCGCTCTGGGTCAGGTGTCTCCAGCGGTTGGGGACGGGCCTGTCTGGGGGTGAGTTCAGACTCTCCACTTATGACCTGTGTGACCTTGGTAAGCTAACTGGCTTCAAGAAGCCTCGGCTTCCTCATTTGTAAAATAGGAAAGCAACGCGCTCTGAGGACCTGTCATGATGGTCAAAAAAGTGTCGTTAGCGGCTTAGTGCGAGCCCACTGCGCCTGGCACGTATTAGGAGCCCAGTGCTGCTTTGTTTCTTATGACAGAGCCTGTGGACCCTCACCTGGGAGGGAAGGACCTCAAGGGGCTCCTGGGGGTCTCGGCGATTCTGCCTTAGCCCTGAGTCTGGTGCCGGTGGGCGTTGGTTTTAGACCTTGTGTGTTAAAAGCCATAACAGGAGAGAATGTCTCCAGTCTCTGTGGCATCTTTTTAGGTTCTGAAGCTTTAAGTAGCTTTGTCACACTTTGGGGACTCTTTCCTTAAAAACTCCTTTGCATTCTAAATTATTTATATATTGAGAAAGTTGGGACACTTTCTGGGTGTTTTCCCTCTGACCCTTCTCCGACTCTCATAGGACCAATACGTGTGGCCTTGCCGTGCCAGCCCGGCTGCCGAGGGAGCTGTTCTGCGGAGCTGCTTTACTCTGAGCTGTGGTTACGACAAAACAGGAACAAGAAAGGATCAGAAAAAGATCAGCCAAGTGTTTTTCATGGTGTCGTTTTTCTTGAAGATTCACTTTAATAGTTGGAACTATAGGGAAGAAACGTTTTGGAAGTGAGAATAAGACTACAACAAGCCAAACAGCATGATATTCTAATGGGAAATAAAAGAATGTATCACTTCCTGAAAAAAGAAAGAAAAAAATGAGCTCACTGACACACACGTGTGCACCTGTGCACACATCCCACACACGTTCCTACATGGATATTAGAAGAGACTGTTTACTTGGATGTTTTTAAAAATTACTTATCTTGGGCTTCCCTGGTGGCGCAGTGGTTGAGAGTCCGCCTGCCGATGCAGGGGACATGGGTTCGTGCCCCGGTCCGGGAAGATCCCACGTGCCGTGGAGCGGCTGGGCCCGTGACACATGGCCACTGAGCCTGCGCGTCCGGAGCCTGTGCTCCGCAGCGGGAGAGGCCACAACAGTGAGAGGCCCGCGTACCGCAAAAAAAAAAAAAAAAAATTACTTATCTTAAAAAAAAACTAAGCAGAGGAGGAGGGGGGGGTTTAGAGGAAGGCTGTCAAAAGGGACAAACTTCCAGTTATAAGATAAGTAAGTACTGGGGATGTCATGTACAGGATGATAAAGGTAATGAGCACTGCTGCAGGTTATATATGAAAGTTGTTGAGAGAGTAGTCCTAAGAGTTCTCATCACAAGAAAAAGAATCTTTTTTCTATTTCTTTAATTTTGTGTCTATATGGATGATGGACGTTCACCAGATTTACAGTGGTCATCATTTCCGGATGTACAAAACTCAAATCATTATTCTGTACGCCTCAACTGTATTCAGCGCCGATATAAATACATATAACTAATGCTCAAACATACTGGAAAGGGCTCTGAAGTCAGCCATCGAGTGGCCTTAAAGCTACTGTTGTGACCTTGAACAGGTGCAGCTGAGGTTTCCAGCTGTGCCCATGCATGCCCGGGAGAGGGCCTGGCACCCTGCATTCAGTGCACCAGCCCTGCCTCCCTACAAAGACCTCCTCTGAGTGAGATGGGTAGTGGGAGCCCATAGGCGTTATATAGGAGGCTGCCGTGCAGAAAAAGCTTGTGCAAGCTTGTGCTTTCTGTGAATATAAGTCCCAAATAATTAGCCCTTATGTACAAGCACTGACAAGTCAATTTCAAAGAAAAAAAATCCCAGCTCATTCAAATGGGATTCCTCCTTCCCTCAAAGGAATGAGAAGCCTGGGCCTCCTGCTGGCCTTGCAGCGCAGCTCTGGCTTCCTGCTCGCGCCCGCTTCCCCCTTCTTGGGGCCCCTGTCCTTGTTGCCACCAGCACCGTCCATCCTTCCAAGTCCCCTCCCGGATCCGCTGCCTCGTGGAATCCCTTTGCAGAACTGTCCCCATTCTTCTCCCGTCTTCAAGCATTTAAAACGGACGGACAAACCGAACCGCATCCCAGTGTCGTGTCATTTTCCAAAGTGGCCACGGCGTTCTTGCCAGCCCAGAGACTCTTCCAGAACCTTGTCCTGCTCCGTGGAGTTATGGAGGCCCCTGCTTCAGTGACCCTGGGTGGAATTGCTGACCCTTCGCCTGGGAGAACGTAGCGGAGGGGACGCTGTGTGGCTTCTGAGGTCTTACAGCCTCCCTGGGCTCTCTCTCCTGGGATGCTCCCCGGAGCAAGCCTGCCAGGCGCTGAAGCGCAGACTCAGGCAGAGAGGCACGTGGGACGGCCACCTAGGAAGGACCGGAGCCAGCAGCACTGCCCCAGGTGACCCCAGCACCCAACCTGACTCTTCCAGCTGAGACCCGACATCGGAAAGCAGAGTCAAGTCACCCTGCGGGGCGTCTGAGCTGCGGCCCCAATGAGCGAGTGTGATGGACGGCGGTGCACGGCACTAGGTTTGGGGCCTTTTGTGCTGTAGCCTCAGTAACTGGAACAATTGGTGACCAGTGGAGGAAACTAACCAAGGGACGGGACGGAAGCCGGAATTCTTTGACTGTACTTGTTTGGTAGATTTAACTTCAGAACAGTGTAGAATAAATGTTTTACATAAAAATTCTTAAAAGGCCACCCCTCAAAACTAAAAGCAAAGTGGAAGAAGTGTCTGTATATTGGGTAGGTTGCTTGACCACACAGGAAGAAGTAGTTCAAGTATTTTTTAAACACAGTGATTTTACTTCCCAGTACTTCCTAGGGGCACATATCCTAAGGCCAAATGCCCGCAGAGGAAACTTACACTGTTTTCCGTTTCCATTTTGTTACTAAGCACGGAGTATTGTTACTGTGAAACTAAATAAATAAAATAAACACAGCAAATAAATCATGATATTAATGCCACTAGGGATGTTTTAAGTCTGAGAGAAAGTCAGTGCAAAAAGGGAGATTAAAGAAATAAAGAAATGCCTGAAAATTAAAAGTTGTGTCATGCTAAATTTGAATTGTAAATGTCAGTGAACTCATGATGTATTTTCTTTAAAAAGAAAAGAGAAAAAAACAGCTGAGAAACAAAAAGCCTTACTACCTAGCTCTATCCACTGAAAAGTCCTGGTACCAAGGACCAGCTCAGTACCAAGGAACACCAGGACTGTGGTCTCCAAAAGGAACCAGGGCTCCCTGAGAAATGGCTGCCGCCAGGTCTGTAGAAGGAAAGGTTGGACACGAGCCTGGAGCACACTGTTGCGTCGGAAAGCAAGGGAGCTGCTGGGGCCCCGTCCAGAGAACTCACAGGCGGGCCTGAGGGGGTGATTTGGGGGCATCGCGAAGGATAATGACTACAATGGGTTGAAATACATTAAATCTGTTAAAATCCATGAATGCATAATGACACCCTTCCCCTCCCAAATCCTCTTGGTCACCCTTGGGGATTGAGTGGCAACAGAAGCAACTCGTTATTCTGAAAATTTGTAAATAAAAAGTAAGAATCACTCATTTATTTATTTTTTATAAGTTTTTATAAATTTAATTTTTTTAACATCTTTATTGGAGTATAACTGCTTTACAATGGTGTGTTAGTTTCTGCTGTACAACAAAGTGAATCAGCTATATGTATACATATATCCCCACATCTCCTCCCTCTTGCGTCTCCCTCCCTCCCTCCCTATCCCACCCCTCTAGGTGGTCACAAAGCGCTGAGCTGATCTCCCTGTGCTGTGCGGCTGCTTCCCACTAGCTATCTATTTTACATTTGGTAGTGTATATATGCCCGTGCCACTCTCTCACTTCATCCCAGTTTACCCTTCCCCCTCCCTGTGTCCTCAAGTCCATTCTCTATGTCTGTGTATTTATTCCTGTCCTGCATAGGAAGCACAACTCAGATTAATCAAATAATTGAGGAGGAAGAGTTCTGTATGGAATTCCAGATAAAAGATGAAATAATAGTATTACAATATTACCATTTTGCAACCCCACATAAAATAACAAATCCCGGGGTATGATCATCAATGGAAGCTAGAGCAGTAGAGGAAAGCTGAGAGGGAAATTTACAATGGATGGGTCAGTCCGAGGTTGTCAGCAGCCGCGATCAATACTAACGTCACACAGAGACAAGCACACGTGACGTCACACAGAGACAAGCACACGTGACATCACACAGAGACAAGCACACGTGATGTCACACAGAGACAAACACAGGCGACTCACACAGAGACAAGCACACGTGATGTCACACAGAGACAAGCAGAGAACCCACCTCACCGCCTGTGGAGCAGCCGTGCCACAGTCTTACCTTTCTGTGTGTTTTGCTTTTAGGTTATTCGGTGCTATGGCCTCAGGTTCTCGTTATACAATTTCCCTTTTATCATTAAAAAAAGTCCCTTTTGTACCATAATGCACTTGCTTCAGATTTCACATCAGTGATGTCCAGATTGCTATTCCTGCCTTATTTTGTTAGAAGGCACCCTGGCTCCGTTCAGTGGACGTTTGTATTTGGAGACCACAGTCCTGGTGCTCATTGCTACTGCGTTAGTCACTGGTCCTAGTGCTTTCCAGTGGACAGAGCTAGGAAATAACTTCCGTTTGTCCTTTGGTTTTTGTTTGTTTGTTTTTTAAAGAAAATAGACCATGAGTTCATTCTGACATTTATGAATCAAATTCAGGATGAAAGAGCTTTGCTATTTTCTTATTTTGATGTATCTTTGTGTCTCCCTTTAATGTCTTTCAAGCATTTATTTGGCCACAGATTAAAAAGGGGACTCTATTGGTCTACATGCTATCTTGCTTCCTCAAAATAGAGCTAAGCATTAAAGTAATTTACCTTTCCCTTGGGGCTGATTTTGTCTTGGGAAACTGATTAAACCACAGAGTAGTTTACCTGGACCAGATTAAGATGCCGACTCATAACCTGTCTTAACTAGCTTAAAGTAAGCAAAATGTCATCCTCAATTGCCTTTCATCATGACCTTAAGAAGTACGGGGTCATTTGACACATCATTGCTGTTAACTCTCCTTCCAGGTCTGTTAATACAACAGCAAACGCCGCAGGGGAAGACGAGTTAAAAGGGGGTCCCAGGAAGAGAGTGGAGGCTGCTTCCTGCTAGACCAGCAGTAGGATTAGAGCCTGGCAGTGCCCCAAACGTAAAGGCAGCCGTGGTACGTGGGCTCAGAACGCCAGAAATCCTGCTTTTTCCCAGTCGTCTCCCTCCTGCAGTGCTAGCGTTTCATTTTCACATCTCTGCTGGGAGCTCTGTCTCCTCCTGCCCTTCAAACCCTCTCCATTCCTCAAAACACAACTCAGGTTTCATCCTTTTCCTGAAAGCTGACCTCCTTCACCTAATTTCCCCAGCTCCTGAATTCTAATTTCTCTTGTAGGCTAAAGTCTTTGAAAATATACTCTTGTGTATTGATTTATCCGTCTCGTCCACAATATTATCAACTCCTCGGGACAGAGCTGTGTCTTTCATTCCTTGCATGTCTCCGCTGTGCTGTGACAGGGCAGGCACTTAATAGTTATTAATAAGCTAGTTTATTGCTTTCGTCCCATTCAGCCAAACGCACTTTGTCGGAAGATATGCCCCATATGTGCTAAAAAACAAAACAAAGCAAGCAAACCAAAACCCCCACCAAACCCAACTTACATTTCTATAGTCTTTCTGGATTAGAAAGCATTTTACTTCCATTATCTTACTTCGTTTTCTAACAACCCTGACGGTGGACAGAGCCGGAATTTACATCCCTTCTCCAAAAGGAGGAAAGTGAGGCCTTGAGAAGCTCAGCACCTGACGAAGACACAGCTCCTCGGTGGGTGAGCCGACGGCAGAGCCAGTGTAAGCCTTCAGATTTCTCTTCCTCCTGTACCCCAATAGTTCTAGAAAATGTGTAAGAAATGTTACCTAAAATCTTGGCGATAATGCAAAAAGATGCTTCCAGGTCCTTTGAACGTCATCCTGGAACATCACCTCACAGGCCCCCAAGGATGCTTTATTCTCTGCAACAGCAGTTCTCAAGCTTTTTGGTCTCAGAATCCCTTATACCCTTAAAAATTATTGAGGACGCCAAAGAACTTTTGTAAATATGTGTTATATTAACAATATTTACCTTATTTGAAATTAAAACTGAGGAACGTCCAAAAGTTTATTACTTAATTTTAAAATAATGGCAAAAGCCCACCACGGATTAACATAGATAACATATTTTTAATAAAAATTAACATATGTTCCAAAACAAAACCAACTGAGTGAGAAGAGTGGCATTGTTTCTACATTTTTGCAAATGTCCTTAACGTCTGGCTTAATGGAAGAAAATTGGATTCTTATACTTGCTTCTGTTTTTAGTCTGCTGCAAGAGGTTGCTTGCATAAAGAAAATCCAGGCCCACGCAGGTATGTAGTTGGAAAGGGGAGGAGTATTTTAATAGCCTTTTAGAAACTGGACAAATAATCTAAAGTGATAAAAGCTCAGCTGCAATGTGGAATCTGAAGCTCTATCCGTGAACGTTTTGCACTCTTACCTGGGAATCCATTGCTCTTTCTGGAACGTTGAAGGGCATCATTTGTCCACGTGTGGTAGGCAGAATAATGGCCCCGAAACACATCCCCGTCCTACTTCCCTGAACCTGGGAGATGTGGCAAAAGAGACATTTGCTGATGTGCTTGTGAGGGACACTGAGAGGGAGACAGACGGACAGAAGAGAGTGACAGAGATGCAACAGGAGAAGGACTCAACCCACCATTGCTGGCTTCAAAGACAAGGAAGCAGATTCTCCCCTGGGGCCTCCAGAAAGGAGCACAGGGAGACCTGTGTCAGACGGCAGAACCGCAGAACTGCAAGATCACAGAGCTGTGTTGTGTGAGGCGCTAAGTTTGCGGTGGTTTGTTGCAGCAGCAATGGGAAACTCCGACACCATGTAGACTTTGTAATGTCGTGAGCTGGTCATTTGGAAAGTAGTGGTTCACTGGGTTATGTGCAGATTTTCCCAGTGTTGACGTGGTTCATTACACAGTCTCAGAGAATCATTAATATCACACTGATTTCATCAGAAAACTCTTTAAATATTAGGAAGCTTTCAAGGACTCACAGCAGCTATCCAAAATTTTCACTTGAAAACTTTAATTTTATCCTTGGCAACAAATACTGTCAGCGGTTTTCCTTGAAGTGACAGACTAACTTCATGCACTCTTGAAAAATGTCTCCTAAATACTGAAATCTAAACAACCAGCTTGTCTCTCATTGGTTCTTGCAGATGAAAATGGGTCTCGGGCTGGATTAACTGAAGTGAGCAAAGGAAAAGACAAAACAGCTCCGGAAGCCTCAGGTTCCTCTCCTTTGCTTCTTTGTCTCGGGCTCTGACTCCAGGGCCACCTTCCTCCTTTCCTTCTAAACCACCTATACCTCGCTATAACCTCCATCCGGTCACACAAATTTTCCCACCAAACTTTCTCTTTTCTCACTCCCTCTTCCTCTGAACTTGTCAGAACCCGTCCCTTTAAAATTAAGCCTTCTGAGAATCCAGGGACTAAACCCTTCATTTTTCATATTCCCTGGACTAAAGCTGAACTGCAAACTGTAGCCAAGGATTTTCTCAAAGTGACTGAAGATCTTCACAGATTTGCCGAGGAGTTTAATATAGTCAGTCAAACTTATCAACATGGTTTCTCTGACTCGTAGCAGCCAGTTCAGATGCTTATCAGCGAGGGTCAGGCCCAGATTCAATGAAAACTGCTAATTTGGAAAGTCCCAAAAGGTGTCTAGAATCACAACTGGGAGACCAGCCCTCTAACTTATTATATGATCAGGTTCAAGCAATTCCCAGGGCTTCTCCAAAGCCTGTTGCCTGGAACAAAATTCAAGCTTCACACAAAAATCTGATGAACTGTTCATGGTTATTAAAATTGACTTCAGAATGTTTTTAAAGAAAATTCTGGTCTTTCTTCAGATGTTGACTCCACCTGGGTAGCTTCTAGTTCTGTTTATTAATAGGCTGAACTGGGATCTTTCTAGTAATAAGGGCCAGGCTGGAACGGGAGGCTGTGTCCACTCCAGATTTGGTCACCCTGCCAAGTCAGCTCTCCCACACTCTAGATCACTCACCTCCAAGGAAGACCACGAAAATTCTTCACCTTCACCTCCAGCAAATGAAGGCTCCTGAACAAACCCCAGACCCTCCTAGCTCCTGCTCCTGTTGCAAAGAGCCAGGACATTGGAACGGAGAGGGTTACAAATTTGAGCATGTCAGGGGCCTTCCGCTCTCCAAGCAGCCTCTCCAGGGTCCACCCGGTTCCCGGTGACGGCGTCCGAGGAACTACAGGGGCTCTTCCCAACCCTCCCTCTTAATTGGCCTGAACATCTCTCCAGATGGGGATGAGCCTTTTCCAGTCCTAACTGATGCTGGAGTCACATGCTCAGTGCTCAGCCCCACTACTATGGATGGAAAACAGTCCCTGCCTTGGAGTACTAACACAGTTCAAATAGTGGGGATCTCTAATGAACCTCAAAAGGTTCCTGTCTCTGGGCTTCCCTGGTGTCGCAGTGGTTGAGAATCTGCCTGCCAACGCAGGGGACGCGGGTTCGAGCCCTTGTCTGGGAAGATCCCACATGCCGCGGAGCAACCAGGCCCGTGAGCCACAACTACTGAGCCTGCGCGTCTGGAGCCTGTGCTCCGCAACGGGAGAGGCCGCGATAGTGAGAGGCCCACGCACCGCGATGAAGAGTGGCCCCTGCCCGCAGCAACTAGAGAAAGCCCTCACACAGAAACGAAGACCCAACACAGCCAAAATAAAAATAAATAAATAAATAAAAATTAAAAAAAAAAAAGGTTCCTGTCTCTGAATCTATTCCCTTTTGTTTAGGCCCTTTGAGAAATACCCAGCCTTTTCTCCTTAGTTCGTCCTCTCCAGACATTTATCAGGCTGAGACTCCTTAGAGAAGTATCATGCCACAGTTTCTTTCTCCCAAAAGGTGGAAATAATTCTAGAATTTGGGAGTAGTCATCAAGTAACACACAAAGTGAATTAAATGACCCTTTGACGTCTTGTATTTCCTCTGTCTCTCATCGTACTAGAGCTGATGCTGAAAGCACTGATCACCTGTCCCTATCGAATCAGCTACCACCACCTTATGGGCAAAATCTCCAAGTGGCAAAATTAACAGCACATCTCCCACTGAGGTTCTAACAGACCCCTCAAAAATCTCTCCCCAGAATTAATCAATACCCTATAAGTAAAGAAGCCCTTCAAAGCATACAGCCTGCAATAGAAGATTACAAGGCTCAAGGTCTCATCGCCCCTTGTACTAGCTCCTGAAACACTCCCATTGTACCAATGAGAAAAGCCTAAGGGCCAAGGGTGAAGGCTTGTCCAGGACCTCTGAACAATAAACTACATTATTATCCCTGACACCGTGTTATTTCTAACCCGCATATGTTACTAACATCCATTCCCAATGGAAGCAAATTCTTTCCGGTAATTGATTATGCAGTGCATTCTTTAGTATCCCAGTTGATGAACCTAGGCAATACCTTTTTGCGTTCAGTTGGAAAGAAAAACAATTTGCCTGGACAATAATGCCTCGGGGTTTTACTGAGAGTCCTTCTTATTTCTCACAAACCCTGAAGGCTGATCCGGGTGATCTGAAGTTCCCCAGGAGTCCTACTGTGTTGCAATATGTGCATGATTTGCTTCTTTGCTCTTTCTCTAAAGCCTCCTCGCAAAAAGGCAGCGTCCACCTGCTAAAGCTTTCAGCCTTAATCACATCTATATTCTAGCTCTATGTGAGAGTTACTTCTTATGTCTCTGCAAAAGGATGATGGCTCGAATTTTGGACCAGAAGAAACTAAAACTGTTAGAAATGTTGAAAATATTTTATGAATTTCCAACTGTTTCCAGTAACTTTCTCATATTTAAAACAAGAATAGCACGTGAAGCAATAGATAGTGAATCAGCCTCATATGTTGAAGATTCATTGTATGGAGCAATGGGCTGTGTAAGATTTAAATGGACAAGAGTCTGAAAAATAGCAATTGACCAAATTTTTAAACATTAAATTGAAGGTGAAAAGGCTCAATCGTTTCCACAAGAATGTTCTCCCACAACTGACTTATGAATAAATACAATCTTGACTTAGAGTATTTTAATTTTATCCAGTGAAATTAACTATAGAGGTTAATCACTAGACAGAAAGCATCTATCCGTCTATGTTTTTATCACATTCTTTTTGGTTAAATTTTGAGAAGCTACAGTCATGTAATTTAGTTTGGAAGTAATGTCAGTCTTCATGAGAGGTTATGCACACACACACACACACACAAATGTCTTTTGACAGCATCTAAATGCTTCTGTCCATATCTGCTTCTAAATCTAAGAAGTAATTCTCTTTGAAAGAACAGCCTTATATAAGCTTCTAAAATCCTAATTATGAGCTCAGAAATTCAGCTTTGAATTACTTAAATTACATAAAATTGATATTAATCATAGGTGCAGAAAGCCCAAGGTCAAGGCAACTGTCCGGAAAGCCACTCAGATGTCTCAGCAAACTGGAATGGAAACAGAAATGAAAGCTATAAAAATGACTAAGAGTGAAAAATGCACAGATTTTCTATTTGTTATCCGGGTTTTCTCACAAAACTCTGCCTGTGAGATATACATACATGCACATATGCACATGCACATACATATATGTACAGGCACCATGTGTGTGTGTTGATTGAAAAATAACTTTTCTAAACATTACGACGCTGAAGTCATTTCACTTACCTATTCACTCAACAAATTTATTTCCTACTCTGCCAGGCATCCAGTATGGGGAAATAAATATGAAAAGAAAATGCTCTCTTTCCTAAAAGGGTCCATGATCTACTTAAGAGACAAACATTTGTAAATTATTGATGAGTAACAACTAGTTGTAGAAATGTAGTAAATGTTATAATAAAAGTGTAGATTAAGTGCTATGTGGATGCAGAAAAAGAAATGGCCAAGTTGCCTATGAGACATAGAAGGTTCCTCAGAGTAGACAGCATTTGAGCTGAATCTTAGAGGATGAGGACTTTTCAGGTAGACAACACAAGGAAGCATGTTCTGGGTGGAGAGAATGAAGAATACCGAAAGATCATGCTGTGATCAGGGCACGTGAATAACGGCTCAACGTGGCTGAGAGCAGAATTCATACAGAGAGTGAGGAGAAATTAGGTTGAACGGGGCTGTTGACCTAAAACAAATAGGCTGCCAGATATTTCTCCAGCAAAGATGGGTTTATTCGGGACCAGCAGAGACTTGCAGTTCAGGGTCTGCAACCATGGCGTGAGCCACATGCAATCCCTGCACAGGAAGGGATGATGAATGCTGTTATAGAGGGAAAAGGAAGTTGGGGGGCGGGGGCTACAGTAAACAAAGAGTCCGTGGCTTTTCATTGGCTGAGTCCTTGCGGAAAGAAGATGCCTCTTTCTCTTCCGGTTGGGCTCTGCCATCAACCATCGCAGGGAGTGAGAGCTCCTCCTTCTGGTCTCCCAACTCTGGTTAACTGAGGTTTCTGTGTATTAATTTTTCACATTTCCCCTTTTGATCAAGATCTTTCTCTGAAAGCATCACTGATCAAGAGTCAGGTTTTATATTTCAGTGGATTTTTGTCCCTCGACGCCAGGAAGGACTTTTCAGCGTGTAGTGTCCTACGTCGGAGGGAAAGTGCACAGATTGGAAACGTATTGAGGTCACATTTGAGTAGCAAGGAGGACCAGGAGGGAGGGAGAACTCTCAGACACTTTTTGTCGAAGTCTATATGTGGGCTTCCCTGGTGGCTCAGTGGTTGAGAGTCCGCCTGCTGATGCAGGGGACACGGGTTCGTGCTCCGGTCCGGGAAGATCCCACATGCCGCGGAGCGGCTGGGCCCGTGAGCCATGGCCGCTGAGCCTGCGCGTCTGGAGCCTGTGCTCCGCAACGGGAGAGGCCGCAACAGTGAGAGGCCCACGTACTGCAGGAAAAAAAAAAATTCTGTATGTTATCAGGATCGTAGACACTGGAGATCATCTAAAGCACTATGTCATCTTCAAAGGTTTGGAGACAAACTTCCAACCGGCCCGGTCTAGATATCTTGGGAAAGCTATCTCATCAATTCTGGGAAATCTTTACTTTCAGGTCACCAGATGACATGCAGGTCCAGTCAGGGTTCAGTGCTTTTTTTTCAGGTGTACCATGTGAACCCAAGAGTCTCTTCTTCGGAGTTTGGTGGCACAAGGGTGGGTTAGCAGCACCTGATAGGGACCTTTCCAGTGAGATGGAAGAGAGTTCTTCTGGAGGTGACTTTTCCAAGAGACCAGAGCTCCAGGTTGCAAGGTGTGATGCTTAAAGTCTTGTCTCCTGAGGGCACACTGTGAAGACTGCTTTACCAAAACATGGCTATTTTGAAATAGAAGCAAGTAGGCCTTTACAGTGTTGGAGTATCTCTCCTTTTATCAGCTGTGGGTCAAAAGAAGGAGGAGCCAAGTGCGTCGAGTCCCTGGGACTTTCTCAAACGGTGAGAGGTTGTGAATTCCAAAAAACATGCATCTGAGATTTAGAAGGACCAGTGGCAAACTTTTGGCCAAGGTATTTTGCCAACTGAGTCTTAGGAATTCCCTTAGCATGTTCTCTTAAACCAGAGGATTGAAGGTGGTTAGCACAGTGGCAGCGTTGTAAAAGCAGCTGGACAGCACAGGCCTATCCAAGCACCTGGCCAAGGGGTGGGTTCCTCCATCACTGTACAGTTTGAGAGGACAATCTTTTCTGAAAGGACTTTAGCCACCGAAGAGGCAGTAGCCTGTCTGCAAGGGAAGACTTTAGTCCAGTGTGAAAACATACAGACCATGACTAAACATATTTCTATCCAAGAGATAAAGGGAGTTGTATGAAGTCCACTTGCCAGAACTTGAATGATCTATTGGGCAGTTTTAAATGTCCAGGGCAGTGTGAGTTGTCTTCCCTGGATTGTACTTTGGACAAGTGGGACAAGTGAGGTAGGCGGTTTTGCGGCCTTTTAAAATGTTTCCCCACTAGGGACTTCCCTGGTGGCGCAGTGGTTAAGAATCTGCCTGCCAATGCAGGGGGCACGGGTTCGACCCCTGGTCCAGGAAGATCCCACATGCCATAGAGCAACTAAGCCCGTGTGCCCCGACTACTGAGCCCGCATGCCTAGAGCCCGTGCTCCGCAACAAGAGAAGCCACCGCAATGAGAAGCCCGCGCACCGCAACGAAGAGTAGCCCATGCGCGGCAACGAAGACCCAACACAGCCAAAAAAAAAAAAAAAGTTTCCCCACCAATACTGATTCATAATAGCTATCGTTTTGCCAGAACAATGTTTTGATGCATGTACAGCAGTGGAGAGTGGGAACTTCAGAGTCTCCAGTAGGACTGGCTTATTTGGTCCCAACCAGAGTTTCTCTTTCTATCAAACCAACAGTTGTTGAATTTCCAATCTTGTTTTTCCTTTTCTGAAGCCAGTTGTTGGCCTTCTCTAGGCAATTTTTCTAAGTTATTATTTGGGGAAATTTCCCTTTGGACCATGACAGAGGTTTGGCTTCTGTAGGTCCTTTTAAGGGCGGCATTCCTAATATATTATTAATAAGTTAATAATTATTCAAATATTAATTTGATCCCTAGAGGGTCAAGTTTAGAATGCCCTGGAATCTTAATATCTGAAGTGGCAGGTTAAAGTATTGCCTTTAATAATTCCTGAACATAGGGAACATTTTAAATTTTACTTCCACTGGAAGTAAGGAAGCCACGTTGCTTCCACAAGATTCCAATATCATCAGCTACTCCAAATGTACACCTACTAAGAGTATAAATATTGGAAGTTTTGTCCTTGGCTAAAGCACGGGAGTATATAATTCAGCCTGTTGGGCTGAAGAAGCCATAGGTTCTTGTTGTCCTTACCTCAGACGACATCAAAAGGGCTTGTAATAGCACACCCAACACAATGTCTTCTTCTGTCATCTTTTACATAAGAACCCTCTGTGAGCCTTGGAATTGCCTGTGGCCCATCACAAGGAATCAGGATGTGGTCCTTCAGTGTTGAATGGTCACGAGGGACTTTGTCATTGTTGGAGGGCAGAGAAGTAGCCAGGGTAAGGCTATTACAGTGTAAAAGAGGTATGTGGGGGGCAGTTAACAGAAGGGCTTCTTAAGAGGTGAGGTGGCTGGCTGAGAAATGTTGAGTGTGGTGGGAATTCAGGAGGGCTTCCGCTGCATGGGGTAAAAATGGTTACAGAGAATCCACCAGGATTTTGTCGGTGGCCTTAACCAAAAGGGCAAAGGCAATAATGGCTCTGAGGCAAGGGGGTAGTTCTGTGCCAGAGGGTCTAGTTTTGAGGGATAATAACCTTATGGGTCAATGGTGGTCCCCATGTTTTGGGGTGAGTAACCACAGGGCATTCCCTTCCTTTTCACGTACAAAGAGGAACGTGATAACTGAGATGCCCAAGGGAAGGTGGGTTCATCAAACTTTCTTTTAAGGCCTTGAAAGCCATGTCATCCAGTTATTCCCATAAAACTGGGTGTGCGGTGTTACTGTTGAGGAAAACATATAGAGGTTTGGCTCTAAGAGAGAAATTTGGAATTCAGTTTTGCGATAACCAATTATCCCAAGAAAACCTCACAGTTGGCGATTAGTTTTGGGTTTGGGGAAACTTAGGACCCCATGAAATCCATCTGGATCTAGGTGTAGCCCTTGTTCTGGTATCAGAAGCCCTAAATATAAAACTCAGGTTCGGGCAAACTAATTTTTTCCTTTGTAACCTTATGTCCCTTTATAACGGGGTTGGCCGAATGTAAATGACATTCTAGAAGTTCTCTCATTAAGAATGTTTTGTCTTAAATAATGATGTTTTAAATATAGATGTAAACACATATGTGTATACATAATATATATGTATTGAGAAAAAGCCTAGAGAAAAACTCTGAAAAAATTTCTTTTATTTATTTTCCAAGGTTTTATGATGACCACATGCTACTTTCGTAAAGAGATACAATTTAAAAAATTAAAATCTAGAAATACAAAACTTCATCTTCATCTGGTTTCTTGTCAATCTAATTAAATTCACAAGTCTTAGCTGTTCTAGAATACTGGGCACAATACTGAAAAGCAGGCATAGAATTCTCACTCAAAGTAGAATAGAAGTATATAGAAAAACGCTCAATCAAACCTCCAAATTAAAATCTTTCAAGCTGCACGAAATGACTGATTATCCGTCCGAATAATACTTTGTTTTTTTAAGTAACATTTGGAGGTCAGTGTCTGCCACGTGAAATTTCCTATAAAATATATACTAAACACAAGAAGTTAGTAAATGAAAAAAGTATAACATTTTAATGTTATAACATGTGTCATAATAGTTTCACTTAATGAAGAAATATTCTTAAAGTAAAATGAAAATCTTAAAGTAGAGCATACTTTGTTTCTAATTAAAACATTCATTTTATTATCCTTTCAAAGTTATTTTAAATTATGTCCCAACTGATTCGTGAATAGTTTCCAGTCATATCTTACTGTTCCCAGAAGCAGCCTTTTTCAACTCCTTTTGCTGTTTCCACAGATACTCATTTCCCTCATTCTGTGTTTGTACTTACATCTCTCCCTGTATCACTTTATTTATTTATTTTTTTACTTTTAAGTGAAGTTTTTATTTATTTATTTATTTTTATTGGAGTATAATTGCTTTACAATGGTGTGTTAGTTTCTGTTTTATAACAAAGTGAATCAGTTATACATATACATATGTTCCCATATCTCTTCCCTCTTGCGTCTCCCTCCCTCCCACCTTCCCTATCCCACCCCTCTAGGTGGTCACAAACCACCAAGCTGATCTCCCTGTGCTATGCGGCTGCTTCCCACTAGCTAGCTACCTTACGTTTGGTAGTGTATATATGTCAATGCCACTCTCTCACTTTGTCACAGCTTACCCTTCCCCCTTCCTGTGTCCTCAAGTCCATTCTCTAGTAGGTCTGTGTCTTTATTCCTGTCTCATCCCTAGGTTCTTCATGACATTTTTTTTTAATTCCGTATATATGTGTTAGCATACGGTATTTGTCTTTCTCTTTCTGACTTACTTCACTCTGTTTAAGACATTCTTGGTGGTCATCCAATAATGGAAGATAAAGACTTAATGGCTTCTCTAATCATCTTCCCAAATTTTCCTCTTTCCTGCCATGCAGTAAGGATTAAAACAACATTAATTTACCCTTTATGAAAATATAAGTACTTTTTCCTGAGAGACAAGTTGTATACCATGATTCTATTTCTTATTTCTTTCTTTTACAGTGTTTGCTTTTCCTAGGGTTAAAAATTTAGGTGTCTTCTATCATTTCTCTTCTTAGGCTCGCCAAAAGAATTATGTTAAAAAACAAAACTAAACTAATTGCTATTTCCAAATGGCCAAGCATATCAGCACATCGGGGAGTTATTGTTTTAGCCTCTCTGGCATCATCCTCCGTTCCAGTAGCAATAGGTTTCTTCCTAACCCTTCTGTACACCTGTCCTCCCAGGACTTCCGTTTACTTCTCACTTCTGCTGTATTTGCATCTCCACAGCCAGGAAAAATTCTCCGCTTTTAAGGACCTGTGTGATTAGATTAAACTCATCCAGATGACCCAGGGTAATGTGTTGAGAGCGTTAATTTAATCACACCTGCAATGTCTGCTTTGCTAGATAAGAAAACATATACACAAGTTCTGGGGATTAGTATGCGGATATCTTTGGGTACCCATTATTCTGGCCACCTCACATATCTTTTGTATCTTCCTAATTTTGTTCACTTATTTCTCTTAATGCATTATCAGTTTGGTTAATTTGCTCTCGTGTTATTATTTTTTATAAATTTATTTATTTTATTTTATTTTTTGGCTGTGTTGGGTCTTCATTGCTGCGCGAGGGCTTTCTCTAGTTGCGGTGAGTGGGGGCTACTCTTCATTGCGATGCGCGGGCTTCGGTAGTTGTGGCCCGTGGACTTCAGTAGTTGTGGCACACGGCCTTAGTTGCTCCGCGGCATGTGGGATCTTCCCGGACCAGGGCTGGAACCCGTGTCCCCTGCACTGGCAGGCGGATTCTTAACCACTGTGCCACCAGGGAAGCCCTCATGCATTATTTTTAACACACACAAATTTAAGTTCCTTCCTGAGTTTGTCACTTCCTTTCTGAGTTTTTCTAAATCTGACATATGTTGCTTTTCCATATCTTATGTCATTCTTTATGTCTGCTATAAACCTAAAACAATAAAACAGCCAGTTATTTTACCAGCAAAACAGGTTTATTCAGGAGCAGCAAAGAATTGCTATTTGGGACCGGCAACTATGGTGAACCACATGCAAGCCCAGTAAAGTAAATGAGAGAAAACTCTTTTCTAGAGGACAAGGGGACGTTGGAGGCTGTAACAAACAAAATTCCCTTGGAGGAAATTAGTTTAAAGTATAGTGGCTGTTCATTGGCTGAGCTGTTTCCAGACAAGGAGAAAAAAAATCTTTCTCCCCACTGCGGGAGATAGTGAAGTAGCATCCATTCCTGGGGGAGATGCAAGGTACGTCTCCTTTTGTTGGAGTCTGTATTGACCTTGAGTGGTACGTGCATGAGAGCTCCCCCTTCTGGCCACCCCACTCTTTTAGTGAGGTTTCCCTTTAATAATTTCCACCTTAATTTATTTTAAAATATCAGATTATCGTTCCCACCTATGTGGGAGGCGTGACTTTCTGGCTTCCCTAGAGCCAGTGATCCCAGAGAGCAACATAGGAGAGAGCGCCCTCCTCTGGAACCCAGCCTCCGAAGCCAGACGTCACCATTTCCCTCGCATCCCACTGGTTGCACACTTATGTCCTCCCGGTTCAGTGTGGGAGGACATATGGACCCTAATTAAAGGACATTCTACAAAAGACCTAACCTGTACTCTTCAAAAACGGCGATGTCATGACAGACAAGAAAGGCTGATGCCACTCCAGCTTACAGGAGACTAAGGGGACTTGACCAGTGGTGACTGTGGACTGACTGAATCCTGAAATGGGAACAACGTCTGCTATGGGAACAAACAAATGGGAACAAAGTTTGACTATGAATGGCAGATTAGATACCAGTGGTAGTGGGCCCAGGTGGCCCAGAGCTTACGGTTAAATATTGAGGAATCTTGCAAACTGGGTGTTAAATTGTCGGTAACTTGAAGTCAGCCATGGCGAGCCATTTCCCCTGGAAGTGGCAAGTGTTAGGAATTAGGACTCCCCCTGCCTCACCCCCAGTGCACCAGCATGCCACGTGACAGTTGGATTGTGACAACATTCAATTTCCTGATTTTGGTCACTCTACTGTGTAGGGCGACCTTCTTTTTCTCAGGGAGTCCACAGGGAAGTATTTGAGGGTAAAGGGACCCAATGTCTGCTGCTTGCTCTCAAACAGGTCAAGATAGATCAATTAATCGATCATACGTAGATACACATTCACAGGTGATAGACAATAATACAGTAATACAACAAAATGGTGACCTTTGGTAAATCTGGGTAAATAGTTCTTTGTACTATTCTTGTCACTTTCTGTACGTTTTAAATTAAAAAAAACAAAACAGAAACAAAAAACTCCAACTCTAATATGCTGTAGGCTATGAAGCCCTGGAAACATGACTGACTCGCAGAAGTCACACAGGATGTAGCTCTCTAGTCTAAGGCTCTCATAGCACCTTGAAGTGGCCTTTCTTAAAGATTTAAAATTTTCTTTAAAATGTCTTATGATAGGGCTTCCCTGGTGGCGCAGTGGTTGAGAGTCCTCCTGCCGATGCAGGGGACACGGGTTCGTGCCCCGGTCCGGGAAGATCCCACATGCCGCGGAGCGGCTGGGTCTGTGAGCCATGGCCGCTGAGCCTGCGCGTCCGGAGCCTGTGCTCCGCAACGGGAGAGGCCACAGCAGTGAGAGGCCCGCGTACCGCAAAAAAACAAAACCAAAAACAACAAAAAAAGAAGAGATGGTATATGTATATACACGTATATATGAGACATTTGAAGTGGCTGGGGTTTCTTTCAATGGACATATCCTGATCTTTGTGTGTTGTGTATATGTTATTCTTCTTGTTTATTTTTTAGATTCACCAATTAAAGGAGCCTAATTTTCTATATCACCCATGTTTTAGAGAATGAATTCACATCTATCTTGGACTTATAATAGTATTAAATTTTGTTTGATTTAATTAAGTTAATGGTTTTAATTAATTTATCCTAGCTCTAACATACTGGTCAAATTCTGAACTTCAGCGTCAAGGGTATTTAACTAATGGGTTAAAACAATGGATCAAAATAGGAACGACAACTCAAAGTGATTTTTTAAAATCTCAATTCTTCAAGAATGAGTAGTACACAGCTTCTAAAACACAGAGAACGTACATTTCCAAGGTTTGAATGTACCATACACTGATATGGTACCATAGAGATGGCTTCTTGTACCAGCCACTTATGCTTAGACGTGTACTTAGCAACAAGATAATTAAATTCATAAAGAGGGCTAAACATTGTAAAGCTAAATAAATAAATAAAACCTGAGAGAAGTCGTGCAGTAGAAGAAAACCACTTTCATATTGTCCTTGGCATTGAAGAACATCTAATTTAAAGGCATTAGCTAAGTGGTGAATCTATTATCTGACAGCATTAGCTATCATATCTTAGAGCAGTTAATGAAAATTAGTGAGAAAGGTGATCCTTGCCAGTTGTCCTGGTGCACGCTGCCCCCGGTGGCTCTGAATGCATCTTTGAGAAGGTAGACTCCCCTTTCCTATCGCCTGCAGTCCATGTCTTCAACCAATCATTTTTTTCTATTTCTTTAATTCCATTTGATTTAATCAAGTTACATTATCTAAACATTGGGAGGAGTATTTCCATAAACTATTTTGAGAACCAAGTAGACTTGGATGGTTCATCTCAGCTGCTGTGTGACTGTGGGTAAGCTGCCTAACTTCTCTGAGCATTAGTTGTCTCATCCATAAAACAGAGCTTAGAAAACACAAAAATTAGCTCAGAGTGTCATGGAAAAAATGCGATGAGGCTGTCTATAAAACCAACTCATAATAGTTAATATTCTTATCGTGCTCTCTGTTTTAGACATTCAATACTATCTAGCAATCTTTCTAACTATACATATTCCCACACACGGAGAATTTTACCCCGTTTACAAATCGGAAACCAAGGCACAGAGAGATTAAGGAACTTGCTACAGTCAACACAACCAGTAAGAGGATCTGAACTCAAGCAACATGGCTCAAAAGTCCATACTTTTTTTCTTTTTTTTTGCGGTACGCAGGTCTCTCACTGTCGTGGCCTTTCCCGTTGCGGAGCACAGGCTCTGGACGCGCAGGCTCAGCGGCCATGGCTCACGGGCTCTGCTGCATGTGGGATCTTCCCGGACCGGGGCACGAACCCTTGTCCCCTGCATCGGCAGGCGGACTCTCAACCACTGCGCCACTAGGGAAGCCCCAAAACTCCATACTTTTAACCACGACACAAAACCCGTTATCAAAAAATCTTCGTTGAAATAATGAACTAAGTAATTTCAGAAATGTATGATGAATATGCCAACAGGGGAAGTACAGACTTCTCTTTTCCAGCGTGTTAGTGTCGTTCGCACAATCTATGAAGCATTTATGAGAACTCATAGGTCATGAAGCACTTTGTTCATTCTTCACCTCTGTCTAAACCATCCTGACCTCTCAAGCACAGGACGGCTGACCTCAAGAGAGAAAGCATTAATACTCCTGAGTGCAGATGGAGGGACTATAGCCCCATGAGTCAATATGCATTTTCAATTTCTTGATATTAAAGAAACAGGGACTTTCTATGCCAAGAATATGCAAGTAGGAAGTCAGAAGGCATTTCCCCTGCTCCAGCCTCCTGAACTTATTATCAGAATCTAGTAAAAGAGTTTGTTTCTGTAACATAGTCACATCTCTTCAGTCCATCTTCTCTGTACCCTCACTTCCGCAGCATTGCAGCATGAGTCCAGGCCCTTCTTCTTCTTTTTTTTTTTTTAAAGCAAATTGTCTAATTTTAGGTGTCAATCAGAAATACATTGAAAAATATATGTTCACACAAAAAGTTGTACGTGAGTGTTCACAGCAGTGTTTTTCATAATAGCCCAAACTAGGAAGCAATCCAAGTGTCCGCTGACTGATGAGTAGATAAATAAAATGTTATAACCATACAATGCAATATTACCCCTTATTAATAGTAACACGAAACGAAGTACAGAGTCAATGCCACAACATGGATGAAAATTAGAATGCGGTGATGTTGCACAACTCTGCAGATGTATGAAAATCATTGACTTGTACACTTTAAATGGACGAATGTACGACGTATGAATTATTTCTCCACAAAGCTGTGACAGAGTGATACACTGAATAACTCCCATAAGGAGGTGAGTTCAATAATGTCAAATCATCAACTGTGTGCTGTTTCTCTTAAATAAAACACGGAGGCTAAATTAGAAAATACAAGAACAAGCGGAATGTGAGCACATAAACTGGTACCACATCTAAGGGGATCTTTTCTGTCATTTCATTGTAAGTATTTTTTTAAACTTTTAATCCATCAGTTTGGGTGAGATATGGAAATTAATAAATGAATAGCTCTCTTACCTCCCAACTCAAACAATAATGCATTTCCCATTTCTTCTTCCTTAATTTAAGGCTTATTTGGGACATTTTAAAAATTGAATGGTATGTTTCCTTCAGTTAGTAAAATAAACTTTAAGCAGTAGTATTAAAAATCCCATGTTTACAAAGGATAAATAGTGACATCTTCGGCCTTAAAGTGCTCAAGGAAGTGAATGCTTTTGCACAGAGCTTTGTTGACTTTATGATAGGAAAAACGCATGCGTTTTAAGGCAAATTCCCCCGTTGTATAAACGACTCCCTGGGAGTGAGGAGTTATACTAACTTTTATGATAGAGTAGTAATTGAAATAATACCCTAGTGACTTCGAAAGTTATCTTACAAAGCTGCTAAAAGAATCGAAATGGAGAACCGTAGCTTAGCTGAAAGAGGAACTCTAGTTGCAGACCTAGAAAAAGCCAAATAAAGATCAAGTGCACCGTGGCCTACTCACTGCCCACAAGTTCCCTCTGCCCGCGTCCATCTCCCCTCACCCCCATCAGCAACAAATCAGATCCACATTTATGTTATTTTAAATTACAAAACTCTATGAGGTAGGTTAATACTTGACAGCTGAGGAAACCGAGGCTGAGAAAGGTCAAGAGGCCTTGAGAAGTAACAAACGGTACAAATCCTCAGACCCAGGAAACCCAGCGAAGGCAGATGTGCTAGTAAACGTTTAACACCTGGCTCTCTGTTTCTTCTTTTTTTAAAGCCCTCATTTACAGTATTTGTCCGTTTCCTTAGTGTTTCCTACCATAGTGGGTTTCAAGCTACCAATGTGATATCATGGGAACACGCCTTGGGTTGATAGTTGGCTGTCATATTCTTCCTTCAGCATTTTTCTATCATTAATAAAAAAAACCTGACTCCACAGTCTTTAAAATTTACCATTGCCCCCATTTCCACAAATGCTGGAGAGATCGCACAAGTCAGAGCCCCCCGCCCCACGTGCATCCCCTCCCGCTTAGTCACAACTGCAGAGCTGTGACACCACCCCGGGGGGTATGGCCACCCTGCTTACTACCGAGGGTGGGTCCTCGTGGCCATTCGGCTGGTGAGTACCCCGATTCCAGAACCCCCTTCCCAGGTCTGCTTCACATGACCCGATCTGGGGCGACTGTCTTGGTTTGAGTGCCCCAGAAGCAGAGCCTAAGATAAGGCTTTGGGTGCAGTTTATTTGGGACAGGATGCCAGGAAGCACCAGTGGGGAAGTAGGGAAAGGGGACCAGGCAGGGAAGGAACTAATAAAGGCTGTGTTTTCAAGCACGTTTCTGTTTAACTAGAGCTCAAACCCGAAACACTGGAAGCTAGTGGACACAACTTAGATGTGCCACCTGACCCCAGGGGCGAGGGGCTAGCGCTCCTTACCCACTCATTGCCTGCAGGCAGACAGCTTCTTTTCACAGACATGTTACAAACACACAAGTAATTTTTCTACTTCCCTAATTTGGATCCTTTGCTTACCGTCTTTTTTTTTTTTTTTTTTTTGCGGTACGCGGGCCTCTCACTGTTGCGGCCTCTCCCCTTGCGGAGCACAGGCTCCGCACGCGCAGGCTCAGCGGCCATGGCTCACGGGCCCAGCCGCTCCCGCGGCATGTAGGATCCTCCCGGACCGGGGCACGAACCCGTGTCCGCTGCACCGGCAGGCGGACTCTCAACCACTGCGCCACCAGGGAGGCCCCACTTACTGTCTTTTAATTTACTAATTTCACGTCATAATTCCTAATCATCTCTCTCCCTCCCTCCCTCCCTCCCTCCCTCTCTCTCTCTCTCTCTCTATATATATATATTTATATATATTCTGCCTCATTCTCTTTAACTCCTGCATTCTGTGTAAGGATGTTTCACAGTTACGCTTTGTAACTAGACTACGGTCCATTTGCATTTGTTTTGTTGCTGTGGAGGTTACTCATATCAGTGGTTACGAACACAAGGGGAAAATACTGAAAGGTCTGAGTCCTCCCTGTTCCCCTACGCACCACCTGGTACCATACCCTAGACTCAGCTACAGTTAAGGTTGTTTTTAATTCTTCTAGTTCTTTTCATTATAACTCTAAATAATAACATCCTGACCCATCAACCGTAAATAGCATATTTTCAAAGGATAAAATTTTATCTTCTCTTTCAGCTCCTAATTTTAAAACTTACATTACTTTTAGTTCTAATGGTGGAAGATTTTGTGACTTTATTTACCTAAGTCATTATTTAGAAACTTACATATTCCCTATTGGCTCCCTGCAAAGGGAGATGAGGAAATTAGTATATTTACTCTCTCACCCCCCCCACCAACGTTATAAGTCTGAGTTCTACTTTTATACTGTCAAGAATTTGCATTCGCCTCTGCAATTATGATTACATCTTTCAAACTTTGCCCATAATTGACTGAAAACACTCAGCAGCATTCACGATGTTAGGGGTACAGCAGGTCTGTAGGCAGCTCGCATATGCCTTTCAGCTGAACCTTTTCTGCACCCGGGTCAGCCTCCAGCTGTCAGCACTGAGATGACTTGGTGTCAGCTTTGGCTTTTACCGGCCACCCGAACCTCCTCCGCTTCGCCCACCGCCCCCAAAGCCCCCGCCTCCGGAGACGCCCGAGGCCCCGCCCCGCGCCCGAGGCCCCGCCCCCGCTCGAGGCCCCGCCCCGACGTGACGGCTGGCTGCGCGCCGGCGCCGGGAGCGTGGGCTGACCCGCGTTGCCGCGCGCCGTGCGGGCTGCGGCAACCGTCGGCAGTCGGCGCGGCTTGGGCGGTTGTCTTGGAGAAGCAAGATGGCGGCGACGGCGGCCGCGGTGGTGGCGGAGGAGGACACGGAGCTGCGGGACCTGCTGGTGCAGACGCTGGAGAACAGCGGGGTCCTGAACCGCATCAAGGTTGGGCGGGAGGCCGGGGGGCCGGCGGAGGGGAGGCCGGCCGCGGGCGTCACAAAGGGGCAAGGGACGCATCCGGCGGGCCGCCTGGGCTGAGGTCCGAGCTCGCGGGCCACCTCGGGGCGGTCCGCGCTCGGGTCGAGGGTCTCTCCCGGGGAGCTTCCGGGCCGCGCGGCGGCGAGCGGGTGGGGGGGGCCCGGCCAGCCTTCGTCGGAGGAGGCCGACCGCGGCGTCCGGTGGTCGAGTCGCCCGCTACCCACTCTGGTCCCGTTCCAGGCCCGGTGGTCGAGTTGCTCCCCGCCCCTGGGTGTCCCCCGCCCCTGGGTCTCCCCCGCCCCTGGCCTCTGCTGCTGGGCAGCGAGCCCCTCCCGCTGGCAGTGACGAGCGGGTGGCGGGCTGCTTCTCGGAGTGTACTTTGCAACCTTGACGCGACCGATGGGCGTCATGAAGGACCGGAAATCAGGATCGCAGCCAGAGTGATGGGTGCTGACAGTGCCGGGGGACAGACGGTGGGCACGGGGCACAGAGAGCTTGCGCCCCTTCGTCAGGACGTCTCGGGACGCCTTCTGGTCTCTCTTTGCACCTGCCTGCTGAGCGTTATCATCTTGCTAGTTTTCCCTTTGCCTTTTGAAATTTCAGCTGGTGAGCTTCTTGTCCTGAAAATGTCCTGAGATCATTTTTGTTCCTTTACCCCTGCCCCCCGCTTTTTTTCAAGGCTGAACTCCGAGCAGCTGTGTTTTTAGCGCTAGAGGAGCAAGAAAAAGTAGAGGTACGAAATCTACAAAGTTTAATGACTGTATTCGTTTATGTTTAATTTCTAATTACTTAAAAGCCACTCTAAAACAGTGTTTAGAGGAGTGTGTAGCCAGGGACAATTTTGAACTAAGGATTAAACTTCTTTATTGTTGGGAGAGGGTCAAGATTATTCTCTTTTCGTGTATATTTTAGAGGTTTGGAGTAATCTAAAGAAAGTTAAGGCACCACAACTCCGAGGCCAATAGTAAATCTCATAGATCTCTTTCCCTAGGGGAAATCCAGAACACCTGAAGAAACGGTTTCACAGTAAGTGGGTTTACTGCGGGACCCCTTAGAACCTTTAATATGCTAATATGCACTGTGAATCCCCACCAGGTGGGAGGAATATCGTATGCAGCTTTTCTCCAAGTTATCCGGTCACCCAGTTATTTTATTTCATTTATGTATGTATGTATGTATGTATGTATGTATGTATGTTTGCGGTATGCGGGCCTCTCACTGTTGTGGCCTCTCCCGTTGCGGAGCAGAGGCTCCGGACGCGGCCATGGCTCACGGGCCCAGCCGCTCCGCGGCATGTCGGATCCTCCCAGACCGGGGCACGAACCCGTGTCTCCTGCATCGGCAGGCGGACTCCCAACCACTGCGCCACCAGGGAAGCCCCACTCAGTTATTTTAAAATCATGTAGTCTTTCTTATGCCAAAGGTCCTGTCACTTCTCTCTGTATAAGTGTATTTAGTTTTTTCTCTCTACGGCACGTCCTGCCACCATCTTGAGTAAATATCCTGGAACCTGCCGTCAGCAAGCGTTACTCCATAATCAAGGCCTTCAGCTTCCTCTGTGACAAATCAGCCTCTTCTCCTTCTCACTTTAGACCTAGATGCCTTGCTCCTCTGTCACTTCATGAAGGTCTTCACTTCTGTGTTTTTCCAGACATGTCTTCTCTTAGCTGCCTCTTGTTCTTAGCTGGTCTGGACCCCATGGTCCATATCTCAAAAATCCTCACTACCTCGGGCCTCCCTGGTGGCGCAGTGGTTGAGAGTCCGCCTGCCGATGCAGGGGACACCGGTTCGTGCCCTGGTCCAGGAAGATCCCACGTGCCGCGGAGCGGCTGGGCCCGTGAGCCATGGCCGCTGAGCCTGCGCGTCCGGAGCCTGTGCTCCGCAACGGGAGAGGCCCCAACAGTGAGAGGCCCGCGTACCAAAAAAAAAAAAAAAATCCTCACTACCTTGCCTTCCAGCCATACTTGATTTGGGGAAAAATCTTAACGGTCATTTAGTTGAGCCGATTAACGCCCCTCCCCGTTTGTGTCCGTCTGCGCTCGAGCGGTCCCCGCGCTGGACTGCTCATGTTCCTGGTTGGCGGTTCCAGCTTCTGAGGCCGTGAGCTGCTGACCCTGATTCTCGTCTCTGCTCAGCAGCTCCCACTTCGCCTTCACGTTAGCGTCCTACATCACCTGATTCCTTCACTGTTGACAGACGGTCTTGTCTCTCCCTTCACTAAATAATAGAAGCATCAGATCCTAACTTTTTGTGTCCTCCCCCACAATCTGTCACTCATCTCAGAAAAAGCTCCCCTGCATCTGTGTTCATCTGTTTCTCGTTCCTTCCTGCTTTAGTAGAGGCGACTCTATCTTGTCCAAGAATAATCACTTTCTCTGGGTTTTACCTTCTAGGTGTTAGGTCAGTGCCTCTTCTATACGCTGTTAATCTTTGGCCTCTCCCTTTCTGCTGGCTCTTCTGTTGAGCATGGAAACATGTTTACATCTCTGTCAAGGAGAAAGCTGATTCCCTGGACTCATGTTCTGCTTTTTAATACCTCTGCAACTTTTTCCCTCAGTTTTGAAAGACTGTGTCTGTCTTATACCTTTCCTTGTGCTCCAGGCACCCTCTAATTCATTAACATCTTAAATCCATCACTACTACACCTAAGTAATTTCTTTTGTTGCTGTCAAGAAGAATCTCCTAATTGAGTATATCTCAGTCCTTACCTGTCTCAGTCCTTACCTTAGCAAAAAGTAGTTCCTGTAGTAATCAGTAGTTATAGAATGGGTTTAGCCATCATTTTGTGAGTGACAGTATTTAACTTAATATCTTTGCCAAAAAATTAAACTTTAGTCTACATTTTGTAGTCGTTTGGGGATAAATGTATAACACTTAAAATATTTCATTTTTTAACAGAACAAAACTCCTTTAGTCAATGAGAGCCTGAAAAAGTTTTTAAATACGAAAGATGGTAAGATGTTTGTTGTTGTTTATTTTGTCTGTCTCTGAATTTTCAAATCTTGACTCCATTTGGGAGAAATGAGGAATTTCAGATTAGTTTTTGAAGTATCTGATTCTTCTAGGTGCTCATTTTAAATTGTATATTATTGTACAACTGAGTTGCCATTAAATATCAGTGGTCATGGGAAATTGTTGGTTACAGCCAATTTTATTGTAAAAAGCTGATTTTCCTGTGAAAAACAAAACACTCATCCATTTATGAAATGTCACATTGTGTTACTGATAGTTCCAGACCAATGGTCCTAATGCAGAAATGGCGGAACTGAGATGTTCATCACTTCATTGTATTATTCAAGAGAAGAAATTTGCACTTTGAAACATTGAGAAACTTCTTTTCTCCCTTTACTGTAGTTATCTTACTTCCGTGTCAGTGAGGAGGCCTCGGGCTCCTAAAGACCCTCTCCCACCTTCTCTTTTGCTCTTTGCAGGCCGGCTGGTGGCTAGTCTCGTTGCCGAATTTCTTCAGTTTTTCAATCTTGATTTTACCTTGGCTGTTTTTCAACCTGAAACTAGCACAGTAAGAATGATGCTTTTTACGTCTGTCTCTGAAACTGCCTTTGATACAGATGGGTTCATTACAAGCTGAAAGTTAACAAAATTTGACAACTTACTTAGTTTAATCTTGCATAAAGATTATATTTTATAGTTGATTATCTTTTTCTCAAAAGCCATCTGAGCTGTCAGATAGCTGGCATCAGTGTCCCTGCTTCACATAACTTGACAGAAGTGTTGTTATAGAGTTAACTTGTTCTGCTCTAAGCCTATACCTGGTAATGGAGACTTTGAAGGCAGAGACTTGGTAAAAGAAATATATAATTCTTAAAAATGGATGTTTCATTCCTTAGAAAAATGGCCTCTTTGAGTTTAGAGATGTCTTTAAGTTCTGAAAATATTTTTCTTTAATCTCTGAAAATAACTTTTCTATATTTTGGTGCATTTATACTTCTTTATATCTTATTTCTTTCCCAGTTTCAAGGTCTCGAAGGTCGAGAGAATTTAGCCCGAGATTTAGGAATTATTGAAGCAGAAGGTACGGTGGGTGGACCCTTATTATTAGAAGTGATCAGACGCTGTCAACAGAAAGAAAAAGGGCCAACCAGTGGGGAAGTAAGTACAGTCCTGCCCTTTGTTACCTGTTTCTGTTTTCCAGTCATTGCCTGTCTAGTGCGGCCACGCAGATTAGTGCATACGTAATGATCGGATTTAAATAAAAAGAGGTTATTCCTTCAAAACAAAAGAAGACATACTCAGAGATTGTATAAATGCACATTTTGATGATAATTGGAGATGCGGTAGCTCTGAGGCTGCTGCCGCACCTGTCCTGGGGAGTGATGCTCAGATCAGGGAGTTCAGGGGCTGGGCTGTGTGGAGCCAGTCCCAGCTCCTCCACTAACTAGCCTCCGGCCTTGGTCCTCCTTTGTGGGTAGGATGGTAGCCTTCGTTGCAGGCGTCGTGGGGCTTACAAGCGTGAGTTAGTCCACGCGTGAGTTAGTGCATGTGAAATGCTGAGAACACTCAATTGTTAGTTGTTACTTTTACTACTATTTTTAAACGTAGAAGGGCTGAATTATAGACTAGTTAACAATTTTTTGAACTTAAAGGCTTTTTTAAACTAGGCTTAAAACTCTAAGCTGTTGATTTTGCAGTTTCTAAACATTTTCATACTTCGTTTTTTCGATTAGCCATTGTCTTTCTTATCCTTTCTTTTTAGAAATCGTGCTAATGAGATTAATGGTCTGATTTCCTTTACAAACATTAGTGTTACATAAAGATACTGTTTCATGGATGTAGACAACATCGTGACTGTTCCAGATACCTGGTTGAATGTGTGCTTTTAGGTCAGGTTGGTCTGTAGGAATGTGGAAGGTAATGGGCTGTGGACTTGTGATGCTGGAGAAGAACACTAGGTGTGGATTAGCCCGCTGAACTCAGTGAAGCTTGTACCAGAAGTGCATGTTAGCCCCCCCTTAAAAACCAGGTTGCTATGCCCACATCTTTTCAGTCTTTTCTATTCATGATTGCTGAATTAATTCAGCTCTTTCTCTATTTCTTCCCTCTTTAAACGTTACAGTGACTATGTAATGGCAACTGAATAGTCTCCAGGTTCCTCAGCTTGAAGATCCTGCATGATGTGGCACGAACCTGGCTTTCTAGCCTTACGCCTTTTTTTGAAATGTGCAACCTTGTGCGTAGGCCAGGTGGAGCGTACCTGTGAAATGGCTTTTGCTTTCTTGCCTTCCCCCTTTTCTCATCTATTCTGCACCTGAAATGGTACATCCTCTCCCATACCTAGCTGTGCAATGTTACCATCCATTGTCTCTCTCTTTTTTTTTTTTTTTTTTAGTATATTTATTTTATTTTTTGGCTGTGTTGGGTCTTCTTTGCTGCGTGCAGGCTTTCTCTACTTGCAGCGAGTGGGGGGATATTCTTTGTTGCGGTTCGCGGGCTGCTCATTGTGGAGGCTTCTTTTGTTGCGGAGCACGGGCTCTAGGCACACGGGCTTCAGTAGTTGTGGCTTGCGGGCTCTAGAGTGCAGGCTCAGTAGTTGTGGCTCACGGGCTTAGTTGCTCCACAGCATGTGGGATCTTCCTGGACTGGGGCTCGAACCCGTGTCCCCTGCATTGGCAGGTAGATTCTTAACCACTGCACCACCAGGGAAGCCCCACCATCCATGTTCTCTTGACTCTGACTTCGGGGACGTTTTCTCTTGTTTTTACTCACTCCCTCTTGGCAGCCCCTGTAATTTAGTGCCTCATCCCGCATAGTTGTAATAGTTACCTGTTTTTTTTTAAAAATTTAATTTTATTATTATTTCTTTTAGACAGCAGGTTCATATTAGTTATCCATTTTATACATATTAGTGTGTACATGTCAATCCTAATCTCCCAGTTCATCCCAGCCCCCCCACTCAGTTACCTGTTTTTATGGGAGTCGCTTATATCTATGAATAACGCAGCACCAGGAGCCGCTTTTGGAATGTACTCCTGTTTTTATGAGAGTTGCTAGTTGATTTTTTTTGAGACAGTGAAGTAAGGAAGCAAGTCAAGGGAAGGTAGAAAGAGTAGATCTTTGAGAATCACAGGACAGTGTTAGTGTGGCGAGTTGGGAAAGCAAAGTGAGAAGGTTAAATAACTCTGGAAAGGAAGCTTGGGGGCATGTTTAAATGTGGCCTGAGTATAGCCTGTTCAAGGTGTTTGGGTGAAATACTCAGCAGGTAATTAGAATCACAAATCTGTTTGCTTTGTGTTTTGGTAAAATTTGAAGAAAATCTAATGAGGATATTTATATTAATAGGAAGAAATAAAAGTGCCAATATTGTATAGTGGTTTTAAATGCTGTTATTCTGTTGAGGTATAATTGGTATGTTCATGCTTTATTTTTAAATGTTTTAATTTTAAACTGTGAAATATTTCAGGGTGCACTAGATCTATCTGATGTACATTCTCCACCAAAGTCACCAGAAGGAAAAGCAAGTGCACACACTCCTCCCAGTAAGGTGAGTGGGCTAAGGCTCCACGGGGCTCTGCTTTCTGTCTCTACTCTTGTTACAAGTTTTGTTGTTGTTAAAGTGCTTTCTTGTCTTTGATGAAGTATATATTTTAATGTTTATTTATTTATTTATTTATTTATTTAGAGAGTCTTCTAAAACTTTAATAAGCTCCTTTGGGACCATTATTGCAAGACAATAGGTTTTTAAAAATGCCATGTAAATATGCTCTTAAATTTTTTGTCGACAATTTATATGTTGAGCCACGTGAGATTTTGATCTCAGTATACACTTTCCATTTTTAAAATACTGAATTTATTAAAAAAATTTTTTTAATTTTTGAAAATTCTTTTGCTTTGATATTGTTTTGAATATTGTATCGTAGAAAGAAATATGCTGTTAAATAACAGAATTGTAGGATGTTTGGATTCATTTGGTGCTTTGAGCGTTTTGTCCTTCAATTAACAAGGAAATTTACTTTTCATTTATAAATTGCTGTAATTTGAGAATACCAGGCTCCAACATATAGAATTGTTATGTTGAATACTGTAGACAGGGGCCCAGATTTGGAATTGTAAATGACCATGATTTTTTTATACTAATGAGATATTTTAAGGATTTATAAAAAGTCTATGCACTCTGGTTATATTTGTATGAGCTGTTAAAGTTAAGGCCTTCTGATTTCAGGGGTTTGGATTAACGGAGAAAACAATTGTGTGGAACCTTTGAATTTAAAATCAAGGCTCTCTGTAATAGTAGGAATGGATAGAAAGGTGCTGGTCTGGAAAGGCATCTTCCTGTGCCTGGCTGAGCACAGCACGGTGGATGAACCAGCCCATCTTACCCCAGGGCGGGCTTGGGTCTGATTGTGTTGTGTGACTTCCTCTGACTTCTGTTTGGAGAGGTGCCGTGGAGTACATCCCCAAGGTGGCTCCTGGTGCTGTGTTATTCGTAGATACAAGTTGTGTCTTTTTAAATTAGGTGAACGTCTGGAGGGCAGCAATTGTGCTGCTAGGTTCCTTGCTTTTCCAGATGCCTGGGCGTAGACACCAGTGAATGGTTCCTGTTGCTGTTTATTGCTGGTTCTTTGATTTTGTTGCTCCTTTTTATTTTTTAGATTTAGAAATCAGAGGAATGCTGTGCCTTGGGAACGAGGCTCTCACGCTGCTGGTAGCTGTTCTTTCTCCCGAGGCCTAGTTAGCCTTTCCTAATAGGGTCGGTTGGTCTTGGAAGCATTTTCCCGTGATGCTCATTGGAGGCTGGAACCTGCTGTACAGGGAGAACGAGGTCGTGAGTGAATCTAAAATTCACTTCAAATTAAGTGCCAGATATAAGAGCCTTAGTAAAAAGAAAGGTTTGCTTTCTGTGAAAATATCTGGCTTTAGAGGGATTAAAATTAACCATATTCCAAAACACGTATTAACACCTATAGTATTGAGTTATTTGGAAGTTCTCTTTTTAGCATATTATTTTCTAAAGCATATTGGCAGTACTAATTTTCCACATATTGTGTGTCTTCAAGATAAAATGTTAATGCCTGTTTTACATATCCGTATGCTCTCTACATAAAAAGTTTTAAGCTCTATCATGAGAATTATCAAGAGAATCTTAAGTTTTAAGTCAGGAAATGTTGCTCTAAATACAGAGAAGTGATGGTAATTTTTAAGGTGTCTCCAGGTGGTCCCTGCTTCTGCCACCTTCCGATGGTTTTCAGCCTTGCCTGGGCTGTCAGTCGCAGCATCGGCCCGCGGGCGCAGTGAGCACTTCCGGACACCGTGGCCCGTCTCTAGTGGGGCTGGATGGGGTGTGTTTTAAGACAAGGCATTCTTTTGGCAGTTAGACCGCAGTTCCCCTGTCGTCCTACAGGGTCTGGATTTGGGATTCCAGCCCTTGCCCCACCCTTTTCTTGCCCGCTTTCTTCTCTCTCTGAGGTCTTTGAGTGGTTTGGGGGCTCTGCGAAGGGCCTACAGGGCGCCTCATCGGTCTGGAGAGCACTAAGAGTTCCGGGAAGTTGGGGCCAAGCACGGGGTCCAGCCAGGCCCTTAGAAGCGCGCTTTGTGTCCTCCCGGGGAAGGAGAGGTGAGGCCAGGGCGGGCCCCAGAGGAAGCTGCTGAGGCGTGCAGGCTGGCTTTCTTAGCGCGCTGCTGGACGGAGCGCGACAGGAGTGAGTCCCCACCCACAGGAGCTGAGCAGGGGCTCTGGTCCCTACGTTGAACCCTGGGACTGTCGGAGGGAGAAATTAAACGTGAGCTGAACCACTTTAGGAAGAGTGTGAAGAAAAGACTAAAACAGTGGATTTCAAAATGAAGCATATTAGTTAGATTTTCCATTTTTAAGAAATTTTCTAATAGGAATCTGTATTGGTTTGGTATGAATTAGTTTATTTTTAAAGATTTATACTTTGTGGTAAAATGTCATTTTATTCTCATGCTCAGATACCAAGGTATAAAGGACAAGGTAAGAAGAAGCCAAGCAGGCGGAAGTCTGGTGCCAAGGTAACGCGGGGCGGCCGAGGAGGAGAGCGGCCTGGGCTGGGCCGACCGCCGGCCTCACGCGGGCCTCCTCGGGCGCTGAGTTCCCACTGGCCTAGGGTTACGTTTTCCTTCGAAATGTCACTTTCTTTTATCTGTGATCAGAACATGCCAAAGTCATGGTGACGTAAAAGAAAAAGTAGTCTGACTTTCAGTTTTTATCCAGGTGAAAATCATAGTGCTGTATTTTAAAACTCTGCTCTCGGTTTTGCTTTGAGAATTCCTTGTTTTTTTGGCAACAAAAACAAGTTGAAGATACTTACTTTCCTCTTGAATGGATGGTCACCTATGTATTCTTAACGTTATGACTTTTATCTGAGGTAACTAGAACATCAGACTACTTTTTGGATAAGTTCCAGTCGATGAGTAAAGGCCAGCCCTGGTTTCCTTCAAGACACTTCTGTTTGTGTTGAGCAGCTCGTCAGCCCCTGCACGTGTTAGCCTTTCTGAGCGCTGCCCCACAGCAGACTCACGGGGGCGCCGCTGTGTCACCGCCTTGGCTGCTTTTTCTCCTTCCCAAAAGATCTGAGAATTCGACTAAGCTAGTAGATGAGCTGCTTATAAAATTTAAGTATTGGAGTTCTCAGAAGCATTAATTATCTGTATAGTTCTTACACTTATTTCGAATAAGATCAAGTTATTTAACGTTCAACTGTGTGAGAATATCACTAGTCCTGTTGAGCCTGTAGGTTTATGTGTAGATTTTTTCACTAAGTTGAGGGCTTCCAAAATTAAAGGCTTTTGAACAATTGTATTTGCTGTGTTAGCTGGCTTTAGTTCTAGTGGTTTCAATGGTAAGTTCCTGTTACTATATTTGTTCACACTATTCTTTATGCACTACTACATGCGAAGATGTTTTTAAATGTATTTGAGTATGTTTGAACATTTACATAGTGAAAGTCTTTGTTAAGTGCTGGGGGCAAGACAGATTTAACATGGGTCCTCACTTAAGCAGTTTATGGTCAAATTGGAGACGTGAGACAGACCTTAAGAAAAATAATTAAGCATATAAACTAGCATGCTTTTTTATAGATGTTTTAAGTCAGTTTCTTGTACTATTTTAAAGTATATTTCGTAATATTAAATTTTAAAAATCTTGTTGGTGTCATGAGTTTTAAAGAAGTTAAAACGTTTGAAAGAAGTTGATACGTAGAACCAAAGCCACTAGGAGACACATTTCGCTTTGTGTGCTGGACGCAGGGGCGAGGGCGCAGACATCGTCCCCCCTCTGCGCCTCCCTCTCACGTGCTCTGCGGGTGACTGAAGAGGCTGCACAGGCCTTATTCTGGAGCTGCAGGCTGCACGTCGGGCCCCTTTTATTTCACGATTATATTCCTGAGCCCAAAACACTTCCTCAGCAACTTGGAAACCTTTTCCATTCTATTTCCCTGTTCTTGTTTCCAAATTGCGTCTATAAGAAGTCCGTGTTGTACCCAGCGTTGCCTGTTTCCAGCCCAGCAGAGGAGCCGTTAGCTCTCCCTCCCTCTGCCTTCACCTTTTGCCCTGTGCATGCAGCAGGGTCCCAGTACCCTTAGTATCCTAACTTTCTTAACATCTTAATAATCCAAATCCTGAGCTGCATCTGGTCATGGGGGTTGTCCACAGCCAGGCTCCAGGGGGAGCCGTTCACAGGGTAGGTAGTGGCACCTTCGGGTGGGCAGAGCTGGGAGTGGTAGCCCAGGGCGCCCAGTAGGAAGTGTCTGTGTCTTACTGTTTCTTTTGCCTGCGGGGAGGCACAAGTATTAACTGCTCATTCAGAGACTTCTGGCTGTTTTCAGAGAAGCTATATTCATATCAGAAATAAACTTTAAAAAATCAGTTACATGTTTAACTGGTTTGTACTTAGTACTGTAAGCCCGTTAATATGCAAAGCAAAATCTAAGGGTTTTGAACTAATTTAATTTGAGTAAAAATAAAAGTTACGTTTCTTTTTGTTATTGTTGTAGGACAATAAAGGATGCTAGAAGAGTTAGAATACAAGATGCATAAATATTAGATGGGAGGGCATTTCTTTAACGAGTTAAACATTTTAAATGTGCATTAACACTTCCAGAGTATCATCCGTAATAATCCATTTTGGTGTGAACCGTTTTGTTGTACCAAGCATGGTGCTAGTTGTCTGAAAAAAATAAATGCATTTTATTTATTACAACAGACTTTTGGTAGGCTCCACTAAGGTTTTTACCATTCAGTTGAAAAAACTAAATAAGGTATTTGATGTTTTCGTTTGTTTTTAACATGAAGCTGTTCTAATCATCACATTAAATGTAGCATGGAAGGTTATCCTTCCTTTTCATAATCGATTTTTAGGTGTTTTAAAACTGATTTGTGTTGAGGTGTTTTTTTGCTTCAAGTTCTTAATAAATGACATTTCTAAATTTGTTCCTTGTTTTCAAAATTCTGGGATAAGCCCAGCTTTATGTTGATTTAGGGCATTGATGGGGATCACGTGTTGTGTACGTTTGGGAGCGTGTGTTCCCGCATCTTTTGCGGCTGCCTTCGGGTTTTCGAGCTGTAGAAATGATCCCCGAAAGTATAGTCTCACCTTAGGGTTTTCTAGATGAACAAAACAGTATTACTCTGTACACACACGCGCGCGCACACACCCCCCCCCACACCTACCACCCCCTCAATGAAGGGATGCATGTGGGTGAACAAGATGCCAGCACTTGGCCCATAACCCATAATTGTGCCTGGCCTTCTGCTTCAGATCCCAGACTTCTTGTCCGCTGAACCTGCGAGCTGGCTGCACAGGGTAAGAGAGCAGAGCCGCTGGACAGAGGGTAATCTTCAGGCCGATTTCACAGCCAGACATTGGTTCTCATGTGCATCTGTGGGAATTACAGATTGTTTATACGGCATGTACAGAAAAACTGAGTTTTTAGAAAGAGGGGCTTGTATGTCTGTTTTGTGGTTTTCAAATTCCACAGTGTTTACTTTCTAGATAAGTAAATTAAACCTTTAAATATATGTGTGTTTTACACACATATACAATGGTAGTAAAACTACTTTTCTAAAGAATTCATTAGTAAGTCATGGGTCACAAACTGTCTTTGGCGGAGTCGGGGAGGGGAGCTGCAGGCTGAAGTGTGGGCGGGGAAGAGAATTAGAATTGCACAAGTATTTTTGAATACTTTTGCAAAACGGGGATGTTTCTTTGGCTTTGCTGTTCCTCTGTTATGAACAGTACAGATTAAGCCTTTAGTTTAGAAAAACAAAATTATTTCTTCCAGGTTTTTAAGACATTCTACTGATAATTCAGTTTTTGGCTACTGGAAAATTGGTAGTTATTTCTCTGTGAAACTTCTTTATGATGCTGATTTGCTGTTAATCTAGAAATGATTGAAATCTTGAATGTGTAAGTATACTAGTAGAAAATTAAACATGCACTAGAACTTCCTTACAGTTTGGCTGTAATTTACCATAAAGCTTATTAGCCCTGGGGTCCATCCAAGGGCTTAAGTGACTGCTGTAGTGCTGTGCAGTAGGCCTCCTGATCTGGAAAGACAAGACTTTGTTATGTTTTATTATAATTACCTCTTAGTTCCTCGGGCAGCTGTAACAAAGCACCACAAAGTTGGTAGCTGGAAACAGCGGAAGTTTACTGTCTCACGGCTCTGGAGGCCGGAAGTCTGAGATCAAGGTGTCTGCGGGATTGCCTCCTTCTGAGGCTGGGACTCTGTTCCCGGCCTCCCTCCCGGCTTCTCGCAGCTCGCAGCAGTCCTCGGTGCTCCTTGGCTTGTAGACACATCGCTCCAGTCTCTGCCATCATGTTGACCGGGCTTTCTCCCTGTGTGTGCCTGTCCTCTCTTGTTGGGACACCAGGGGTATTGAGTTAGGGGCCTGCCCGCCTCCACTGTGCCCTCCCCTTAACTGGTTACATCTGTAGTGACCCTACTTGTAAATGACTGCACATTCTGAAGTACTGGGTGTTAGGACTTCAACTTACCTTTTGGGGGGATGCAGTTTAACCCATAATAACCTCCAAGGCTTCTGAGGTTGTCCAGGGAATGAATTCTAAGGCATTGCCATAGGAATTTTTTTTTTTTGCTTGCATTTCTTTATTTTAAACAATTCTTAATCTTAGCTGTTTAGATTTATCCTGAGTCTTAATTTGTCCACATCTAGGTGATAGAGACTTAAGTAACTGAAGTTTGTGTATGAGACTTGTCTTAAGCCATGATAAAAGTTTTTTAAACAGATCCCAGTCTATTTCAATTTCAGTTATAAGAAATAGACCATATTTTCACTAGACCAGTTCTTCTTCCTGTGTTCTCAATATCAGTTGATAGTCTCCAAACTTGAAACAGGGAGCCATTCTGAAATCTCACTCCTCTCGCAGTTCCCATATTAAATCCATTACCACGTCCTGCTAACTTAACTTGTATGTACTTGTCTGAACTGTCCGTCTAATTAACCCTTATTCTAGCTGTCAGTTTCCTCATAGGCAAAATGGAATGATACTGTGTCATTCCTGTCAGCATTATTATGCCAGCTTTACAGATAAAGAAATGGAAGCATAGGGAGATCAGGGCCTTGTGTAAAGTTACATAGAAGAGTTGGGATTTACACACAGCATCCAGCTGCTTCTACAAATCCCTTAAATCCCTTGTACCTTTTTTTTTGGAGTTTTACTCAAACAGCCTCCTAACTGCTCTCCTCTTTTAAGGGTTTTGGCTCTTCAAGTTTGTTTTTTACGTAGTCACGTGATCTTTCTAATCTGCAAACATGGCTCCTCCGTGAAATAGCTCTGTGATCTGGGACCTGTCTTGCTTTATTCTGCTGAGCCTCGCTTTAACTTTACACTTTAGCAATTCTGAGCTCTTTGTGTTTCTTGGTGCGTATCCGTTGTTTCTCAGTTTTGTGCCTTTACTCTAGCTAATCCACTGCCTAGAATACCCTGTTCTTAACTCCTGTCTTCAAAGTTCTGTTTATTTTTAAAACTCAGCTTAGACATCTTTACCTCCAAGAAGACATTTTAAAGCTTCCTTTTTTTTAAGTTTGTATTTGGTGTCTCCCATGTGTATCTCCATTATTAAACTTACCATTTAAAAATCTAAAAAATAAAAAAATAAATAGATCCCAGGGTATATGCATCGTGAGTTGATCTGTTGTTGCTCAAAAACTTTGGACTTCCTCCATGGAAAATTGCTCTTAAAGTTTTGCACTACTTTTGTTTCAGTCTACAGAATGTTTTGATAAATGCTTCTCCTCGTAGTGTGGATTTTTTTTTAATAGTAAAAAATATTCGGAATTAAGTTTAGTGAATTCATTACTAACCCGGTTAGGTAATGGTCTTTTTGATAAAAAATGAGCCATAGTTACGAAGTGACGACACATTCCTACGTGATTTAGAAATTGATTTTGACAGCGCTTCCAAAGCAGATTGCGTGTTTTTAAAGTTTAATTTTACTCCATAGATAAATAGAACTATAATTTTAAAACAAATTATTATTTTAAAAAATACGTATTGTGTTGAACATCATAATATGCTACTCCATGAAACTTGTCTTCCTAAAACTAGTCTTTTGTTTCATAGCAAGACTAAAACCTGTCAAAAATAATCATGGATCTGTATTGGTTATTAAGTTCAGATGGTTCATTATATGGACTTAAATTATGTTGCTGTGAATTCATGGGGAGGAAAGACTTTGCTGGAATAATGATTGTTTCCTGTAATGCGCTTTACTTTTGTATTGTCCGTTTCATGTCAGGTGTCCTTTTGAATTTTCTCACGGATGCTTTGAAGGAGACAGTCTTGCACTGTCTCAGTATCTGTAATCATAAATGTGTTTAAACAGCACGAGAATGCAGGGTATTTATTTCCAAATGCATATTCCTTTGAAAAGATGTAAATCAATTTTTAAAATATTTATAAATCAGACATTATAACGGGCATGAATACACTTAAGAAATACATAGGTGGGTGGTGCTTCTCTATAATTGATAATAATAGGAAGACTTCAAGAAAGTTATTGGGAAATTTGAAAATGTGTCTTCTTCTTTGAAAATATCCTATGTTGTCTAAAAGGGTGATAACTTGGTATTTATTTCTCCAGACATCTCTTTTTACAACCATTGATGTATCTGTATTAATAACATATGGAATGTATAGCTCTATACAAGGCCCTAAAAATTGTACAGCATATATCTTACCTTCTGTCAGCTAATCATGGCCTCTAATTAGTGTAAAACTGTAAGTGTATATCTTACTGCATAGTACCTTCTGTCTATACACAGATTGAAAGTGCAGTCATCCTTAGTGTCTCCTTGAGTAATTTCTAACCGGCGTTATTACCACTTTTCCCCAGCTGCCCATCCCTTTTTCCTTACCTCCTGGTAATAATTGGACTTGGAAAAGACTACTGTGGTTCAATTCTTGAGGAAATTCATGCCTGCGAACATTAAATTCCTTAAAATTACATAGTTAGTAGTCGAGTGTGGACTACATCACACATTCCATGTTTCAGGAGATGCTCATCTCACACACTGTGGCATCTGACGCAGCACTGCTCTCTGTAGTGTGAAGGCTGAATCTTGGGAAACTGTCATTTTTAACCCATAAAAACTACAGTTTCATATGACTCAACCTAATAGCAGAGCATAAGCCTTTAGAGCTAACCTCTGGAATCAGACTTTGATATCAGACGCCTTTACTCCCCGGCTTGACAAGTGACTGCAGTGTCTCTACATCTCCTTTTCCATTTCTGCAGAGAAAACAGAACCTGCCCCACACACCATAAGGTTATTTTGAGGATTAAAATGAGGTAACATATGGGAAGCATTTGAAGACTTTCCATAAATGTTAGCTACTTTTATTATTACTATCATGATATTTTGGTTTTGTTGTTATTATTTTTATGTTGTTGACATAGAAGTGTCTAAAGACAAAAAGAAATCTGACCAAGGATAGAATAAAATTAGGTTGTGAGGGTTAGGGCTACCTGAAAACAAGAAAATACAGTGTGCAGTATATTTTCTGCTAGCATCACCAGATCAGTAGGACAGGAGTAAAAATGCTTGAGAATTTTGTATGTTGGTTTCGGATATATAGAAACATATACGTCAGTACATGCATCCATGGGCGTTGAAGGGAGGTGTGGAATGGGGAGTTACTCTGGAAGTCTAAAGACCAGTGATAAAACTAGCAAAACCTTACTTTAGAAATGTGGACGGTAAAGGCGGCATCTTTCACCTTGATGTCCGCTGTATTTGGCACTGGATGGAAAACTAGTTTTATTGACGACCACTTAGTTTTAATGCTTGGTTCATTTATGTGATGAACTAATGATAATGAACTAATCTTCCTTATATCCTTTATTAGTAATGCTTTTTATTTGCGAGTTGAAAACATTAAGGTAATTTATGAAGCAGTGATATATATGTAAGAGGAAATGGGAAAGTTTGTGTATAAATGGGCTAGGTAAAGGTATTTCCATTTAGGGAGGGAGGAGAGGAATGGTACAAACATGTTTGACGCTTTTCCCCTTCAAAAGTTAGTTATGCTCTGAAGCCTGGGGATGAACTGGTAGGTCCGGGGGGTCCCACTGCACCTCATGCAGTTGCAAGACCCCACGTGTGTATGCGTGTGCATACACAGAATTGCGTATGTTCACGTGACTTTTTTTATTATTTAAGATGTCTTATTAAAGTTTTATTTCGCCAAGGAGACCTTTTCTCTTTCCCTCTCTTTTTCTAGAAGGCCAGCAATGATGCTAGTCAGAGTGATACCAGTATCTCATCATCAGAAGCAAAGAGTAAAAGTAGTCTTCACTTACTGGCCCATGAAACAAAAATTGGATCCTTGTTAAGCAACAAAAGTCTAGATGTCAAAGACAAAGCTGGTCCTTGTCCAGATGAAGATGATATGGAAGGAGATTCTTTCTTTGATGATCCCATTCCTAAACCAGAAAAAACCTATGGTTGGTGAGTAACCTGTGCTTTTATATTATCAGACTAGCGGCTTAAAAATAGAATTTCTAAATGTTTTATGTTTAAGAAATAATGAGCTACCAATGGTTCTGTAATTAGTGAATTTGTAAGTCTGATTTTGTGTCATTAAAGCCTTTTATGTTGTCAAACAATTCCAAGTTTTGAAGGACCTAGATGTTAATGATTTCAGCAGGTAGGTTTGTACTGAGTGCCTGCTGTATGCCAGGTACCGTTTCAGGTGCAGGTGCAACAGTGATGAAACAGGCAAAATCTCTGCTTCCGGGAGCTCATACTCTGGACGGCAGCAGCAATAAGTTAAGAGTCCCCAGGTGCTGTGTCGCCTAGATGCAGCCCGTGTTACAGGAACTGAGAGAACGGAACGGCGGAGGGCGGGAGTGTGGGTGTGGAGGGCGGCCGGTTCTCAGTAGCTGTTGGAGAAGGCCTCACCTCAAGGGCGAGCTTATGGAGGGGAGAGCAGGCCAGGCGTTAAGCTGGGCTGCCGGAGCCCTGCACAGGCAGAGGTGAGTGGTGCGGCGGGTCCGAGGACCTGCGGCAGAGGAGCTCGCAGGAGGTGGAGTCGGGCCAGGGGCCGGGGCCACCGCAGGGCTTGGCTTGAACCCGAGGGGCCCGGAAGCCCCGGGCTGTGAGCAGCAGCGTGACTGCTCCGACGTGCGCAGTGACACGGCCCCCTGGACGCTGGGTCTCCAGGCGGGAAGCTCTTAGGGTTTTCCAGGTGAGGGGTGATGGCGGAAGTGGTGAGCAATAGGCGGTAGGGGATGTATCTTGAGTTTGGGTCCAAAAGGATTTGCTGGTAAGTGTGCGAGAGGAGAAGCAATATCAAGGGCAGCTCCGGGGTTCTTCCCAGGGTGAGTAACTAGGAGTTTTTCCAACTGACCGAGGTGAAGAGCAGGGCGAGCGAGGCTGGATCGCGCAGGTGAGCCGCGCGGCGGCCCAGAGCTCACTCTCGACCAGCGAGTTCGAGAAGGTCGTCAGTGGAAAGGTGAAGCCTGTTTTCGGGGGTGGGTGGGCGTTCAGGGGGAGGCCTGGGCTAGGGGTGACAGTTAGGGAGGCGTCAGTCTTGGCTGAGGCCGCAGCCGGGAGACTGGAAGAGGTCACCAAGGAAGGGGCACTGCAGCGGGAAGGGGACCCAGAGAACCGGAGGGAGAGGCGTCCTTGGAGGAGGAGGCCCAAGTGAGCAGCTGAGTTAAGTTCTGCTGAAAGTCGCCCTTTGCACTTCGCCCCGATGCCCCTCGCGGGCGGCCCTGGGGCAGTGGTAAAGGGTTAGCGTGGGTTCAGGAAAGCCTGAGGCGAGAGGACTGTATGTGGCAGAATGATTTCCTGATGAGTTTTCCTGTACAGGGTGCAGAGGGATGCGCGGTGGCTGGAGAGCGGGCATGGGGCTAGAAATGTTAAACTGCGAAGAACAGTAGCACGTACGTGTGTTGATGAGAATGATCCGGTTTTAAAGAGGAAAGATGAACGAAGTAAGAGCGGGAGAGGGGAATTCCTGGAATGCTGCACCTCCGTGCCGGCGCCGGAGGAGGTGAGAGGGCGCCGGGCCGGAGGGCGAGCCTGCGGGCTGCTGGGCACTGCCCCGCGTCCGCTGCAGGCTGGCGGTCGGGGCTGTGTGCTGAGGTCAGCTGGTGGCGTCATTTGCGGCCCGCTCTCCGGGGCACGTCTGGGCTGTCGTGCTGTGCTCGTCAGCTTCTGTGCTGTCCCTTGCCTGCATCTCTGGGCCACGGAAGGGGCTTCCGATAAAATCCCCGACAGTGAAGCCCATGAAGCGGAGCGGTTTAATTTGTGAGACATCACACGCAGTTCTAGAGAGGGGGAACTTCCTGCGCGAACCTGCAGTGATTCTTAGTCTGTTTTGCCTTGCCAGGTGTACTTCATGATTTTGAATCTGTGAAATGTATATTCTTTATTGCCCAGCTCCTGTGTTGCCTACAAGATATATTCAAGCTGCTTGTGTTTTAATGGCAGAATGTAAGAATCCCATTTAACTGTACACTTGTTTCTTGCTAGGAGAAGTGAACCTAGTAAGCAAGTAGGAAGCCTTGCATCGCTCTCGGACGCCCCCCCCTTAAAAAGTGGACTCAGCTCCCTTACTGGAGCTCCCTCATTGAAAGACTCTGAAAGTGAGTGTCTGGAAGTTCCTAGGTTTGCTGACTGAAGACGTGGACTTTGAATGCTGATGATATTTTTTTCTCTAATTAATTAAGTAGTGTATGATCATTGTTTATTTTTTCAGGAAAATATATGTAAAATCATAAAAATAGCCCATAATTTTACTACTCAGTGATATTTTCTGTTAATATTTTATTTTTAAAATTCCTTTTGAGCATGGTCATATTCTCTATATTGTTTTGTATTCTGCTTTTCCTATGCCATGGAAATGTTTTTAGGAAGTTGACTTTTTAACCATCTTCTATAATAAATAGACATTATAATTTTTAAGCCATCTCTTTTTTGGACATTTAAATTGACTTATGTAGGATTTACTTACAATTAATTTTTAAAACTTTTTTTTTGTTTAAAACTTTATTCCGTAGATAGCACAGTAATCATCGTAAGAATGTTAAAATGCTATTCTCCCTTTAGGGATTTGGATCAGATGTATTTTTTATATGCAGCAGAGGTAGGGATTGTTAGCTAGACGTGGAATGGCTCTCCTACTGCACACAGATGGTGACAAGACCAAGGATTTCAAAAGCAAAGCCTTAAACATGTAATCATGCAGATGAGCTTTGTACAGTATATCATAGTAAATATAGGATTTAATTGGCAGAGTGTTTAGAGTATAAATGTGCCTCTTTGAGTAGAGCTTTATTAGGAAATTGCTGTGGGGTTTTGCATAATCTTGTAGTACTTACTAACCATTTTGTGTTATGTGATAGCACTGTAGTAGGATTTCTCGGGGCACATAAAGTAAACTAGCCATGAGCCTGTTAATTCGGCCCAGTTTCCCTCTTCTTCTCCTTTCCCAGGTATTGTCACCTTCAGTGAAGGAATCCAGAGTGTCATGATCATGTCACTCTTAATACTGACTAGGAAATAATGATTTAGAGAGGGCCTTGAGAACTGGGCACTGAAGAAATAAAAACCAATGAGGAGATAAGTTTGGTAAATGAAATAGCGATTAAATTGAAGCAAAATTTAGAAGTTCAAAGGAAAAATAAAACTGATGAGAATAATTAACTGTAGTCCATGAATTCATACCCAGTAGGGCTTCTTATAGAAGGCTGATATCTGATAGTTGGGTAGAAAATGATTTTGATGGTCAGGTTCCAATAAAAAGTAGTATGGCTACAAAAAGGATATGTAATAGTGTGGTTAAAAAAGGGCTGTGTGATACATAGTGTAAGCATATTCTATTGTGTAATGCATAATAATGCATAATGCAGTGTAATTAATCACAGTTTGTAATTTTCTTCTTAGTTTTTGGTTATGATGTATCAACAAACCCTGTACTGCAAAAAAAAAGTTGACATGGTTTAGAGACTATTATATTCTAAAAGTCAATTTAATGTGACTGTTTTTTCCTGTTCACAGGTAAAAGGGGAAACACGATTCTGAAAGATCTTAAATTGGTCAATGATAAAATCGGATCACTTGGTTTAGGTCAGTAGATTTCCAGTTGCAATATGGACTGCTTTAAGGCGATTATTATTATTATTTTTTGCGGTACACGGGCCTCTCACTGTTGTGGCCTCTCCCGTCGCGGCGCACAGGCTCCGGATGCGCAGGCTCAGCGGCCATGGCTCACGGGCCCAGCCGCTCCGCCGCACGTGGGATCCTCCCGGACTGGGGCACGAACCCGTGTCCCCTGCATCGGCAGGCGGACTCCCAACCACTGCGCCACCAGGAAAGCCCTAAGGCGATTATTTTTTAGAATAAAATCTTAAATGAAGTGTCAGTCAGCCTACCGTGAGCACCTCATGCACAGATGGTTGGACGGTTTTTATGTATCCAGGGTTACTGTGTCGGCCAAGGGTGGAGGGAGTAGTAACCACAGCGGATTCTGTCCTCGTGGGGTTTAAACCTAGCAGGAAGATGGGTGTTAAACAGGTGCCTTACGGGTACTTTGAGTGTTAGAAGAGTCAGGTCGCAGCCTTACGGAAGCGGGGAGTAGTTTGACTTAGCCTAGCCTTGGCGATGGGGGAGCCTCTCCCGGGAAGTGACTGCTCTGCGAGACCTGCTGGGGCAGGCAGAGGGGAGAGCCTGCCGTTCGGACCGCGAGCATAGTGCGTGCCGAGGCAGAGGCGCTTCCCTGGGGCTGGCGGAACGTGGTCCGGGCCCCAGGGAGTCAGTCTGATGGGGATGGACGTGTAACAGGAACTCTGGGGTGTTGTGCCCCGTCCTGTGGCCTGGAGCAGCAGCGGGAGCGGTACTCCTGCAGCAGGAGAAGCCTCCGAGTGCCCTGGGCCACTTGTGGGCACCGTACCGCCTTCAGAACCTTGACGCTTCTGGAATAAGGCTTTAGAGCACAGTTTAGTTTGGGAGACAAAAATATTAGTCAAAGGCACTCATGTTCACAGACAGGTGCTTCACATGTGTAAAGCACGAGTCGGCAAACTCTTTCTGTAAAGGGACAGAATGGGTATTTTAGGCTTTGTGGGCCACACGTAGTCTCTGAGTGTTCTTTGTATTTTTACAATCATTGGAAAATGTAAAAGCCATTCCTAACTTGCAGGCTGTAGAAAAACAGATTGTGGGCGGATTTGGCCTGCAGGACAGGCTTGTATGTGTGACCAGGAAGTCAGAGGCTAATGTTAGGCTCCAGCCCACTCTTCAGTGACTATTTTGTCCTTGAATTGGCTACAGAAGCCGGAGGAAGGTGGGGGAGTGGGTGGTTAGTTTCCCCCAAATCCAAACTGCAGCCCAGCTGTTCTTTTTAATGATGCCATATAATTCAGTAGTGTAGTTTTTGAAGGAAATGTGTGTCTAATTGTAGATAAATTGTGAGGTGTGTTTATATAAATATAACATATATATTTTTTCTTAAACTTACCAGGGACTGGAGAGGAAGATGACTATGCTGATGATTTTAACAGGTAAGAAAAATGGTTGGACAAGAAATACATAAATTGTAAACAGTTTCTGAACAGGCAAGTATGACAGAATTACGTTGGTGCTTATTTTAGTCTTTGATTCTCTTGTTCATATTGATTGAAGGTGAATGAAAGATAGTTAATCCAGAATTATACATTGGACTTCGAAGCGTGTTTTTGATTTTACATTAGAATAAGAACATCTGTATTATGTGCAGGGAACTTGATAAGAATAAGAAAAGGAAGTAACATTGAAGGATCAACTCAGAAGCCAGCAGAAGCAGCTGGGCCGCTGGGTTGTCAGTGCTTTCGTTCTCCCCTTTCTGATCTCAGTGGGGGCAGTTGTCTACATTCGGCTTAAACAAATTGCCCCCGCAAATGGTTTTTCTGAGTCATGTGACATTTCTTAATATTTTGTTTTAGGTAATTTTTTTATATATGTAAAGAAAATATAACCTATGACTTGGCTAATAATTAATTTGGAAGTAATATTTGTTGTAGATATGATTAGAAATTTTAAATCAGAGTTTGAGAATTTTATGTAACTGATAGTTTTTTTCCCCCAATTTAGAATTTGTGTTTACTTCCTAACATACAGTTTTTTGAGAGATGAAATTTTTAAAATCTGGGTTTGCTTCTTTCATGCCATTGTGACCATAGTCACTAGTATGAAGCTTAGTGTTCTCATCTGGTAAATGGACTGGACTATTCCTATGCCCTTGCTGAGTTATTTTAAGGCTCAAGTGAGATGAGATGTATGGAATTAATGATGTGTTAATAGTTTATTCTATTTTATTTAAAGAATTAAAATAATTACATGAAAGATTGAAGAATGCTAGTTACTCTCTCTAAATGTTTATATTCAAAGTTCTTATTTTTCTTTTTTTTTCCCCCTGAAATTAGTACCAGCCATCGCTCAGAAAAAAGTGAGCTAAGTATTGGTGAAGAGATCGAGGAAGACCTCTCTGTGGAAATAGATGACGTCAATACCAGTGATAAAGTATGATGTTGTGCTTCTCCCATGGAGTGCTATCTGTGCCTGTTGCCTTGAGTTACTGTAAAGCTTCAAAACTTTATACTTTTTGCAGGGCAGGAATAGAAAGGCAGACTTAGAGAACAGATGTGGGACACAGGAGGGGAAGCGGGGAGGGTGGGATGAATTGGGAGATTAGGTTTGACGTAAATACACTAGCACGTGTAAACTAGATAGCTAGTGGGAACCTGCTAGTGGGAACTAGCACAGGGAGCTCAGCTCGGTGTTCTGCGATGGCCTAGCTGGGTGGGGTGGGGGTGGGGAGGGAGGTCTAAGGGGGAGGGGTGTGTGTACGCGTAGGGCTGATTCACTTTGCTGTGAGGCAGAAACTAACACAACGTTGTGAAGCAATTATACGCCAATAAAATAAAAATTATACTAACTAGGAGAAAAGCAGTTGAAAGTTCCGTAAAGTTTATGACGGAGTTTCCTGGTCCAAATCTAAAAAGAATGTCTGTAATGAATGTGTAAAATTGTTTTCAGTTGTCGCCTGCTTTGTTAACTGAGTGCTTGTGAAATGCTGGCGTGTTATTACTGGGGCTTCAATTGCTGTGGGTGTAACTGGGCCATGGTGGGTCAGGATGAGAGTCAGAATCGACCACCTCAGGGTGTAGACACTGTAGGTAGGAGGTCCTTTTAAGAGACGTCAGTATCGAAGGTTTGTGTGTATATAAGATCCCTGTGAATGCAGGAGCTGAAGCAGAGACTGGGGTGTGGACTGTTCTGAGCAGGCAGGGAGACAAGACAGCAGAAACGGGGAGTCAGGGTGTAAAATTAGGAGTGCGTTTTGGAGATCACATTTGACCTTTTCTTGGGCAGAGAGCAGATACTTAGGTGTATGATAGATCTGCGATGTAAGGTAGCATCTCAGGATCAGATATCAGTGCCCACGGTAAACTGGGGGTGAGTCTGCCTTTGAGGTTGTAGGTCACTACAGCCTGGAGGTGAACCTTGCTCTCCAGAATGAGGAGAGACTCTCCAAGTGCTTGTGACTGTCAGGGACTGTCATGCAGGGAGAAGGCCTTGGAGAGAAGCAGCGTTTTATATGAATCTGGGCCCGCGTTCCTATCCTTTCATGCGTGTGCTTTCTCAGGCGAGCTGCAACCTTTGATCCTCAGTTTCTTTATTCTTGAGAGGAGGTGTCAATGCCTCCCTCACAGGCTTGTTCTGAAGGTTAAGTGATAATATATAACGTGCCTTCTCTAATTCTTGAGACGGTATAAGTTTGTAATAATTTGTCTTTCTCTTTTTACCTTATGTCATCCTAAAGAGGCCTGAAAATGTTGCTTTAAAGTTATGAAAAGAGCTACAGATGGGTTATTTTAACAGCCAGTCTTCTTGTTCATGTAGAGTTCAACTGTTAGCTCAGCTTTCAAAAAAATCTCAGAAAAGGAAGAAGAAAGTGAGGGCGAGGCCTTCTGCCTGTGCAGCAGTTTGTAGAGCGTAAGACGGCGCTTAAGCTACAGCGTAGACGTTAAACATTATTTAAGACTCTGCTTGCATCCTGACACTAGTTCTTTTCTTTCTTTTGAACAACGAAGCTTGATGACCTGACACAGGACCTGACTGTGTCCCAGCTCAGTGACGTTGCGGATTATCTGGAAGATGTTGCCTAGGCGATGAAAGAAGGAAGTATTCTAATCGGCAAAGGGACAAAGGACTCTGATCAGTTCTTTTTTTTTTATCCTGGACAATCTCTCTTTGCTGGAATGTCTGCTCCCTGTTGGTGCCTGTGTTCCAAAAAGATTACAGATATTAAAAAAAATTAACTTTTGGGCTTCCCTTGTGGCGCAGTGGTTGGGAGTCCACCTGCCGATGCAGGGGACACGGGTTCGTGCCCCGGTCCGGGAAGATCCCACGTGCCGCGGAGCGGCTGGGCCCGTGAGCCATGGCTGCTGCACCTGCGCTTCCGGAGCCTGTGCTCCGCAACGGGAGAGGCCACAACAGTGAGAGGCCCGCGTACCGCAAAAAAAAAAAAAAAATTAACTTTTCATTATACTAAACAAAATACTCCTATTTGAGACCATGCATGGAAGATTCAATATTCTTAATGTGGTTTAGCTACGTGCTTCTCTATGGAAGTTGATTACGCTCAAATTCACTACAAGGAGCGAGTCTGTGAAATGCCAGTATTAAGCGCATAACGAAGGCGCCAGTAAAGCCGTAGGTTCCCAAAGCTCCGCGTGCGCACCTGTGGGGCAGCCGCCTGGGGTCAGGCACTTCGGCAGCAGGTGGTTCTGCAGGTAGTTGGCAGGTGGCCTGGGATTTCTGCAGTCCTGAAGCCCATCACTGTAAGTTACATTTGATAGGTTGACTTTATTTTATATTTCCTTCCATTTGGAAGGTTTGTTAGACCATTAAGGTTATATTAAAATACTCGTGTGTGCTACTTAGTTTTGCTTGTTCTAAAGATTAAAATCCAGATGTGGTTATGACTTTTGATTCATGGAATTGTCTCTGACAGCACTTGCAGTCGCCGCGCTATGTCCATGTAAGAAGCTTTATTCACAGGTTCTCCTTGTCATAGTCATAATTTATTATTTGTAAAGATGCCTTGAAACATATTAAATACCAAAATGCATCTGAAACCATTAAGCAGTGCTTTTATTTCAGATCTATAAGTTGGTTATATTAAAATCCAAATTGGACTGTAACAGTAGTAATGGCCTAAGACCATATCCAGTTTGACAAGCTTTATACACTGTACATAGTTTCATTGTAACCCTTAGAAGTTGAGCCAGTGACAGAATTTCAGGCAGTCTCGTTTACATTCTATCCATTGTGCTGCTGTTTATGTAGGTTGCAGACATTACTGTTCCTGAAGTATCAAAAAGAACAGTTGGAAGTGATGCATGCGTGTTCATGTTGATGTAAGTAAAGCTGTGATTGTGTTAAATTTTGTACTTTTTAATTTCAGTTAAATTAAAGCTTTTTATTGTCACCTTTATTAATAAAAGGAGCGAATTAGACCTAATTCATTGATCTCAAGAAGTGAACAGACTTTGTGGTTTGTATAACATTAGTTTTTCATTGCATACTAGTCTAAACATTTCAGAAATATTTACTAGGCTCCGAAATGTAAAGGGAAGTGATCATGTATGGATCAAGGTTATGTGACATTAGAATCTGATTTTATACCATTTAAGTGAAGCTGAACCATGAACACCAAGAGGAAGCAGGACAGAATGTGGGCCAGGGCAGCCTGGGAGCCGCTCCGCCAAGCTGCCCTCAGTCTGTGGGCCGTGATCTCAGTCTCGGTCAGGCTTTTTGTTTCACGTGAGGAAATAGCGCTGCGTGAAGATGTAGTCTGTTGCTAAAAGTCCCCCAGTGTGCTCGCTGTAAAATGTATTTCCTTGGATGTCATCTCTGTAAAAAGTCATTTTCTATAAAGATTGTGGTTCTGTTCTGGCCCTCTGGAATCTGTGTCAAATGTGTGATTTATTTTTGATATTATTTGATAGGAGCTAGGTTTCTGTGCAATGATTTGAAATCGTTTCAATGGAATGATCATCGGGGTGTGGCGCTTTAATTTTGCAGAAAACTTTTGAATAGTAGCATCTGAAATCTGTCATTTTTCTGTTACCCACAGAATCTGATCTTTTTATGGTATCTGGGAGGATGGGGAGAAAATGCCAACTATGAGACTCGCTTTGTCATCAGCAATACATACATCTGATCCGATAGTTTTAATAGCTTAAAATTCAGCTGTGAAAAAGCTCTCTTTCCACATGGGTCCCTTGATTAGATAGAAGGTTTTGAGTGTGATTAGCGTTTTCTTTTTGTTGAGAAGTACATATTGAAACATTAACCCAGGAAATAACATTTTTATGGTAAAACCTGTATTGTACGGTGCAGTTTTTCAAATGTTTCTTTGTCAGATGTCAATAAAAGTCTTGTTTTATTGATGATGACTAAAGTGAGTGAAAGCTCACGCCCTTTGTATTTCATATTGACAGTAACCAGGCCCCAGTTGTGCTGACCTTGGTCCTGCCCCGATGGCCGCCGCCTGCCTCTGCCCCTCGCCCCTCGCCCTTCTTTCCTCGCTCCCTGCCCCAGCGCCACACAGCACCTGCGAGCTGCCAAGGTGGGTCCTGTCTGGGGTGTATCTGCCTCTCCTTGTGTGGATCGTCCTTCCCGCAGAATCCTGCCAGGCTGGCTTGTTTCCGTCTCGTTCTCAGAGAAGCTCCAGCCGGAAGGGGGTGCCCGTTTTCCCTCCCGTCACTGTCACGTTTGCCCTGTGTATTTTCTTCATCTCTCATTGCTGTCTGAGGTGCGCTGGGTTATCATCCGTAAGCTCCGTTGGAGCAGGGACTTTGTAAGCAGTGTGTATCCCTGGTGCCTGGAGCGGAGGTCAGCCCCAGTACGTGCCCGGGGAGGATCCAAGGCGACCACATGCACAGATCCAGGGGTCTGGGAAGCAAAGGCTGGGGCTGGGCAGCTGCCGCCCGAGGACGACACGGTACGCTTTCAGGGGGACAGCCATCCTTACCCTGAACCCAGGGAGGCCCCCGCTTCAAGTCTGAGGAGTGGCTCAGGGACAGCGGGCCTGGCTGCCCCGCCCCCCCCAGGCTGGTCAGAGCATTGCTCCTGACGGACGTGGGCAGGCCTCCTGTCTGTGGCTCAGTGTGGACACTGGCACAGGACAGCAGCGGGGTTCGAGGTTGTGCACTGACGGCCCCGTTGGATGTGCCGGAGGGCAGCGCTCACCTGGGGAAGAGCACGCCCCACGGCCCAGGTGCAGACCCTCCTGGACTCGGCCTCGGGCTGCCTGGGACCCCACCTGGTCTCTGCCCTTGCACGCTAACCCACGCCGCCCTCCTGACACGGTCTACACTGCCAGCCCCCATTGTACGAAGGGGCGTATTTGGTGGAAACAAGTGCAGAGGAAATGAGGGCAGCCACTCTCCTGGGTCATCCACGCTGGACGGAGGAGGAAAGTGAACAGCATGTGACAAAGGCTGAGATGAACCAGCAGAATGGCTTTTCTTGGGGGAAACGATTCAGAGAACAAAGTAATTTTAAAGTAAAAACCTAATTGAACTACTTGAGATTTGAGACCGTTTGTACCCACAAAAGGCCGCTATGAAAAAGGGGCAGTCAGAACGATCTTTTAAAATCAATTATCTTCGGCTGCGTTGGGTCTTCGTTGCTGCGCACGGGCTTTCTCTAGTTGTGGTGAGCGGGGGCTACTCTTTGCTGTGGTGCGCGGGCTTCTCATTGCAGTGGCTTCCCTTGTTGCGGAGCACGGGCTCTAGGCGTGTGGGCTTCAGTAGTTGCAGCACGCAGGCTCAGTAGTCGTGCCTCACGGGTTCTAGAGCGCAGGCTCAGTAGTTGTGGCACATGGGCTTAGTTGCTCCGCGGCATGTGGGATCTTCCCGTACCAGGGCTCGAACCTGTGTCCCCTGCCTGCATTGGCAGGCGGATTCTTAACCACTGTGCCACCAGGGAAGCCCCCAAAATGATTTTTGATTAAAAAATTGTTGTGCCAAGTCATTCGGTGGACGGATTGAATGATGGGATAATGCAAAAAAAAAAATAATAATTAGTAACCTCAAAGGTAAAGAACTCCCTGCACGTGTAGCAAAAAGACCAAGGTGGAAACAGAATGGTCAGGAGATGCGGACAGAGGATTGACTAAGGACTGCAGCAGCTACGTGTCCATCCACAGGGTTAAAACTGAGGCAGGAAACATTGGCAGAAACGTGCACAGGTTCAGAGACACCTGAGTGTCTGGATGAGTGAAAGCCAGGCCCACAGCTGGGTGGATCCTGCTTAGTGATCATTTTAAAGGAATGAGAATGAAATTGCCTGACCGGCTGCTACAAGTAATAGAGCAATAACTACAGAGTTAGGAGGGAAAATGAATTTTGAGCATAGAATTTCTACCCTGATGGAAAAAAAAAAAAAGCAACCTTCCTGCCTTGTCGGAAATGGATCGCAAAGCAAGGTAAGATGGGTCTGGCCTCTCACGTGGCATCAGGCTCACGTCACGTCTCCGCGGGGCAGTCTGTGCTGCTACCGGCAGTGGGAGGGGACTTGTGGACCCCTCCCCATCTTCTGGAGCACATTGGGCCTTTACCAGGGCTTTGCCTCTGCAGAATGGTAACTCTGGGTAAAGTCGGGCCTGCTTCCCCGGAACCAGGAAGGAGAAGAGAGGGCAGGGGGTTCTCAGGCCTGCATCTCAGGGTGGATGGAGAGGAATAGGGACAGGGGAGCAGCAGGATAGAGGTGTCTGGGCCATGCCTTATATACAGGGGTCATTTTGGATATTTTCACCTGAGTTTGTTGTTTTGGCAATTTATGAAATCTTACAGTTTGATAATGAAATTATTTTTCCCGTAAATGTTTAATTTTCAAACCCTTCTAGTTGCTAAAAGCCAATTTGGGCATGTTTTATAAATCACTAGACTATTGGATATGGACCTTAAACTCTCTTTTAAATCATTTATAGTTTGTAAAACTGAATGGTAGCTCTTCCGAAATGGAAATTTTTGATGAATGAGTTCCCTTTTTACTTCAGGCATTTTTACTTCAGGCATTTAGCATTTCTCTCCCCTTTCTGTCTCAGTCCATGTGATGTGTGATTTTTTATCTGATCTTCTGTTGAAATTTTGGTATACAGAATGCTGTGCTGCGCCCACCATCCTTAGTCTGGTGTTGGGTCTCGATGGCAGGCGCTCCTGCAGCCCCCGGTGCGTTGGCTGTTTGGCTGGGGTGCCACCTTCCCTGACCCCTCTTCCCCATTGCACACACCTGGGCTACGCTTACCCTTTCTCCTCTTTCAAGGCCCAGGTTAGAGGAAGCAAGTGTTTTGTCTCCTTCGTGTGCCAGGTACTTGTCATCTGTCCCTTTGACTCCCTGCACATCCCGTTGTGGGGGAAGTATACCAGAATTCCAGCCGATGTTTACAAACGTTTAAGGTGCTGGGTGCCAGGTGCTGTGCCGGTGCGCGCACGCTCTGTGCACAGTCGGCAACGGGGACTTGGGAAATACCACATCTGTGCCACCGCGTGCTGCTCACGGGCCCTGTGAGAAGGTTACAGCAGGACCACCAGAAAGATGATGTCCGAGATGATCTTTGGACTTCGGTTCCCTGGAAACTGGTGGGCTGATGGGTTCTGCCCAGGGTTGCCGGACTCACGGGGAATGAGCCAAGGGCCCTTCTGAGGAGGAAGGGTGTCACCAGCAAGGAAGTGTGGGGCAGCAGAGGTGCAGGGGGTTGAGTAGCAGACGGGTTGGGTGTACATGTTGCAACCACTGCACAGATCAGGATCCTGGACACCTAACTTCCTGGCTGAGTGCTGTCGGGCAAGTTATTTATTATCAATGTTCTCAGTTTGCTCAGTACAAGGGGGAGTGAATACTGCCTGACCGAACGGGGCGGTTGTTGTGTAACATAAGTAACGTATGCAGAGTGTTGAGCAGTGTTCTTGGCAAATAATACTCAGTAAATATTAATGGTTTTTTTTACTAAGAAGGTAAGAGTCACGGGACGTAGTTTAACTTGGATGTGGAGGGAGGAGAAGAGAGAGTGCCTTGGGTAATGGCAGATGAATTTCTGTTCCTCTCCCGAGGCCTGATTCAGATGCCACTTCCCACCAAGCCTTCTTCCCCCCACCTCGAGCTACCCGCAGTGTAACGTGTTCATGGTCTGGGTTTTCCTTGTGTCCCCGTCAGTGGTGTCCCAACGGGGGTTTCTAGCTGTGACTGCACACCACTTAAAGGAGACCTGGTGTGGTAATGGAATGAAAAACACCCAGACTGTTTGAAAAGTCACAGTATGCCATAAAAATTTATATCAACTATGATTTTAACACCCCAAAATGTGTTGTAGTTCCTTTCACAAGAGAATTATGGGATTAAAAAGTAATTTCTTAGTGCACTACAGGCTGAGCTGTTAAGGGTGAGGTTCAAGCTTGAATGTACAGGGTGAGCATCTTTGTTCAGTCTTGCTGCTGGGGGTCTGTGTGATGAAGATGATGGAACATCAGAAGTTATCCCGAGTTAAAAGCTAATTGTAACAGGATACTTTCTCAGATCGTACCAAATGTAGTAATTCATGAGTTAGATTTTGAATAGAAATAATCACTAGGCTCTTGTATTATTCGATAACCCAATGAATGAAGAGGAGTGCATCATATAAGTACACTGTAAAAACATTTAGGTTTACTACTGATTTGACACAATATATTGATGCAGACCATATTAACACTATGATATGCTGTATGACAAGAACATTAATGAAAAACTGATGAATGGACATAATTAAAAGAGAGCATGTATGTTACTATAATGTTACTAGTCACTGAAAAAAAATTGAAACGCTATAAATTCCAAACCCATGTGAAAAAAGAACTCGAAAAAGTTTTCCAAAATTTGACAGTTCTAAAACTTACATGCATGACGTTTCCAAAATGAATTGTAATTGAACTCATCCATCGATGAAACTCTTAAAATATGTCAGTAATTGAAAAACCATTTTGATCAGTCATCCTAGAGTAAAATTATTTTTTTATCTCCATAGGAAGATGTTTTTAAGTCATTCTGATATGAAGAGGTGATATCAGAAAGTGTGCCGTTAAAGCAATGTAGGAAAAATGTATTACAAAAATACAGCAGTTAATGAAAATATTTATTTTCCTGTATTTTGCGATGTTTGTGGTATTTGTCAGATTTATTTATTTTTTATATTTTTATCATGCCAGCAGTACCTATTTATTATTGTTCATGAATGGTCAAAAGACTTACAAGGCTCCTTACTATTAGTATAACCACACATACGAAATATCACTTGGTGACATGGAGTGAAAAGGACAGTTTCATATATATTAAAAAAATACATACACATGTTCTCTCAAAGGCTCACCACTCACCGCTACAGAAGCAGGAAGCATCAAGCTGCAGGAGTTCCAGTATACATGACAAGTTGAAACATCTCAAGCGGAAAAACTGCACTTCAATTGCAAAAATAAAGTTTCTTCAAACATTTTGATCTGAGCTCAAGCAAAGCAAATGATGAACACCAATGAGTTTTATACTATTTAACGCACTTTAAAACAGAAAAGGACCAACAGATGCAAAAGTCCTGAAAATGTAGAGGTTATTTATAGGAATGAACAATGCATTTCATCCAAAAAAAAGTCTACAGCAGACGTGTTTCATCCTGGCTCTCACATATTTGAGAATCATAATTTACTATATTCAAACAGCAAGTTAAGCCAGAACAAAATGATAAACAGAAAACTCATGACTTCAAACAAGGCATTATTGTCCTTGGTTTCCTTAGTTTCACCAGTGCAAGAGCATCATTCACCTGAAAGATCATGAGTCACAATTAAGAGCACTGGTACAGAACGGCTTCCTTTTTTCTTTAAAAAGTGCCACATCTCATTTAAACAACAACAACACACAATGCTAATGAAAGACCATTTGTCTCCATCTCTTGTCAATGAGGAAAGGCCAGAGTGATTTTTTTTTTTTTTTTTTTTTTGCGGTACGCGGGCCTCTCACCGCTGCGGCCTCTCCTGCCGCGGAGCACAGGCTCTGGACGCGCAGGCTCAGCGGCCATGGCTCACGGGCCCAGCCGCTCCGCGGCACGTAGGATCCTCCCAGACCGCAGCACAAACCCGTGTCCCCTGCATTGGCAGGCGGACTCCCAACCACTGCGCCACCGGGGAAGCCCCAGAGTGATTCTTTGATTCCAATTCGAAATGGTGTTCACTGGCCAATGCCTAAGGCCTCCAATTTGGAGGAGTCAGGCTGAGCGTTTCTCAGACGTCGTTGTGCTCCTAAGACAGGACTGTCAGTTATCAGTCTCAAGTGGCTGCTGAGGAGCTTGAAGGCGTGTGCAGTTGCACGTGCCATTTCATACTTAGTCATCTGTTCATTGCCGGACCAGTGAAAGGTTCCGTTAACTGATGGATCTAGCATCCTCTTCTGTGATAACTGACGCACACAGTGCCACATCTTTGACGTGTGTGGGGAACCGCTGCTGCCGGTGGTCGCTGTTCGCAGACTTGTTGCTGAACTGCACTTTATCAAACATAACGGTCACGGCACTTTCCTCAAGCTTTTTGACTTCTCCGTACAGGACAGGAATTCTCAAAACAGCAGCTCCTAGATTGTTCTCCAGGATGGCCCTTTCTCCTTCTAGTTTTGTTCTGCCATAAAGATTTAGGGGACTTGGTACGTCTTCCTCTCTCTAAGGTGGGCTTGTTCCAGCAAAAACATCATCGGAGCTAATGTAGATTAGAAATGCTCCGACCGCAGCTGCGTTCTTCACCGAGTTCCCGGAAGCATCGACGTCAGGTTGCGAAGCAGCATCCGGCTGATTTTCGACAACATCTGGCCTCTCTCTGCTGCACAATGTACTAGGACACGGGGCTGAAAGTCATAAGTGATGTGATGAACTGCTTCAGACTCCAAGAGATTAAGCTGCTCAGATTTTGGTCTTGCTCTTCTAAAACCACAGCCGACGGCATGCCGATTATTCTGCTGAAATTCTGCTAAATTCTTAGCTCTGCCAAGAAGCCTGGTGGCACCAGTAATCGGAACCCGCCAGTTGGGGCTGCTAACTTCCTCCTCCACCAAAGGGCAGTTCACGGGGACAAGGTGGATACAGAGCTCCGTCTCCCGCCCGCCGTGCCCGCCGTGTTGGCGTCGCCGCAGACTCGTTTTCACTCCAGCGCCCTCGGCTCTCCTCCCCTAGGTCCGGGCCGGCCGATCTGTCAGACTTTTAAAATTTATAGTTTGCTGGGCTCTTGTGTTTCTTCAGAGTATGTATGTTTATAGCTAGCTTTGTATAGGCCATTTCGTATCCCTCCTCTAGCAGAAGGTAATCCCAGATGTTACGGGCTGCTAAGCGAGGCCCTGCCCTAGTCAGTAGGCTAGGAGTCTAGCCAACGGAAAACAGTGGAGACGGAAAAACAGTTTAAGTCTGTTATCAAGGAGCGTTGGTCATTGAAAATATGTAGGCATCTGAAATTTGAGCAGATTCTGTAGATCAAATGAGAAATATTGAAAGTTTCTTCATGAAACTCGAATCCTGAGAACCTCTGGTGGGAGAGTCCACAGTGCCGTTGGCACCCGTCTTCTCCCCGTTCTCACAAGCCTTCACGCAGCGGGCATGCGGCCTGCTGGCTACCCGTCCAGAGGGACACATCTGGTCGTCTCCCGGGCATCACGCCTGCTCCAGGGGTTTCAGCGTCACAGAGGCACTCGGCAGTCTGCTGCCGTCAGCTGCTTGTTTTGTACCCTCTGGTTCAATGGCAAGCTTCCTGGTTGCAGACAACAGTCTCAGTCTATCCCTAACTTAGACAGAAATGCAGTTTCTTGGAGAGATACAGGATGGAGAATCAGGCGTCAAACCAGCCAGGAGCCTAGGAAGATGGGTAAAGAAACAGCCTGGTGGTACCGCAGCAGGATTTTTATTTTTTAATTTTATTTTTTCCGTAACGTCATATGGAAAAACCCGAACAAACTTCTTGGCCAACCCTATACGTCTTGGATGCTCAGTTGTTCGAGCACCAGTGGAGAAAAAACTATCCCTTCTCCACCGAACTGCCTTTACTCCTTCATCAGAAATCAGACTGTATTAAATTTGACCTTTATAAAGACCCCTCCCTGAAAGTTTCTCAGCCAGCAAGACTGTTTAGTACATGCCAGAGAAATGTAAGGAATGATAGATGTATTCTCATTTGTTTTTACTTGCCTCTTAAAACGATTTGCATTGGCAGCTGTTACTAATAACCACCATTCATAGTAATAGGCAAAAACAGCTGAAGACAACCTTTGCAGTTGGTGGAGCGCTCTCCCAGGAGGATGGGCGTTCACCAGGCAGGAACTTTGTTTCAGTCACCGCCGTCCCTTTAGGTCAGTGACAGATGCTCCCAACAGCTCAGGGGGAATTACTTATTCCTCTTTTACCGGTAAGACTGTGTAAGTTGTAGAGGTGGGACCTCAGCATTTTCTGACAGGATGAGCAGGGCTTCTATCCACCAGCAGAACCAGGACGTAGTTCAGAGAGCGAGTTGTGGAGTCTGAGGAGTGGGGCTGCTCGCTGCAGACACATCGGGTACTGATTTGCATTGAAGTTTTGGTTGAAATCTGTACAGTGGCCTAGACCTGATTCTGATGGTGGCGAGGGCCGGAGTGGACATACCTTGGTAATTTTTCCACGCCCATGGTTATTTGTGTTGTCCTGAAAGTCGAGCTGGGGTTTCCTGGGTAGGGACTGATTATCCCTAAGAGCGATAACCAGATTTGTTTCCTTTGCTCTAGTGTTTCCCCTTCTGTGGTGAGGTGGTGAGGGCCAGATTGCTGTCACCTTACCCCTTTCGGGGGTCTGTACTGTAGGTGAGAAACCCTGAAATAAGAATCTGCAGGCTTATAGGCACATTGTTCCTCTCTCCTCCTGAGAGAGGGAAAGCAACTTGATTCTCCCAGTATAAGTAAATCCTCCTCAGGGAGAAAGGGGGAAGGCTCCTGGGTTCTTACTCTTTGGAATGTAATTCAGTGTCTCCAGGAGGAGAGATTGCTGGAATATCTCCATGGCTCCAGGGCTTCAAACCCTTTTGAAATGTAAGCACAGATCATGAGAAAGGTGAATCTCTATTCAGTGAAGACCTGCCCTTTGTCCAAGGTCCCAGTAAAATTTGTTCCGTAAGCCCTAACCATGCAGAAATATAGAAATACTTTCTCTGCAGCCTACAGTCCCACACCCAGTTGCTGGTTGTAACTCACCAAAGAACAAGCTGGAATAGCTGAGACAAACTTCGGGGCCAGAAAATGGTCAGGGTGTGCATGGCAGGCCGGAACATGCCGTAATGCAGCTCCTCTCGCTTTCCAGTAGTTTGAACAGCTTTATTGAGATATGTACACACCATGCAGTTCACCCACGTCAAGTGTACAGTTCAACAGTTTTTAGTCTATTCACAGAGTTGTGCCACCGTCACCACAGTCAGTTTTAAAATATTTTCATCACCACCAAAAAGAACCGCATACCCATTGGTAGTCATTCTCCCTTTTCCCCACCCCTCCGACCTTCCCCCAAGACAACCACTTCCTGACTCTCGAGAGTTGCCTCTTTTATAAATAGAATTATACAATATGTTATAATATGTGTTCCTTCGTGACTGCCTGCTTTCACTCAGCATAATGTCTTCAGGGTTCATCCGTGTCGCGGCATCTATCACTACTTTATTTCTTTTCAGTGCCGAATAATACTCTGTATGGATATGCCATATCTGATACGTCAGTTCGTACGCGGATGGACATTTGAGTTGTCCCCACTTTTTGCTGTTGTGAATACTACTACTAAGAATATTCGCACCGTATTCACACACAAGTTTCTGGGAGAACGTTTTCTCTTGAGTACATACCTAGAAGTGGAATTTCTGAGTCGTACAATAACCCACGTTTAGTATTTCGAGGAACTGCTGAACTGCATTCCCCAGCAGCTGCATCGTTTTACATCCCTGCCAGAAGTCTGTGAAGCTTCCAGTTTCCCCACATGCTCACCAACACTCATTTGTGTGTGTGTGATGAAGGTGGATATGATTTTATTTTATTTTTGAAGCTTTGAATTTTATTTATTTTTTATACAGCAGGTTCTCATTAGTTATCCATTTTATACATATGAGTGTATACATGTCAATCCCAATCTCCCAATTCATCCCATCACCACCACCTCCCCGCCACTTTTCCCTCTTGGTGTCCATACGTTTGTTTTCTACATCTGTGTCTCTATTTCTGCCCTGCAGACCAGTTCATCTGTACCATTTTTCTTTCCACATACATGTGTTAATATACGATATTTGTTTTTCTCTTTCTGACTTAACTTCACTCTGTATGACAGTCTCTAGATCCATCCACGTCTCTACAATGACCCAATTTCGTTCCTTTTTATGGCTGAGTAATATTCCGTTGTATATATGTGTCATATCTTCTTTATCCATTTGTCTGTCGATGGGCATTTAGGTTGCTTCCATGTCCTGGCTATTGTAAATAGAGCTGCAATGAACATTTTGGTACATGACTCTTTTTGAATTATGGTTTTCTCAGGGTATCTGCCCAGTAGTGGGATTGCTGGGTCATATGGTAGTTCTATTTGTAGTTTTTTAAGGAAACTCCTTACTGTTCTCCATAGTGGCTGTACCAATTCACATTCCCACCAGCAGTGCAAGAGGTTACCCTTTTCTCCACACCCTCTCCAGCATTTGTTGTTTGTAGATTTTCTGATGATGCCCATTCTAACGGGTGTGAGGTGATACCTCACTGTAGTTTTGATTTGCATTTCTCTAATAATTAGAGAAAAAGAACTGGAAACCAAACAGGAAAAAGAACTGGTCAATTTTTGCCCAGTAGGATATATACTTTAGGTGGAATTAGCAAACAAACATAATGAGGAACGAATGCTCATTGGAAATTGGAAGTGGTCTGTTTGAAAGAAGGAATCCTGGGCTGTAGTCAAACTAACTGGGTTCTGGACCTCTCAGCTCGGCCCCTCCTGTGGACTTTGCCTCTCACGAGTCAGCTGAGGGTGCTGGACCCTTGGTTCCGTGTTTTCACACAGGGCTGTAGGAGCCCAGGCCTCTCAGGGTGCCTCAGGGGCTGAGGAGGGGGAATGGAAAGCCACTTATCTGCCCATGACATATAATCAAGTTCTCATATTTGCAAAGAAGAATTTCCCTTTAACAGCTGCCCTGGGGGAAGCTGCTGGGCTGCGTGCCTCTGTTGCTGCGTCAGCATGCTGCCCAGAAGGTGTAACCGCCGGGCAGAAGAAAGCAACGTTTTGTAAAGAAAGCAGATGGGACTTCTCCGCGAGCAGCCAGCATATTCTAAGAAAACATGGTGTGCATACTGTTGTCTAGTGAGTCTTGCTCAAAGTTACTGAGAGTAATTACTAAAATTAATGTATTAAAAGCAACCCTCCCCCCCAAAAAAACCACCCACCCCCCAAAAAAAACCACCCACCTAAAACTGTGCCATGTTTAGGTATTAAATAACATCATCCGTTGTGATATGCCTAGTAGTAGGAGCGAGTCAAACTAGGTCATTTACCCAGTATGCGTTCTGAAGTCTTAGCACTAGAGAAGGAGGTGCAGTTGATCTGCAGCTATTTCCATTTCTTTGAAAAAGAAAAGAATAATTACCACGGGCTTCTGCAGACATTTGGCAATGGGTCTCCTAAGAAAGAGCAGAGAACCTTTAAAAGTTTTTACTGAGAAAACAGAAGACTCTAAAAACTTGGCCATAGAGTGTTTAAACACTCTGTAAGTTTATAACGCTGTAAGGCTATAAAATGGCCAACTTTATAAGAACAAAGAAATAAATATTGGTTGATTCATTATGGTCAAGTAAGGATGGAGAGGGAGAGCACAGGAGACAGACAAGGGAGAAAGTGAAAAAGAGAAATGGGTCGGGAGGAGGGGGGCGGGAGGAGGGGGCAGGAAAGCGCAAGGGCTGGACCCCAGGAAGGAGAGTGACCACGGGGGGCGGGGTGGTGGTGGTGGGGGGGGTGGGGATCGATGATTCCTGCAGGGAAGGAATGTGAAGCTGTCTTTGTCTTCCTCTTAGGAGACTGGGCCATCAGCTGATACAGTAGTGACCCACCATACACAGTTGTCTTATCACTTCTATCAGTGATTGACTTTTCGGGATCAATTAGCCGCAGAAACTTCCTGGGAAGAAATATTCTCAACTGCTGCGGTGTGGACAAAATCATCTACTAAATTACTTGCTTCAAGATATAAAATCCAGCAGATTTTCCCTTGTCCAGTTCTGAGGTTGCTAGAATCCGAAAGGCAGGGAGGGAGGTATATATATATATCAGGCTATTTTTATAGGTGATGTCTACTCCTTAAGTAATTCTCAAAAAACGAGTTGATAAAAAACTCCAGGATTCTCTGAGGTCTATCTCTGCATGTTGAAAAAGGAGTGAGATCTGTAGTGCTGTGAAATATTTTAAATATCTCCCAATATTTAAAGCCTGTCTGTGAGATTGAATACAGGGCCAGAGAGGCAAACTCTCCAAAAATACACATTTTTTTCATAGCGACTAACTCGTCGTGTGGGCTTTAAGAAGCATTAGAAATATAGGCCACCTTAGAATGCATGCCTGAATAGGAAACGTTGCAGAAGATAATCTTGCTGTTTCTCTCCAGAGTAGCTGAATTTTCCACTGTGGTTTGGCCTCTGTGGTTTTAGAAATAATTTATATGCTAAGTGCGTGTTCTGTTATATAATAGCAACCGTACTGTAGGTATCCTTGTCCATCAGCCTTTATTCACCATACTTGTATGCGGTAAAGCCCTGCTTAGTAAGATGACTCATAGGTGGAGTGCTCTCGTTAATTAAATTTTACCTTTAAATAAAAGATTTGGAAACTTTAACATAGAAAATGTTTAAAATGCAAATCCATTAATTAATAATCGTAATGTTCAGACTAAGACGTCAAAGTAGCTACTATAATAATGCTTCTTTTTTTTTTTCAGGTAAAACTAATTTTAATAATAGATTTTCTCAAACACAACAGATCCAACATACAAAAACATATTTATATAACCCAATATACTTCATCATGCAAAAAGTATAAAAATATTAATAGGCTATTTTACATATTTTAAGTTTAGTTTTAAGTTTAGTTTTAGTTAGTTTAGTTAGTTTAGTTTAGTTAACATTACTTGATTCGTAGTTAAAAGTAACCATGATAGAAATCAGGTTTGGTTCTCCAGTTTTTGAAAGTTTGTTCCCCAGCTGAGTGCCTTGTGTCCAGAAAGAAGGGGAGAATAGAATTAGTGGGAAAACTGGCCATCAGTTAAATTGCCTTTTTCTGTCCAAAATAAAACTTCATCAGTTTATAAAAAAACCAGTTAAAAAAAAAAAAAAAAAACAGTTAAATTTCTGATTTCTCCTTAAGAGTACCCGATTTGAGTACTCCCCTTAAAAGTACTCTGATTTCAGTCAGATCGGAGAGGGAGACAAGGCAGCTCTGCTCTGGCGTGGGCCTGGCCGTGGGATGGAAAGACGAAGCAGACGAGTTTTCTTCGGCTCCCTTTACAGCGTTTCTCCTCCCTGGTGTGTCCCGTGGCCTTATTCCTCATGATGCAGCTGGCCAGGCACCGGATCTTTCTAGCAACCTCCAGAAAAACTTGGCTTTCTTGTAATCCACTTCTGAAACACCTCGTACCATCACGTGTGGGGAGAGCATGGGACACATAAAGGACAGATTTTGGACTGAAATCTAATTCTGATATGCAGTACATGTATTAGGGCCAAGTTATTTAATCTCCCTCCAAGCCTCAGTTTGTGCATCTGTAAAATGGAGATAGCACCTCATTGGCATAAAGGTTGTGAATACTAAGCAAGGAAGCAGCACCCAGCACACAGTGGGTTCTCAATTCATCGTCTCCCCCTCACCTCTGTTTTCGAAGACTTATTATTCCTAAGCAATATGTGTGGATTTTAACAAAGATCTGTGGGGCCACCAGTATAAAGTCAGCATCTCCAGATGGTATGTCTTCTGTACGTAGGGTGAGGGTATAGAGATAAGTCAGTATGTTGTAAGTACTCCATTTACTAAGAACATAACGGAGTCCTGGGGTCCGATCCTGGTTTCATTACTTCCTGGCCATGTGACTGTGGGCACGTTTCCTCTCTGCTCTCAGCTGTAATGTTTCCTCCTCGTAGGTGTGTGGAGGAAACAGCAGATTACCCATGCAAAGTGCTTATTAGCACACTGCTGGGTGCAGAGGTAGGGACCCAGGCATGGCACCCAGAATTGAGTGCAGCTTTTCTAATACCCTCTAGGAGGTGGAGCCCACTCTCTTCAAAGGGCCAGAAAGGACTAAAATAACCCTGCTTTAGAGCCACTGAAGTACGCCTCTTGAAGAAGTGTTCTAAGAAGTTAAGAAAATTTTAGATCATTTCTCTTTAGGGAGATCTTAGTTCACCTTTTGAGTTTTCCAAACTTGTCACTTAAGATAAACCAACCAGGTCACTCAGGGTAGGCTAGATTCTGCTACGGTGGCAGCCTCATGTCTCGCCCAGATCCGTGTCCCTCCCGGGCCTGGCCCACACTGCCATCACTTGGGGGGCAAGCTGACAGGGCTCCCCCGTTTGGAGCGCCACGAGAGGAGAGAGGATGTGGCTACTTACGGGGCTTTGCCTGAAAGTGCGAGGGGTCTCCTCCAGTCTCGTTCACGAAGGAAACCAGCTAGGTGGGGAGCTGGAACCTGCCCTGTGCATGTGTACGGACGTGCATACAGAAGCAGGGCATTTGAGCACACCAATTCCACCTCGCCCGTGGGAGGACTCTGCATTTCTGGCAGCGCTGCACTGGGGGATGGCGGGGTACGTGGTCCTCTTTGATTCCCAGAGGAAAATTCCAAACAAGACCCACCATTTCACGGCTGAATTTACAGTGATTTTTAGGAATAGCTTTTTCGAGGAACTAATGATCGGATAAAGATGGATTTGGGACCTAGAGACTTGAAGCCTGGAACTGTGATTTTATCTAAAGTGAAAAGCTGAATATCATTGCTCCTAATGGAAATTAAGTGTTCAATAATTTTTGCCACTGAGAGGCTGATAACAGAACCTCTAAGGAAAAGACAGCGGGTTCATACGGACCATATTCCCACTTCAAGTGTCAGCAGGAACTTTTTTTTTGGTGACAACTTTCACGCCAACAGATCTGTTATTAAATAAGGCCCCACGAGTTCTGTGTTACGTTGGGAACTGGTCTTTCTTAAGATGTGTGCCCAGTGTACACATCTTCAAGTAAGTGGTAATTTTAGAAGATCTCACCGATAGCAGCAGATGTCTGGTTGGCTTTAGCATAAACTGTGTCCGCTGATTGAGATGTCACTTAATATAGAAGAACACACAGCAGAAACACTCGGGGATTGTGAGTAATGGAGTGACAAGGGTACGTCCTTCTGCTGGGAGGGTCGATTCCAGGGGTTAGGGGAAGGATTAGAGCTGTGCAGACAAACTGAAATTGACAAACAATAGGCTTGTATTTTGTCCCATTTGTAGAGTGTATTAATGTGGAAAAGTGAGTAAATAATGAACATGGGGGGCAGCAACATACCTAAAAATGCTTAGTGCCTGGCTCAGAGTGGGTGCTTGACAGTTGCTTTAATGGAACTCCATCAGCGCTCTTGCTGTGTGTTAGCTCTGTCCTGGAAACCTGGGGAAGTCCCGGTTGCTACAGCGAGGCCCTTCACAAAAGCCTCAGTTTCAGGTCCTCAAGTTGAGACATCCTTTTAGTCAACTTGCAGAGTTTCTAGTCACACATTCTTGCCCCTCCCAGGGTTTATTTAGTGGTGGGAGAGCTGGGAGGGCTGCAGACCTTCCAAGAGCGCTCGGTGGATCCTAGATCAGCGCCCGGTCTGTGTTCTGGAAACTTGCTGCCCAGCGAGCGGTCCCTGCACTGTATCAGCACTGTGTCTCCCAGGGCTTGTTAGAAGTGCAGACTCTCGGGCCCACCCCAGGGCTGTGGTCCCAGTGTCCGTGCGTTCACGAGATTTCAGGGGATTTATGTGCTCCTTAAATTTGAGAAGCACGAGGCTCTCAGAATTAGAAATGATGGTTTTCTGGGTTCTCATCTAAGAACGGGCTGTTGCACAGCTAATCAAAGAAGGCTGCTTCACAAGGCCTGAATTTTAAACTTCTGGTAGGAGGAGACATGTCTTCTGTTTTCTTCCACACTTTGATCTCTAATGACCACACTCGGGACTCCTCATGGAACAGAGAGATGACACACAGCTCGGCCCGTAACAGATGACCGGAGGACAACCACGTGAGAACGTTCTTGCCTCTGCTGCTTAGACGGGTCCATGGGCCCCGTCCTCTCCGGCCACCCTGGCTCTGTCTTGACCGCCTATCAGCACTTGCAGCGCTCTAAGTCAGCCAGCCGAGGACAGCGTACCCCCTGAAGCAGCACGCGTAAGAGGGGCTTCCATCTTAGGACGCGGCCAGTCCTTTAACTATCTGCTTGTGGGCTGTCTTTGTTCTGTGTTGTTCCTTTCATCTTATGCATTAATCTAATTTTTTAACTGAAGTGTAGTTGCAATAGTATACGTTACAGGTGTACAGTGTAACGATTCACAGTGTTTAAAGGTTATTTACTCCATCTATAAAATACTGACTGTATTCCCCATGGTGTACAATATACCCTCGTAGCTTATTTTATACATAACAGTTTGTACCTCTTACTCCCCTCCCCCTATTTTGCCCCTCCGCCCTTCCCTCTCCCCACTGGTGAGCATTAGTTTGTTCTCTATATCGGTGAGTCTGCTTCTTTTTTGTTATATTCACAAGTTCGTTGTATTTTTTAGATTCCACATGTAAGTGATATCATACAATATTTGTCTTTCTCTGACTTATTTCATTTAGCATAATACCCTCCAAGTCCATCCATGTTCCTGCAACTGGCAGGATTTCAATCTTTTTTATGGCTGAGTAGTATTCCATTGTGTATATGGACCGCACCTCCTTTCTTTGATTCATAGCTTTCATTGCTGCTTCTCGTGTATCTGGCCCTGCTCCGGAGAGCTAGCCCCTGGTTTCACCTTCTGCCCGTCCTGGGTTGCAGCCTCTGGTCACCCTCGCCAGGTGACTCCAGGTGCCTCCCAACCCCACTAAGCTTTGACCCTGGTGCATCATCTCCTCAGCCTGCTCAGGGCCCTTCTGGATTCTACCGAGACCCCAGGAGGCGGGCAATTGGACACACGTTAAAACGTGAACTTCTTCCGTGAAGGGGCTGAATTTGTTTGTTGCAGCGCCTGGAATCACGCAGGTGTTTAGTATTAAATGCCGGATGTTAGACGTCCACCTCCTTTTACGACGAAGGAAGCCTCAGGAGAGATTTGTTCCCATCCTAACAACAGGGAGACTCCAGGTCATCTGTCAAATCACAGCATTTCTTAAGCCCTTCAGGGAGCTTCAGGTGCAAGACAGCCATGTGGGCCGAATTCCGAAGAGAGGGAGAGCCCCATAGAAGAGAGATGAGATGCATGAAGCATCCCAGGCTCGGCACGGGAAGGAGAGAGAGCTGGCTGTCTTAACCGTGGCAAAGAGAGCAGCTGATCGCAAAGGATCCTTAAAGGCCAGAGATGGGCTGGAAGATCAGGTTCAAACAGCGGGGCCTGGGACACAGGGACGTTCATACTTGCTTGCAGGCTCTTTTCTTCAGCCTTTCCAGGTGATCACAGGAGTGCTTGGGGGCAGGACCCCGGAGAGAGGCCACTCAGTGGCACAGTTTCCCACGAGGACTTCAGGGTCCTGGGAAACAGACATAAAACTCTGTCCTTTTCCCATTACCCTTTTCTGCCGGGAAGCAAAAGCCTTGAGCTACTGAGAGAAGAGCTGTTAAATCTCTTGTCCAAGGACAGACAATGATCTGTTGCTGCTAGGGGTGGGACAGGAAACTTTCTCCCCCCCAAGACCAACCACAAATACAGGCAGAGTGGAGCTTCCATGGGAAGGAGGGGCAGGAATGCTTTGAAAACCTTATGTCAGTGGTCCCCAACCATTTTGGCACCAGGGATCAGTTTCGTGGAAGACAATTTTTCCACAGAGTGGGGGTGGGGGGTGCTTTGGGGATGATTCAAGCGCATTATGTTTATTATGCACTTTATTATTATTACATTGTAATATGTAATGAAATAATTATAGAATTCACCAGAATGCAGAATCAGCGGGAGCCCTGAGCTTGTTTTCACTTGCCGCTCACTGATAAGATTTGATATGAGTCTGCAAGCGATTGATTTATGATGGTCTCTGTGCAGTCAGACTCGCTGCTAACGATAATCTGTATTTGCAGCCACTCCCCGGCGCTAGCATCACCGTCTCAGCTTCACCCCAGGTCATCAGGCGTTAGATTCTCATAAGGAGCACGCAGCCTAGATCCCTCGCGTGCGCAGTTCACAGTACGAGTTGTGCCCCTATGAGAATCTAATGCCACTGATCTGACAGGAGGCGGAGCTCAGGCGGTAACGCGAGCAATGGCGAGCGGCCGTAAATACGGATGAAGCTTCGCTCGCTCACCCGCCACTCACCTCCTGCTGTGCGACCTGGTTCCTAACAGGCCACGGACCGGTACCAGTTGGTGGCCCCGGGGTTGGGGACCCCTGCCTTATGTCAAGGCCCAGATTCATAGGGCTTACCTAAGGCTCAGGACAACAGAAAATCCCTCCTCCTACCACCAGGAGCTGAGCACGAATCATAAACAGTAGCCGTCTATTTCTGCAGGAGGGGCAGGGGCAGGAGACAGAACCTCGGTCTGGCACAGGGACCCAGGAATGGCTGAGGGGGGGGGGATGGAGCAGGGACACCGAGAGAAACCCACCAGCACGTTACCCACTGTAAGGGAAGGCAGCCTGTAGTGCACTGGAAGTAATGATTAAAGACCCAAAAATCTCAAATCCAGCCCGACTCCTGACTAGATAGACAACCTCTTCACCCCTGGAACCACACATACAATGATCTGTTATGAGCATAAAAACTATTTACTTTGGTCTCTACTGTTTCTTTATGCATGGTTTTCAGCAGTCAATCCAAAGTTGATACTTTAACAAGCAAAGCAAAACCAAACCAAGCAAATCATTGCCAACAGATAAAGCAACGAACAGAGCCAGAACTAGCGATGACCCAGATGTCGGAAGTCTAAGATAGGGACTTTAAAATAACCAGGATAGGGAATTCCCTGGTTAGCCTGGGAGTTAGGACTCGGTGCTGTCACTGCCGTGGGCCCAGATTCGATCCCTTGTCAGGGAACTAAGATCCCACAAGCTGCACAGGGCAGCCAATAAATAAATAAAAATAAAATAACCAAGATAAATATGTTAAGTTATCTAGAGAAAAAGATATATAGTATGCATGAACAGATGGGAAATTTCAACAGAGAGACAGAAACTATAAGAGACAAATAGGAATGCTACAAATGAAAAAGAAATGATATAAAACAAAGAATTCTTTCGGCAGGCTTACCAGCAGACTAGTCTCAGCTGAGGAAGGGTGAATGAACTTGCAGATAGGTCCACAGAAATTGTAAAAAGTGATACACGAAAAGAAGAAAAGACTGAAGAAAAAAACTATAACAGGGCCAGCAAGAGCTCTGGGACAATATCAAATAATCTAACACATTCAGTTGGAGCCCCCGTATAATAAATAAAAGGGAAAGAATAGAGCAGAAGAAACATTTAAAGAGATAGTGGCTAAGAATTTTCGAAAAATAGTGCAAGATAACAAACTCCAGATCCATGAAGTTCAGAGAACCCTGACAGTAGAAATACAAAAATAAATAAGTAGACTCCTAAACCCAAAAAGCACAAAAACCTGCCTAAACATACCATAACTAAACTGTTAAAAACCAAAGACATGGAGAAAATATGGAATGCATCCGGGGGTGGGGATGGGGGTGGGGAACATTACAAAAAGAAGAAAAACAATTACAATAGATTTCTTGGTCAGATGTTCAGCACACTAGAAGGTAATAGTGTGGTGGCACCTTTAAAGTACCCAAAGGAAAAAACAATCTATTAATCCAGTCAAAATATTTTTCAAAACTGAAGGCAAAAATTAAACTTTTTCAGACAAACAAGCTGAGATAACTATGTGAACAGACCTGTGCTGCAAGAGATGTTGCAGGAAGTTCTTCAGGCTGTAGAAAAGTACACCAGATGGAAATTTGGATCTACACAGAGAGATGGAGAGCACCAGAAACAATAACAGTAAATATTTAAAGTGTTTTTTCTTACAGCTTTTTAAAAGATTGTTGACTAAAGCAAAAATAGTAAATGGGGTTTATAACATATGTAGAAGTAAAATATATGAAAATAGTTGCACAGATGATGGGAGGGGGAGGAGTTGTAAGTATAAGGTAAATGCAAACTACTAAGATACGATACTTTGAAATTTTCAAAACAAAATATGTAGGCTTAAAGTAGTCATTTCAGATCAGTTGCTGGTATCAATGAACATTGTTGTACATGGAAAAGTATAATGTACGAGGGTCAATCTGAGACTTAAAATTGGAAGGAAACCAAAAAAAAATACTTGTTATCATTTAGTTCAGTGGTTCTTCAGTTCAGCCAACATCAGAATCATGTGGAAGAGTTGGTTTAAAAATGGAACCTTCTGGGCCCGGTGCTGCGGATCTCCCCGAGGCAAGGCCTCCTGTTTCACATGGACCCTCCTAACGTGTGTCCTCCTGTAGCGCATGGTGGCAACCCTCAGGGGAACAGGTGCTGCGTCCTTGGTTATGGAGCCGAGTCAGGGTAGGCCAGACTCAGGGGCAAACGGACGTTCTAGCTGCTGAGAGACTACAGCCTGGGCTAACGTCCAGAGAACCCCCTCCTTCTAACAAGGAGTCGTATCTTGCAGTGGTCAGCGTGGAGAAATCAGCATCCCTGGGAACAACTGGGTGTCCTTGATGAATCTAGGAACCTGGGGACCATGGAAATTGCGGGCCAAGTGTGGTCGACCACAGCAGCCTCTTGGTGTGGGCCTCTGTGTGGTTCAGAATGCAAGGCTCTGGGCCATGGCGAGATCCCACTGCCCTCTTTCCTCCAGACAGAGGTCACAGATCAGCAGTATCTCTTCAGGGACCCAGGTTGGCTCTGGGTCATGTGTGCAGCATGTTCCTTGGGGCCAGGGTTGCGCAGACAAGGTTGCCATGAGTTCCTGAATCCACCATGGCTTTGGTCTGGAGGTGAAGATGAGAGCAGAAGTAGCCATCGGTGTTGGGCCAGATCACCAAGAATAGGGATCAGCCGATGAGTGGAGAAGTGAGGTTGGCGGGCAAGCAAGAGCTGCATCCAGGCTGGGCTCTTGGAACGCGCTGCGTGGGCAGGACGGAGTGGGCGACTCCTTCACCGGAGGACCTCAGATGGGAGCGGGAACTGGATTTGTCCCCCTCCTTCCACGGAATAGCAGGTGAAGGATATTCTTTTTTCCTCTTCAGAAGGGGAAGTTTTTAGGCTCTGCTAAATAATCAAATGAATGGAAACTGGCGTCCCCTTAACTAGCCTTGATTTCCGCCAGGTGGTAGGAAAAGGAGCGGCCACCCCACCTCTCGTGGCTGTTTTGTTTCTTTTCTTGTTCCTCCATACCTACTTCCTCCACTTTGGGGGTTCCTCTGTAAAGCACTGGCTGACACAATGGTTGTATCTGTAAACCTCATACCTGAATGAGTAATTTTCCTATTAACCTTTTTTTTTAAAGGGCTATTTATTTATTTAATTTTTGGCTGCGATGGGTCTTCATTGCTGTGCCTGGGCTTTCTCTAGTTGTGACGAGCAGGGGCTTCTCTTGTTGCGGAGCACGGGCTCTAGGCGTGCGGGCTTCAGTAGTTGTGGCACGCAGGCTCAGTAGTTGTGGTTCGCAGGCTCTAGAGCGCAGGCTCAGTAGTTGTGACACACGGGCTTAGTTGCTCTGCGGCATGTGGAAACTTCCCAGACCAGGGTTCGAACCCACATCCCCTGCATTGGCAGGCGGATTCTTAACCTCTGCGCCACCAGGGAAGCCCTCCTATTAACCTTCTAAAGAGATGGTTCCCAAACGGCATTATCAGCTTCAGGTCTGGAGCTGCAGTTTAGCTGCTCAGTGGAAGTCTTTCACAGTCTTCTGACAAGCTGGACCAACATAAATTAGATCTACGTCATTCATCTCTTACGATGACTTAGGCATCACCTGTCTGTTCCTCCCCCTCTTAGGTCTTCACTTTGTCACATCCGCTACCTGTCAAATGCTTCCCTAGGAGGTGGCTATGTCCCCATACGTCACACACGAGGAAGCAGAGACTCAGAGCGATGAAGTAACTTACACAGACCTCCCAGTTAATACGCAACAGAGCCAAGCTTCAGATGCTGATCTAATTCCAAGGTCTGTTGAGCTGTATTACACCCTAGTCCAGTCAGGACCTCTGTCTTGGTACGTCTACCCCAGTCACGTCCCACTCCAGTCACGTCCTGCAGTGTCCTACTGGTTATTTACTTTCATGTCCTAGGCTTGTAATCTTTGTTTAACCAAGGGGGAATTTTAAGTTTAAAAGGAAATCCAAAAGTAATGTAGCCCAGTGTGGGATTCCATCTGTTTCCCCGAGATGCGTTTGTCCAATGGCCAATCTTCGTGTATTCCGTCAAACTAAGGAGCTTCATCTGATGAGACGGTCGTAGCATCTCTGTGGCCTCTGGTAAGGTGGCAGGCGAGGGGTCGAGAGGGAGGACAAGCTGGAAGGGAAGTTGCTTGGCCCCACTGAGCTTTGAGCACATGTCGCACAGGAAGGCCACCTACTTTTATTTCTCTTCACCTTAAAACCTCTTCCCCTTTCGAGATGACAAATCACAAAATCGGCCTGTTCCAGATTGTGGCGAGCTCCCCCACCTACGACCTGATCAGGTCTCAAGATTGCTGCAAAAACGAGATAAGATTTTTTTGTTTTTTTAGCACTTTTGAGATAAGCTTTTGAAAAACCCACACTCTTTAATTTTTGCGTGCCGATCATACTTCAGTCATCCATTCACTCAGCAAACCTTTCTGGAGCCCCTGCCGGTGGTGAGGCCCTGTTCCAGGTGACTGGGCATCTGCAGGAGTCAGCAGCCTCCTTCTCTCTGGGGCATGTGCACACTAGAGGCTGCAGACAAAGGAACGACCGGTGGGACAGTGAAGCAGAATGGGCCTGGAGCCCATCGACTGCCCGCCAGTGGGCAGGGAGGGAGGAGACTTGGAGCAGACACCTAAGGCCCCCCGAGGTTGTCTGGGGGATGCGTTCTCGGCAGAGAAATCCCAAGGACGAACGCCCTGAATCAGGGATGTGCTGAGCAGACTCAAGGAAAAGCCCGGATGCCAGGGTCCCGGGCGTTAACAATGGAGGGGGTGGGAGATAAAGCAGGGAGGGCGAGAGCGTGGGGCGGGGGTCCTGTGTTAGGGTGCCCTGTAGGTCATGGTTAGGGTGCAGACGTGCACTGGGGGCACCCTGGAGGATTTCGAACAGAATACAGACATGACTCGAATAACTGTAGAAGTCCCACAGGTCTGTTGCGTGGAGGACAGAGCGCAGAGGGCAGGAGTGGGCGGGGGACCCCTTGGAAGGTGAAAGCACCGGTCCAAGTGGCCGGCAGGGAAGGAGTGAGAAGCTGAGGGATTTGGGATACAGGAGTTACGTTACATCCCGAGGAGGTAGCCGAGGGGATTGGCTCATGTGCTTGGTGGGGAGGAAGAGAGGATTGGAGTGCCCCCAAGGCCACAGCCTGTGCCACCGGGGTGGAAGGGGTTCGGTTGCCTGTTGCTGAAATGAGCTTGTGGACAAGCAAGTTTAGGGGAGGAAAACTGAGTTTGGGTTTAGACAGGAGATATTTGAGATTCTTCTCAACGTTCTGAGCAGGGATCCTTATGTCTGGAGTTCCAGAGAGGGGTCCGGACTGTAGACACGGTTTGGGGGTTGTAGTCAGTTGAATAGTGTCTCCCCCAGATTCATGTACACCTGGAACCTCGGAATGTGACCTTATCTGGAAATAGTCTCTGCAGATGTAATTAAGCTAAGGGAGGGGACACAGACACAGAGAGGAAGGTGGTGTGAAGGTCGGGCAGGGACGGGAGTGATGCGTCTGCAGAGCAAGGAGCCCCACGGGCTGCAGGCCCCTCCCACAGCCAGGAGGGGCCCGGGGGTGGCCTCCCCATCAGACTTTCAGGAGGGACCAGCCCTGACCCTGCACTTCTGGCCTCCGCAACCGTGAGAGGTTACATTCCTATTGTTTTGAGCCAGCAGGTTTGTGGAACTTTGTGGAAACATCCCCAGGAAACCAATACAGGGTCTCAGGGTAGAGACAGTGTTGAAGTGAGGTCCAGGTGAGGTCACAGAGGGCCCAGCCCAGGGCAGCCTGATGTCCAGGGAGAGAAGGTGAGGAGGGCCCAGCAGAGGAGCCTGACGAACCTCTTTTCTTTCATCAATTCCAACGGAATTTAGAACTAGTCATAGTGGAAAACAATAGGGCGAGACTGGGGGCAAGTCTGCAAGTCGCTGTGGCAGAGGCGGGAATGAGGCTGTGCTGAGCTAACGGGCGTCGGATCTCACTCCTACCCCTGGGCCCAGTCCTGGAAATCGGCCTACCTGCATCTTTAGCTGCTTGGGAGGGGTGTCACGTGTTTTAAAAGGTCAACTACATTGAGATGTAATTTACATACAACAAAAACGCATTCATTTTCAGGATTGTTTCAGTGAGTTTCCACAAATTTATACCAGTGCAACTACAACCACAACCAGAACAGGAAATGTCTCCACCACCCTCGAAGGTTCCCTGCGCTCCTCGCCTGTCGGTCTCTGCCCCTCCCCGCTCCACGCAGCGCTGATGGCTTTTCTGTCACCGTACGTTAGCTGCTTCCCCCTAGCTTCCGTGTCACGGCCTCACGCAGGGGGCCCTCCTCTGGGGCGCCTGCTGCTCTCCGAGTCTCCCACGGGCGCCCTTGCATCCAGGGTGTCCTGGGCCTGGAGGCGCTGCTGCGTCTCTTCCCAGAGTCCTGCGTTCAGTGACATCAGCTTGGCTGCTCGACGTCGGCCAGAGTGGGGGGGGGGGCATTTGCTCAGCAGGGATCGGCACGCCTACCGGTCACGGCTCTTTCACTCCTGGGGAGCCGGCTGATACACACGTACGAGTCCACCACCGTCCCGTCCGTTCACAGAGTTACTTCCTGATCGCTGTTCCGGCCACGCTGTCAGGAGACCCGGCATCTACGCTGCTCCCATCTCCTGGCCCTGCTCACACCTCAATCCCCCAAGGATCCTGAGAGCTTGTCCTCGAGGGCCTGTCCCGCTCCGCTCGCAGAGGCACGGCTGGGGGAGGAGTGGGACCTCTGATGCGTCCCCTCGCTGGAACAGGCGGGGGGAGGGGGGGGCGTTTTCCGTTGTCACGGCTTCCGCGACTGGGAGAAGAGGCATCGTGGCGGGGGGCGAGCGCTCCCCTGCTGTGCTAGGTCTAGAGCGTCGCACAGGCCAGAGGGGTTGTCACAGGAAGCTGGTAGCACCGCCGAGCGTGGGTGCCTTCTGAGCGCGCGCAGCTTGACTTTATTCCCGGTGCGCTCAGCTCCCCGCTGCGGGGGCAGAGGCGCCTCGGACCCATCTTGTGGGGGAGCGTTGGGTCCCGGTCACCAGGCGACGCCTGCTTTCTTCACGGCTTCTTTCCCCAGGAGCTCTGGATGCTCTCCTGGCCAGTGGACTTCAGCTGAGACCTCCCGCATCATCGGAAATTTTAGTCCTGCTGAACCTAAGCAGGAAAGGTATTTCTCTTCTGCTAGGGGCACCCCGGCCCTGAGGCAGCCCTCATGCAGCTTCCCCCCAGAGCTTCACAGTGTTGCATGCTCGGAGTCCAAGCGCAGCCTAGCGGAGCCAGCGCAGAAGGTCTCAAGGCAGCTGGCCGCCGCGGCCTGCGCGGCCCACGGTTACGTAACAACTTCTGAGAACCAAGGAGATCTGTTCCAGGCCTTCCTACTGTTTCTGCTGCGGAAGAACGGAGACTGTCCCCCTTGAAGTGACACCTCCTCCAGCGTATCCGCTGTTGTCACCTGTGTCTCCACAGCAGCTCCCACCGTGAATTCCTCCAAGGTTCGCGATTATCTTGTATTTGTAAAGAAACAGCAACAATTCAGTGCGATGCTCTTTATCTTGACACAGACCCCTACACCAGCCACAGGAGAATGATGGGTCTCCCAAGACCCCAGGACGCAAGGACGTTCCGTCTGGGGCTGCGGTCAGACAGTCCGGGGACCGTGTGAGCTGCATGGGTCAGTAGCCACAGCCTGTCTCACTTCCAGTTTAAGCCAGTGGTCTCACGTGACCTAAGTCACTTGACCATCTGTACTTTGTCACCCTTCTGTACAACAAAATCTCCTGAACACCTTATAACTCGGGGCTGTTTTTGTTTTTTGTTTTGGTTTGTTTTTTTTTGCGGTGCACGGGCCTCTCACCGCTGTGGCCTCTCCCGTTGCGGAGCACAGGCTCCGGACGCGCAGGCTCAGCGGCCATGGCTCACAGACCCAGCCGCTCCGCGGCATGTGGGATCCTCCCGGACCGGGGCACGAACCCGTGTCCCCTGCATCGGCAGGCAGACTCTCAACCACTGCGCCACCAGGGAAGCCCCTCGGGGCTGCTTTTAACGCCGGTCGTCGGTCTCTGGTTGGAGCACTTTGTGAGTCTGAATGTGTCTGTGAGCACAAAGCACACTCAGGCGCTTCCCCACAAATCAAACAGCCACAACCGTACAACCGCTGCTAGAACTGGGAGCTGAAGACCCCTCAGACGGCAGCTCCAGGGCCCACACAGGGGAGGGATTCCCTTTACATGGCCTCCAGCTTCAGAACTCACTTGAGGCTGGTGAGTTGTCAGACAGTAAAGATTCTTTTCATCTGTTAGAAAGTTCTCCTTTGGGGGAGCCGGTATCTACTGGAACTTCCCTTATTCTACTTCTGTCTTTGCGTTTAGCACAGTTCCTGACATAGAATTAACCTTCAGAAATTATTAGGGGAACTGAGAACAAGACTGTTCCTTCCACAGGCCTGCTCTTTAATTTTGAAGATAGCTCTCAGGTCGTCCCTGATCGTCTCATTTTGGAAGCAGACACATACAGTTCCTGTAATTCTTCATGAAGGGGCACAGCCCCAGGTACTCAGCCGTTCAGGCTGCATTCCAGAGCGCGGCTCACATCACTTCTAGGATGTGGTGCCCAGGCCTGGAAGGAATGATCCATTTGCTCAGCATAGACGCCTGCAGTGACCACCTGAGCTGGGTTGATCGCACCAGTGGCCCCAAATAACAGGCTCCAGCACCCCATCCTCTGTGATGTGGTCTCACAGATCTCCCATCAGAAGGCAGACTCAGCTTCCCAGACAGTGAGCCTGCCTTGGCCTGAGACTTGCTTTGGTCAATGGGATGTGGCAAAGGGGTGGAGTCCAGTTCTGAGTCTAGTCCACATGTTTATAATTTCCTTATCTCCTCTTAGAAATCTCCCTTATCACAGGAGAGGCTTGGGCTATCCTGGGAAGGATGAGAGAACACATGGGGCACAGACAGGCCGTCCCAGCCGAGGCCATTCTGCACCGGCCAGCGGTGGCCCACCTCGTGGCTGAGCACAGGTACATGAGCAGGCCCAGTCACGTCGGCTGTCTGGCCCAATCAGTATAACCACCTAGCTTACCTGTAGGCTCATGAGCAATAATAAAGGGTTAGTGTTGCATCCCATTAAGGTCTCAGGGTTGTTTTCCATGCAGTGTTATTTTGGCAATAGATAACTGATATATCATATAACTAGTGCCACCCAAGATTGGATTATCTATTATAGTGGCTTACATCAAACTTGTGATCAGTTACCTTTATCTGATAATTTTTACATATATCAGTTTCTTTTTTAAAAAATTAACTAATTCATTAATTAATTTTTGGCTGTGTTGGTCTTCGTTGCTGCGCGCGGCTTTCTCTAGTTGTGGCGAGCAGGGGCTACTGTTCGTTGAGGTGCGCCGGCTTCTCATTGCAGTGGCTTGTCTTGTTGCGGAGCACGGGCTCTAGGCGTGTTGGGCTTCAGTTGTTGTGGCTTTCGGGATCAGTAGTTGTGGCTGGTGGACTCTAGAGTGCAGGCTCAGTAGTTGTGGCGCATGGGCTTAGTGGCTCCGCGGCATGTGGGATCTTCCCGGACTAGGGCTTGAACCCATGTCCCCTGCATCGACAGGCGGACTCTCAACCACTGCGCCACCAGGGAAGCCCCATATATCAGTTTCTTGACCTGTGCTGTTCAATATGGTGGCTACCAGCCACGTGTGGCAGTGGAACATTTGAAGTGTGGTGGGTCTGAATTGAGATGTGCTCTAAGTATCATATGCACATCTGATTTGGAAGACTTAGTACAAAAATGGTAAAGTATCCCATTGATATTCTTTATACTGATTACATATTGAAATGATTATATTTTGGAATCACTGAGTTAAAATTTTTGAAGATTGCTTTTCCCAGTTTATTTTGACCTTTTTAAATGTGACTACTAGAAAAATTTAAATTACATATGTGACTCACATCATGTCTCTGCTGGACGCCATTCAAGACAGTGTCCTTCTAGCCCACGTTTATAATTTTCTTATCTCTGTGTCTTATTGCTTTCACCTCAGAATTCCAACCACATGAAATAATATAGAATCTTGAACATTATCTATACTATTAGTTATCCATCTCAAATCTTATAATTCAGCAAATTTGATAGGCATTTTTTTCCTACTTGTATCCAAGTCATTGATTTAAAATAATTCTGATGACCACAAGATCAATATAACCCCATAGCATTTCACCAATGAATTATTTCCATACTGAAAAAATGATTTACCATTTCTGGTTGTAAGTCAATCTGCTGAGAATCTGCCTAAGAGTAATGTCATTCAGCCTACATTTTACCAGCTTATTCAGAAGGAATTTTAAACGTTTTTCTAGAATCAAGGTATATTTGATAAAATCAGGATGTGCAGGAGGTAAAGTCAAAGTCTTCAGTGTGGGAGGTGTTTCCTGATGCACCAACACACTAACCTGTCAAGAAGGACGACGAAGCAGGAGCCAATAGAGGTGGTGACGTAGGAGGCCCCTGAGCGCCCGTGCTCTCAGAGACATGCCAGATACACAGCCACACAGGGAGCAGTTCCCTCTGAAAGAGGGACAGGGACTAGCCGAGTGACTCCTATTCTTCAGGTGAATGAGAAAATACCCACTTCTAATTCTGTAGGAAAGACAAAGACACACTCTTGCCATCCCTGGCACAGTGCCACACAATCTGGAGGGAACCCCCAAATCCCAGCTTTCCCCTGAGTAGCATCAGGGGCTGGCTGCCAGTTTTCCTGGAGGACACTTCTCATGCCTTCTCCCTTCATCCCGCTGCAGTAATAAAACCAAATCTCCAGTGCCTCCCTGAAGGGAGTATGTACCCACATGTGTACAGACAGAGTGACAGGATGGATACAAAAATAAGACCCAACTATATGTTGCCTACAAAAGACTCATCTCAGTTTTCAGGACAGAAGTAGATTGAAAGTGGAGGGATGGAAAAAGATATTACATGCAAATGAAAATTTAAAAAGCAAAGGGTTTTATATATACTTATATCCTTTGCTCATAACAGACAAAATAGACATTAAGCCAAAGACTGCAATGAGACAAGGAAGGTCATAATATAATGATAAAGGGATCAATTCATCAAGAGCATATAACAATTGGAAATATTTTTGCATCCAACATTGGAGAACCTAAATACATAAAGCAAATATGAACAGATCTGAAAGGAGAGATAGACAGCAATACAGTAATAGCATACAGTACAATGCAATAATACCTCACTTGTAACAATAAAGAGATCATCCAGACAGAAAACCAACAAAGAAACATTGCACTTAAACTACACATCACACCTAGTGGAGCCAAACAACATACATAGAACATTCCATCCAACAGCAGCAGAATACACATTCTTCTCAAGTGCACATGGAACATTCTCCAGTAGAGATCGTATGTCAGGCCACGGAGTAAGTCAATAAATTAAGAAGATTGAAATCGTATCAAGCACCTTTTCCAACCATAATGAAATGAAACTATAAATCAATTATAAGAAGAAAACTGGAAAATTCACAAATATGTGGAGATTAAACAACAAGCTACTGAACAACAAATGGGTCAAAGAAAAAACAAAAAAGAAATTTAAATCTTGAATTGAAATCTTGAGACAAATGAAAATGAAAACACAACATTCTAAAACTTCTGTGATGCAGCAAAAGTAGTTCTAAGAGGGAAGTTTATAGCAATAAACATGTACATTAAGAAAAAAGAAAGATCTCAAATGAACAACTAACTTTACATCTCAAAGAACGTCACACCTCAAGGAACTTGAAAAAGCAGAATAAACTTAGCCCAAATTTAGTAGAAGGAAGGAAATAACAAAGAGCAGAGCAGACCCAAATTAAATAGAGGCTACAAAGACAATAGGAAAGATCAATGAAACTAAGAGCTGGTTTTTTGAAAAGATAAACCAAATAGACAAATCTTTAGCTAGACTTACCAAGAAAAAGAGAGAGAGCTCTCAAATAAAATTAGAAAGAGAACACATGACAACTGATACCACAGAAATACAAAAGATCATAAGATACTACTATGAATAATTGTACACCAAAAAAACCGGACTACCTGAAAGAAATTGATAAATTCCTAGAAACATACAACCTACCAAGACTGAATCCTGAAGAAATAGAAAATCTGAACAAATCAATTACTAGTAAGGAGGTTGAACCAATAATCAAAAATCTCCCAAAAAACAATGGCCCAGGACCAGATGGCTTCACTGATGAATTGTACCAAACATTCAAAGAAGAATTAGTACCAATCCCTCTCAAACTCTTCCAAAAAATAGAGCAGGAGGAAATACTTCCAAACTGATTTTATGAGGACAGCGTTACCCTGATACCAAAACCAGAAAAAAAGCATTACAAGAAAAGAAATTACAGTCCAGTATCTCTGATGAACATATAGGCAAAAATCCTCAATAAAATATAAGCAAACTAATTTAAACAATACATTGAATGGATTACACACCAGGATCAAGTGGGATTTTTCCAGGAGGGCAACAATGGCTCAACATTGACAGGTTAATTAATGTGATTCACCACATTATAAAAATGAATGATAAAAATCATATCATCATCTCAATAGATGTAGAAAAATAATCTGGCAAAATTCAGCATCCTTTTATGACAAAACTTCTCAACAAACTGGGTATAGAGGGAATGTATCTAAACATAATAAAGGCCAGGTATGAAAAACTTACAGCTAACATCATACTCAATGGTGAAACACTGAAAATTTTATCTCAAGATCAAGCACAAGACAAGGATGTCTGTTCTCACCATTTTTATTCAACACAGTACTGGAAGCCCTAGTTAGAGCAATTAGGCAAGAAAAAGAAAAAAAGACATCCAAATCAGAAAAGAAGTAAAATCGTTTCTATTTGCAGATGACATGATATTATACATAGACAACCTACAAGACTGTACAGAAAAAAAAAAAAGGTTAGAACTAAAAATGATTTCAGTACAGTTGCAGGATACAAAATCAATATTAAAAAATCAACTGCATTTTTATACCCCACAGTTAATGATCAGAACAAAAAATTAGGAAAACAATTCCATCAAAAAGAATAAAATACTTAGGAATACATTTAACCAAGGAGGTGAAATATCTGTGCACTGAAAACCATAAAACATTGATGAAAGAAATCAAAGAGGATACAAATAAATGGATTGGAAGAATTAATATTGTTAAAATGTTCATTTATCCAAAGAGATCTTCAGATTCAATATAATTTCTGTCAAAATTCCAGTGGCAATATTCACAGAAATAGAAAAAATAATCCTAAAATTTGTACGGAACCACTAGGGACTCAAAGGAATCAAAGCAATCTTGAGAAAGAAGAACAAAGCTAGAAGCATCATGCTCCCTGATTTCAAACTCTATTACAAAGCTCTGCTCATCAAAACAGCATGGTATTGGCATAAAAAACAACCACATAGATCAATAAAACAGAATAGAGAACCCAGAATAAACACACATATATGGTCAATTCATTTTCCACAAAAGAGCCAAGAATATATAATGGGGAAAGGCCAGCCTCTTTAATAAATTCTGTTGGAGAAACTAGACAGCCACATGCAAAAGAATGACGCTGGACCCCTATCTTACACCTTACACAAAAATCAACTCAAAATTGATTAAAGACTTGAACATAAGACCTGAAACTGTAAAATTCCTAGAAGAAAATATAGGCAGTAGACCCCTTGACATTGGTCTTGGTGATGATTTTTTTTTTTTTTTTTTTTTTGGCGGTACGTGGGCCTCTCACTGTTGTGGCCTCTCCCGTTGCAGAGCACAGGCTCCGGACGCGCAGGCTCAGTGGCCATGGCTCACGGGCCCAGCCGCTCCACGGCATGTGGGATCTTCCCAGACCGGGGCACGAACCCGCATCCCCTGCATCGGCAGGCGGACTCTCAACCACTGTGCCACCAGGGAAGCCCGGTGGTGAGTTTTTGCATTTGACGTCAAACACAAAGACAACAAAAACAAAAATAAGCAAGGGGACTACATTAAACTAACAAGCTTCTGCACAGCAAAGGAAACCATTAACAAAATGAAAAGGCAATCTACTGAGTGGGAGAATATATTTGCAAACCATATATCTGATAAGGGGCTAGTAGCCAAAATATACAAGGAGCTCGTACAACTCAATAGCAATAAACAAACAAACAAACCCAATTAAAAATGGGCAAAGGACATAAATAGATGTTTTTCCAAAGAAGACATATAAATGGCCAACGGGTACATAAAAATGTGTGCAACGTTACTAATCATCAGGAAAATGCAAATCAAATTCTCAATGAGCTATCACCTCACACTTGTTAGGATGTCTACTATCAAAAAGACGAGATAAATGCAGTGACGATGTGGGGATAAAGGACCCTTGCCTGCTGTTGGAATGTCAACTGGTACAGCCACTATGGAAATCAGTGTGGATGTTCCTCACTAATTAAAAATAGAACTACCATATGATTAAAAATCCTACTTTGGGGTATATATCCAAAGGAAACTAAGTCGCTATCTCGAAGAGATATCTCTCCTCCCATGTTCATAGCAGCATTATTGACAATAGTCAAGATGTGGAAACAACTTAAGGGTCTATCGACGGATGGATAAAGAAGATGTGGCACCTTACATACAATAGAATCTTATTCAGCCATAAAAAGGAAATCTTATCATTTGCAGCAACATGGATGAACCTGGAAGGCATTATGCTAAGTGACATAATCTGCACAGAAAAAGACAAGTACCACATGGTATCACTTATATGTGGAATCTAAAAGAAAAAGAAAAGTCAAACTCATAGAAACAGAGAGTAGAAAAGTGGCTGCCAGGGCTGAGGGTGGGGAAAATAGGGAGAGGCTGGTAAAGGTTGCAAACTTTCAGTCTTAAGATGATTAATGTCTGAGGATCTAATGTAGAACGTGGTGATTATAGTTGATACCACTGTATGCATAACTGAAATTTGCTAAGAGAGTAGAACTTAAATGTTCTCTCACACACACACAAGAGTTAATTATGTGAGATGATGGATGCGTTAATTAACTCAATGAGGGGGAAATCCTTTCACATGTATACATATGCCAGATCATCACGTTGCACACTTTAAATATCTTACAATTTCATTTGTCTATCACACCTCAATAAAGCTGGAACAAATAAAAGAAATGAAGTTGCTTTGTGATGATGTGCTCATAATGTTTACCACACTCTTCTAAATGCTCACAAAAATATTTATGAAGCAACATGTTCTAAAATATTTCTGGGGTGCCAAGTCTAGTCTTTAGTGATTTTTTTTCCCCCACTTCTCCACCCCTTCCTTTTTGGGCATCAGGACACTGGTCATCTGCAGTTCCATGGGCATCCTTCCCCCTCTCCATCTTTCTCAGGTGTTAGAGGCCATTAGCCTCTTCATGAAACTCACTCAGACCATGCAGAATCTGAAGAATCATCACTGAACTGTCCTAATCAAGGGAATTCTATGCATCCATTTCTAGCCTAAAATTAAAAGTTATGTTCAAAACCAAAACTACAATGAGGTACGACCTCACACCAGTCAGAATGGCCCTCAACAAAAAGTCTACAAACAATAAATGCTGGAGAGGGTGTGGAGAAAAGGGAACCCTCCTACACTGTTGTTGGGAATGTAAACTGGTGCAGCCACTATGGAGAACAGTATGGAGGTTCCTTAAAAACTAAAAATAGAGCTACCATATGACCCAGCAATCCCACTCCTGGGAGTATATCTGGAAAAGATGAAAACTCTAATTTGAAAGATAGATGCACCCCAATGTTCATCACAGCACTATTTACAATAACTAAGTCATAGAAGCAAACTAAATGTCCATCAACAGATTAATGGATAAAAAAGATTTTGCATATATATACAATGGAATATTACTCAGCCATAAAAAAGAATGAAATCATGCCATTTGCAGCAACATGGATGGGCCTAGAGATGATCACACTAAATGAAGTAAGTCAGACAGAGAAAGACAAATATCACATGATATCACATATGTGGAATCTAAAAAATGGTACAAATGAACCTATTTACAAAACAGAAAGAGACTCACAGACCTAGAAAACAGACTTACGGTTACCAAAGGGGAAAGGGGGGGTGGGATAAATTGGGAATTTGAGATTACACACTACTATATATAAAATAGATAACCAACAAGGATCTACTGTCTAGCACAGAGAACTCTACTCAATACCTTGTAATAACCTATCATGGAAAAGAATCTGAAAAAAAATACATATATATATACACACATACATATAACTGAATCACTTTGCTGTACACCTGAAGCGTTGTAAATCAACTATACTTCAATTTTAAAAAAAGAAGAAAAACAAGAAAAAAAATTTTTAGAAGTTATGTTCATGGAAGCAAGCTCAGTTTTTCACTTAAAAAGTGGAAAAAGTTTCACCTGGAAGTTTGATGCAGGGGGACCATTGTGTTCGTCCATATTAGGAAACTCACTTCGAGGGATTCAAACAATAAACGGCCGACGTCTTACCTGCCCCTGAACCTCCTGCCCAGAGCAGCGTCGAGGAGATCTGGGGTTTAGGGACACAGGAAGAGGATGAAGGAGAGGGAGAGAATTCTGTCCTGTGGGTGTCCCACACCCCTCGCCCACAAGTCCAGTACCTTTGCTAACACCCCCTACAGCAGAGGGGGACCTGTTACAAATGCAAATTTCCTTTACAAAAGGAAAACTTCTGCCATAGTTTTAGAGCTTTTCCTGTGTCTGCAGGTACTCAAGAGCCTTTAGCTCAAAATAATCCGTACAGCAAAGAGGCGCATCTGGAGGGCATGTCCCACACCCCTCGCCCACAAGTCCAAACCAACACACAAGCCTGTTGGCGCATGGCAGCGCTCAGCCTGCTGGCCTCCAGGGAGCCGTTGGATTCCTGACGCAGGCCGTCTCATCCACAGCTGGGCCGACCAGGACTTCCTTCTCTCCCCACCTCTGCGGCGTGTTGGCTGGCTATTCAGCACGACTGGCTGTGTGTTGTTATGTATGGTTTTTTGGGGTTTTTTTTGGGGGGTATAAAACATTTATTGTTTCACTAGGTTTTTTAAATCTGTTTTTAAACAAATTTTTATTTTATATTGGAATGTATTTGATTAACAACTTTGTGTTAGTTTCAGGTATAGAGCAAAGTGATCCAGTTATACATATACACGTATCTATTCTTTTTCAAGTTCTTTTCCCATTTAGGTTATTACAGAATATTGAGTAGAGCTGCCTGTGCTATACAGTAGGTCCTTGTTGGTTAACTGTTTTAAATAGAGCAGTGTGTATATGTCAATCCTTAAAAAACTAAAAATAGAGCTACTGTATGATCCAGCAATCCCACTCCTGGGCATATATCCAGAGAAAACCATGGTTCAAAAGGATACACGCACCCCAATGTTCACAGCAGCACTATTCACAATAGCCAAGACATGGACACAACCTGTGTCCATCGACAGAGGTGGGGTGTTTAAAGATGCTCTGGGAAGTTATTCTCACGGACCAATACAACCCAAGATATTCTGACATGACACAAAACCCCACTGATTGAGTTTCCACCCTTTAACAATCACCCAGTAGCATACAGGACAGAATTCTCTCCCCCTCCTGCATCCTCTTCCTGTGTCCCTAAACCCCAGATCTCCTGGATGCTGCTCTGGGCAGGAGGTTCAGGGGCAGGTAAGACGTCGGCCGTTTATTGTTTGAATCCCTCGAAGTGAGTTTCCTAATATGGACGAACACAATGGTTCCCCCACATCAAACACTCCTCGAAAAGCCCACGTCAAACCTCCTTATCCTGTCTCCTTTCCAGGACCAGCCAGTCTCCGCACTGTCCCCAAGCCGCCCGGAGGGACCTCCCTCTGTCCATTGGCTCCCACCATTCATTCTCAGGGACGGCCTGCCCAGGGGTCCGGTTGCTGCCCAGGGGTCCTGTTGCTGACACTGTCTCCTTGCACACCTGGCTTCAGGACTCCTCCCAACTCTAGCTTGGGTATCTGTACAGTTTCACACCCCCAGGAAACCCCCTGGTGGTTGGTTTATGCTATCTTGTATCTTTTGTGTGTCAGGTGGCACTAAGTGGTCCTACACAGAACAGAAAACTGAAGGCAGTTGAGCCTTCAGCAGGAAGGCATTGGAGTCTTCTGTCTAGGTCAACGGGGCCAGCTCTGCTCCACCAGCCCTCAAGCAACCCAGCAATTCCTGCTCAGCCGTCCCCAGTCGCTAGGGGGTGGCCCAAACTCTCAAAGGAGGTGACATCCTTGTTCCAGCCAGGAGCATGGACGGACAGACAAAGAAGAGGGGCAAAGGGCACCCACATCTCACAGCCAGCACTTCACCACATGGCCGCTCCAAGATACCAGGGAGGCTCGTGTGCAGATTTGGGGCCTTTTTTCAAGGTGCCTCTGTGTCCAGGCAAAAATTCTATTACTGTGCAAGAAGGAGAGACCCGAAATTGGGGGAAATTAGTCTCTACGACAGCACCCACCTTTACAATCTTCACGTATTCATGTCTTAAAGGAGCAAAGATGTCCTTTATACTTGACACAGGATCCTTTATACAAGATCACCCATGGGCCTGAAGACAAAACAATCAGGACGTTTCGGGTGCTTGTTCCACGGGCTTTTGCTGGTTCAGATGTGAGGCTGTGACTGCACCATCTTCCCTGAGCACAGTGTAAGCATGTTGTTTCCATTCTTCCTACAAAAGATGCAGGTTCAGCCAGTTCAAAATCAGGAAATGAACATGTGAATGCTTGGAATCTCATGACACAGGGAGGAAAAGCTGTTATCATCCTAGATTTGTCCTACAAATGGGGCAGCCACTACTGAGACCCAAGGAGCTGGGACAGGGCTCAGTGCCTGCCACCAAGAGCAGTGGGGGAAGAGGAAGCCAGCCCCAGGGGAGGGTGACACAGAAAGTGCATGTGGTGCAGGGCCCTCCTGTCAATGATGGTAATTAGCACGCCCAGGGTTTGCTTGGTTAAAACCACGACCCCCCAGGAAGTGAATGGGGCGACATGGGGAGCAAAATAAGAGACAAACACTTTTGTGGACAAGAAAAACAGACTTTGTTTACAGGCTGCTTAGAGAAAGTATGTAACTAACGACCTTTACTGGTATCAACTAGAACGACTAGTCATGGACATGTCATTTCTCTCACTTTTGTTCGTCCCAGGAAGTGTCCCAGAAACCAAAGGTCGTGATCTGGAAGACATTCTGATTCCAGGGAATGAATGAAGAATGGAAGTCTGGACTTGGAAAAATCCTAATAAATCTTAATGAAAAGTTTCAGATTTTAGCACAAAGCAGACACATGGTAAGTATTGGCCAAGTAACTGAAAGAAAAATATTTGAGGACAATTTTATTATTTACAAGTTTTATCAGACGGTTGGAGAGAGACACAGCTCATGAGTTCACTATTTTAGATATCTTTTCATAAGTGCTGTCATGTTAGTAAACATCTGAAGAATGTCGAGGAGGCTGGAAAGGAAACTATGGTCCAAGGTGGCAGGTTGAAAAACACAGACTGTGCTCGCTGGAGTTGTGTGGGGCACACCTGTGTAACTCTGAACAGCAGTCCTTCTCAGGGTCACTTATGTTTAAATTAACATTCAAGAGCCCTGGAGAGCTGTGATGTGGATACAGAGCCCAGGTGGGTTAAGGAAGGTGTCCCTGTGGGGTGTGGATGGCAACCCAGACTGGAGATCAGAACCAAAGCAAAGTGAGCGGGTAGCCGCTCAGGAGGGCAGCGCTGGTGATGGGAGGGTTGTTACGAAGAGGGAGGATTGATCAAATTGGTAAATATTCTGAGGATTAATGAAAGCCATGTTTCCCATGGTCAGAGAAGGAAATTATAAATGTGGACAGAGTAGAATGAATCCTACTCTTGAATCCTGCTGATTTCAAATTGGAGATTTTGGTGAGAGTCGGGGTTTCAATATATGTACATAGATGTACATGTAAATATAGATGTATCATACATGTGTATGTATGTGTTTGCACTACCGTATGTATGTGTGTATGTGTGTATATGTAAACATAAATACACTCTTTAGATTTTTCCACCAAAATCGGCTGGGAGCAGACACCCCTGTAGCAATGAACATGCTAGACCCAGCTATTAGATTCTATGTTCCATTCTCCACAGAAAAAAAACCCAGACTTGGAGAAATGGCAGATCCCAGGGCTGGGTGGGACTGGAAAATTGCAAGATGGGCTGAAACCAAGAAGTAAGGAAATGCTCAAATAGTGACAGGATGTCAAAAGGATATTTTGGTCAAACCTGGAGAGACTTTTTTTTTTTTTGCGGAACGTGGGCCTCTCACTGTTGTGGCCTCTCCCGTTGCGGAGCACAGGCTCCGGACGCGCAGGCTCAGCAGCCATGACTCACGGGCCCAGCCGCTCCGCGGCATGTGGGATCTTCCTGGACAGGGGCACGAACCCGTGACCCCTGCATCGGCAGGCGGACCCTCAACCACTGCACCACCAGGGAAGCCCTGGAGAGACTTTTACATCAAAATAAATAATGATGTTATTATTAATGAAAGTAATAATGCGTTATTCAGTAACCTACTGAGCAAAATAGGAATCCGTGATCCTGTTCTGACGTAAATAAATCGGGAGAGGAGAAAGCTTTTGGTAGCAGAATGCCAGCCTTTCAGCGTGGAAGGACAGGTGGATGGCAGCATCACCAGCGGGTACACTCATAACAATAAGCAACCCAAGAAATATCCAGGTATGCTAGAGCCGGCAGTGAAGGTCTGATGAGGGTAGGGCTTATTTGCAGTCTCAAAACTTCCCCTCATACAATACTTACTCATTACAAAGGGAAAAGGATGACTTCACAGTGGGGAAGTCTGGCAGATACCACATTCATCATGTGATCACAGTTAGTACAGCCGAGGGACAAGGCATCTGGTGGGGCCCACTGGGAAGAGCACAGCACCAGCTCTGTGACATTTCTGCCAGAACTCTGTATCCTGTGTCTAGACGTAAGGATACGCGAGACAAACCCAAACCGAGGACTGTTCTACAGTTGTCTGGGGTGTCAAGGTTGGGAGGCCAGGGAAAGACTGAGAAACAGATTGTGAAGGAGACTTTGAGAACTAGGCGCAATGTGAGATTCTAGGTCAGATCCTTTTGCCCTGAATGACTTTAATGGGACAAGCGGTGAAACTTGAAGGGTCTCCAAGGACTAGATGGGGGGTGTGGATCTGTGCACAGGAGCTAATTCTTCCTGCCTCAGCATCTCAACACATCCTCAGCTCTACTTCCTAAGAGTGCAAAATACAAAGTGGCCACAAAAAGTTTCTTTTAGGGGCTTCCCTGGTGGTGCAGTTTCAAAGACTAATATATTACAGAATATCTTCTCTGATCAAAATAAAATCGAATTTTAGAAATAAATAATGATGTTTACAAAAGCCCTAATTATTTGAAAGTTCAACAATATGCTTCTAAATAATCCATGAGTCAAAAAAGTTATGAGAGGGCTTCCCTGGTGGCGCAGTGGTTGAGAGTCCGCTTGCCGATGCGGGGGACACGGGTTCGTGCCCCGGTCCGAAGTTTCTTTTACATTTTCTGCCCACTTAGAGACGTAAGGCATGATGATGGTAAGGAAAATGGAAAAATACGGTGTCAGTAAAGGAGAGAAACATAAAAGAGGATTTGGAAGAAATTATTTAGTGGAGAGTAAGAAATGAGAGAAATATGTTCATCGGTTGAGTGGTTCAGCCAGTGGAATCAATATTTTATTTGTATCATCACTGTCCTTTTAACATCAGACATTTGGTGCTTTGATTAACTTTTTATTTTTATTTATTAAGAATTTAAAAATTTGACCATATGTTGGTTCTGAAGCACTAACATATGGAAACAGGCAAAACCAATGAAAACCTTGCCCTTGGCAGTTCCTAGCTGAATGCCCTAATGTGACAGCTGCTTAGAAATTTAATTCTAAGAAATAATAAGGTTACGCTTGGGAATGGTAATGACTATGTTCAGCTTATTCAGAGTTTAAGACTTCACACTGGCACCTTTTCTTAGGAGGGGTGGGAGGGAAAGCAAGCAGATGAAAGATGGAGCCTTTTTGTTCTAGTCATTGAAACTTTGCTTTTCATTAATAATTATGGCAATCCAGTACATACTATGAGATGCCAGCAGGCAATATTTCTAAATAATTACATCTTAATATGTATATTAAAGGAATTACATTGAGGATTCGAATGAATAAATCTTCATGAATTATATTCACACAGAATCTCCAAATTCCTTGCATGTGGTAGCGCGTTCTCAGATCTTCACAGTTCAGTTTTCTTTTTAGTAGTTGATGGTTCTTATTTAAAAATCATCTACAACATTGTTCTTTTTGCTCTATAGGAGGCAGAATGTGGACCTATTTTATTCTTTCAGAATTAATGAATTTTGTGATTAGCACTGGTTTCTTCAGCAAACGTGAAAAATTTTACTTCCAAATGGCTGTTTTGTTTACTCTGCTAGGGTCCCGTTGGCATCCTTTTAATTAGGTATTTCAATAAACAAAGCCAAAACACTCAATTGTAAAATATGTTTTGTACCTATTGAAAAAAAGTATGTATTAAAACGGAAGGACACATTTATCCCAGGATGAAACTCCGACAGTGTTTACATGTTTCATAAGTTCTGCATAGTTTGGGGTTTGCTAGAAGCAGAAGCTGGATTCTAATGGAAGTATTTTACAACCTGGTGGGTAGTCCAGGACCCTGGAGAGCGACCGAGGGCAGGGGGAGAGGGGCAGCCAATGAGAGCAGTGCCGTCCTGCGAGGCCCCTTGCAGCAAGGACCCATTGTGAGTAACTGGCTTGATTCCCCTGGGACACTCTGGCCCACCACACACGGAGTGGGGCCACTCCTGTGGGTGCTGGTTCTGCAGCGCTTCCTGTCTGCCATACTTGGGTCAGCAGGCTCTCGTTTCACAGAGATTCCGGGCACAGAGGGAGGATGCCTGAGGCTGGAAGCCTGGCCGCTGGATTAGAAGGTCGAAGCCTGAGGGCACATGAAGGGCACGCACGATATCTGCTTGAAAATCACTTTCAATTATGTAGAAACAGTAAGCGTTAACTAAAACGTCTGGATAAATGAATGTGGAAAAAATCGTGTCGCTACAGCATACGCTGGTCGAATGAATGTCTTATTGGTGATGAAAATGTAATTCTTAAACTTACCAGTGTTTGCTTCTTTCTTTCAAGTTGAATGTCTTTGGCTCTTACTAAGTTTTTTTCAGCAATGGCAAATATTGTCAAGAGCTAACTTACATGTTTATGATGATGAAAGATGACTTCTTGGAAGGAATATTCATGCTCTGCACAGTTCTCAGTCCTCTTGGGGGGAGTGGGAATCAGAACAAGGTGTCTATTATTTTCTGAGCTACCGTGTCCTCATCGGTAAGTGAGCACGATGCTGAGGACCTCACAGGCTCTCGTGAGCACTAGAGACAAAGTATAAAACGTGTGCATACAGTGAGTGCCCTATTGATGACCAGGTTGCCACCCTAGCAGGCTGTCCCAGTTTTTTTTTTTTTTTAAATGAAGAGTGATATCTTCCCACCCAACTATTTAATTAATTAATTAATTATTTTTTTAGATGTTGGGATTTTATTAATTAATTTATTTTTGCTGTGTTGCGTCTTGGTTTCTGTGCGAGGGCTTTCTCTGGTTGCAGCGAGCAGGGGCCACTCTTCATCGCGGTGCATGGGCCTCTCACTATCGCGGCCTCTCTTGTCGCGGAGCACAGGCTCCAGACGCACAGGCTCAGTAGTTGTGGCGCACGGGCTTAGCTGCTCCACGGCATGTGGGATCTTCCCAGACCAGGGCTCGAACCCGTGTCCCCTGCGTTGGCAGGCGGACTCTCAACCACTGCGCCACCAGGGAAGCCCCTGTCCCAGTTTTAACGTGCATTATTTGCCCTGATGAAAAATTTCAAAATTTGAGTGAATTTTGGTTTCAAAGTGATGAAGACTTGAACACCCATTGAAACAGACAGTCTCCCGGTCAGCGGGCTTATCAGTGAACCAAGGTCATTCCTTTTGGAAGGAAATGAGGATGTGTGAATGCAGGAACTTCTGAACGCCATGAGTCTCCAGAGTTATGGAGATGAGGTGTGTGTCACAACGATGCCTCTGCAGAACTGGTTGCTTCCTTGGAGGAACACGTGAGCTTGCAGTCGATCCCGGTAAGACACCTTGCTTGCTTTCTTGGGGGTGGTTTATCGATTCTTTGAGGAGAGTTTTCAGGAGATCTGGCTGAAAGACAGCCATGCAGGTATGACCGTCACCTGGAGCTGGAGGAGTTTGTGCCAGACACTGGGTGGGGCCTGGGGCAGCCGCCTGGGCTGGATGGGTGAGGTCTTCCAGGGGGTGTAATGTTTGAGAGCGATGTGTAACTCTGGTGAGCTGGACCTAATGCTATGAGGTGGCAGTTCTGTTGGGAAGGGGTGGGGCAGGTTCCCGGGGGTGACCTGGATGGGACGGTGATGCCCATGGTTCCTGAAGGCAGTAGAAATTCCCACTGTTAATCATCCTGAGAAAGAGATCTTGGAATGAGGGGCCAGAGCCATGGGAGCACAGAGGGTCGTCTCCCTGCCCAGCGCCTCTGCTGCTGGGGCTTGGGCTCTGAGGCTGACTGACTGCCTTTCCAGTGGGAGCGGCTAGTGCCTTGCCCAGTGCAATGGCAGTGAGGTGACCACCCGGGAGCCAAGCAAAGAGAGCGTCTGAGGGTCCCCTGAGAACGGCTCTGGAAACATGAAGTCACTTCTAATAGCAACCTAAGTTCCCACATGGATCGGAACTTCCTTTTATGAACCCTCAACCTTCAGTAAGGTCTTGTTTAAGAACGAGTCCTTAGCATGCCGTGGGGATACAGATCAGGGCTCAGTCCATGCCTGAGGGTAATAAAGAAGGGGGAGCAAAAGCCCTCTCTCGAGGCCAGCATGGGAGTGGCAGCAAACACTCCAGCCTGGACCACCCTGGGAAATCCTATCTTGTTCTTGGACCCATTGAGAGCTGGCATCTTTTCAGGTCATCCAGTAAATGGTTTAGGATAAGATAGTCTCATATGTCACGTCAAACCACAAAGAGGGCAGATAGATTGGGGCCTTCCTTGTGGTAACGAATTTCAACCCAGATGCCTGGGTCCCCAGGAGTATCCTTGAGAACACAGGCTCTTTCGATGTCAGAAGACTTATCTGCCACCCTATGACCCATGTGCGTCTTTTCAAAGCAATACGACTTTCTGCTTCTGGGTCTTCTCGGCCATGCTGGCACCAACGTAGTGAAGCACTGTGCTGTCTGGGGTGACATGCCATGTGCTCAGATGACTAAATTAGTCCAGAAGGTAAGAGTCAAGTAAGCAGCCCGATGGAGAGGAGCCCAGGATCACCTTCCAATTTCACGCTTATCTGTAGTGTGTTGAAAGCTTGTAGGGTCATGTGGACCACGGCAAGGCCTCTCTCGGGGATGCTCGGGGATTTCCGACGACCTGGGCAGCCACTTTCTCTGCTAACACCCCCTCTCAACCCCTAGGCACGCTTCTCTTTCCACTGTGGGTGCCTGATTCTGAAGACCATCTCTTTTCTTCATTCTTGGAAAGCACCTCTAGCATATGTCTAGTGTACGCAACAGAATTTTACTTAACATTTGGGGGTATTGGAGTGCTGGTTACATCACGGAAAAGACCAGGAAAACCTAAAACCAAATATTAGAAATTTCTGCTCACGTTATTTTATTATGCATGAGGAATGTCTCCCAGACTGGTGTCTGGACCTACATTTGTTTGTCCAAAGCACCATTAGCAAATTTTCCTAATCAATAAGGACAGATAACACCAAGATTACTAACATTACTAACACTATTGTTACGTTTGTACTGGACATCAAAGAGGGCAATTATATCCCATCAGAATGTATTCCTTGACACCAATGTCAGAGACATTGTCAATGCAGAGACCCATGTCAACCGTGAGCTGGACAGACCCCGTTTCTGAATCTAGATGGTGATCATTATGCTTCTTTTCGATGAATCTGTCTGTGGGCCATCACTAGACTATCGTGGGGTGGAGTGATCCTTGGATGGTTAGAAGGCCATGTTATACTTTTATTGCACAACCCACTGGCCCTCTGTCTGTCTTACTCAGCTGGCTAAACCACAGCTCTTGTTGGGTTCAGCTCTCCTACTCCCTGGCTCTTGTGTCTACATAATGAATGTGTCTAGAAAAGGATAACAAACAATCGTCGTGACTGGTCTTGCTTTAAATTCATGGTTGCTCACTGATGTTGCCTGGAAGTTATGTAATTCTGTACCCCTTTCATTCTCCCTCTCCCCTAGACGGCTGTTGCATTTCTTTTCCTCTCTTGTCAAAGCTCTGATGCCTCTTTTTCCATCTTCACTCTCAGCCAATGACCTGGTTTCCTTTTTCACTGTGAACAAAGGAACAATCAGAAAAGAACATGCATAAACACTCACCACCACATCCACCTGTGTACTGTGCCTGTGGACGCTGCCGCCTTGCCTACAACTGAGGAAATCTCTTGCTGGTGCACAGTCTCCCAGCCTCCTCGGTCCACTTGAGGATGGGACCGAGTGCTTCTCCCTTTTCTTTCTTGCATAGTCAACATTTTCCTCCTTACTGGGTCATTCCCACCAGTGTGTAAACATCTCTTATTTCTACCATCTTAACGACAGATTTTTGGACTCCAGTGTCATCTCTAGCTCCTGACCATTTCTCTCTTTCCTCTTGTGTAAACTCTCTGAAATAAGTGTTTGTATCCTCTCCTATTTCCAGCCCCCTTCCAGCTAGGTTTCCCCATGCCACTCAGCAAAGACTGTCAGGGTTGCAATGGTTGCATGCTGCTAACTCTAATGGTCATTTTTTTTTTTCAGTTTTGTGTTGCTTGGTCTGCTAGCAGCATTGACATACTTGATTATTCTCCCCTTCTTGAAATACTTTTGTGCTTGGCCTCCAGATCTCAGGCACTGAACCTCTTCTCTTATCCATCTGTGCCCACTCCCTTGGTGATCTCATCCACCCATAAGCTCATGACCCTTAAATTTACATCTCCAGCCCAGCACTGTCCTCTGAGCTTCACTTTCAGATAAGCAATTATTTATTGTATTGGTATCTCCACTGGGATATTCTAATACGTATCTCTAACTTCTCAAGTTCCTAGCTAAATTCCTGATATCCTCTTCCATGCTCAACCTACTGCTTCTGCAATATTCCCATTTTATTTAATCAACTTATCCTGCTAATGTTCAGGTCAAACACCTTAGAGTCATGTTTTGTGCTTCTCTTTCTCTCAAATCCAATATCCAGTCTGTTGGCAAATCTTGTTGACTTTATCTCCAAAACAGACCCATCATATCTTACTGGGATGTTCTTCCTAATTCCATCTGGGTTCCCTGTAATCTACGTTTCACATTGCCACCAGAGTAATCTTAAAATGTAAGTCAGACAGTCCTTAAAATGTAATGTCACACAAAACCTTCCAACAGCCTCCCATCTCACCCTAAGGAGAAGGTAAAGTCATTACAATGGACTGGAAGACCCCCTACCTGGCCCCTCTTACCTCTTTTATTTATTTATTTATTTATTTTTGCGATATGTGGGCCTCTGACTGTTGCGGCCTCTCCCGTTGCGGAGCACAGGCTCCGGACGCGCAGGCTCAGCGGCCATGGCTCATGGGCCCAGCCGCTCTGCGGCATGTGGGATCTTCCTGGACCGGGGCACGAACCCGTGTCCCCTGCATCAGCAGGTGGACTATCAACCACTGCACCGCCAGGGAAGCCCCCCTCTCACCTCTTTGACCTCAACTCTCCCCACGCTTCCTGGGCTCACTCTAGTCACACTGCCCTCTTTGGTTTCCCCTGAACATGTCAGGCAGATGTCTGCATCAGGGACAGTGCCTTGCTGTCCCTTTGTCCTGAAATGCCCCTCCCCCATATAAACCCATGACACACTCCCACACCTGTCTCAGGGCTCCACTTAAGTGTCACCTCTCAGTGACACCTTCCCTGTCCACTCGACTTAAAATTGCCTCAGTAATCCCTATCTGTCCTCCCTGTTTGATTTTTCTCCATGGCACTCATTACTTTCTACCATATTGTAGATCTTTTTCTTTATTTTGTTTATGGCCCAGCTCCCATGACTGGAATGTAAATCCCATGAAGTCAAGGAATTTGTCTGTTTCACTCACTGCTGCAACACTTTGGCCTAGAAAAGTTCCCGTCACATAGTAGAAGCTCAATAAGCATTTGCTGAAAACATGAATGAATTGTGACTTGGTGTAAAGAGGACTTGGAAGACCCAGGCCTTATTTTTTGGAATCCACTACTCCTGGTTTATAGACTCTTGAGAAAATTACTTAGCATCTTTATGTGCTAGTAACTTTCCATCTGTACAATGTTTTCCCAAAATAGTTTGTCAGGATTAAGCGAAATGATAAATATGAAAGTTCTTTCTAATTTTATTAGATGTGTTAACATTAACAATACTATTTATAATCATATAAAAAAGGAAGGAGACAGTCAGACAAACCAGGGATGAACATTCTCACTTCTTGCCCAGCAGGGTCACCGGTGTTTTCTACCAAGGGCCAATTTAGAACTTTCCGTAGGGGGATTTGTGGCTTGACTAATTCTATTTTAGATTTCAGAGAACGTAACCCAGATTCCCCCGCAAATTACAGGACTATTCCCAAACTGAATAGTTGCTCTGGGGATATAGACACTTAGGTTTCTGCTATCCCTGCACAGGTCAAGTTATAACATAATGGCCACACATTGTAGAAAGTGGTGGAGAAGGCAATGTGAATCTTTTGAGGGCAATATTTCTCCTTTGCAACTGGGTTATGCCTTCTTTTGGAGCTGATCGTTGACCTACATTATTTGTGACATGCAGATTCTCAATTTATCATATCTTTACTTTTAAAGGATAAGCCATGTGGTTTTTTAGGCTTTTAAGCCAGAATGTGGGTAGATGACTATAAAGTTCATTAGGTATTATGTGGAGCTTTTCAGAGAACTTTATAATCATTCTGATTAATTTGTAATTTCCAGGAAGACTAAAAAGTATTTCACAGACTAATAATTCTGAAACGAGAGAAAAACTTGTCTCTACAATTGAAATTATTAAGTGACCTAGTTGCATCAGCTTGCCTTCCTTCCTCCATCTTATTTTTTACCTTCCTACGATCTGAGGTGTAGCTAGAAGAACGAAGCTTGTGGTGAGACGTTCACCACACCACCCAGTGTGGGCAAAGTAAGAGCACGAGCGCAGGCACACGTGAGGCGCAGGCGCTGAGCCCGCAGCATCAAGCCGCTTTACTCCGTATGAAGGCCAGTGGCCTTGCGCTGGCGGAGAGAAGTCTAGAGATTAAAGAAACCTGACACTCAAGAAAGAAAACTCCTGTGGCTGTTCATTTGCGGAACAAGAAGCTACTTCTTTACTGGTAAGTTTTTATTTCATCCTGGGATTTAGGAAACATTGTGTCCCTGTTGTCTTGACTGTTTAATGCTTTGAAGATAAAAGAAAATTGCGAACATTTATGGTATCAAGCCAGGCATTGATTGTCACTTAGACCATTTAGCCGCACCGTGGGGAGAGAAGGGGAGACACTAACTTTTGCTGAGTCCGTGATGTGCTGGCCACTGTTCTAGAGACATCACCTGTGCTATCCTAAGTAATCTTATGTTATGTTATGTTACGTAATTCCAACCGCAGTCCTGAGAGCAGGTGTGGTTAAAGGGTTAGGGAGATGAAGTTACACCATCCGTGGGTAATGTGGGGGAAATCGAGCCCCTTCAGGTCGCCTCTGCCTTGCTGATGGTGACTAGCACTTGTGAAAGGACTGCAGGAACAAACCACAACCACCTTTGAAGGCGCCATCACTTACGTGAGCCATGACTGTGAAGAAGAAACGCACACTCTACAAGCCAAAACCAGACAGTCTCCTTAACTTACCATTTGTGAACATGCTGGGCTGCACCCCTGTGCCCCCGTGGACAGAATGAGGGGTGCTGGTGGATCTAAGTGTGGATGAAGCATGGCGGGGCGGGGGGTGGTGGTGGGGGGAGGTGAGCGACTGTGTGAAGGGGGATAGGAATGGACCTGGAGAGCGGGGCGGTGCTCTAGGTCAGGAGCACAGGGCAGGGGCGAGTCCCACATCACGAAGAAGAGAGCCCCAGGGCGCTGACAAATGGGGGATGGGATGGGAGGAAGGGCTGGGGCAGCCTGGAGCCAGCTCAGCAGAAGGTACAGATCCTCGTGTGGACATACATCCACATGTGGACCTACTCATGGGTCTGGTTCAGGAGAACGGATGAGGCTGCATTCATGGGAAGAAGTTCTCATGATAAAATCATCTTTCAAGTGAAAGTGACAAATGGGTGGCAATGAGTTTCACTGTGTTGTGGGTTCATGTATTTATGCCATTTAAAAAATACTGTTATTCTGACACCTTATCTTTGATAAAGGTGGCAGGAATGTACAGTGGAGAAAGGACAGCCTCTTCAATAAGTGGTGCTGGGAAAACTGGACAGGTACATGTAAAAGTATGAGATTAGATCACTCCCTAACACCATACACAAAAATAAGCTCAAAATGGATTAAAGACCTAAATGTAAGGCCAGACACTATCAAACTCTTAGAGGAAAACATAGACAGAACACTCTATGACATAAATCACAGCAAGATCCTTTCTGACCCACCTCCTAGAGTAATGGAAATAAAAACAAAAATAAACAAATGGGACCTAATGAAACTTCAAAGCTTTTGCACAGCAAAGGAAACCATAAACAAGACCAAAAGACAGCCCTCAGAATGGGAGAAAATATTTGCAAATGAAGCAACCGACAAAGGATTAATCTCCAAAATTTACAAGCAGCTCATGCAGCTCAATAACAAAAAAGCAAACAACCCAATCCAAAAATGGGCAGAAGACTTAAATAGACATTTCTCCAAAGGAGATATACAGAGTGCCAACAGACACATGAAAGGATGCTCAACATCACTAATCATTAGAGAAATGCAAATCAAAACTACAATGAGATATCATCTCACACCGGTCAGAATGGCCATCATCAAAAAATCTAGAAACAATAAATGCTGGAGAGGGTGTGGAGAAAAGGGACCACTCCTGCACTGCTGGTGGGAATGTGAATTGGTTCAGCCACTATGGAGAACAGTATGGAGGTTCCTTAAAAAACTACAAATAGAACTACCATATGACCCAGCAATTCCACTACTGGGCATATACCCTGAGAAAACCAAAATTCAAAAAGAGTCATGTACCAAAATGTTCACTGCAGCTCTATTTACAGTAGCCCAGAGATGGAAACAACCTAAGTGCCCATCATCGGATGAATGGATAAAGAAGATGTGGCACATATATACAATGGAATATTACTCAGCCATAAAAAGAAACGAAATTGAGCTATTTGTAATGAGGTGGATAGACCTAGAGTCTGTCATACAGAGTGAAGTCAGTCAGAAAGAGAAAGACAAATACCGTATGCTAACACATATATATGGAATTTAAGAAAAAAAAATGTCATGAAGAACCTAGGGGTAAGGAAGGAATAAAGACGCAGACCTACTAGAGAACGGACTTGAGGTTATGGGGAGGGGGAAGGGTGAGCTGTGACAGGGCGAGAGAGAGTCATGGGCATATACACACTAACAAACGTAGTAAGGTAGATAGCTAGTGGGAAGCAGCCGCATGGCACAGGGATATCGGCTCGGTGCTTTGTGACAGCCTGGAGGGGTGGGATAGGGAGGGTGGAAGGGAGGGAGACGCAAGAGGGAAGACATATGGGAACATATGTATATGTATAACTGATTCACTTTGTTATAAAGCAGAAACTAACACACCATTGTAAAGCAATTATACTCCAATAAAGATGTTAAAAACAAAAACAAAACAAAACACAAAAAAAATACTGTTATTCCATTAATATGACAATACTGGAGGCATTTGCTCTAATCTTGCAGTATGTCTTCTCTTACTAAACATCCTAATCCTTCTGAGCCCTCGCCTACCTGGAGGTCTCTTATCTAATAACATCAAGCCTCGAAGACAACTTGAGAAAGAGGAAGTGAACACAAGAGGAGACTCTTGCAGCCAAAATAGATACCACAAAGCCCATCCCCTCTCCCAGGGGAGACCCTCAGGTGCACATTCAGATGTACCGACTCTTATTTTAGGTGAGGTTCTGATAAGTAGGGCTGTTTGGTTTCCCAGCCCAGAGCTTATAGAAGCAAAAAGTTTCAAGCGGGAAGGTCACTCCTGGAGTCAGGCGCCAGGAGGAACGCGGCAGGAAAGAGGACAGGGTGGGATGGGAACACCCCAATATACAGAGAGGACGACTCGATATATTTCAGTCTGGGGCCATGTAACGCACAAGCAAATAGCCCTCAGTATTTGAGCGACTTCTGCTTGGAATTTGGTGCTTTCCTGCAGAGGAGAAAAGCTCACGTCTGCGGTGGTGACAATAAAGGCATCAGAGGCAGGGCTGGACCACGGCGATTTTATTAGAAGATGCATTTGAGCCAGAATTTCATCAACCAGGTCTCAAATTTTAAAATACTTAAAACTGCAGACGATCAACCTCAGCTGAAAGTTAATTCAGAATTACCTTCCCCCAGGACAAGGGGAATTAGACATTGCCGATTCCTCTGTCAAGCACACTCAGCACCCAGCGAGCTCTTCACGATGGCCAGGCGAGGTCGTAGGATCTACAGAGGATTCCGTGTCAGAGAAGGTCGATATCTGTGAAATGCATTCCATTGTACTTTGCACAACTTCTTCTGTTTGGGGAGTAGAGTGAGGAGTTGGATGCATGAAAAAAGAGAAAAGGGAACAAAGAAAGGATGAAGATGTGAAGGAGGGGGCGGTCTGAGCAGAAGGTAAGGAGTGAAATAGAGGGGAAGTGTTAAGATGGTGAGCCAGGCCGTCGAGGGGGAGGTGCAGCCACCCAGGCCCAGGGGAGGGCCGGCGGCAGAGAGAGCAGGGCTCGCCCTCAGCCCCTGGCAGGAGCCACTAGGACTGGGGTGCGGTCAGGCCTCTGCACTTCCCCCCTCAGCCTCCTTCTGCATGGAGCTGTAAGGACTTCACCCTCCCTGTTGTCTGTCTCCCTGCTCATCGTACCAACCACCTGAGATTCTGGGGGTGAAGGGAGGATGAGCCACAGGTTAGCGCAGCCCCTGGTCTTTCCTGCTCACGTGTGGCCTCCTGGGCAGCAACGGCCCCAGGGGTGTTAAGAACTGCAGGCCCGCTCGGTCAGAGTCTGGAGAGGGGATTCAGACCCTCACTCCGTCTGCTCACTTGGAACCCCTCCCCGGCCCCCCCTCCGCCCCGCCTAGGCAGAGAAATCCTCAATCCAAAGGCTCATTACTGTTTCAGAGGCGGCGGCTCCTGCTGTTGTGTTGTTACGTTTCTCTCCCCAACCGTCTTAGCGGCTGCTGAGGTGACGGCTAGGAAAGCAGCGGGGCTGTTGTCACATTATCATGACCTTGTCCTTTCTCATTTCTGTAGGACCTTTATAAGTCAGCCTGGCTGTTCCCGTTAGACAGAATGAAAACAGAGGCCTGAATCTGGGTCACCGAGGAATGCAATGAATCAGTGGAGTCCCCAGGCCCTTTGCTTGGCTGCCCTCCCTCCCATGCACAGAGAGCACCGTCGGGAACTGGGGCAGTGATGTCTTTACGGGTTCAAGGAAGGAGGCGACAGATTTTATTTGCGGGTTTATCTAACATCAGAATTGTTTGATTGGAGGTCCCCAACGTAAAAGGACGTGTGGCTTTCAGATTTGTTTCTGACCGATAAACAGAGGTTTTAGGAAACTAAAAGCCACTGTCTTGTATGTAAAATTAAATGAAAATGCAATAAAATAGCTTAGTCTTCTTTGGCTTTTCTGTCACTTTTAGCCTTTTCAGATTCTGTAAAATAGGCTGAAGTGATTTGCATAACTCCTCCCATGTGCTCTGGTCAGGGGTGGGCGTCCTCTCTCCAGACCTGAGGTGGAGGGACTTGCTGGCCTCCTATGCGGTGTCTGCCGGGGACCAGCCCCAGTGCCCTTCCTGTCACTGCAGAAAGGGGGCCTTTCTGCTGTCCCCACTCTGTGATCTAACCCTGTCTATCCTGATAAAATTAGTCATGCCCTCGTTGAAGAGTTTTGTGATATTTTTAAAGTTAAGTCTGAGAAAAGCCAATCCCACTGGAAGTTAGTTTTAATGCTACTTAGAGCTCTTTCATTGATTGTAATAATCTCACTCTGGTTTTCCTGTTCTGAGCCGGCAGTCGTGTCCAACAATTCCTTTCACCATTTACTGTAACTGATTTGAAGCAAAATAGCATGTTCACTGTTCTGGAAACTGATGGAAAAAGTGGTGAATATGGGAGCAGTGAGATAATGAAGATTGTCAGGAAATATCTAGAAGGTGTAATTTCTCCAGAAGTGAACATTAGTGATATCGGCAACAGTTACTACACTTAGTCTTTTTACAGTTCTCAGAGATTGTTTCATTGTACAACCAATGTATCTCATTATTAAATACATGGAGAGCACGAAGATTTAGAAACAAAATTATATTTCTTATATTTCTAGCCCCCCCACCAAGCAACCATAGTTATCATTTCAATATATTTCTTCCCACACCCCTCCCCCCACCCTCCCCCACGCCCCCCACACCCTCCCCCACACCCTCCCCATGCCCTCCCCCACACCCCTCCCCCACCCTCCCCCCACCCCTCCTCCACACCCTCCCCCACACCCTCCCCCACGCCCCCCACACCCTCTCCCACACCCTCCTCCACACCCTTCCCACACTCCTCCCCCACGACCTCCCCCACCCCTCCTGCACGCCCTCCCCCACACCCTCCCCATGCCCTCCCCCACACCCCTCCCCAACCCTCCCCACACCCTCCCCCACACCCCTCCTCCACACAGTCCCCCACACCCCATCACTCCTCCCAGCTTTTCCCTCCTTCCACCACCTCCCAGAGCTTCATTTTTTAGATCGGGTTAATCTTTTCTGTTTAACCCCTTTCCTCTGGCACACGATCTAACAGAACCTTTCTCTCCCCAGCATGTCTGGGGAGATCAGCAGGAGGAGGGCACCCACTCCATGGCTGGGCAGCCTGGGTGTCTCAGAATCCCTCCTTCCTCCCGGCTGAATCCACCTCCTTCCACTCTCCTGTCTTTTGGCCCACATCCTCCTTTCGGCACAGTGGAGAATGAGGCCGTTACTCTTCCTTGCTGGCTTTCTTCACACACCGAAGGCTGCGTCTTCCCTGAGGTCCCCTCCCGACCCCCTCCTTCCTGGCGTGTGCTGGTCCCAGGCCCCTTCATCTCCCTAATCACGCTCTGCCCTCACCATGGCTGAGTAGAAGGGCTCCCCGCCCCCGGTCCTCAGTGCCGTGACTTCTATTAGATCCTGGTCTGCCCAGGACAGCCGTGGTCTCGGCTCTGAGGTTTCCGCATTCTGGGAGACCAGGACGGTTGGCCACCCTAATCCTGGCAGCCCACGAGGAGGGGGGCTGGGTGGTTGCTGCTGGCGTGAAACGTTGACTCCTGTCTCTGTGGTGTGAGGGCTGACTCCCCTCCCGCTGCTGGTCCACCAGGGGACACCAGCTCCTCTGTACTCCTGGGCTGTGCCTGAGGGCTGAGCAAAGCCTGGAGTCAGAAGACCAGCGCTTTGGGTGTTGAGATGGGGTCTGTGCAGGGGGCAGTCTCTGTTCCCACAGTCACAGCTAAAAGCGGGCGTGGGCCGGGGGTGTGGAGTGGGGTCAGCAGTGGTGTCTGCTCAGTCCCAGGGCTCAAAAAAGAAAGGCTCACTTGTGCCTGCTGCCCCCCTCACGCCGTTCTACTTCTTTGCGTCTTACTGCCAGGTTTTGGGTTTTGTTTGATTTTTTATTCATGCATTTTAAAATTGAAGTCTAGGTGATTTACAAAGTTGTGTTAGTTTCTGCTGTACAGCAAAGTGATTCAGTTGTACGTATAGACCCTTTTTTATATTGTTTTCTATTATGGTTTATTACAAGATACTGAATATAGATCCCTGTGCTATACAGTAGGAACTTGTTTACCGCAGCCAATTAAAAATTTTTTTTTCTACATCTGTGGTCTTTATTTCCTGAGGCCACACTATCGTCTTAGATCCTTATCATAAAGCTTTCACTTGAACATTCAGACTGAAAGTTTATCTTCCAAGAGCACCGTAAACACGAGTGATTAACTCCAGAGGTCAGTTTCAGTCCTCAGAGTCTCTACTCCGCAGGTCTTTCTTCAAGCACTTTTCTCCCTTTGCTCCAGTAACACTGTATTGATTTCAAGGGACCTATTCTTCTGGCCACTTCTTTTCTGTCTTTTTTCCTCACTTCAATCTGTTCTCCTGTTTCCTGTGCTTAAGTGCAAGCTCCCAGAGCTTTCATCTGCATCTCTGAGTTCAGTTACAACCTCCTGTGCATAACTCTCCCTGCATCTCATGCTAGAGCGCCCCTTTAGGACAGAATGAGAGGGGGGAGGGGAGGGGGGAGGGGTTGGAGGCAGAGAGGGAGGAGGGGGAGGGGAGGGGAAGGAGTGGGGAGAGGTCAGCTCTGGGGGTACGTACCAAACACGCGGGAGATCTGCACTTCCCGTGTCTCTAATCTTCACCTGAAGCCTTCACAAATCTCTCTGCTTCATTTTATTAATGAGGAGACGGACACCCAGGAATTAATTTCAAAAGTGGCCAGCCCGTGGCTGACCCAGATCTAAAGTCAAGACTCTCCAGTTACACAGTACTTCAGTCTCCTCAACCCCATGTACCTTAAATGAATCTCATTTCCTTCCCCTTACATCAGTTTCTATACCTTCTCTGGTTAGAACTATGTTAGAAACTTAGAAATAAGTTTCCAGTTCTGATTTCCCTATTTCTGTTGAGGTGGAAAATCTGGCATCATTTTTACTCCTTCTTCCTCTTGCTTTTTACTGATTTTTCAAAACATCATTTCTTCTTCACATTTGTCCCAGAAACGCATAAACTTCAGGGTCGGATGACATGGCTTTGCGTCTTGGCTCTCCAAGTTATGAGATGCGGGAACTTGAGGAAGTTGCTCTATTTCTGAGTTTCAGTTTGACAACACCAGCACCCTCTAGGCTTCTCGTGCAGATGGACAGAGCAGGGTGAGGGGAACAGCGAGACGCCTGGCTGTGAGCCATCAGCCCTGCCAGTCGCTCTTGGGCTCTGGGCTGCCTACCTCTGGACGGTTTCCTGTCCACGTCAGTGCTGGGAACTTGCTCCCTGTCACTCCACAGCTCACAAAACTGCCACATCTTTGCGTTGTCACTGAGACCAAGTCCCAGCTCTTCGGCCAGCCTTCCTCGACTTCCCACTGCAGCCCAGCCCCTCCACTGCTGCCCAGGCTGGTCCAGGACGGTGCTTTCCTGGCACCACACCTTTGCCCTGAGGCTCGCCCCCTCCCCCTCCCTACTTGGCCAGTGGGTCAGCCTCCTGGCTCAGCTCTGGCCCGTCCCCACAGACACGGTGCTCTATGCCTCCTCAAGCTCTCTGCATTCTCAGTCCTGTGAAACATCACTCACAGCCTTGAACTCACTGCCTGAAATGTCATGTGTTCGTGCCTCACCTCGGCGACTGTGCAAGTCCCTTAAAGGCAGGAAGTAAATCACATACTTTAAAGCGCCTCTGTACGTGGTGCAGAGCACGGGGTAGCTATCTGAGGGTTTAATTTGCAGCAGGCGAAGGAGATCGGTGTGCCCCTGGCTCTCTAGCAGTGCAACGTTCGGGCTGGATCGTTCAGTGCGTAGAGTGAAAAGGAGTGTCAAGCCGCGCAGGCCCAAAGCTGCAGCACGTGCCCCGAACACGAAGGCTGTGCCACCCGAGATCTTTGTCGGTTCCAGAATACGAGGGGTCAGCGCGGTTGACGATTCCGTCTGTAAAAGGCGCTTTTGTCCCTACTGGGGAATTCGCTGGCGGAACGTGATGCATAGCATTTCCGTATTTCTAGATGGAGGAAAATCTACCAAGCCACACCGCGAGGCGCAGACCTAAGCCGCTGCTGGACGAGATAGTCTGTTTTTAGAGTTGCCCGGCTTCATCTCTCCAACAGCATTGCTGGCCTACATTTCTTATCCCCCCACTTCCAGCATCTCTTCTCACTGTTGGCTTTCTTGGGGAGGATAGTTTTGAAACGAAGAAAGTCCATTTTTGTTTTGATTGTTGTTATTTGTAACACATCTCGTTACTTCAGAAGAGGATGGGAGCTCAAGCTGAAGAGGAGAGAAGGGGTCCCGTTACTCATGGCTGCTCAGCAAATGACCTCCAGCTGTGGTGGCTCAGAACAACAATTTATTATTACCTCTCAAGGCTCTGGGGTTGGCGGGGCTCAGCTGAGCGGTTCTCAGGAGGGGCCTGTCATGCCGTTACACCCAGAGGGTGGCTGGGACCCGAGTGGTCGGAAGGCTCTATGGGGCTGGCTGTTGTCTGGGGTCTCAGCAGGAGCTCTGCGCACGCTGCCCACACGTGGCTTCTCTGCAGAGCCTGGGCTTCTCAGCCCAGCACAGAGGCTGGCTTCCAAAGAAAGCAGAGCCCAATGGGGAGCTGCAGGGCTCCTGTGAGCCAGCCTCAGGAACCCCGATCGCTGCTTCTGACGTAACGATTGGTCAAGCCAGTCAGCAAGGCCAGTCCAGACAAAGAAGAGGGAAATACGGGAGCCGCGTGCTCGTTTTAGAAGAAAAGGCATTGAAGCTGGCGGTCTCCAAAGACCATCTAGCACATGAAGTGCACATCTCGTTAAGATACAGGTAACACCGACATCAGCTGCGTTCATTTACCAGGTCCCCGAGATCCCAGCACTCCAGCCACCAAACCAGGACTCAAGCGTGTCCCTCAGAAACGCTGCAAACCACCATCTGCTGGGCCTGCACGGTGGCCGGCAAATATCAGACACCGGAACTGTTAATCAGTGAGGGCCGAGGTCCTCTGAAATGCCAAAGGCAATCGGCTTTATCCGCCACAATCCCATCGGCAGATACTGGTGATCTGGGCGTCATGCGTCTTTGGAAATTATCCACAAAGTTGAAAATGTATGAAATCCTTGTTATGGGTCTTCCCTGGTGGCGCAGTGGTTAAGAATCCACCTGCCAATGCAGGGGATGTGGGTTCGAGCCCTGGTCCGGGAAGATCCCACATGCCGCGGAGCAACGAAGCCCGTGCACCACAGTTACTGAGCCCGCGTGCCTAGAGCCCATGTTCCACAATGAGAGAAGCCACCACAATGAGAAGCTCACGCACTGTAATGAAGAGTAGCCCCCCCCCGCTGCAACTGGAGAAAGCCCGCGTGCAGCAACGAAGACCCAACACAGCCAAAAATAAAATAAATAAATTAAAATGAAGAAAGAAAGAATTAAAAAAAAAAAACCTTGTTGTCCCTTAAAGGAACATTCGATATCATCTGTGAGGAAGTCCATTTGATTGAAAAACTTTATGAAATTTTTGCCTAAAATCACTTTAACTCTTATAATGAAAAAATGTGTTTGTTCATAATGGACACACACTTCTCAAGTTCCTATTTTTCCTTTTAAATTCTTCCTTCTCAGGGGAACCCACTTGTATTCTCTGCCCTGCTTGTGTGGCCAAGACTCCCCTTCCTTCTAATTAAACAGGGACCTGCAGCTGGACGAGCTGCCTTTCCACACCCCAGGGTGAAGCCCGCAGTTAAGAGGAGGGGTCCCCAGGAAGCCCGGACCTACACAGGAGTGTCACAGCCAGCCTCACCGCAAAGTGTAAAGCACTTCCTACTTGGTCGTGATGTTTATTTACCAAACTGCCCCTGGACTTTGTTCTGAATGAATTTTTCACACCTACTGTCAGACTTTCAGACTGGAAACTATTTATGTAAAGTGCATCACCGCCTTGTGTACTTCTTGCTCTTCACATCCCTCACAATGTCATGCAAATGAGCAGCAGATTTTATTTAAATGAGGTGAGAGCTCCCAGGATCTGTAACGTGGGGCACGTTCTAGAGAGAGAAAACAAAATGGGTCTGAGCTTCCCAAGGATGACATATAATTTGGATTTTGCTTTGAAGTACAGAAGGGGTGCTGGGGCAAAGGACATATGAGGACCACACAGGCCTGGAGTTCCACAGAAGAGCAGCCTCGTGCACGGCGTGGGAAGGCCAGAGGCCCAGGGCTGGAGCTGCTCGGAGGCCAGGGCCAAACCCTCTACGGATTCTCCTCCCTCTGGGGGCAGAGAAGTCGTGTGAGGGGCAGGGGTCCCTCCTGGGGGTGTCTCCCACTCTTCTGACAGGCGGGCCAGCATGGGTGCCGAAGCGTGCGGCTCCGGTGATGAAGCCTCCTGGCCCGTCGTGTGTGTGGCCTCACAGTGTCGCTTTTCTCAACATGCTGAATCCTACTCACTGTTCTGCCTTGGTCCTCAGCGAAGTCAAAGCTGTGTTTCTTGCTTTAGGCAGGCCAGTTCTAAGGTGATAATGAGCTGCTAAAGGGTTTACCTTCCCACCTTCTTGCTAAACAAGACCATCAAAGGGGATTTCGGAAGGAACCGGCAGAAAAGGTGTGTGCGTGACACCCGTGCCCCCAGCCCCTGAGGTGGCCTGTTTTTTCCTCTGCCAGGAGCCTGGGGCCTGGTAGGCAGCACTTCCAGCAGCTTCCACCCAAAGCAAGAAGCAGGACCTCGGAGGAGGTGGTGGGTGGTGATGAGAAGCAGGGGATGTGATGGGGCAGCAGTGGGAAAGGCAGAAAGGACACACTCCCTTGCTCTCCATCCAGGGATCAGCGGTCCAGGTCAGGGACCCCGAGGGATGTCACGTGAAAGGTTCTTTTCAAACAGAGGAGGGGATGGGACACCCGTGTCAATGCAGAATCGTGAGCTCCATCAGAGAAAAACAAGTCAGGACTTGGAAAGAAGCGAATGACATTCAAAAGGATCATCGTGAGGGAGGGAATGGGACTGTTGCGACATCGGTGCCCTGGGATCAGAGGTCGGCAAGCACCTCAAAGTCAAACAGAAAAAGGCTTTTCTTCTATAGGGTTGGGGAAGGAGACAGGGATGAGCGGAAACTTTGCAGGGAGATGACCCACAATGGCCGGGAAGAGGGTCCCGCTGTGCTGACGATTCCCCAGAGAAGCTGACAAGGGGACAGGTCCACGTTCAGTGTTGCTCAGACTTGGGGACAAGCCGCGTTCTGGGGTCTGGAGGAAGGAGAGACCCCTGACTAGCTCTTAGTCAAGACAAAGCAGAGGGTGGGCCGTGGGCAGCTTGATCAACTCAGGAAGAGAAAGGAAGCTAAAGAGAAAGGAGGAGGGAACATGTCAGTCAACCTGGTCTTGCTTTTAATTGATCTTTGCTATAAAACTTTGCTATAAATTTTTTTATAAAACTATTTCCTGGGACTTCCCTGGTGGCGCAGTGGTTAAGAGTCCACCTGCCAGTGCAGGGGACACAGGTTCGAGACCTGGTCCGGGAAGATCCCACATGCCATGGAGCAACTGAGCCCGTGAGCCACAACAACTGAGCCTGTACTCTAGAGCCCGCAAGCCACAACTATTGAGCCCGTGCACCACAACTACTGAAGCTCGTGCGCCTAGAGCCCGTGCTCTGCAACAAGAGAAGCCACCACAATGAGAAGCCTGCGCACCGCAACGAAGAGTAGCCCCCGCTTACTGCAAGTAGAGAAAGCCCACGCGCAATGACGAAGACCCAATGCAGCCAAAAATAAATAAATAAATGTATAAGAAAAAAATAAAAAAACCTATTTCTTGAGACTTGAATCACAACAACACACTACATCATGGTGAACACTTTTATGATTCCAGAATTCTTTTTCTTTTATTTTTCTGTCTTTTTTTTAAAAAAATCGCTTGTACCCCAAAATGAGTTCTCCAAATGACTCATCAATTGCTTTTCCTTCCATCAACTGCTATACCTAATGACAGGGCACTTGTTAGATCTGTCACCTGCCGTCTCATACAGATCGAGTGCCCAGCTTTTTAGCATCTCACGCTTTTCTTTTTTTTAATTGAGAGATAATTGACATATGACATTATATTGGTTTCAAGTGTACAACATAATGATTGGATATTTACATGTATTGTGAAATGAACAATAAGTCTAGTTAATATCCATCACCACACATGGTGTTTTTGATCCCAAATGATACAATAGTAATACTTGTGTTTTTTTATCCCCCCAAAAAACTAGTGTTTATTGAGTAGCTACCCCACTCCAGGCACTGTCCTACCAGCGTCACAAGAACTGAGGCTGCTCTCCTCCGTGACACTCTGAGGCTGCCCCGTCATGGTCTTTATTGTACAGAGGAGGGAATGAGGGGTGAACACAGGCAGGGGGCTCCAGAGGCTGCAACACTAACCACAATGCTCACACGGCCCTTTCTAAATACTTCTAAATCTTTCCAGGCAGCCCGCAAAGTGCCCTTGCTCCCAGAGGTAACTGACCAGGAGACGGAGTGAGTGTTTGAGCATAAACTCATTGTCACACCTTGAAAGGCAACTCAGAGTCCTTCTTCTGGGAGATAACAGCACCCAGGTCCCTCCCTCCTCAGCAACTTTACCACCAGCTCCAGGGAGTCATATGATTATTTTATAACCTACAGGATATAGATGGTTAACCATCTGTATTTGGGCAAATAGGCGTTCCTTTTACATAGGAAGTGGTAATTCAGCGATTTGCTTTTGGTTAATTCTGGTCTCTCACTGCTTTTTTCTTAATGACCATTAGAAAGTGCATCTGGTTAAGAGAATCACACTGGTGCTGTGCGTTCCTGGGGTGTCATGAGGGGCGTGTAACCGAACTGGGCACTTTGGATCACGGCGTTTCTCAAGGTGAGCCCCGCTAAGCCCCCTCGACTCCTTTTAAAAGTGTCTTTTCTTCTCTGATACCCACGTCTGAGGAATATTAGACATGCAAGTGCTTTACTCTTAAGAATTCCGGAATGCTGGCATGCTGTCTGTGTTTACACTTAGTGAAACATTCTCACTTTCACACATACAGTGTCCTAATAGTTTTAGGAATCGTACTGTGTGTTCGAGAAGCTCGCTTTCCCTCTAAATGTACAGGAAGCGATTTCACTCTAATTGCCTCGAACTGGAGCTTGGGCGATGGTTCGGGCATTGCTTCATAGGGGAAAAGTCCAGGGGGCACCTGTCTGGAGAGCAATTCTTTATTTAAATAAGTACGTAAAGAGTTTGCAGCGCTAACACCTGAGCTAGAATAATGTTTTGGCGGCCACGCAATAGGTGATTTATGCACCGAAAGATGACGAGTGAGGGTCTCGAATAGCTGGAGATGGACTGGGAAGGAGCTTTTCAGGCAGTCATTTAAGAGAAATTGATTGGGTGGAAATTTTTATGAGACTCAGTGAAATACAGGAAAAGCTCTGATAATGGCTGCAAATGCCACAGTGATTGTGGAGTGAGTGTCTCATGACCATAGAAGAATGCGCAGTGGTCTTTAAGAGTCTGCCGTAGGTTCCATCCAAAGCCTGTGGAGTTGCAGAAAATAGCTATTGCAGAGATCAGTAAAGAAACAAATGCAAGGTCTGAATTAATGAATCACTAATTCTGGAAATGATTAGAGATATGAAATATAATTTCTGTAATGAAAAAGAAAATGTAAAAGTGAGCTTTTAAAGAAGCAAAGGGAACCAAAAGAAAAAAAATGCAAACTTATATACCAATCACTGGAAAAAACCCTCTGGCTTCTTTCTTAACCACTCTTATTCAAAAGCAGAAGGAAGCCAGACTAGGGTTTCAGCTCCACTGATGTTCATCTAAAAAAGGCTAAAACACCCATGGTTCAAATGAATTAAGAGAACCTACATTTATTGAGTACTTACTTCTGTAGTTTGTGAGATTCTGATATACATATCGTTTAAAAATAAACATATTATTTAAGATCTTGTGGGAATTTTATAGTCCTTCAGTAAGACCTGCTGGAGACAAGGTGAATTAGGTCTCTAATTCACTGCCCTAGAGGAACTGCAGTCTTCCCATCTATAAATGGGTATAAGTCTACCTTAGAGGGTTTTTGTGAGGCTATAAGGGATGATAGATGTAAAGCAGTGATCCCAATGCCCAGTGTGTAGTTAGAACTTAATTTCAAGCGTGCACACCCGCTTTCCACACACTCAACAAACATACACACGCATACACGCATGCAATGCATACACCCGTATATAATATACCTACATATGACTGACTATACGTGTGCACACAACATATATACATGCACACACATCACACACACGTCACATGCACGCAATGCATAACACGACATACATACATACACCCATACACACAATGTGACACACATACATGCACACACACATGTATGCATGTGCATACGTGTACTCAACATATGTACACACACATTTAGTTCTTATTCCTTGTCTTGTGGGCCGTCACTATTTATGAAAATAAACACATTTAAAATCTTCTGCTTTAACTTTAACAAACTATTAAACTTGTTATTAACTTTGTTTAAATCAAAAATTTAACAGTTTCCTTGCTGATAATATTTTGTGAAAATTATTCATGTTTTCCCTGTATTTAATTTTGGTGGGTAGATTCTGCCCTTGGCCAAATGCACAAAGAGGTTGAAGTTGGTCTGTTACCCACCCCCTTCTGCTTTTTCAGCCACCTCTTCTCTTCTCTTCTCTTGGGGATCTTACTTCCTTTTTGCTGCCACCCACCCCTGGTCCGAACAGAGAGCAGACCAGTAATTGACAGACAGACCCTGCGAGGCTGTCCTTGGTCAACTGATACCAGTGAAGACGCTGGCTGCTAATGACCTAAACTGTTTTCTGCCTGTCCCTGGTCCTCTGCATGTGACCAGAGGGCTTCCAAAGCCCTCAAAGACCAGAGCAGAAGAGTAGCTCCTGTGAAGTGGAGACCCGGGGGGCAGCCTCTGGTGGATTTGAGAGCAGCTGAGTAGGGAGAAGGGGCACTGCCTGGAGTTTTTTTTTTTTAATTTTTTTTTGTTTTAATTAATTTATTTTATTTATTTATTTTTGGCTGCGTTGGGTCTTCGTTGCTGCACACGGGCTTTCTCTATTTGCAGTGAGCGGAGGCTACTCTTCCTTGTGGTGCAGGGGCTTCTCATTGTGGTGGCTTCTCTTGTGGAGCATGGCATCCAAGCACATGGGCTTCAGTAGTTGTGGCACACGGGCTCCAGTAGTTGTGGCTCTCAGGCTCAGTAGTTGTGGCTCGTGGGCTCAGTAGTTTTGGCTTGTGGGCTCTAGAGCACAGGCTCAGTAGTTGTGGCTCACGGGCTTAGCTGCTCTGCAGCATGTGGGATCTTCCTGGACTAGGGCTCGAACCCATGTCCCCTGCATTGGCAGGCGGACTCTCAACCACTGTGCCACCAGGGAAGCCCTATTCTTTTCATTTTTGAATGAAGTAGTCAATTAGCTGTTAGTTTCTGAGATACCTTCTTTTGCATATTGTACCTAATGAAAATGGTACTAGGAAGCCACAGTGTTTAACTGCAAAAAAAAAAAAAGTAAATTAGCATTTAAAACACTATGTTAAGAATGTTCATCTAATTAAGTAACATTAAGTTTTCCTTGAAGTAACACTTTTTTTTCCTGGGTCGTAACGAAACCTTTGAAGTGTGACAGCCGGGAGGCAGACGCTCTCACCACGTGCATACGTTGCATCTTGGGGTTTCAGCACGTTTACTTTTCATTTAAAACAGTGATATATTTGTGGTTTCAAATCTTAAATGCAAATGTCATATGAAGGTTCAACTTATCACTGTGTGTCTCTATAAACGGACGAAAAGCCATTCAAAGATATATCTTTTAGGGGCTTCCCTGGTGGCGCAGTGGTTGGGAGTCTGCCTGCCGATGCAGGGGACGCGGGTTCGTGCCCCGGTCCGGGAGGGTCCCGCGTGCCGCGGAGCGGCTGGGCCCGTGAGCCATGGCCGCTGGGCCTGTGCGTCCAGAGCCTGTGCTCCGCGGCGGGAGGGGCCGCAGCAGTGAGGGGCCCGCGTACCACCAAAAAAAAAAAAAAAAAAAAAAAAGATATATCTTTTAATAATAGATGAATTCTAAGTATGCCCACGATGAGAAAAGAATCCATCAGGAGTTAGCGCAAGGCCTGTGCACTTTTCCTTTCATGCAATCTGAGTGGTGGATACACTCCTAGTTGGAGGCCGGCGTGGAGACCAGCTTCCTGCCTAAAGATAGGGGATCTGTTCGCCTTAGTGATATCCCTCACCACCAGGCAGTGCCAGCGCTGGACAGAGCCTGGAGCTGCTGGCCACCGGCCGGCATGTGGGCCTGGCGTTTATACTTGTCTTGGAAGGAAGCAAGGAAGGAAGGAAGGAAGGAAGGGATAGCTCCTCTAGGTCAGCTTTTTCCAAAGTGTTTTCCAAAGAACACCGACTCTAAACTTCCTGTGGGTGGGCAGGTTGGGAAGGTGTGGTTACTCAGCAAGGCTCCGAGCCATGGTAATAAACCGTGACATAAATACCCAAGAGGAGGATGCAGGTGGTAGCGTTGCCCAATCTCACTCAACCCCAGAGCAATCTTTCCCCTGCTCTTCCTTTCTCCCTCTCTCCCGCTGTTCTTTGTACCCAGAGCATCTCCCAGGAACTCACTTTTAAATGCTGATCTAAATTCCAATGATCTAAGTTGCTGGACGCTGGAATTCCAGGTAAAGCCCCAGTTCTCACCCACAAACGTGCATTAGAGTAACCCGGAGACAGTGTGAAAGGAGATGGTCCATGATCACAGCGGACATGCACAGGCCTCCAGAGCTTACCTCACCCCCAACTTTACTGATGACTCAGAAGACACAGGCAAGCACAGGCACAGGGTGACATCGCTTTCCTGGAGGGGCCCCGAACCATCAGATACAGCTTACTAAACGTGGGTTTTGGTTTCAGATCAGTATGAAGTGTTATGAGCAGCACACGTGAAAACGCTGCTCTCAGGGCTCTGCAGGTTTGACTGCTCATCGCACAGTTGGAGGCTGCCTCTTTCCCGTGCCCCGCACCCTCCCGTGGACGGGGCTCCAGTGGCCCCCATGCTCCACATGGTGTTGTCTGCCTCAAAGCTTCTCCGTCAGGGCCTCCACAGGCAAATGCACTTAGCTTGGTTCCAAGGAGGCCGGTCAAGGTTAGTCCTGCCCCCGTGTCTCCAGCTGGAAGGGAGAGCTGCACCTGTTCAACCCTTTCCTCACCAGAGAGCTCATCACCAAAGGCTCTGATTCAGCAGGTCTGACCCACGTCACACCCACCTCGTGCTCTGTAAGGACTCACCACTGTGCCTGCCAGAGAGTTTGCCGTCCCCCAAGGCAGCTCGTGTCATTCTTACTAAACGGTTCAAGTGTTCTTTCTAATGTTTGGTCGAATCTGTGGATACCGTCTCCACTCACTGGGCACATTCTGACCCTGTGCGGGGACGGGTAAGCCTAGACCCTCTTTCAAATGACAACCTTGCGGGTAGTTGATGACCTCATTCCTCCCTGGCCCTCCCTCCGTTCAGGTGGAACATCTCCAGTTCTGGCACATGGGGGTCTGTCTTCACCATCATAGCCACTTGGCTTCAGTTGATTCCAGCTGGTCATTTTTTCCATAGCTCAACTCAAAATTACTATGTAAGTCTGATCAGCGTAGACTTGATGAAACTGTCACGTACCTCATTCTAAGCCTTGCAATAATTTGGCCTAAAAATAAAACATCCATTACTTTTAACAGGCTACCTTTATTGAGCATTATTTTAGTTTTCTATTGCTTCCATAACAAATTACCACACATATATTTAACTCTCAGTTCATTAGAGAAGGTACGAAATATCTATTTTTACAATGTCTTAATATCACAATTTTCATAACAGAAAGTCCGCAGATTCTTTCTCCAAAAACTTGACTATTGCTGCTCGAGATTTGAGGTAAGTTACTTGAGGAAAAAAGAAAGGTTCTTTCCATGTTGTGGTGCCCCTGATGCCAATCTGTCACCAGCACAATTTCCTCCGAACGACTCACATGATTTTTGTAATGAACATGGTGGTCTGGGGCAGGGTGAGTTACTTCCAGTGACTGCGAGTGCCTTGCGTACGTGTCAACCTGAGAGCAGCCTCTTTTGAGAACACTGATTCTCAACCACAGAAGCATTATGTTCGTCATCATGCAGATTTCTAGATGGTTGACACCCAACAGTTATGTAACACTATCCCCGAAAGATGCAGAACTTACAAATTTGGGTTATGGTGATTTATTCTGCCATTCTAATCAGAAATAAGAGTAAATCAAAGGAGATTAAAATCATGTCTCAGGAATAGACATAATTCAGACCGAACTTCTAAGGTCTCTGCTTGGAGCGCACCCCCCGGCGGCATGGCCTGAATATCTGGTTTCTTGTGGTACCAGCTTAGACCCTCCTGCCGACACTCAGGACAAAGACTTTCCTGACCCTGGCCTTCTCCTCACCAGAGGGAGCCCCTTGTTTTTCTGTGCACCCCACTATTGTTGCTAGTATTGCACGTTTTATAATGATTTGCTTACCTGACAGCTTCTTGAAGCTGGAGCTGACGTTCAGTGCATCTCTGCATCCTCTGTTTCTCCTCAGTAGATACTCATGAACATCGGTTGAACTGGATTCAATTTGAATTCAGAAAACATTATCTACCACAGTGTGGTTAAAAAGTATCTCCCCTAAGTGGGGTTCCAGCTGGGCCAAGCATGCTGGGTCATCCCCTACCGCATTATAACTGGGCTGCCATTCCCACCGTTGCCAACCCCACCTCCATATGGTATGAAGGCCTGACACCCCAGCACCCCGCAGCTGCGTCTCACCAGCACCCATGTTGCCTCCCCAGGTCTGGACTCCGTCTGGGCTCGGTCCCTGCACAGCTCCCCAGCAGCGTGGTCTCCATGGCAGCCCTGTGTCCCCGCTTCCGTGGTATCCCCTCCTGCTCTGCTCCCAGCCCCCTTCCCACGCACCTGTAGCCCACCCCTCCCTCAGTCTGTACCTTTTCCTCCTTCTGGAGTCCTTGAAAGTCCTTCTTCCCACACACCTTCCACAACCTGCTCAGTCCCAAGTGAGGACAAGTCCCCCGCATCAGCGCATTTGTGTGAAGCTGTGTGCACGTTATTTTTATTAGCTTTTTCAGGCATAATTTATAAGAATAAACGTCACCAATTTGAAGTACACCCTTCAGTGGGTTTTGACAACAGTCACCGTCCTGACAGGGAGCATCTCCCGCACCACAAAAAGTCCCCGAGCCTGGCCCAGCCTGTCTCTTCTTCCGACCCCTCACCCACGGCCCAGCCGGTCTCTTCTTCCGACCCCTCACCCACGGCCCCAGCCGGTCTCTTCTTCCGACCCCTCACCCACGGCCCCAGCCGGTCTCTTCTTCCGACCCCTCACCCACGGCAATCACTGACTTGGTTCCTGCCACTATTGTTTTGCCTTTTCTAGAATTTCATATAAATGGAATAATGCAGTACATGGGTCTTATATGTTTGAATGCTTTACCCAGAAAAATGCTTTTGTAATTCACGTGTGTGGAGCGGGCGTCAGTAGCCTGTCTTCATCTTCCGGCTGCGTTCTAGTGTGTGGAGGGGGAGCAATCTACATATCTGTTCCCCAGCTGATGGGCACTGGGGTTCTTTCCAGTTCGGGGCTGTTAAGAATAAACCTTTGAGTACAAGTCTTTCATTTTCATTCTCCTGGGTGAACACGCAGGGGTCACTTGTGGTTCACATGGTAAGTGTGTGTTTAACTTATGAGAGACTTTGACTTGTTTTCTCAGAGCGGGTCTCTGTGCTGCGTCCCCACCACTTTGGTGAGCACGCGAGGCTCCACGTCGTCTTCCACAGTCTTGTGTGCCTTTCTGATTTTAGCCAGTCTGGTGAGCATGAAACGACTTCTCATTGCAGTTTTAATTTGCATTTTCCTAATAATTAATGACATGGAGTGCCTTTTCTTGTGCTTCTAAATACATCTATGTATTTTCTTTGGGGAATCGACTTAAAATTTTTGCCTGATTCTTCTTGAGTTGTTTGTCTTCTTGACACTGAGTTGTAAGGGTTCTTTGAATATGCTGGCCACAATGATCAGATATAAATTTACAATTTTTTCCCCATGCAATGGTCTTTTTCATTTTCTGAAGCCTTTCGAAGGGCAGAAGTCTTAAATTCTGATCAGTTACAATTTATCACTTTTTTAACAGTTCATGCCTTGAGCAATTTATACAAGAAAATCTCTTTCATTCCCAAGGGCATGAAGATTTTCTCCTATGTCTTCTTCTAGATGTTTTATGGTTTTAGCTCTCACATACAGCTCTATAACCTATTCTGAATTATTTTTTTGCCTACGGTGTGATATAGGGGTTTGGATCAACTTTTATACATGAATATCCAGTTGTTCGGGCACCATTTACTGAAAAGACCGTTTTTCCCACTAAACCTTGGTAGTTTAGTTAAAAATCTGTATTTATTCTGTTCTATTGATTTATGAATCTATCCTCTTGCCAATACCACAGTGTCATAATTGCTGTAGCTTACAGGAAGTCTTGAAATCAGGTATTGTGAGTCCTACAGTTTTGTTCTCTTTTTCAAAGTTGTTTTGGCTATTCTAAATCCCTTGACTTTCTTAATAAACTTTAGATTTACCTTGTCAGTTTCTACAAAAACCCTTGCCACAATTTTGATTTGGGTTTTGTTGTATCTGTAGATCAGTTTGGAGAGAACTGACATTTTAACAATATTGAATTGTTTAATCTACATATGACATATCTTTCCACTAAGTTAGATGATTTAATTTCTCTCAGCAGTGTTTTGTAGTTTTCAGGATATGGATACATCTTGGTGGATGTATTCATAAGTATTTCATTTCATGTTTTCTGATGCTATTACGATTTTTTTTTCAGTTTCAATTTCCAAATGTTGCCGGGGCATAGAATTACAATTGATTTGTGTCCATCATTGGTGTCCAGTCTGATGTTAATCCTAATCAGTGTATTATTATTATTATTATTATTATTATTTTTTGCTGCACCGTGAGGCATGTGGGATCTTAGTTCCCCAAGCAGGGATCGAACCCATGCCCCCTGCAGTGGAAGTGCGGATTCTTAACCACTGGACTGCCAGGGAAGTGCCCCAATCAATGTATTTTCATTTTACATATTGTGTATTTCATCTATAGGACCTTTCTTAGGTCTTTTTATATCTTTCATGACACTCCTCGTCACGTTTATGCCTTCCTCTACCTTCTTGATCACATGGAGTATATTTACAGTAGCTGTTGGCGCAAATTTTTGTGCTAATTCTATCATCTCTGTCATTTTTCCGTTTCACACTCTTCTGTTATTTTAAATGTCTGTGCTTTAGTCAGTTTGAGCTACTCTAACAAATTACCACAAATTGTTGTTTGTTGCTGAAACAACAAACATTTTAGTTCTCACGTTCTAGGGGTTGGGAAATCCAAGATCAAGGCCCCAGAGGATCCAGGTCTGATGAAACCTTGCTTCCTGGTCTGCAGTCTTCTCACTGTGTCCCCACGGGGTGCAGAGCAGAGAAGGGAAGCAAGCCCTGTGGTGTCTCTTCTTGTAAGGGCACGAATCCCATTGTGGGGGGAGGCCCCATCTCTACCTGCCATCACACTGGGGGTTCAGCTTCAGCATACACATTTTGGGGAGCTGCATTCAATCTACTGTGGTTTGGAAATTTTTGTTTGGGTGCCTGACATTATGAGTTTTACATGTTGAAGGCTGAATTTTGTTTATTTCTTTAAATAATTTTGGGCTTTCTTCTGGAAGGTGGTTGTATTATTGGAATCAGATGGATCATTTGAGACTTCCTCTCAGGCTGTGCTCTGGACGGCAGGTCCAGAGCAGCATTTAGGTCAGATTATTTTAACCCCGTTACTCCTAAGATGGCGCCCTCCTGAGGACGCTCCCAGGGCCCTGGGATGGGGAAGGTCATGGTTGCCACTGATGCCGAAACCCCGCCTGTCTTTACTGGTGCCGAGTAGAAATGCGGAGACAGAGTTTTGGGTGAAGTAGAAAAGAGTGCTTTTATTGCTTTGCCGGGCAAAGGGGGCCACAGCGGGCTAGTGCCCTCCCTTGAGAGGAGGGAAGGCTCCGTACTCTCGGGTGGGAGATCGGGCGGCAGACGAGGGTCGGGCGGCACATCCTTCTTGACTTCAGCAAAGTCTCAGAACCATCAAAGCTGGCGTCAGGGGGTCCCGGGATGGGCTCTGGCGGTCCTTGAGGCTATCGTGCCATGACCTTCTTTCTGGAATGAAAAAGGCTCACAAAGGGAGGGGTTGTTAGGGAGTGTTTTCTCCAAGAAGTAAACACCAGGTGCATAGTTCAATTCTAACCAGAAAACGATCATTTTCAAATGGCAGTTAAGCAAGAAGAAAAAGAAAAAAATATATATATATATATGTGGGGGAGAGTGGCTGGATGGGCTAAAAGAATAAAGTTTAACATGAGGGAGGCTATCGACTGATTTCTGTTGCAACAGCGATCTGGCCATGGGAGAGCTATTTCCAGCCTGGGAGGACACTGTGAGCCCCGCTGCCCATCCTTTCTGGTGGTTCTTCCCCCAGTCGCGTGTCGCTTCCCGTTAGGGACACCACTCTGCTGGTCTCCTCGTTTTTCTGTGTGAAGGGCCTCCTCTCCCAGCCGCCCGTTCTCCCTGAATTCTGGTCCCAGTCTCCTCAACTCAGCAAGAGGGCCATTCTCTGGGTTACCCCCCTGCTCTGCACTTGGGAACTGCTCCCCTTGAGAGCTGGGGGCTTCGCAGAGCTCAGACCATTGCCCACTTCACTGGTCTCCTGTCGGGGACCATAGTCCTGTGATGTCTGTAAACTGTGATTTATGCATTTTACAGGCTTTCTTGGTTGTTTAATGCGTAAGGTGCATTTGGTCTCTGTTAATCCATCATGGCTGGAAGCACAAGTCTTGAGTTTTGATTGATACGTTTAATCGGATAATCTGATCGACGGATCCACTTCCTCAATATGCTTTCGCAGCACAGAAGCTCTGTATTATGCATCTTCTGCATGCTCTGAAGTGCCCATTAGAACTCTACACTTGCAGGCAATTGCAAAAGTGCAGAGGGGAGCCCAGCCTCCCTGCAGTCCTGTGTGCACAGCAGGGACCAGAGCGGCAGCGAACACTCAGTGTCCAGGCATCCGGGAAGGAGTGGGTTCAGGCCACCTGATCTGTGATTGGGAAGCAACAGCGGGAGAATCAAATGATACAAGAAGTATGTTCAGAAAATCCTTCAGGGTGACCTCTGTGATCCACCGAATCCTTCCCCCAGATGTCAGTGTTGACTCTGGAGGTGGGGACTGACTTGGCGCAGGTAGATGGGTTATGGGACACATTTCTCCTTCCTGTCTGAGCCTCTGAGGCCCGCATTTCTGCTGTTCCTTCGTCTTCTTGACGTTGCTGGGCCACATGGCACGGGGGGAGCTGAAGGAGGAGAGTGAGTGTGCATTTCACAGGAATATCAGGATTCCAGGACAGGGATTTTGCCGGGGGTGCGGCTGGATAATAAAGCAGGATGATGAACAACACCAAGCAAAGAAGGATGAGTGAGTATGGGGAGAGCAAAGAATCCTTCCTTCCTTCCTGTTTGTTTCAAATGATAGATTTCAGAGTCCTGCGTGCTGAGACTCCAGCTCCATCCTTTCTTAGTCTCCTGGTGAATTTCTTGAGCCTGGACCCCGTGTCACCCCTCTTGGCGTTCCCAGCATGTCACATGGTCCATCAAGGTTGTTTGGACTGTAGTCAGGCTGACCCGGCCAGGCTGGTCACACCGTTTCACAAACACGCAGCGCTCAGTATTCCTTTTCAGCCAGAGCGGTCACCTGCAGGTGACCTGTTCTCCAAGGACCCAGAGTGGGCCTGTCCGCAGAGCCTTCCCTAACCACGCCGACCTGAACCTTCCTTCCCAAACTCTGGTTTCTGAGGAGTATGATGTGTTTGCCCCAGTAGATTAGTGGTCGTTAGCTAGACTGTCCATGGGACGTATCTGTGGCTTTTCAGGATTATATATATAAAACCATAAATATATACCCAGCCTTTAATATTATATATAATATTTTCAGGCTAGGACTATCAATTATAAGTATCCTAGCAACATCTACACTTCTATAGGTTTTGTTCAGTGGAATCTTGTGAATGTAATTAATTTGAATTTTGCAGAAGGTTTTTCTGCAGATCAGATCTGTGGTTTTGCTGATATCGCCCTTTTTTATGCTCTAGATCAGGGATGGGCAAATCACAGCCCATGGTACCATGTCTGGTCCGCCCACTCATTTGTGTAGCTGTCTGTAGCTGCCTTCACACTGCACCCGCAGATCTGAGTAGCTGTGTCAGAGACGACAGGACCTGAAGATCCTAAAATATTTACCATCTGGCCTTTTACAGAAAGAGGTTGCTGACACCAGCTCTAAATGAATATTTCTGTGTAAAATAGTGCGCTGTGCACTCTTGGTGTTGAAATGGGAAGAAATCTATTTCCTTAATTCTCTGGCTCTCTGAGAATACTTAGCTGTAATGCATTTTGCTTTCTTTCCTCCTTAGATTCACTTCTCTCCTATTCTCTCCGCTGAGCCAGAGGAGTTGAAAATCCACTCCCCTTCTAGTCCAGGCCCGGACTCTCTGCCCAGATCAAGCACCACCATGAGAGAGGTGAGCATCTTTTTTTTTTTTTTTTTTTTTTCAGAGTGGCTAAACCATTTTATTTTCCCACCAGTGACATGATATAATTTTTCTACGTACTCGCCAGCATTTGATGTTGTCACTATACTTTTTTTTTTAAACATCTTTATTGAGGTATAATTTGAGCATCTTTTTTATTTTGGTTGGGAGTATAATTTCGGTCAATCGTGCTCCTTGAAAATGACACTACTGCTAACTCTATCTTTGTTCACTTTCCAGGAACCCATGAATTCCACCAACATCTACGATGCCAATGAGGATTATTTTGGGTTGGCTAATAGTTCAGATTACTCACTCGATGTTGATAGCTTTCTATGTTCCTTGCAGGAGGTCAGAAAGTTCTCTGGGCTATTTGTGCCACTTGCTTACTCCTTGATATGTGTCTCTGGCCTCCTGGGCAATATTTTGGTGGTGGTCACCTTTGCTTTTTATAAGAAAGCCAAGTCCATGACAGACGTTTATCTCCTGAACATGGCCGTCGCAGACATCCTCTTCGTCCTTACCCTCCCGTTCTGGGCCGTCAACCACGCTACTGGTGAGTGGATATTCAGCAACGTCATGTGCAAACTGACCCGGGGCATCTACGCCATCAACTTTAACTGTGGGATGCTGCTCCTGACCTGCATCAGCCTGGACCGCTACATCGCCATCGTGCAGGCCACCAAGTCCTTCCGGCTCCGGTCCAGAGCCTTGGCCCACCACAGGATGATCTGTTTGGTCGTGTGGGTGGTGTCGATCTTCATCTCCAGCTCGACCTTCATGTTCAACCAGAAATACAAGCTGCAAGGCAGCGACGTCTGCGAGCCCAGGTACCACACCGTCTCCGAGCCAATCCGGTGGAAGCTGCTGGTGCTGGGACTGCAGCTCCTGTTCGGCTTCTTCATCCCGCTGGTGTTTATGATATTTTGCTACATGTTTATTGTCAAGACCTTAATTCAAGCTCAGAATTCCAAAAGGCACAGAGCCATCCGCGTGATCATAGCCGTGGTCCTTGTCTTTCTGGCTTGCCAGATCCCACATAACATGGTGCTTCTCGTGACCGCCGTCAACCTGGGCAGGACGGACCGCTCGTGCAGCAGCGAGAGGCTGCTGGGCTACACCAGGAACGTCACCGAGGTCCTGGCTTTCCTGCACTGCTGCCTCAACCCGGTGCTCTATGCCTTCGTCGGTCAGAAGTTTAGAAGCTACTTTCTGAAGATCACGAAGGACCTGTGGTGCGTGAAGAGGAGGCAGAAGTCGCTGGGCTTCTTGTGCTCCCGGCTGCACTCGGACACCCTCACCTCCCGGCAGAACAGCGAGACCGCGGACAACGACAGCCCGTCCTCCTTCACCATGTGACGCCCCCCAGGCTCGGCGCGGACGGGCTAACAGGCAGGACAAAAACGCATGGGGCGTGTGGACATGAAGCCAAAGCGAGGGGGGTCTTTCCTGCAAGGTCAGGGCTGCACGCGCTCGGGGTGCCAGCAGGCATCGACGGGCAGCATCCCCCAAACTCATTTGACGGGGATGCTCTGTGCCCCCGTCCCTGCTGGCTGGCATTCGGCAAAACAGGCTTTGGGAAATGCTGAATGAAAATGAATTGCTGACAAACGTGAACACTTTCAGGAATATTCACGAAGCAGCCCTAGACCACAATTTCTTCTGGTCGTCGCAAAACATCCCACGGCTTAAAAACCCAAAACGGATGGGCTTCCCTGGTGGCGCAGCGGTTGAGCGTCCGCCTGCCGATGCAGGGGACGCGGGTTCGTGCCCCGGTCCGGGAAGATCCCACATGCCGCGGAGCGGCTGGGCCCGTGAGCCATGGCCGCTGAGCCTGCGCGTCCGGAGCCTGGGCTCCGCAACGGGAGAGGCCACAACAGTGAGAGGCCCGCGTACCGCAAAAAAAAAAAAAAAAACAAAAAAAGGAGAAAACAAACGAATGCCGTCGTGTAACTCATTTCAGGCAGAAGGTTAAGCGTCTTTCCATCGCGGTGGTCACTGTTGGTGTCATAATAGCAAATGGGCTGGCGTGAGCTGTATCTCATTTCCCTGTGAAAGAGTGTGAGTTTTTTCTCATTTCTCAAGCATGAGCTCATAAAAAAGCAGAAGAAAAACAAGCTCAGAGACAGAAGAGGTGGCTGCATGAGCACTAGAGACACTTGTCACGGTGGATAAGGCAGCTGAGGTTGTAACCGGCCGTCAGGAAGTGTAAGTTTGCTTCATTTCCCTCTGTGACTGGAAATTCTCCTCTAAAAATCCATTAGACTGCATGCACTTAGCATACAGAAGGGGCTTAATAATTATTTGTTTAACAGAACACAATAAAATTGGAGCTTATAGTGCAGTTTAAAGAGTTAGTCGTTTAAATTTTTTTTTTTTAATAAATAGAGTGCTTTTTAAAAAAGAACCAGGAAACTTTACTGAGACAATAATGTAAGAACTTTTGTTCATTTCCATCATGGAGTTGAAGAAAGCTGTGTGGAGGGGACTCTGGCAGTGACGAGCTTCAAATTAGCTTCTCAGAGAGCTTGGATCACGTTGGCTTCTGCTGCAGTAAAGTGGTTTTACCTAAAGTCTGAGCTTAACTATGGAATCAGTTTTTAACAAATCTCTTTGCGTTAAAAGTTCATAGAACTCAAGTTTTGAAAGTGCTTTGTAAATATATGAACCTAAGTGGAAAAGCATCAACCCATCTTACAAAAACACAAACACGGGAATTCCCTGGCTGTCCAGTGGTTAGCACTCTGTGCTTTCACTGCTGAGGGCCCAGATTCGATCCCTGGTCGGGAAACTAAGATCCCACAAGCCTTGAGGTGTGACCAAACAAAACAAAACCAAACCAAACAAGCAAACAAAAAAACCCACCAATGCTTATTAGAAAAGTCCTGACATGAGCTGCAAAGATACTGATGTGTATTTAACGTGTTATCTGAAACTTGCTCTTGTTCTTACATGCTTCAGCTACAGCTCTACACGAAATTCAACATGATCTCTTAAGATCCAAAGCCTGTATTTTTAACACATGGTTTTGGCTTTGCAAAATAAAACTGTTCTGTGGGTGAAGTAGGAGTTGTCTTCCAGTCTCAGGGCTCCGACTGGGAGACCCTGTGTTCAGGGGTCCCACGTCCTTCAAATCTGTTAGCGTGTGACTTCAGAAATCAAAGCAGAGGAGGCGTTACTCAGATGCTTCTTTCGGTTTGACCAGAGCACTGATGAGATGTGTGAAAGCGTGTTTCAAAACTGGCACAGAAACCTCATGCTGACTCGGCGAAGCTGGAATCAAGGTCTTCTGCATCTCCGTCTCCAGAGGAGTGAAACTTGCTTCTTTATGCAATAACCCTGTTCAGATTTCAGCCATAGTGAATAAAGGTGTTTCTAAAATGGGCTACATATTTCATTTCATTAATGGCATCCTTTCTTCGTGCTGCCTTGGGCATCAGAACAGGTCATCAACAACCGTTTGGTGCTGCAGAGGCCGACGCCCCCGGGGACCCGGGGCTGCCGGGGTCTCTGCTCCTACACTAAAGGGCTCCGGACTGTTCCTTAACGGTTCCCGGGTCTCCTTTTCATCTATTTCTCGTATCTTCTCTCACTGTCAGGCTCTGGCTGGACCTTAAGTGTGTGCCTTTCGTCCCTCCTCTGACTCTTTGCAAACATCGTTCCACTGTGTTTGGGGATCATCTGTCTACACTTGTCAGGACTGTGTATTAATAGGGACAATGGGTTCGTGCCTGCCAGGCTGTTATTAATACATTAATCATATGCACATGTGTGATTTATTGCATATGCATGTGTGTGTGTTTATGTGTGACCACATCTGTGTGCTGACCAGAGGATAATTTTTCTTGGTTCCTGTTACAAAGCAGTAGAGACGCGGTCTCGATCAATTATTTCTGGATAACTGAGATTTTACTGTATGTACATCTCAGCAAAGGTGAAAATTCAGGCACGGAGGTATTATCTTGCAAATTGTATGTTGATTTGCTTCTGAGGACAGATAGCCTAGCTTTTAAGTGAAGCCAGGAAAGTACAATATTTTTAAATCCTTTTAAGATTTCTGATAGTGTGTGCAAATTCCAGGCGTTCGGGAGGTATGAGAACACAGAATCTGGTCTAGATGAATACAGTGTGTATTCTTAGAGCCTACTGGTGTATCACTTTGGGAGGGCTGCCGTAACAAAATATCACAGACCAGGCTGCTCAAACAACTGACGTTTCTATCTCCCCGTCTGAGATCCAGGTGTGGGCAGGGCTGGTTTCACCCCAGCCCTCTCCCCTTGGCTTGCAGACGGCCGTCTTCTCCCTGTATCCTCACACAGTCGTCCCTCTGTGGGGCAAGTGTGTGACCTCCCCTTCTTACAGGGACACCAGTCACATGGGATTAGAGCTCACCCTGATGGTATTGTTTTAACTTATCAACTGTTTAAGGCCCTCTCTCCAAATACAGTCCCGTTCTGAAGAATAAGGGTCAGGACACCAACGTGTTAATTTGGGGGGACACAAGTCCAACTAGCCCATAACAACTAGGTTTCTAGAGGCAGAGCAGCTTTTCATATTCGAGTTAATTTCAAACACGTGATAATTCATTTCCGGGTGGTGTCCCCCTTTCTGGTAAGGTGGGTTCCAGGTAGTCATTCCCAGTTCAGGCTTTCAGTTTTCAGGTGCATATCCCCATAAAGTGAGGATGACAACGGACACTGTGGTGCCGGTCAGCCACACCTGCCTGGTCAGCCCGCACAGTAACTGAGCGCTGACGCTCCCACCGCGGATGGCCCTCCTCTGAGGATCTCTGCTGACCGGTCTGCCGCCCTCCATGCCCCCTTGGGGGCGGGGGTTCTCCCGCCTCCCTGCTTCACCCTCCAGCTCTTCAGTGCAGTGGGAATTTCCCCAAACTTGGGCCACTTCTGTACTTGATGTCGAGAGCACCCTCTTCTCTTGGGGGCCTCAGGGTGGCGGGCAGCAGCTGTGGCCGCAGAAGGCAGCTGTGACGGTGCCGGGGGGGTGGGACCCCCTTCGCCCACCCATTTATACGAACAGGGCACTCCTGGCTCGAGACTTCAGAGGCCTCTGTTATCTCATCCGATTCCTGGAGCAGCCCGTATCGTCCCTCACAACTGCGGGAAGGCCGTTCGAATCGCTGCAGCCCTCACGGAGTTCAGGTCCTCGGACGTGGAGCTCACTGCCCTGTGGGAGCCAGAGGGACATACGCTGTCTTTGTGCTCAGGGACTTTACGCGCGGGGAGGCTGCGGAAGCAGAGCTCGGAACGAGCAGCTGTGACTTATTTTCACGTTTTATGGTTCAGTATATGAACACCCGCCACACTCACTGCGAATTGCCAGATGCTTTCTTACGTTCTTGCTCGAGTTGCATGTGCTAATATACTAATTTTCCTGATGTTTTATTTGGGAAAATCTACAGGAGAGCTAGCAGTAGGAGCTGTATCTTTTCTAATCCCTTGGTTTATTTCTCTCTTGTATTAGAGTACAGGTAGACAATCCAGGACACTAGCGGGATGCCGTTGTCCTCAACTTCAGTCTGTCTTCATGGTGCAAGGGGGCTGCTGTAACTCCCTCTTTCACATTTTCACCCCAGGATACAGAAAGAGGAAAAGGGGGAGGCAGGGGGCCTTTCCTTTAAGGGCACAATCTGAAAGTTGTGGGAATCACTTCTCCCAACCTATTGGCCTCAACTTAGTCGTGTGGTTACAGCAAGGTGAAAGAAAGTTGGAGAAATGTCTCCCGCTGGGCGGCCACGTGTCCACACACGTGTAATAACAGTGAATACACCACAGTTCTGTCACCATGGACTGTTACTCTGTGGGAGGGGAGGGGAGACGGTGGGAAAATGAACTTCAAGGGAAGGAAGGGCAGCTGTACCACTCACTTCAAAAAAAAGAGCAAAGGTTGCAAATTTTAAAGAAACGTTCAAGTTGCAGTAGAAAGAACAGAGCACAAGAAGTGGGGATGGTCTTGGCTAGGGTCTCTGAGAAGAGGGATCGGTCCAGCCCCCTCTGCCCAGGAGTGGCCTCCCTCCCCACCTTCGTGATAACCTGGTCAGTCTGAATTGCCCAAGTACCGTGTTTGGAATCAGGGTTAATATTTTAATGAGAAAGTTTTATTTCTCTGCCTCATTTTGAAAGGTTAACTGGCTCCTTGAATTTAAGAATTTGAATTTACAAAGGACATCTGGGGGTCCTTTTTCTGAACCGAGCATGTAGGCGATGGCCCAGCACATCTCTCCACACTAGTAGTGAACAAGTGCATCTATGAGACGCTGTAAAGGGGTCCTTACAAGGGTCCTTACTTCACCGGAGATGTGCTGCCCACTGGCCTCCTGGACGGGGCGCTGCCGCCCCCTGCTGGACGCAGGCTGCAGTCATAGGGGCTCCAGGTGAGATGCCCCTGCATCTGGTCTGCCGGTGTGAGTGATGGGCGAGGAGGGGTGGCCGCACTGGACACCCCCATCAAAGGCTGCTGACAGCCTCGCCTTTGGGGAAGCCTTTCCCAACGAGCTGTCCTCGGTCACCCGCAGACCTGACTTCCAAGGTCAGGTCTCTGCCACCACGCAGAGACCCTCCACTGACCCACCGCATCTGGGGAGCAGGGGCTGCGGGGTGGCGTTTCTGGAGACGTTCATGACCTTGGTGGCCATCTCCTCAGACCCAGGGGCCACCTGCCTCTCAGCAGCATCTCCAAACGTGTCCTGGCCGGGGGCGTTCTCTCCCGGGGCTCATCCTCTGTGCTGCAGTGGCGGCCCCTCCTGCTCTACCCGCCCCCGCAACGCAGAGCTGCTCCGACTGGACTCTCTCCCTCCCCACGTGCCCCCCACCCAGGCCGCCTCCCATCCTTGGATTTCCGCCCCCCACCCTCGCCCGCCACTTGCTGATGACAAGTCTGGAACTTTCCCCAAGGTTCTGGGCTCGCAGACAGACCTGTCTCTTGGATGTGCCCGCCAGATACCTCCACCGGGCCTCGAATTCCACACTGAACTTGACAAGTGCTCTGTCTTTCCCAGAGAGCTGATTTGCCCCAGCCTTTCTCTTCTTGATGACTGTTGCCTCTGCCCACCGTGTTTACCAAGCCCATTCCCTGGAAAGCCCCCGTTCCAGGCTATCTCCAGGCCCGCCGGCTCTGTCTCCCAGCACATCTCTGAATAACGGGGCCCACTGCCCCTCAACCCACCACATCTTCTTTCACACAGACCATTGCAGTAGCACCATGGCCTGTCTTCTCACCCTCCCTTCTGCCTTCACACTGCAGCCCGAGTGGATTTGTAAACCCAAAGTGCATCGTCTCCGTTCCCTGCTTAACCCCTTTTGGTCACTGACCTTGCAGTTAGAAGACAATCCTGACTGCCCCCCCGCTGGGCCTGACATCCTGGACCCCATTGCCCCTACCCACCGCAGGCCCCTCTCACGCCCAGGGTCCCAGCCAGAGCTTGGCCCCCTTCCGCCCAAGGCCATGCCTTCCCTCCTTGGCACGGTCCTCTCCACCTGGATGGTCCTCTTTGGGCACGGATCACACTTGCTCATCCCGCCAGGTTTCCTTGAAAGGTGCCCTTCTTGGTGAGGCCTTCCTGACGTCTCTCCCTGACCCGGGTGGGTCCCCATGCATCCTCTTGGTGGCCTCCTAGCCTCTCACACTTTCCTTCCTCCATCTGTCCTATGTATTTCACTTCTTAGGGTCTGTGCCCAACTCTAGACGAGCCGGTGTTAGGGCAGGATCGTGTCTGTCTCACCAGTGACGGCCAGTGTCTAGCACGTGGTTCCACACCCAAAGCGTGTTTGTCTAGTTAACACACAGAGGAAGACACAGACCTTAACACTTTCATACTCAAGTACCTTTTCTGCCCGACTCTCCCTGACCTCTGGGGCAGGGCTGCAGCTCTGATTCCACCGTGCTGTGTGAAAAGCACACATTCTTCTATTCAAACGGCAGGAGGTCCCCAGGGGCGGCCCTGTGGTCAGGGGGCCATTTTTCAAGTCCGTACCCTGTGCCTAGAAAGCCTGGCCTGTCGTCGGCACTTGGTTCCTAGCTTTGCTCTCCATAAATACTTTGATCCCGCTTGAAATGCCAGCATTGCTGTTCCGATTTGTCTGGGCAAGAGGGTGCAAGTCGCAGGCCCCGTGAGACCCAAGCTGAGTGTGGAGGTGGGACAGCAGACCCAGAGGAGCAGACGCAGAGCCCTCTGTGTGGGAATTATGACGACCCTCCTGTTAAGTCACAGCTGGGCTGCCTGCACCCTCACCTGCTGACTTTCATACCCTGTGCGCCCACCCTCGGGGCTGAAGGAATCTGTCGATGTCTCACACCTGAGGAAGAGACACCGGCCGGACACTCGCCAGGAACTTCGGCCCAGAGGTCTCTCCAGGCTGGTGACGGCCACCATGGCTACCAGGCAGCTGGGCAGGACCAGGAGGGGAGCATCCGCCTGTCACCAGCGCCCAGGAAGCCCCTTCCCATCTGCAGACACTCAAGCTGCTGTCCAGTGTGAAAGGGCAAAGAGCCTGTGAGTCCTCTGGTCAGATCCACTGGACGCCCCTTCCATCACTTGCCCACTGAGGACGCAGAGTCCCTTTGTCTGCCTCTCTGCTGGTGAATCTGTTCACTTTTCTCACTCTCCTCCCATCACACACACACATCCACACCCCTTAAATGTCAGGTTGGGAATTTAATTTTCAAGTATTGCGACTGCTAAGTTACCATGGTCTCTAGGTAACTATGGTAACTTTCCAGGTAATTTTGCTACTGTGTTTTTATTGTTTTCTTCCTTTATCTTAACGGTGTTTACCTTTGTATTGGCAAAAGTAACAGCTAATGCATTTTTCTAGGCAGCCAGCTCTTAACATTTTAGGATGCTGCTGTTGGGAATCAAACTAAATGTTTTAGCCGTAGATTAAAGCTGTAATGCTTTTAATGTGTTGTGGGTAAAATGATATAATCACAGGAGAGTCCCAGGCTTGTTAATAAGAATAACAGGCTTGTTATTACGCAGCTGGACTGGAGTCTCAGAATCATAGAAGTATGATTGCATCAGAGTTCTAGTAAAAACGAGAAAAGTGAGTCATTAAAGACTTCGGGAACGTCTCCCACTCGACGTAGAAATTCACGTTTAGAAACAAAAACAATGCGTCTGAGTCTCCCCGAGCCGAGCTCGTGGCTGCCTGGAGGAATTATTTCCCTGAAACACATTTATTTTCTCTAGAACGGCCAGTGTGTTCACTCCCCAGTTTCCTGTTCAGGATTAAAGAAGGTTTCTTTTGCCTGTAGTTTTAATTTGGGAATAATTGCTATTATGAAATATACCTTTGTTGAGTTTTAATTGACAAAAACCTGCAGTTCAGAGCTGGTGACTGCATTTCATGCAGGTGCTGGATGGGGTTAGGATTTTGGTGAGACCTGGCCGCTTTTTTCTTGCTAAATGAAAAAAGGTGTCATACGAATGTATAGATAACAGAGCAGTTCGAGCTTTTGTCCAGAGGTCAGAAACAAACCTACCTTCTGTGCTGAACATTCATGTTGAACAGGGCTGCACAAACATACAGCCGGATCCGATATAGGCTGAATCTAACCGAGAACCGTTCAGGTTCATGTTGAACAGAAACCAAATGCACGAGCTCTGGGGACTCTGGACTGTCTCCAGCGCAGGCACAAGAAGATTGTAGAGAAAAGCCAGAGGCAGAGGGGTCTGAAGCGTGTCGGGGGAGAAACGAGGGCGTCATAGGACAGGAGGACGCTCTGGATGAGAAGGGGACAGAGGCCCAGGTGAAGCCTGCAATTAAGAGCATGAAGAGATGTGAGTGAGAGAGACTGGGGGTGATGGAAACAGAAATAAAGTGATAAAAGCAAATCTTTTGAAGATCTGCACTGGTAGCCACCACTGAAATCGCTGCGTCTGCTAAATGGGAAGGTGGAGGAGAGCCCTCCTTCCCGAGGGACCGAGCAGGTGTGTGCGCAGATACAGGGATTTTTTAGAGGAATCGACTCCGATGTCTGTGAGGGTGACAAGCCTGCAGCTCACAGGGCTGTAAGCTCTGGCAGGTTTCTGTGTTCGGTCTGGGGGCAGAATTCCTCCTTCTCTGGGAAACCTCGGGGCTCTGTCTCTAAGGCCTTCTCCTGATTGGACGAGGCCCACCATGTTATGTGGGGGGGGTCTCCTTTGCTCACGACACTGACCTCGTCCACAGGCACCTTCTCGCAACAGCTGGGCTTGTGTCTGATGAGTCGCTGGGCACCACTGTCTGGCCAAGCGGACGCAGACAATTAAACATCACACTTACCCAGGAGGGGAAACTGAAAACTGCGTTTGAAACTCCGTGAGGTGTAGCTCAGGGTCTACGATGGCGTAAACGCTCGCTGGGACCAGGAAGGACACACACCGGCCGAGACGCAGGGACTGGTAGGTGAAACCCACCCGAGGAGTGGGGCTCCAGCCCCACCGATGCCGGGGGAGTGTGCGCCCAGGGCTGGCGGATCCGCCACTTTTCAAGAAGAGCTGAAAATCTGAACTTTTAAAAAGGTAGAGTCTTGGGTTTTTTTTTTAACTACGTATAATATAAAGTCAGTAAAAATAACTTGTGAGTCAATCAAAAGCCTTCTGTGGGCTGAACGCAGCCCTTGGGCAGCTGTTAAAGAATTCTGAGATGGAGAATGATTTAACCATCCAGACGCAGCAGCAGTCTGGAGAGCCACCTCCCAGGACCGTCAGATTGCTGCAGTGATGGCGCAGTGCACAGCCGGGTGACCGGGGCAGCGGCTGTGCAGGGCCCCTGAGGTCTGGGCCCGAAACCCCGTCCCTTCCTCCCTCTCTCTCCCCCCGTCCACTGCACACAGATCTGTGTCCTCCCCTCTCTGAATCTCCGTCTGCCAGGGCTGCCTGGGCGTCTAGGATCAACAGGAATCCTCTGGAACACAATCTCCTGCCGTGATCTCCCTTTACAGGATCAAGAAACTGCTGAGGATGTCACATAAAATGTCACAGAACGAAGACAGTTGTCTGGTCCGTGCAAAGTGGCCCATTGGGCAAACCGTCCCATTTGAATGAAAATGTGGAAAGCATCCTGTGCTGCTTGTCAGGGGCTGGACCTCGGGTAGAAGATTCCATTGTGTTCCCTGACAGCCCAGCCTGGGGCCAGGAGCGGCCCTGGGAGGAGGGGGGGTCTGGGGGGTCGGGGGGTCTCAGCTCCACCCAGCCCTTTGGCACACTCAGGTGCCTGTTCCCGCATGACTTCTGGTGACACCTCCGCGTCCGGGGAGCGGGCGCTGTCTGGAAGTGCGGCCCCCAGGGCTCACCAGGACGGACACTAGAGCACCCCGAGGTGTAGAAAGGAAGGCGGGGCCCTAAGGAGGTCGGCGCCCTCTGTTATTCTTTTTTTTTTTAACATCTTTATTGGAGTATAATTGCTTTACAATGGTGTGTTAGTTTCTGCTTTATAACAAAGTGAATCAGTTATCCATATACATATGTTCCCATATCTCTTCCCTCTTGCGTCTCCCTCCCACCCTCCCTATCCCACCCCTCCAGGCGGTCACAAAGCACCGAGCTGATCTCCCTGTGCCACGCGGCTGCTTCCCACTAGTTATCTACCTTAGGTTTGGTAGTGTGTATGTGTCCATGCCACTCTCTCACTTCATCCCATCTGATGCTGTTCTTGATTAGAACACTTAAGAAAAAAGTTCCATGTTATTATATACTTTTCCAGTAAAATACGTGAAAGGGAGATCTTGTAGCAGTTTTGGTGACTATCACGTGCATTTGTAAGTTTTCATTTAAGATATTCTCCAAAAATCATCTTAGTTCCCTCTGTCTGTAGATGTGATGCTGTTTTATTCACTCTTTAGGGAAAGGAGGACTGAGCCTGACCCAACCAGGACCCCGAGCTCAGTGTGTCCAGACGTGTGGGACCAGGAGGTTTTATCACGCTGAGCATCTCAGAGGACCCCCCAATCTCACTGGGCACACACTTGCATCACCTCCTCGCTGCAGACGTGCAAACAGCGTGGCCATGCGGCTCTAGGGGGGCAGTTGGAAGCCGTAAGTGGAGAAGCTGGAATTCCAGCCTGAGAATACCCGAGCTCTTCACGTACCATCTGCCGAAGCACATTGCTTCCTGTTGGTTCTTCGGAAATCCGAGGTCTTGCCTTCCGTTATCCTCTGCTTACTACAGCTCACACTTCCAAGCATCCCACTAGGTTTCTTCTGGGTGCCTGGGTTTGACTGGCCTTTTGGTGGCCTTTAAGACAAGCTCTCTTTGCAGGATGTTTCCAGAAGTCTCCACAAGGGGCACGTGATACTTTTGGTGGACAACGAGCAGGGCTGACGGGGTTAAATGCTGGCATGGGATCACGGGTGCCTCACACCCTCCCGTGCATCCCCCTTGCCAACCCTTAGTGGGAACTTCTCCCCCCGCCCCGAGGTCTGCGGGAGATTCTTCTCTTCTTAGCGCATTTCATTTTGTCCTTGTCTTCTTGTCGGGTGACCCGAGGTGCGGGAGTGAGATGCACATCATTCCCGGGGACTGATGGCCAGGACAGGGGGAGGGAGGGGGCCACAGCCGCAGACTCCTCGGGGAGCCCTCGGGAAGCCGCTGTGAGTCAGTCACAGCTTCGAGTCAGCCACGTGGGAGGGTTGACACCTCTCGACTGCTGCAAGTCAGGGCTGTCGTCTCTTCCCAGACAGCCTGGTACCAGCACACGGCTGCATAGAAGTGGGTCCAGTACTGGCCGGCAAAACTCGGCTCAGCACGCCCTGTGTGTGCGAGTGTAGACCATCTACACCCTCAGACCACCTGCCCGATTAGTGGAAAGCCTGTCGGATTACAGAGGAAGAGAAGATAAGAGCCCGGACCACGGAGGAGCGTCTGTAACCCCGCATGAGAGGGAGAGGCCACAGGGCCGGGCTGGCGTGTGCGGCAGAGAGAGGCGGGCAGAGACTGGGCTGTGCGTGCCGGGTGGAGGAGGGGAAGGGTGTGAAGTGGGACGGCGCCTCGCACGTCCCCGTTCTCCTTTTTTCTGATCACGGCCCACAGACTGCTGTCCTGCAGGGGCCGTTTCACTGAAGACCCCATGACATCGAGCGTGGATGGGTCAGGACATGGCCCTGGGTGGTCAGCCGTCCTCCCAGCCATCCTTCCAGGACAGGGTCGTCGCCCTCACTTTTCAGATGAAGATGTAACCTCCACAAGGTGATGTGCCTGAGGTCCCTTGGCCAAAGAGCAGCAGGGCTGAGCTCCAGCCGAGGCCGAAGGACTCCCAGCTGGACGGCAGCCGGTCTGGTCCTGACTTCAGAGCCGAGGGCACGTCCGGCGTCTGTGGCTGGGATTTGGGAGAGGAGTGGCGCGACTCTGCAACCAGGGGACGGCTTCTCTGACCATCCCCGGTGCACTTGTCCTCAGGCCTATGGTTTCAGTGAAAAAGAGCCTTAGAGACAGACACTGTGTGAGATCTCGGTGGGTTAGAGAACAGTGCGGCCACAAACGAACTCATGGTGGGCCTGGGTCTGGTGCTCCGGGATCCGGGCACAGGGATGTCTTCTTCTTAGTCTCTGACGTTATCAAGCATTTCCCGATTTTCAAAGAAGCATTTCTCTACTTCACGTCCATTAGGATGGCTACTCTAAAAAACAAACAAACAAACAAAGAAAAAACAAACCCAGAAAACAACAAGGGTTGGCGAGGGTGTGGAGAAATTGGAGCCCTTGCACTGTTGGTGGGAGTGGAAACCGGTGCAGCCGCTGTGGAGGCAGTGTGGAGGGTCCTCAAACAACTAAAGCTAGAATTAGCATATGACCCAGTATTCCTCTTCTGCGTATAGACGCAAGAGAACTGAAACCAGGGTCTTGAAGAGATATTTGCACACCCATGTTCATAGCAGCGTTAGCCACGAGAGCCAAGAAGAGGAAGAAACCCACGTGTCCACTGACACCCATGGATAAATGGAACGCAGTGCACTTGTGCAGTGGATGATTATTCAGCCTTCAAAAGGAAGGAAAGACTGACACAGGCTGCAGCATAGACGAAATCCGAGGACGTCATGTGCAGTGAAATAATCATTAAGAAAAAAGCCAAGTACTGTCTGCTTCTACGTATGTGAAGTTTCTGGAGGAGTCAAATCCATAGGGACAGGAAGGAGGGGGTGAGGGAGGAGCTGGGGGAGGGGCAGGGGCGCTAGTGTTTAATGGGGACAGAGTGTCAGTTTGGGCCGATAAAAACGTTCTGGAGATGGACGGTGTCGATGTTGCACAATGGTGGGAAGGTACTTAGTGCCGCTGAACTGTACGCTTAAAAACGGGTAAGATCGTACATTTTACCCCAGTTTTATAAAAGAGACATTTTGAGGGTGACTGTTGTTTGTGCAGGGGGTGTCCCCGTGAGCACGGGCGGTGTGCTCGGGAAGCCTCTGAGAGGCACGTGATGCATTTCCCAGTTCCCGCCAAGGCCACGGCCAAACACGGTATCCGTTCACCATCCCGACCCTTAGATAAATCAAAATCGTTGCCTGAATTCTTGGCAGAAGTTATTACGAAAATATAGAGGAAAAACTTTTCTCCATTAAATGTGCAAATTATATTTTCCTTTGTATTGTGTTTCCCTAGAAGATTCTTTACGATACAATTTTAAGTTTGCCTCTGGATCTAGTGTTTCAAAGTGAATTTTTTTTTTGAAAAAACCTATTAAATAGTGGATAAAGTGAACTTTTTAGCTTTAAATCTGGTCGATTTGTTTATGTGTTTATTCCACAGTTATTAAGCGTCTACTGTGTGCCGGGCCCCGTGCAAGGAGCTGACTGGGTGGGGAGAGCAGACGTGAGGCCCACGGGAGGCCGTTGGGCTGGGTTGAGTCAGGCGCTATGCTGGGGTCTGGCTGGGGCATGTCAGAGGTAGGTCCCGGAGGCTGGACCTGAGTGGCGGGTAGGGATTCCCAGGACAGAGACTGGAGTGTCCCAGACAGCACACCGGCACCTGCAGGGTGTGTGCAGGGAGGGCTCAGTGGCCTCTGCTGGATTTTGGAAAGAAAAAGACGTAGATGACCAGGATTTTGAAACAGGGACGGCATTACCTGAATAGGGAGAGAAATGCACCACTCACACGAAGATCTGGGCTCCTGAATTTGTCGGGATTAAGACAGTTTTGAGATTTGCAAGCCTGGCAGCCAGGGCTGGGTACCTGCTGTCTTACAAGAAGCGAGTCACACGGGAAAAGAAACCAAAATCTGCTACTGGGAGCACATAGCTGTGGTTCTGAGGCCCATCGTGTACTCTTTAATCACACTTTCATTTTGAGTCTTTTCCTTTTCTCAGAGAAAATAATTTGGAGAAGTCGAGAATCTTGTCACTCTACGTCTTTAAAGAAGACAACTGTCTGAGTGCAGAGCTGGTGTCTTTGACGGGAGTGACAGGACAGGGTGACCAAAACGTCCTCAGAGATGGTTGTTCAGAGGGTCCTGAAGCTTCCACTACAAAGCATCGTCCTTTCCACAGAATCCTTGGAAAATATGCAGAAAAGAATTACTAGGAAGAAAGAATAGTAATAAAGCTTTGACCTAGCAGAACTGCTTGACACCCAGTCCACGAGGCTCTGTGTTGAGGGTGCACTGGCGAAAAACTGTGTCTGCAAAGGGCCCACAGACTGTTGGAGACATAAACAAAGATCAGGGAATAAACCTATCGCTTGGAAACAGCAAAGTAACACCCACTGAATATGGTCGTGTACAGGCTCTGTGCCCAACAGAGTTTTATGTATTATTTGGTCTCCACAATAATCCCGTACGGTCTGTTGTTATTATCCCCATTTTATGGAAGAGGAAAGCTCAGAGTGGTTCGGTGAATTGTCCCGGGTCACAAAGCAGGGAAGTGACCAAGCAGGATACTGACCCAAAGGCCCTGACCGTGGCCAGTAACCCAGGGACTCTCAGCCCTGGCTGCACAGTAATGGGATTAATGAGGGGCCTTTGAACCTACCCATGTCTCCCAGATCAACCGAGTCAGGCCACCCCGGGGTTAGCCGAGACATGGGGGGTTTCAGGAGCTCCTGGACCCCACAGCGAGTCCAGAAGAAGGTCAGTAAGAGCCCGAGAGGCAGTAATGCTGTGAGGAGACCTCCCCGTTTCACCAGGCAGAGCCGCTGGCCGTAGCATCGTGGAGGGAGCCAGGCAGGACCGACCGTACGTGGGAAGCATTCGTGTCCAGTGTTCGCCAGCAGGCCTGTCTAGACAACCACATGAGCTGGCTTTGCCCCACCTAAGGGCGCCTGATGTCTGTAAATGGGTACATGATTTCAGGGTGTGGAATTTACTTGTGTAGGGAGTAAAGAATCTAAATGTCATCAGCAGGAAAATGGTTAAGAAACAGCTTCTGGGAAGATGATTAGGTCATCAGTAATGCTTACGGGGAATTTATCATAATATGGAAAATATTTATATTAAATGTTGGATTTTTTTAAAAGGATCATTAAAAATTGTATATGCAGTAAGATCAAAGGAAGAAAAATGGAGACATTTCTTTTCTTTGAAAGGGAAGAAACACAGCCTAGAATGTTCCCATCAGAGAATTTTATTCGACCTCTTTGCATCTCATCTGGTCACATTTCCCTTCTAAGCCCTTTGAAATTCTGTTCACTAAGGAGGAAATAAAACCCGAGAAAATAGCACAATGCTGCTGATGGGACCCTCACTCCCCTGGGGACACTGGGCACATTATACTGGTGTCAACAGGGTCTACATCCTTCAGAAGCACAATAGTGGGGGGTCACACCGCATTTCAAGTCTGGTTCTGGTAAAAGGAACCTACCTGGGAGGCAAACAGCTCCGGGAGAGGGTGAGGATTTGCCCTTTTCTATTGCCTAATGCCAGCAGTTTTAACCTTAACTATTACAGCTATCGTAGGACTACCTCCTGGGAAAAGCAGAGGTCTCTCCCTGGGGGCAGTACAGGTGCAGCTCCAGGTGAGGCTGCCTGGTGTGGGCTGCATGGGACCCTGTATTACACGCAGACCCCGGTGAGTCCCTTTGGGGGAGAGCACAACCGCCTTGAACAGAGAGTGAGAGAGAAGGCAGACAGGAAGCGGACTTTCTAAATCCTTTGTCACCAGCATGAGCTACAAATTCGGGACATAATTTAAGAAGAGTGAGAGGAAAAGATGCAGCCCTTGTTGGTGTCCAGGGGCTGCGCCCACCCTCCCTGCAGTGGCCTTGAACCCGGGCTGGTCCCTAGCTGCTGTCCTCAGGAGTTGCCATTGGGTGGAAATCACCATTTCACATGCAAATTGGTATCTCATACTGTGTGTTTCTCCCAGGAGGCTTAAAGTACAGTGATTTTTTTTAGAGCAGGGGAAGCAGATTGAGTTCCAAAAGTATTCAGACATTCAAACTTAAAAAAAAGTACTAGAAGCAATTTTGAGACGTTTAGTAGGAAAGTATTCCTTATAATAAACGAGGGCACCGACTGTGTTGTCTTGGAGGTGATGTGTAAAATCTGTGCAGGTGAAGCTCAAGTTTACCATCAGTTGTGAGCTAAGAAGAACCGAGCTCAGGACTTACACCCTGCGGAACCTGTTTTTAGACCCAAAGCCCCACTTCCCCATGTCAGTTGCCACAAGTCTGTGCAGTAGGTAGAAAAAGAGCATAGAGTTTTTGCATTTTTTGCATTCAAGCATAGAAGGATAAAGTGACTTGCCGACACCAGAGTCAGGACCGCGTCTGCCACGCCGCCTTCCACCACCTTCCGCGTCACCGGTCCACCACAGCATCTTTTTCCAGCTATGACTGTGTCGTAGTCATTTAGTGATTGAACCTGCATGGGAATTGTGTAAAGGCTCTGCTCGCTCATTTTGCTGAACTGCTCTGCAACACAAAATAGCTGAAGGAAATCCTGGTAAACAGCAGTGACACGTGCTGAAGTTGCGTTCAAGCTTGTAGTGCAGAATCTTAACTAACCATCACGACTGCTCAGCGCCCCCCGGGTAGCTGTCGTGGACGTGAGGTGGGGAGCTGGCCATCCTCAGGAGTGAGAATCTCTGAGCTCACAGCCGGGAGCCTCTGCTTCCTGCTTTCGGGCCCTGGGGGTGAGGGTGTAGAAGAGCTTGTGGTAGGAGCGTCTGAAGGCGGGGTTCGAGAAGCAGTACACCACGGGGTTCAGCACGCCCTGCCGGTAGGTGAGGCTGCCGGTCGCGTCGGCGGCGTGGACCATGGAGCTCAGGACCCCGCAGCTGAGCGCCCCTCGGAAGATGGCCGGTAGGATGCGGGCCAGGAAGCTGGGCAGAAAGCACAGCGTGAACAGCACCCCGACCATGGCCACCAGCGCCTGGGCCCTCTGCAGCTTGGGCTGCTTGTGTGGGTCCCGGAGCCGCTTCTGGAGAGTCCTGATGACGCCGGCGCTGCAGAACAGGATGAGGCCGAAGGCGAGGATAAACTGGAGGAAGGAGAGGGCTTCCTGCCAGACGAGGCTGAAGGAGGACTCCGTCCTGGGCTCAGAACTGGGGCACTCGGCCTCAGAGAGGAACACGCTTTGGTGAGTGAGGGCTGCCGTCACGAGCCAGACCAGGACCGAGATCCCCCAGGCCGCCCGCACGGACAGAAGGTTGACTTTGAGCCGCGAGTGGACCACCCGGAGGTAGCGGTCCAGGGCCACGGCGGTGAGGAAGGCGACACCCGCCCCACGGCACAGGGACCGCAGGAAGAGCATCCCTTGGCAAGACGCACGTCCCAAGCCCCAGGTCTTCTGCCGCAGGTAGAAGGCGGCGTGAAAGGGCAGGCAGGCAGCCATCAGGAGGTCTGCTAGGACCAGGTTGAACAAGTAGGCGGCGTAGGGCTTCCACACCTTCAGACGGAAGAAGAAGGTCCAGAGCGCCACGGCGTTGCCCAGCGTGCCCAGGCTACACTCCAGCAGCAGCAGCAAGGCCGTGCTCACCTCCGCCGCGTAGCTGTGCGCCACCGAGCAGTTGGGTGGCAGCATGTGGCCAAGTCCCCGCCGCGGCCGAGCCTGACGCAGCGGAGCACAGGGACGCAGGCCCGAGTTCGTTCTCTTTCCCGCAGACGGACAGAAAGCACACTGACCAGCATCGAATAAAGTCAAAGGCAAACTAAAATTTGTCTGTGGAAAGAGGATTGGGGCAGAGGGAAAAAACCTCTTGCAGTTTTGTTTTGCCCTGAAAGCAGGGAAATTGTGTTTCACTTCCCACATCTGGCATTAAACTGAAGCCCTAGTGTCCTGAGAGTGTCCGCGTGAGCACGGCTCTCCATCCACAGCTGTCACTGAAGGGGCTTGAGAAGTTTGGGAAGACTTGCTGTCTATAAAGTTAAAATAATGATGGAAACAAATAGATGGTTCTCAAGTCTGCATTGTTTTCCGGTAGATCTGGTCCCGCATTCCCCTCGAAGAGGGTATGGGGTGGGGGGGGCCTGGCCATTTTGTAGTTGCCCATTTTCACCTGTCCTTTCGTTTTGTTAGATTTGATTTTCTGCTGAGGAGGCTTCCCTGACCAGGGATGGAGCCCGTGCGCCCTGCAGTGGAAGCTCGGAGTCCTAACCGCTGGACTCCCGGGGAAGTCCCTGCTCGGCCTGGTTCGGGCTTTGGAATCAAACGGACTCTGGTTCTACCTGGTCTCTCCACTTAGCAGCAATGTGGGGTGAATATGACAATAGCTGCCTGTGGGGTCCTTGTAGCTGAGGTTCTCTTACAGGTACAGCACTGTGCCCTGTATCTGGGGCATCTCGGCTGCCAGATACATTTGCTGCAGTAATTACTAACCTCTGTCTGATGCTTAGACTTTTAACAAAACGATGCTTAGACTTTTTTTTTTTTTTTGGGGTACGCGGGCCTCTCACTGCTGTGGCCTCTCCCGTTGTGGAGCACAGGTTCCAGACGCGCAGGCTCAGCGGCCGCTGCTCACGGGCCCAGCCACTCCGAGGCATGTGGGATCTTCCCGGCCCGGGGCATGAACCCGCGTCCCCTGCATCGGCAGGCGGACTCTCAACCGCTGCGCCACCAGGGAAGCCCGATGCTTAGACTTTTAACGAAACTTTTTTCCCCAGTGTAGTAATACAATTTCGCACCCAGCTGCAGTTCCACGGTGCTTCGATGCCTTTGTTTCTGAGACCTAACTTGGAAGCTTTAAGGGGTCTCAACAGCAAGAATTACTATTTCGCTGCATGTTTTCCACATGTCGTGTGCTCTCCTGTGTTATTGCAACGAACCGAGCAACACGAGGTGCAGTAGGTACAATTTTAAGCTCTATTTTTTTTAAATAAATGCATTTATTTATTTTTGGCTGCGTTGGGAAAGCCCTATTTTATGGATGAAGGCGTGGCAGCTCAGAGAGGTTAGGTCGCTTGCTCCAGGTCACAGGGCAGTCAGCGGCAGGAGCAAGGTCCCCCCAGCCCAGCTTGCACCAGAGCCCAGGGTCTTGACCACGCTGCCCACCGCTTCCCTGCTGGCAGCAGCCTCACTCCTGTGTGCATGAGAAGTCCATGTCTCAGGAAGCCCACCACGACTATTGATTTACATGACATTTTGGGTCACTTGACATGTAGTCCTTCTTGCTTTAATTTTATCAGGGTTTTCCTTTCCAACTGGGCCACCAGCCCACACGTCCCCCCATCTCTGCGTCACGCAGGTTCACCTGCCTCGTGTTTCCTAAGGAGGTGCACTTGGAGAGTCGTCCAAGCGTCCAGAGCTGCAGAAACGTCCCGACTGGTACCTCTAGGGACACCTCCCATGAACTGCATGCCTGTTATAAAGGGTTCCTTGGGGGCACAAAAGGATGTGTTTGTTCCAGGTGAGGGCTGGCTGGGGACCACGTATCTCACCTCCAGGGATGCCGTGGCACACGCACGGTAACACCAGAAAAGCTGGCACTCACTCGTCTTTTCAGGGACGGGAGTTACACAAACGCAGGGAAGAAACGGATTAAATCCTTTCTCTCAACACAATGATAACTTGAGAGACGTTAAAAGCTACCCCTTAATTGCAGATTTCTGTCCACAGTACACCAAAGACTTTCTAAATTATAAATATTCTAGCTCAATAGGTAACATAAACATTAATAATTACACATTTTCCTTTTTAAAGATAGAAAATCAAAGTTACAGAATTTTTGAAAGTTCTGCTTGTCTTTATCAGCACCCTGGTGTATTTCCCTTACTTCTGAAAGACTGAATTGTCCTTTACTTCCTCTCTTTTAAAGTTATAATATTCGAGCTTTTCCCTTAGGGTTCTTGTTCAATCTTTTTATCCTTAGAAACTCCATTTTCAAAAACCATTCTATTTCTTCAATACTCTTCCTATTAAGGAAACTTCTCTGTTCTCACTCCAGTTGGTTTCACTTTTTGTTCAAAGTCAATAAATGAAGAATACTTGGTCAGTAAACTGTGATTCTCTTTCAAAGTTTCCCTCCCCTTCAAGCCCTGTGGGAATCTACCACCCACTCGCCCACGAGGGGGCTGCCCGTCCAGTGTCACAGCTTGGGGAGCGGCCGGCTCTTCGTAACCACAAGCCTAAGAAACAGGAAAAGGAGGGCCTGTCCCTGAAACTCACACTTTGGTGGGCCGAGTACAAGTTCCCAGAGCTGAAGAGACCTGGGGCGAGCCCAGCGAAACCAGGTCACTGACAGAACAACAGAGCTGCAGCTCTGCCGGGACGCGACACGGTCCCAGGGCTGCAAGTCTGGGGCAGGGGGTAGGGCCTGGTGTCTGTGGACGCAGGGTCCCATCCTTGGAGAATCGACTCTCAGTGCCTCCTCGGCAGGTCCCCTCAAATTATTTTTCTTCCCCAGATTCCTGGCCTGATAGATCTAGAAAGAACACCGAAGGAACGTAAGATCTTCTTTGTCAACTTTACACCTATTTACTAAAAACAAAGAGCAAAAATTAAAATCAAACACACGTAAAGCCCTCCTGTACCTTGGACACAAGTTCCATGTCTTAGAGTCTTTCATAAAGTGATAGCTAGTGACATAAGCAAAGACTGAGCGACAGGAGATCCCTGTGACGTGTCTATGATGCCGATGTTCTAAATATTTCAAAACACAATGACATGAGAAGTTGTTTAAGGTTACAGATTAGATGGATAAAAAAATCCACATTGTCAACTGTGCAGAGCAGCACCTAATCTTGCTTGTTTATAGAAAGTACTGGGAGGAAATTTACCAAATTTTTAGCAAGTAGCTATCTCCAAGTAATGGGATTACAAACGATTTTTTTTTTTTTTTTACTTTAGAGCTTCCTATATATTCTATAACAGAATAGATCACTTTAATAATCAGGAAATAACTGTAAATTTTAAAAATAAGTTTTTAAACTGTGAGTTTACACATGAGAGGGAACCATTTTCTTTGGAAGCATCAGTCTGAGACTAAGGCTGGCAGCGTACGCTGTGTGGTAGCCACAGCCTCGCAGTGTGGTTAATTATGTCCAGGTGGGCATCACACCCTCTGGGTGAAAGAGAGACACACACAGAGACAGAGATAGAGAGAAAGAGACAGGGAGAGAGAGAGAGAATACGTGTGATTAAGATGTTGTGACTGATCTCATGAAAACAAGGGTTTAAAGTCCACTAAATGCCTTTCCGACAGCTCTCACAGCCAGAGAAATGATGTTGGCCCATCTCAATGTCTGGGGAAAGAAGAGCTGAGAAAGAGAGGAAGAGAGAAGAAACTGCAGACAGTGCTGACCAGGGGAGGCTGAGGAGGGGGTGGGCAGGGGGCAGTCCCACCACCCGCCAGGGAACCCACCCTGCAGCATCGTGTCTTCTGATCTGGGAAAATGATCACATAAGCCACAAAAAATAGTTGTTGTGTGACACAGTTTATGCTTAAAAATATATGTGTAGGGCTTCCCTGGTGGTGCAGTGGTTGAGAGTCCGCCTGCCGATGCAGGGGACACGGGTTCATGCCCCGGTCTGGGAAGATCCCACATGCCGCGGAGCGGCTGGGCCCGTGAGCCATGGCCGCTGATCCTGCGCGTCCGGAGCCTGTGCTCTGCAACGGGAGAGGCCACAGCAGTGAGAGGCCCGAGTACCGCAAAAAAAAAAAAAAAAAAAAAAAAAAAAGTATTTTACTGAAGTATTGAAGCAAATCAACTGATTTACAATGTTGTGTTATTTTCTGCTCTACAGCAAAGGGATTCAGTCATACATATATGTGTTCTTTCTCATATTCTTTCCCATTGCGCTTTATCACAGGATATTGCCCTGTACTGTACAGTAAGACCGTGTTTATCCATTCTATGTATACTAGTTTGCATCTGCTGACCCCACACTCCCAATCCATCCCCCCGCCCCACTTGGCAACCACAAGTCTGTTCTCTACATCTGTGAGTCTGTTTCTGTTTCACAGATAAGTTCATTTGGATCGTGTTTTAGAGCCCACATATAAGTCATATCGCGAGGTACTCGTCCTTCTCGGTCTGGTGGACTTCACTTAGTGTGAGCATCTCCAGGTCCACGACGTTGCTGCATAAATAAGGACTAAGGTTCCACTGCTTCCCAAACGTGGTCAAGGCAGGAGGCTACTGGCCACCTCATAAACCGTTAGCAGCTACGTCCTGCTTGCCTGTCTTCCAGATTTCGAGCTCCCGCTGTATCCTCCGTCTGAAGGGAGAAAGGGGGCCCGCGTCCTGGGGTTGCTCATGCCTGTTTCCCTGGTGAAGACACTTTCGGTGAGTTTCCCCCGAGACGTGAGGTCTCCTCCAGCAAGTGCAGAGCCCTGGAGGTGACGTCCCTTCTCCCTGCCTTTCCCCGACGTGGCACGGCTTCCAGTGACCATCGTCTCATTTACGGCATGGAAATTTCAACAGCGGCATGAAGGTCACTGCTGAAACCTGCCTCCTGCAGGGTTCCTGGCCGGGACAGCGGGGGGCACTCAGCTGGCCACACCCCATGCCGACCCCGCCCGCTGGGAGCCTGTACCCTACGGACCGTCTCTACTCACTGGTGCTAGCTCCACAGAAGGGCGTCTGTGATTTCCTGTGATGCAACAGAAGGAAAATTTTTAAACAAAAGTACAAAATATTCAAAAGCAAATTGACCACATTCTACATATTTGACTTTATTTCTTTACTACTTATTCCCTTCCACTGAACTTTCAACTTTCTAATTCTGCATCAAGATGAGATTGTTTTAATTTTCGTAACCTGAGAGTACGTGGTAGTATCTAATTTAGAAAAGGCTCTTGGATACTTTTACTTATTCTTGCAAGAGAAAGTCACAGAAACTTCTTCAACCTCTAGGCGCCGTCGTGCCTGTCTCCGCGCCACACACAGATGCTCCTGCGCTCACTTCCCTTCAAGAACTCGCTTCAACTGTCACTTGTCAAGAGGGCCTTCGGGGACCAGCCTTCGAAAATAGCACTGCCCTCATCACCGCTCACTCACCACCACTGGGTGACCCAGGTGTGTCACCCAGTGGATCAGACGCAGCTCTACCCTTAGGGGCAGAGAGGGACTGCGTGTGTGGCAGTGATCCACTGATTTCTTTTTTGTTAATTAATTAATTTTTGGCTACGTTGGGTCTTCGTTGCTGCTTGCGGGCTTTTTCTAGTTGCGGCGAGTGGGGGCTACTCTTTGTTGCGGCGCACAGGCTTCTCATTGCGGTGGCTTCTCTTGTTGCGGAGCACGGGCTGTAGGTGCGCGGGCTCAGTAGTTGTGGCACGTGGGCTCAGCAGTTGTGGCTCACGGGCTCTAGAGTGCAGGCTCAGTAGTTGTGGCGCATGGGTTTAGCTGCTCTGCGGCATCTGGGATCTTCCCGGACCAGGGCTCGAACCCGTGTCCCCTGCATTGGCAGGCAGATTCTCAACCACTGCACCACCAGGGAAGTCCCCACTGATTTCTTGAATAAACAACTGAATGAATAAATAATTACAAATTCTCAGTTTCACAAAAAATACAAGGAATGCCATATTTTGATATAAGTTGATTTCTCCAGGAGCAATGAAACTAAAAAGAACACCTTTGAAAACAAGTCCTGTGCCGTCACCTTAACTTCTGTCCTCATCTTCCTCTTGTGTATCCACTCAGGAAGGTCTATGTAGGGGATTTTCATCATTTTGAGTTTGAAACTCCGTTCATTTACACCTGTCCTGAAAAAAAAATGAAGAAAAACATTAAAGGGCTTTTTTGTTTTAACTAGGAAGTGCATTTGCACACCGTGTTGCAGTTTAAGTACAATTACTCAACTTCTGCTGAAATTTTACTTTTGTAAGATTAAAAATTTTTCCGCAACAATAAATGATGCTCAAGGTGATTTCTTAGGCATGAAACACGTGCTATTCACATCCTAGGAACATTCTGAGGTTGCTAAATTTCCTTGACATGAACCGTAAACTCAGACTGGTGCCCAGGACCCTCGCACACTGCCCCAGGCGGGGACTTCCAACCTCTGAGACTGCTTCCAGCGTCTTCTCTGAAATGACCTCTTTTCCTGGAAATGACATAGCTCCTTTCTATAAGGTCCCCCTCCCAGGCCGGAGGTGAAAATCAGATGAGAGAGTGAAGAGTCAGCAAGTCTCCTGGAGAGTCAGCCCACGTGGGATAGAGCAGAGGCCCCTCGGGAAGGGGAAGGGCAGGACTCTGGCCGGGGCCGTTGCCTGGCTCCGGGGACTTCTGAGAATCTGTGGGGAAGTCATTAACCGAGGCTGAGAGAGGTGGGCGGCCCTCCCAGCATGGGACCGGTGGGCGGTCCACAGCTGTGCCTGAGCTGCGGTTCCGCATCCCTGGCTGCCCTTTCCAGGCGCTGGGCCTCTCCCTGCGCCTGGCCGCCTTGGGATGTTTCTCCTTCTTCCCTGACCCCGCTGCCGCTCAAGTACACATTGTATTGAATTATATATCACGTCGCTCTTTACAGATGCGTGTCCTCATTGGTCCTCCTCACTGGTATATAACTCGCTTAAAGCTGGGAAGTATTGTAAGAATTATAAGTATTTGTAGTCTCAGCACAGAATGAGTAACACAATACGTTCTGGATTTTTCTGAATAAAAAAGCATTTAATTTTGCCCAAAAGATGTCTGCCCCACGGCTCTCAAAGCCCACTTACTTGCCCTTTGTCCCTTCCCACCGGCAGGATTCTGCCCCCTCCTCTGGGCCCACGCCACCTCAGACTTGCTTTGTGGAGCACGTTACAGCCATTTGTGTCCCTGGAGACCCTCTTGGTCAGTCTCATGGCCCTGGCGTCCCTCCGCCTGGAGACCCTCTTGGTCAGTCTCATGGCCCTGGCGTCCCTCCGCCTGGAGACCCTCTTGGTCAGTCTCATGGCCCTGGCGTCCCTCTGCCTGGAGACCCTCTTGGTCAGTCTCATGGCCCTGGCGTCCCTCTGCCTGGAGACCCTCTTGGTCAGTCTCATGGCCCTGGCGTCCCTACGCCTGGAGTGATGGAGACCCTTTTGGTCAGTCTCATGGCCCTGGCGTCCCTCTGCCTGGAGACCCTCTTGGTCAGTCTCATGGCCCTGGCGTCCCTCCGCCTGGAGACCCTCTTGGTCAGTCTCATGGCCCTGGCGTCCCTCTGCCTGGAGACCCTCTTGGTCAGTCTCATGGCCCCGGCGTCCCTCTGCCTGGAGACCCTCTCGGTCAGTCTCATGGCCTTGGCGTCCCTCCGCCTGGAGTGATGGAGGCCCTCGGCTCTTCGACGTTTGGTTTGCATTCAGTCGGATGTCTCCCACCAGCTACGGGGTGCACCAGGGTTAAGCTTTCTCCCTTTGGTAACGTTTGTCACGGACATTGTTTACCCTATTTACCCTGTGTGGTGATCACCCAGCACACAGTAGGCCTCTGCCTATTTTCTGGATTGGCAGTGGCTGGGAGTAGGAAACTCAGCTGCAGAGCTGGAGGGGCAGGTGGGACAGCGAGGGGGCTGAGGAGACAGCAGCAGAGGGGAGGGGCTGGGGGCAAAGACCTTCAAACGGTGGCTCTGGGGTTCCTCACGTCCCTGGAACCTCCCACAGACCTACATTAAATGTGAACCCTCCCAAGCCTGGTTTTCTTTAAGGACGTTTCCCTCGCCTCAGAATTTCATCGATGGAATGCGTGTTTCCCTGTGCGTGTCCACCAGTGAATCCTTGTGGATCTCATGGCCACAGGTTAAAATCTCCACTCGGGTCCCTGATCACATTCCAGGGCGGTAGGTGGAGGGAAACAGAAACCCCACAGAACTGGAGATTGGAAGGAAAGAACTAGTCTCTAATTAAGGGCTGCTCCATGCAGTATGAAAACATCCTGAGGGCGGACATGGACGGAGCCTCGTAGGAGAATGACCTGCTTTTGAATTCCTAGATAAGAGGCTTTCCCTCCCAAAGCAGCCTGGTGGGGAGGCTTGTGGTTTTTTGTTTTATTTTTGTAGGGAACTGGGGGAGAAGAGGTGAAGGAGCGTTGCACTGAGAGTCGGACTGATGTTCTAACAGAAATAACAAGCGGGCCACTGAACCAGAGGAAGGTGGGCCAGGAGCATCACCTGTGGCTGGAGCATGGCCCGGGGAACTCAGGTGAATGACCGGCCCAGGACCGCCCGCCCGCGCGCCCTGTTCCGCCCGCCCCACCCGCCAGGGGGCGCCGTACACCCGTCGTGCCAGGTCCCGCTGCCCGGGTGATGCGGCGCCGCCCGCCCGGTCCCCACGGCCCCGGACACGCACTCCTCTCCCACCTGCTGCCCCTCCAGGGTGCTGAGCCCCGGCGGGAGGAAAGGACAAACTAACCGACTGCTGCTCCAGACCCCGGTTCCTCCAGCTGTGGGATCTGCCCACGTTCCCACCCTCACGCTGGGGAGGGGACAGACAAGGGGACAGATTGTTATCCCGGGAGGAGCCTCAAGGGCCGGCGAGGAAGAAAGGGCAGAACCCTCTGGGGAAGCCATGGAAGGGCACCTGAGCCAGCCAGGCTGCTGCCTGGGGGAGGTTAGGGCAGTTTTAAAAGACTTCCCCTAAGGAAAGACATCTAAGGGGAATTTTGAGCACTAATGTGGGCCAGCAGTGGAGGAAGAAAGGCATTTTAGTAAAGCCAGCAGTACCCGCTTAGACGCACAGATGATTATAAGTAATACACACATAGACTTGTATTGGGGGAAGTGTGTATTATATCTCGGGGAGAAAAGGGATGGCGGGGGACAAGGACGAGAGAGGACCGAATCCTGGAGGGTCCTGTAAACCAGGCTAAGCTGCTGGACTTCACCCTGAAAGAAAAGGACCATGGCTGGTGGTTTGTGGGCAGGGGAAGCAGCATGTGACTCCGGCACTTCGGAAGATTGTTGTTGGCTCGTGAAGCACCAGAGACCAAGCAGAGAGGGGCTGGAAGCTTTCGCAGAAGCAAAACCCACAGGGGCTGGCGACCGAGGGAGGTGATGCTGGAAGCAGAGGAGTGTCTGGGGCCTGGCGGGAGAGAGCCGAGAGCCGAGGCCCAGACCCCCCGGAGCTCACGAGTGTTGTCTGCCCGTGGCTGAGTTGGGGGGCAGAGATCCGCAGGGGAGGCCTGGCCCCCAGAGTGGGTGGCTGGAGGCCGGGGGGAGCACGCTGCTGCAGCAGCAGAGAAATAACATGATTTTAAAACCAGGGGAGCCTCACACTGGCTACACTTTCAAACACTCGGGGAGCTTTTAGAAATGCTGATGCCCGGGCTCCACGCCAGGCTGGACCCCTGGGTCAGAGGTCAGGAGAGACAAACTCAAACTGCCCCCAACCGTGAGGATGAAATGAGCTAACACACGCAGAAGGCTCATGGCTGGTCAAGGGCTCAGCAAGGTGGTGGTGACGGCCCTGTGGGGGGCCACCGCGTCGCCTGGGCTGGGGGCGCCCCTGCAGCTCACGAGACGCGCCCCCCCCCCAGCAGGCTGCTTTACCCAGACGCTTAGCCGAGCATCTGGAGGCCAGCAGACGAAGCACCACCGTGAATGTGTCCCAGCTGGTCTGCCAGCAGAGCCTCACCTCCCCACGGCACGGGAGGGGGGAGGCTTGCCCTTGAGCGGAGACGAAGCCCTGGAGACATACTTGGCAATCAGATTGATACGTCAAATATTTAATTCTGGTATTTGAAAGAGAAAACCAGGAAGCTTGGGCCCCGTGAGCCGGAGTGGAGGTAATTTGATGGGGCAGTTGGAAGCGCGTGGGGAGGTGGGAAATGGGAGATGAACACAGGTGATGGGCAGGAGGGAGGCCTGGAGAGGGCCGTGCGGCTGGGGGAGGGGGAGGTTCCGAGAGCAGGTCTGGAGGGGGCTGGAGGGGGCTCAGGGATGCGGAGGAGAGCTGCGACCCGGGCCTGGAAAGGGACTCGGGAAGAAACACCATCCTCGTCTTTGATGTGAGCGTGAAACTGGAAAGGAGTGCCAAACACCTTAGTCCTTTTTTTTTTTTTTTTTTTTTTTTCCCCCGGTACGCGGGCCTCTCACTGTTGTGGCCTCTTCCGTTGCGGAGTACAGGCTCCGGACGCACAGGCTCGGCGGCCATGGCTCATGGGCCCAGCCGCTCCGCGGCATGTGGGATCTTCCCGGACCGGGGCACGAACCCGTGTCCCCTGCATCGGCAGGCAGACTCTCAACTACTGCGCCACCAGGGAAGCCCCCTTAGTCCTTTTTAACCCTCACATTCTATGTGATTTATTTTGTCTTCCTCTCTGACTAGTAAAATGGCTTGTGTACTTTACTCCCTGACTACGTAAACCCCGTTGGAGCGGTGCTAGTACGTTCTGGGTGAGGCTGAGGGTGTGGGTCACCTAGGGCCCAAAGCCTGGCCTTGAGTAGAACTTTCCAGGCTCCTGGAGGGCTCAGTGGGAAGTGATTGACCTTATTCACTGAAAGCCGCCCTCCTGACCCTGCAGCACCCCTGGCCCTACCTGTCCACGGAATCACCGTCTGGCAGAAGTCCCTGAGCTGCTGTCAGTGGTCACCAGGACCAACCAGCCAGAACATAGCCAGCATCCAGGGGCTCGTCCACATTCCTCACCTGCGACCCACGTGAATACTCCTTTACATCTTAGGACCTCGGAAACTATTCTCTCAGGACCCAGAAAATTATTCTCTTTTGAAACACTGGCAAGCCTCCTGGTATCAGATAATGATTGTTAGGCCATCTGTGTTCTTTTTTATCGCCTGGGCTGCCAGTAAACTCAGCACTCGTTTTAGACAATGACCGTGAGTCCGGCAGCATAAGCCTAGATGACTGCCATGCTCACTTTCTCCTTATTATTATATGCTTTTAACTTTGCTATTTCTACATTTAACATTTTATTTTAGATATACCTTTAATTTTTAGGAAATTTTTAACAATATATTGTGATATACTTTCATACATTATATTTTTAAAAACCTGGCCCTCATTAATTACTCTGAGCAAGTAGTAAGATTATGCCTTTGTTCTTGAGTCCTGGGAGGTGGGTCAAGAGATTTATGATTGTTGGATCCAATCCAGTCGAGGCTTGTACTAACTCCACCCGCGTTCAGAGATAGACGAAACCATTGCATTTTAACCTTGGTCTGGGGCGTTCATTCTCTTCACTCCACTGCGTACAGCCCTTCACAGTGTTTTATAATAACACGCTGTCTTTTTAAAAAAAATTCGAAGCATTTTAGTGTTTTACATATACATATTCCCTCTCTCTCTCTCTCTCTCTCTCTCCTCTTTTTCAGATTCTTTTCCCTTATAGCTTATTATAAAATATTGAGTATATTTCCCTGTGCTCTACAATAGGTCCTTGTTGTTTATTTTATATATAGTAGTCTATGTTAATCCCTAACTCCTAATTTATCTCCCCTGCCCCTTTCCCCTTTTAATAACACACTGCCTTACTTTTTTTTTTTTTTTTTGTGGTACGCGGGCCTCTCACTGCTGTGGCCTCTCCCGTTGCGGAGCACAGGCTCCGGACGCGCAGGCTCAGCGGCCATGGCTCACGGGCCCAGCCGCTCCGCGGTGTGTGGGATCCTCCCGGACCGGGGCACGAACCCGTGTCCCCTGCATCGGCAGGCAGACTCTCAACCACTGCGCCACCAGGGAAGCCCACACACTGTCTTAATGATTCCTTATGAAGCAGGAAGAGTCCCATTTTGCAAATGGAACAGTAAGAGCAAGATTAAATCACTTGCTTTCTGCCACCATTCAGCCTTCCCAGAGCAACGCTGACATGATGCAGGGGCCCCACCGTTCACCCTCCCCACCCGCTCCTGCCCAGGTGGAGACAAGAGCCCCGAGGACTCTGCCTCTCGGCCCCGTCGTTCCAGGGCACCTGGGCACACGCCCAAGTTCAAAGGATGAAGAGGACAGAAACGGCCCGAATGCCGTAGGCAACCTTCCAGGAGGGCTAGCGTGCCGGCCCCGCAGCCGGTTGGCAGGGGGGAAAGTGTTATCCAGCTGGGAGGCTTCGGCAGCCCTGGCGGCGGTCCTCCAGACGCCCAGGCCTGCGTCCAGCTGGACCTGACGCCCTCCCGTCCCCAGAGGGGCTTGGGCTTCTGGCAGAGTTTTCTTTGGGCAGCAGCAGCAGCAGCAGCAATCAGAACAAGGTGCTCAGCCATCTGTTCAGAGCCTGGTGACGCCTCGGCCTCAAGTGCGCTCTTCAGGCAGCGGGATCTGCCTCAGGGCCACGCGGAGATGCCCTCCGCTTGGCTTCTCTGCCTGGAACTGGGAGACGGGGCAGCCTTGGGCCGGACATTCAAGTCCGGGCCTCTCTGCCCACATCCCCCTCATTGCTGGGTGTCTGCTGGATCTCTGCAGGCAGAGTGCCCCCAGTACCAGCACCCAGGCTCAGGAGGACTGAGCACTCCCAGCAAGGGTACCGAGCGTCTCGCTGCTGCCTTCTAAGCCAGGTCAGCCCATCCTCGGGGCGCAGGCCGGTGCTCAACGGCACGCAGCCCTGCGTCAGGTCCCACCAGGGCTGTCAGTCGCCAAGGGTGCCTCCCCGGCCTCCGAAACATTAAAATAAATCAAGGAAAGCCAGGACTGCCTGGGGGGCCTGTCTCCGGGCTCTGACGCTGGGACACTGTTGGACACTGTGCATCCCTCAGCCCAGGGCATACTCCTGGCGCCACTGTGTCTCGGGGCCAAGGTCTGAGGGATTCCTGCGTAAGGCAGGGCACCTCAGGTTCAGATGCTCTGAGCTGAGCGAGCACCCACAGCCCAGCTCCGAACCAGGCCGTGGTCAGCCCGATCTGCAGGCAGGGCCCACGTGGCTTATGTACAGAGCCGCAGCGCTGCAGGTTGGCGGGTGGTCCGTGCTATCCAGCCCTCGTCGAGGGCCTTCTGCAGAGATGCTCACTGAGCTTTGACTCGCTGTGAAATGACTTGAGCTCCGCATTGGGGGAATGCAAAGGGGTCAGGCCTCCTGCAAACAGACACAGTGCAAGGTGGCCAGCAAGACTGGCAGAAAAGGGGAAACGGTGCTATGAGATTTCGAGAACGTAAAGCCTCAGTGGTGTTAAGAAGACTATAGTCGTGGTCCGTTCAGACCGTGAACTTGAGAGCCCTCAGAAGGAGCTGGGCTGTGGGATGGAGGGGGTCGGTCCTGGGCGGAGGGGAGGGTCTGGCGCCGGCAGAAAGGACTGGAAGTTGGGAGCCGTGAAAGGCAGGCAGGATGTGAGGGGGAGCGGCTGTGTGTGTTTGTGGCCTTGAGGAGACCGGCCGGAGGACGGAGGGGAAGCACAGCGTCTGAGCTGTCTGACGGACGGGTGGGGCAAGAGGGTGCCACACGGACAGGACGGCCCTGCCTGGACGGCGGGGTGTGCAGAGCGTGGCCAGTCCCGGAGCTGGGGGTCCTGGGCGAATCCCAGCGGGGGCAGGTGGCATCTGAGAGGCCTCACGGGTCTACTCACAGCAGCCGAAATGTTTATTTATTTGATTAACACCTGTCTTCTCACTTGGCTGAAGCTGCAGGAAGGAAGGACAGCGTGTGGACTGGCTCAGCTTGGTATCCGGGGCATCTGGGGCTCGGGTGGTACTGAGTGAGTGAGTGAACGAACGACTGAGGAAGGGCCAGGCTTTGGCTGGAAGCTCGTGGACAGGCCAAGGATGGGTTCATCCTTCTTTGAATTATTGCTACATTTTCTTCACTCAACAAACCTCCATTAGGCACCCACTAGTATTACGTAGTGGACACTGGGAGGCTTGAGGTCCAGCAGGGGGAGATGCTCATACAAAAGACCGAGGTCAGAAAGTGTGTGTTCATGGGCCACGAGCATAGCCCAGACAAGCTCGATGGGTAGGGGCTGAGGGCAGGAGAGCGTTCAAGGTCGGCGAGGCAGGTGAGCAAAGCCCCAGAGGCAAGAGTGCCGCTGAGAGCGGCCAGGTGGCCTCCTGGAGGACGCTGGGTTGGGCTGAAGGACGCACCTCGGAAACACTGGCCACAGGGGGGTGGTGTTTAAACAGCGGTCTAACTGACAGGTCCATGAAAGGAGAAAAGAGGAAACACGGGGAACACTGTCCAAGAGGTGCCAGAGGGTTGGGATGCCTCAGAAAGAAAGCGGGGCTCAAAGAAGGGCCGTGACCGCATTACCAGGTGTTCCCGAGCCGTCCAAGGTGGTGAGGAAGGAGCAAGACAGAGGGACGTAGGTACTGCTGGTGAGGGGGCAGAAGGCATGCGGCCGGCGTGCCCCACCTCCAGGCTCATCGTGTTATCAGCCTCACATGCCGTACCCGTTTGGAGATTACTTCTATACAATCGTTTTTTAAAAAAATTTATTTTAGCCACGACATGGAAGCAACCTAAGTGTCCATCGACAGATGAATGGATAAAGAAGATGTGGCACATCTATACAATGGAATATTACTCGGCCATAAAAAGGAACGAAATGGAGCTGTTTGTAGTCAGGTGGATGGACCTAGAGTCTGTCATACAGAGTGAAGTAAGTCAGAGAGAGAAAAACAAATACCGTATGCTAACACATATATATGGAATTTAAGAAGAAAAAAAAAGGTCATGAAGAACCTAAGGGTAAGACGGGAATAAAGACACAGACCTACTAGAGCATGGACTTGAGGATATGGGGAGGGGGAAGGGTAAGCTGGGACAAAGTGAGAGAGTGGCACGGACATATATACACTACCAAACGTAAAAGAGAGAGCTAGTGGGAAGCAGCCGCATAGCACAGGGAGATCAGCTCGGTGCTTTCTGACCACCTAGAGGGGTGGGATAGGGAGGATGGGAGGGAGGGAGATGCAAGAGGGAAGACATATGGGAACTTATGTATATGTATAACTGATTCACTTTGTTATAAAGCAGAAACTAACACACGATTGTAAAGCAAGTATACTCCAATAAAGATGTTAAAAAATTTATTTATCTATCATTTATTTTTACTTGCATTGGGTCTTTGTTGCTGTGTGCAGGCTTTCTCTAGCTGTGGCGAGTGTGGGCTACTCTTCGTTGCGGTGCGCGGGCTTCTCATTGCGGTGGCTTCTCTTGTTGCAGAGCACGGGCTCTGGACACGCGAACTTCAGTAGTTATGGCACGCAGGCTCAGTAGTGGTGGCTCGCGGGCTCTAGAGCACAGCCTCAGTAGTTGTGGCACATGGGCTTAGTTGCTCCGCGGCATGTGAGATCTTCCCAGACCAGGGCTCGAGCCCATGCCCCTTGCATTGGAAGGCGGATTCTTAACCACTGTGCCACCAGGGAAGCCCTGGAAATTACTTTTGTCTGTTGTCTCCAATGGTCTACAACAGGGTAATGTGATGACGTGTGTGTGTGTGTGTGTCCAAAGTATGTGGACAAGAGTCAAGTCCATAATGTAATTGCATTTACTTAGAAACTCATACTCTATAAGTTTCAAGAGACATAAACCCTAGTCTGGCTTTGTCACTTACTGACTCTCAGAGGTAGTCACTGACTTGTCTGGACCTCAGTTTACCTGTTTGTAAAATGATGGTGTTGGGCTGCAATTTTTTTTTTTTTTTGCGGTACGCGGGCCTCTCGCTGCTGTGGCCTCTCCCGTTGCGGAGCACAGGCTCCGGACGCGCAGGCTCAGCGGCCATGGCTCACGGGCCCAGCCGCTCTGCGGCGTGTGGGATCTTCCCGGACCGGGGCACGAACCCGTGTCCCCTGCATTGGCAGGCGGACTCTCAACCACTGTGCCACCAGCGAAGCCCTGGGCTGCATTTTTTAAGCAGCGTTCCAATTCTTAACAACAACAACAAAAACAAGCATCAGCTGTTACCCCCATGATTCTAGGCAAGTTCCGAGTGGCTGATTGTACCCTGAGTTTATATCTTTCACATATACTCTGGATCTCTATGGATGAGAGGGTGGACTGAAAAATTTGATAAAATAGAAAAAAAAATCACGTAAAACATGAAATGTTGAAGTAGTCATAAAGAATCAGCTATAAACTCTGAGGCATCTTCCGCTGATACGCTCTGGGTTCATCCACCGTGGGGTTTGTTGTTTCACATTTCTGTGTTACTCCTTCCTCAGCTGGTTTTGTCTGCTCTTCGGTGTGCAGCCTGGCCACCTTCTTGGACCCCAGATACTCGACAGTTCCATATGCCGCCATGGCCAGACTCAGGACGCCCAGGAGGACGTAGAGTTTGACGCTGACACACAGGAACATGCTGTAACCGAACGCGATGACGAAGCCCAGGGCTTCCCACAGGCGGTAACTGGCAAAGGCGGCCTCCTTGTTCTTCTCAAACAGGACCCCGAAAAGAGCTGCAGGGGGAGACGGGGGAAAATGTGGCTGTAAAACCGCAAACGGGCTTTCTGATCATAACCAGAAATATGCAACTTCCCCACGGCCCAGTGTTCCCAATAAAACCAGGACCTTCCTTTGTAGAAACTGGAATTATTTCACGCTGTGGATGATAGCAAGTCAGGTGATGTTCTCTAGCAGTGAAGAGCCACCGTAGATACAAGAAGCAGAACGGATGAAAGTTAGCACCGTAGGGCGCGCGGCCCAAGCCCGAGCTTTGCAGGTAAGAAAAGCAAGGCTGACAGGTGGGACCCGCGTAGGTGAAGGCGAGAAGGGGGAAGGCCATTCATTCCTGCACTTAGGGGAAGTGCACAGTACATAAGTTATTCAACCGTGGGGTTTTTGGTGCCTGCCGCAGGGCAAGGGGATCACCACTGTGTGGGCCTTTCCTTCCCCTCCTGGAGACTTTAGGGGTAAGAGCGTTCAGCCAGGTGAAACCTCGGAGTGAGACCGCCCCACACCGAGTTCTTGATAAAGGGACTCAAACCCCCTTGGGTGGTTTTTTTTTTAACATCTTCATTGGAGTATAATTGCTTTACAAAGGTGTGTTAGTTTCTGCTTTATAATAAAGTGAATCAGTTATACATATACATATGTTCCCATATCTCTTCCCTCTTGCGTCTCCCTCCCACTCTCCCTATCCCACCCCTCTATGTGGTCAAAACACCGAGCTCATCTCCCTGTGCTATGCGGCTGCTTCCCACTAGCTCTCTATTTTATGTTTGGTAGTGTATATATGTCCGTGCCACTCTCTTTGTCCCAGCTTACCCTTCCCCCTCCCCATATCCTCAAGTCCATTCTCTAGTAGGTCTGTGTCTTTATTCCTGTCTTACCCCTAGGTACTTCATGACATTTTTTTTTTCTTAGATTCCATATATATGTGTTAGCATACGGTCTTTGTCTTTCTCTTTCTGCCCTTGGGTGGTTGTCTGAAGGTTTGGGAGAGAAATGACCTGAGTCTGTGATAGGGGCTGAACTGTGTCCCTCAAATCCACATGTGCTAGTTCTGGCCCCCAGGACCTCAGAGTGTGACTGTATTTGCAGTTGGGCCTGTAGAGAGGTGATCAAGTTAAAGGAGATCATCAGGGTGGGTCCTAATCCCGTGTGACTATATAAGAGGTGTCCATATAAGAAGAGGAGGTCAGGACACAGACATGCACAGAGGGACGGCCACATGAGGACACGGGGAGAAGATGGCCGAGTACACGCCCAGGAGAGGGGCCTCAGGGGAACAGTCCTGCCGCACCTGGATCTCAGACCTCAAGCCTCCATTTCTGCTGTATTTTGTCGTGGCAGCCTTCGCAAACTAGTACAGCCTGATAATGCTTCTAGGTGAAGGGAAATGATTTTCTGTTCCTGCTTGCAGTGTGGTAAAGTTTCGCCGAACGGGAATCAACCCCATCCCCAGGACGTGAGCGAGGCAGCAGTGTGTCTGGAAGGTGGACACTTAGGAAGGGAAAGTTTTCAACAGGGGGACCTGCCTGAGTATCCCGGCCGACGTCCTGCTGCACTGCCCGGAGCTGCCTGGTCACCACGCCTACCACTTTGGCTGATGGACTTGCCCTGCGTCCCCCTGTCCTCTGCTAGGGCGTGGGTTCCCTGAGGCAGGAACCCATCTTATCTGGAATGATAATTCCAGCGCAACCCAGTGTCAGCGAAAATCCTTATTGAATGACTGAGTGGACGCATGGGTGGATGGTGACTCATGAAGTGGCAAAACGCTGAGCCCGGTCCTGCAGTGTCAGCACGTCCTGCAGTGTCAGCACATCCTGTGGGGCAGCACACCTCTCAGAGGATAAACAGTAACCCAAGTAAACGGTGGGCAGTCCTGGGGGGAGAGCTGCTCCTTCCTTTTCTCCCCTTCCCCTTACAACCCAAAAGCCCACGCTGGTGAGGCAGTCCAGGTAACAAAGGACACGTGACCACACACAGCACGGCACGGGCCAAGGCACCCCCTTTGCATGTGGGTCAGATAATGCGTGAACCAAAATGTCAAGCGTGGACTCCAGAGCGGGGGGGATGGGCAGACAGCCCCGAGCCCAGCGGGACCAGACGGAATCTGCACCCGGAGTCCTTCATTCCCAGAGGCAGCGCCATCCGCAGGGCGGTGGGCGTGTCCTCAGAACTGTCCCGCCTACAGGGCGGGCAGCTGTGGTGGGGAGAGCGGACGGCGGAGCTTTCATGCACATATTCATTTTTCATTCTGTTCCTTTAACTTTGCCCCTTTCCTTCTACCCCTCCCCTTCTCCCCCGCGTTTAGAACAGGAGAGGGGAGGCTTGTAGGGGGGAGGGGCCCCTCCAGCACTGGGGGGAAAGGTCTGAGGGCAGCAGCAAGGTCTCCTGCAGCCCTGCCTGGAAATGTCAGCGCCCAGGAGACGCCCCTCGGCATTTGGTTACTCAGATGTCCATCTGCGCAGGAACCGCTCAGGGCGGGGTCCATCAGGCAGATATAAGATATGACATAAGATACACATTTTAAACGACACATGCCGATTTGGGAAAACTGGAGGCTGTCTGGAACGTTCAGAAGGAGGTGTGCTTCTTGTGTGGAGTCTGCAAAGCGCCCTCTCTAATGGAAGTGAATGCACAAAGAGAACCTAATAACCACACCCTGGGACTTAACTTCTGAGGTTACTTAAAGGTCTCTTGTCTTTCTTCTGAGGGGGACTCTAAAATAGGACCTAAAAACAAGATGCTAGAGAAGAAAATCCAAGGTGAGACACCGTGGCTACAAGTGGTGGATTATGTCCTGTTCTCCGGCAAAAAGGTCCAGCTGCTTCCTTAGTGGGTTGTGGTTCCTGGCAAATGCACGCTGGCGTTTTGAAAATCCAGTAACACAGCCAACTCTAGCTTTAAGTCAACGTTTTTGGTCTATAGGTTGGTGTCTTTAGGCGACTTCAAGGTTAAGTTTAGGTCGTAACAATTATAGACCACTGTGCTCCAGGATAAGGGGACCCACGGCCCACTCTCTCCTGGGCAAGTTCTGGTTCAAGTCCAGTTCAGCCTTTTAAGTGGCTGTGGGATCCTCAGCTTCCTGAGGTTTTCCCATAAACTTAAACTTTCTGGGCCCCCAGGGCCTTAAATGCCAAATGAAGAACTCGCCATTCTGTGAGTCTGATTCTGAACTGTGACCCTGGTGAGGGGATCCACCCGCAGGGAAGAGAGGTCGAGTGGCTGTGAGCTCACAGCCTTGCGTGCAGAACAGCTCAGCAGTTTGGGAGGCAGGAGGGGCCCTCACCGGGAGGACCTGGAACCCAGAAGTCTGTGGGAAGCTGGCTGTGATTCTGGATGAACGACAGAGACGGAAGAAGACGTGTGACAGCTGGACAAGAGGGAAGGACCCCTCCCTTGCCCCCTCCTCAGATGGCTGTGTCCAGGAGAGGCTGGATCACGGCCGGCAGAAGGCTGATGTCAGCAGCCGGAATTGCCGTCTAAGAAAACGCAGAGAAAGGGAGTCTGGGGGACTCCATTTGCCCCCATTTGGGAAATGGCCCAGCCTGAGGAGGAGAGGGCAGAACTAGTCATAATTAAAGTCAGGCTTTTGGGGAAATTACTAATGATCTGTTTCCTATTTTAATCCAAACGTAAAGAAGGCAGCACATTAATTGTGTCAAATTCCAACCGTTAAGGACATGGAGGGCAGAAGGGAAAGACATGAAAAAGAGAAGTAGTCTCAAAGCAATAGTTCAACAATTCTGAAATTACATGTGAGCTAGGATTGAACAAATAAGCAATGTGGTATACAGAGTGGAAACTGGGTTTCTCACGGTCAAAGAAAGAAGTTACAGAACAGCAGTGGGATGGGGGTGAGAAGGGGGTGCTAGAATGAGCCTGTGTGCTGGGACGTCAGTGTGAGTTCAGCCTTATTTTATAGATAGATATAGATAGATAGATATGCAGATACAGAAATAAATAGATGTGTGTGTATATATATGGGCCAGTAAGCCTATGCCCATCTCCTCACTCTGTCCACTGAGAGTGCCTAGAAACGGCGTCGTCTCAGTAGCAATGAGCACACCCAGCACTCAGATCTTACTTCCTAATACCATTCTCCAATAAAACACACCCAGGCTTCTTGGAGAAATGGCTAACCCAGGGCTGGCACAGGAGTTACCAGATGAGCCTAGACTATTCTGGAGTGCCTAACAGTGAGGAGGTACTAAAAAAACCCAAAATAGGTAGCGGTGGGGGGGGGGCGAGTCGAAAGGACACAGGTGCCAACGGGAAAGACCCCAGTCGCCAAAGTTGGAACAATTAGAGCAAAGGAGTAAGTAACATAGCATTGGATTGTAACCCAAAGGATACCATAAATACATGAGCCCAAACTTTTGAGTAAACAGCTAAATAAACGGGGGAGAAGGGACAGATGTTCATCCTAGAAGAACTATACCTAATGCACGTACACACGCCTCTCCCAGGAGGTGAGGGGTAATTACTTCCCCCTGAATTGTAGCCTTGGTGACTGGCTTCCAAAGAACTGACAGTGGAAGGGAAGAGCAGCCCTCTGCGTGGGAGGAGCCAGACCCTGGCTTGACCAGCGATCGAGGTCCACAGCATCCATGACCAGTCCTGTGCTGTCCTGTAACCCTACCAATGTGACGAGAAAGGCGCTTCACTCTGGGGTCTTCCTCCCCCAGACCCTTAGCTCTATAGCCTAATTATGAGAAAACATCAGATGAACCCAAATTAAGGGACAGTCTACAAAACACCTGATCAGTATTCTCCAAAAGTCAAGGTCATCAAAAACAAAGAAAAATGAGAAACTGGCACAGACCAGACAAAGGAGATGGCTGGCTACGTGTAACGCGGTGCCTGCCTGGGATCCGGGAGCACACAGAGGATGGAGCGGGGGAAACCTGGAGAAATTTGAGTGAAGTCTGAAGCTTCGTTATGTACCAATATTAATTTCTTGGTTTTGACAAATGTACTGCAGTTCTGTAAGATGTTCGAGTTAAGGGAAACAGAGTGAAGAGTATATGGGAGCTCTGTACCGTCTTGGCAACTTTCCTGTGGATCTAAGATTATTCCAAAAGAAAAAGGAAGAGAAAAGCCTGCTTGCAGCCTGACCTGGGAAAGGCACCAGGTGGAAGTGACCGGATGCTGACCCCTGTCGTCGGATGACAGGATGTGAATGAGTATTGTTTGTTTGGAAAAGACAGGATACATGAACTGGACATGTAAGAGAAGACAGGCTTTTTGAGTTTATCAACCTGAAAACAGCCCCTTTGGTGGCTGACAGGGCAAAAGAGTCTTTTTAGGCCAGACATTCTGAATCTCAAGTGCAGGCATTGGCGCGTGCAAGGGTTGCCATGGCAACGGTGCCCACCTTTCGTGAACTGTCAGGGCGGATAAACAGAAAGCCGCCCAGATCACCGGCTCCAACGGCCGGAGGGATCCCCGGAGCCCAGTGGGAACATGGGCAGCGAGAAGCACGGTTCTGCCCCAGGACGGGGGGGCTTGGATGCTTCCCACCCCTGATTTGCCTCTAAACTGGAGAACTGTAACAATGTTTGTAAACTGAGAGGTGATGACTGAAAAGGAGGGTTGAATTGTACTGACTTGTATCCAGTCTCATTAACTAGGAAAGTATGTGGCTCACGGATCTTCTTAGAAGAGAGACACGTTCAGGGAGACTAGGATTAGAAATCCAACTCGCTATTGAAAAAGCAAAAATGAGAGAGAGCTGATCTTGGGAGGTGGCGAAAGCTACACAAAATTTCCAGTTTTTGAAAATACAGAGACGGTATGGATGGACCACGCTGCAGGGTGGTGAGCCCGAGAGAGCCTGGTGGAGCCAGCCTGCAGGGAACTCAGTCATTAAAGCATCCCTCCTATAGCCAAGACGATCACCAGTATAGACGCCGAAAGAAATTCTCAAGTCATACACGAAAACAACAGTCTTCCCCAGCAACTGATTTTTCCTTGAAACAAATTACTTTTGATCTGAACAAAAAGACAGAAATAATTCATTTTAAATTAGCATTCCTTATTCAAGGAGGTCTTTATCCAAGTTATTCACTGGACCTCATGTAACTCTGCACAATTTTGACAGGCTCTGCCTGACGGTCTCTCATGTCCGTGGAAAGAAAAGGAGAGTTAAAGCAATTACTCCTATATCTCAGGGAGAAAGAAAACCAAACATTTTATTTGCAATCATTTGAAACGCCTAAGGAATTATTGTATGGACTATTGCGTGGCTGCTGACTTCTAATGTGTAAATACTGTAAAAAATTCAAGTGAACTCAGAGATGTCAGCTAATTAGAAAGCAAGACGGCAGAAGCATTTGGACCGTTCAGTAAAACAGTGGGCGTCTTTCACACCTCCTCTGGGATGTTGAAAGCAGTTCTCTCCTGATGCTCCCTGGGGAAAATGCCTAAGATTCCTACGGGGGAAGTTGTGACCTGCACTCGTTTAGAAGTCTGCACGGCCAAGAAAAGCTAGTGCGGTGTCTGTGCACCTTTCCCCTACCGATTAAGTATTTCTTCTGTTGAGCAACATCGCAGCCCAGCCTGAGACTAGTTTGTCATTGCTTCCACCAACTGACCTTTGTCCAAACACACCAGATTACGGCACTGAGCCTCACACACCTTTGTCACCTGGTTCAGAACTTCAGGAGAGCCTCCTGCCAAGATTGTGAAACCCAAACCCCTTGGTTCCAACAGCACGGGGTTTGTTCAGTGATGTTTTCAGCTGTTTCATAAGCCAGCAACAGATAAGATAGTAAGGAGAGGCCGTCCTGGAGTACTGAGTCCACCGTGGGTGAGGTCACGTGTACCTGTTCTCTTTGGGTGTAGGGACAGCGGCCAGGCCTCCTGCCCCTGGAAACGCTGGCCTGTGGCTTGTTTGTGGACTGGCCTGACCCAGTTTCCAGTCCCGGGTGTTTCCCCGATAAGGGCTGAATGGTGGGTGGTGTTTCCAAAGGAAGAGGCTCTCTTCTGAGCCAGATTCACCTCTGGGGCCCTGGGCTCACGCATCTGCAGGATGCCGGCTGTGTAGACGGCTCACCTCCTGGGGTCTCCGACACCCTCCCGCCCGGGGCCAGGGCCGTAGGTGGTTCGGGAAACTCAGGGCCAAGGGTTCCCGCCCTCAGCCCTCGTCCCGTTAGGTCACACAGAACTCAAGCCGCCCTCCGTGTCCTCCATGGGCCGCCCGCCAGCCCCCTTCTCCCCTCTCTCCCGTGGCCTCCCCCCCAGACCCAGTCAGCTACGGCTCATCCCCTGGCAGGACACGCCGCCAACCCGCCAACCCAGGGCGCCTCCTGACACGCGGGGAGCCTGCGTCCACAGGAGGCCTCCCTGGGCCTCGGCTGGACGTCTCCTCCTGGGCTGCGGCCACTCCCTTCCCACCCGCCGTGGGCGGCCCGGACTCCCACCCACTGCAGCCCAGGGAAGAGCTCCCTGCACCACAGTCTGAACCCTGGGCCTCCAGCCCAGGCCTGGCTCCGGCCGTCCAGCTCCCCACGCACTCGGGGCTGCCGGGACCTCTTCCCCTGATGCCCCCCGCCTGCCTCTCCCGTGTCCCTCACGTCCACAGCCTGGCCTCCGAGGCCTTTGTCGAACGTCTGGTGGCCGCCGTGTCGGGGTGCAGGGCCCCCGAGGGTGCCGGACAGCACTGGCCACGCACACCGCTCTCGGCGGACTGAGGGCAGCTCTCCAGTTCCCCTGCGCTGGCGGGGGCCCCCCTGCCCTCAGCGGCTCTGCCCGCCTCGCCTCTCACCCGCCCTCTTTGCAGCGTCAGCCAAGGCCGCGGCTGGACCTCCGGGCCCGAGTCCCGCTCCGCCCCAGGCCCAGGGCGGTGGCCACGCTTCTGCAGGGGGCGGTGCGCTGAGGGTGATGCCGCCCGGCTGGCCTACGTCGGTGAACGAATCCTCGCAGGACTGACGGCCGGCTCGCGGTGAAGACCGTCTGTTAGGTCGTCGCCAGCTGTGGCTTCTCTAGGAAGCCACATGTCTCAGGCGTGAATTAACTCCTTTCCCCGTGGTGACAAAGGGGCCGTATCCTTCCTTCTGACTGCCTTCCCCCGCGTTCCAAAGAAAGGGCACCCCTCCCCTCCCGGCCAGGCGCCTCCTTTTCTGGCCCCTCCCCTCACAGCCCTTCAGTCTGAATCTAAAATCCTACGAGAGGGACTTCCCTGGGGGTCCAGTGGTGAGGACTCAGCACTCTCACTATGGTGGCCCAGGTTCAATCCCTGGCCGGGGAGCTAAGATCCCGCGTGCCGTGTGGCGCAGCCTGAAATAATCATAAGTGATACGCGCCCCAAACAGCCCCTTTTCAGTGCTGGGTCCCCCCGCCGGAGTCCTCTCTGTGTCGTGTTCAAGCTCAAGCCAAGCCCCTCAGCTGATGCGTCCAGGTCTGTGGGCTCGTCTGCCGCCTTCAGCCTGGGGATCCCGACGCCCAGCCTGGTCCGGGGACCACTGAGTCCCTGCGTCCAGAAGCTCCGCCCCTCGGCCTCCTTCCCAGCCCCGCCCCTGCCCTCCACCTCCCGGTGGGTCCGCACGGTCCCCTGAGTCACGGCAGCAGTGACCCTGCCAGCCCCCGCCCTAAACCCTTGCTGCTGCGTCCACCAGTGCTGAGTGAAAGTGGACCCTTCAGCGGTACGTCGGCCCTACGTCGGGCCAGCCAGCCTCTCCTCTCAGTGTCTGAAACCCCAAGGCGACGGCCTCTGGGAGGGGCGAGGTCGTGGGGTGTGGCCCTCAGGGAGGGGTCAGTGCCCTTGCGAAGGGGCCCCAGATCGGCCCCTCGCCCCTGCCTCTACGTGAGGACACGGCAAGAGAGAGCCTCTGTGAACCAGGCCTCCAGACGCCGAATCCGCGATGCCTTCCCCCGGACGTCCAGCCCCAGAGCTCTGAGCAGTAAATGTCTGCTGTTTACAAGCCCCAGCCTGTGGAGTCCTGTTGCGGCGCTAAAGCGACAGAGACGGCTCCCCCCCCCCACCCCCCCCCCCCGGCCTCCCCAACTCCCTGCCTCCCCCAGGCTCCCCGCTGCTTGGAGGACTATCCGCCAGGAGCCCACGAGGGCGTGGCCCCACGGTGAAGCCTCTGCTGACCCTCCCGCCCTTAACTCCGTTCTCCCGAAAACTGACACCCACCCCCCACCCCAAGCCCTAGAGCCACTGCAGGGACGTTGTCCCGGTAACCTGTAAGCGCTTCCGCCTGTCCCCAACCTCAGCTGAGAGCGGCTGTTCTGTTCAGACCAGCTCTTCCAGGGGGAGCCACGAAGGAACCATCATCTCAGGAAAGAAAGTCGCACACTTCATGGACATCATGGATGTGAGTAGACGCTCAGAGAAAGCACTGCAAATCCCCAGTGTGGAACTGCAGCCCTCCCGCCTGTGTGGTCCCCGCTCCACTGCCCTTACTGCACATGTCACCACGCCCCCCTGGGGGGCCCTCCACCCACCACGTGTCCCCCCATGACTGGCCAAGGTGGGGCCACCTGAGCAGGAATGGCTCTGTGCCGGGCACTCACCATTGTTCTGTGTCTGCCAGACGGCGTCGGCCGCGCCCCAGAGGCCCGGAAATACGAAAAACAAAGGCAGCTGGCGGGGGTGAGGCTTCCACAGCAGGAGGGCGATGATGCAAGACAGGTGGGTCACGGCACCTGTGAGCGGGGAAAGGGGCTTCTCTCAGACACTGTGCTACAGGACGAGTCTTCTGACCATTTGCTTCCAGGCGGGAATGACGTTCCTGAAATAATCCAGACTGATTTCTGCAGGTGGGTGTTGGCGTGGCTCACGGAGGCTGAGGTGGAATGCAGGGCGCCTGGCAGGGGTGCGATTCCGTCCACCTCTGGCCTGCACATCATCGGGGGGGGCCCGGGGGGACACACCTCTGTGTCTTAGAGGAAAGTGTCGCCTTGCTGGGCAGAGGGGTCCCCAGATTATGGGGCTTCAGAATGGGAGAGAGAAGGGCTTCTTCATTAGGAGCGAGTGGTGGGACCCCTGCTTCTCACTGAGTAGGGGGCATGAGGAGGGGACGGGAAGGGGCGCCCCAGCCGGGGAGCTGGGGCTTCCAAACAGGACGAGGAGGGAGAAGCTGGGGGAGAACGTCCTCATTCCTCCTGACTTTATCATGATGAGCCCTAAGCCCTGGCCTCGTGATTCTGCAGACGCTGTGATGTCCCTCGAGTGTGGGAACAGAGCAGCTTATGACCCTCAGGGACTGCCAAGGAGCAGAAACAGCAGGTGCATCCTGGGTTCTCCGAGGCTGTGTGACCTTGGGCGAGTTACTCTGCGTCTCTGTTCTCTCCTCGATATAAAGCAAATTACTTGGCCCCATGTGTTCCCTCCCTCTTGCTGCATCACCACAGACCCTTTGGGCCTTGACTGGGCTACCAGGTAGCTGTCTCCTTAACACCCTCATTTCTCCTTATCCACGCTGTCTCCAATCCTTCTCGTTCCCTCAAGAAAAATAGCAGGTGATGCCCGTTTAGAAGACCAGCTTCATCCACCACGTGAACACAGATCTCCTCCTTCTGGAGGGCTCCCTGTCTCCTGCCTGACCCCATGGCCCCCACTGCGGGTGTGGGCCCCGTTTCTGTACCTGCACCAAACCCCGTCCTTACCCCAACCCTGGCCCTCATCACACACGCTCTAATCGCCCGCAGTGGAGCCAGACCTGCCCCAGGAGTGCGTCCACTGTGCGTCCACGGTCCACCTACCTAGCGCGAAGAGAGCAGTCCTGCCTGTGTACTGGGCCAGCTTCCCATACAGCACGGAGCACAGTGCGTTGACGCCTGCGAAGCAGATCATCACGTAGCCCACGAACTGGATCCCCAGGGCGCAGGTGATGTAGGACTGGGGGAGAAGCACAGGCCAGTCACCTGCGCTGCCTCAGGCCTGCTCCAGGGCTGAGCTCGGAAGTTGCGGTTTGGGGGTTCACTTTGATCCGGGAATACAGCCCATGCTAAAACGCTTTCTGCCCTGTGACCGCTGGCCCGCGAAGCTGGCCCGCGAAGCTGGCCTCCAGCTCCCAGGGTGGAGAACGCCTGTGCTTGTAAGGAAAACCCTCCTCTGAGTAAGAACTAACAGGGAACGCTCTGCATGGCTGCCTGGCAGACTTCTCCCCGCGTATCTGTACCGTATGTTATTTATACAGGGGCGAATCTGAACTCTTCTTGCTGGTGTGGGTCATTTCCCATCCTGCCTATAAGACAGCTGGGTGAGGACAGAGCCGGGGAATGAACAGGCAGAACTCAGGGGATTTTTAGGGCCTTGAAACTCCTCTGAACGACACCATAATGATGGCTTCATGTCATTATGCACCTGTCCAAACCCTGAGAATGTAGAGCACCAAGAACGAGCCCTCAGGTAGGCTGTGGGCTCGGGGTGATGACGATGTATCCAGGTAGGTTCCTCAGTTGTAACAAACGGACCCTCTGGAGGCGGGCAGCGGGCAAGGGTGTGCCCGTGTGGGGGCAGAGGGTGTGCGGGAACTCTCTGTCCTTTCCGCTCAGTTTTGCTGTGAACCTAAAACTGCTCTAAGAAAATAAAGTCTTAATAAAAAAGAAGAAGATGGAAGGAACAGGAAGGGAATCTCCATAGAGATGAGAAGAAGCGCTCCTGCCGTGACTTGGGGGCAGGGTTGGGGACAGACAGGAGACAGGCTAGGAGGCCCCTTGCATCTGGATAGCGGGGGGACTGTTTGTCATTCTGTCTTCATTCTTTGAAACTCCAAGACCCCAACAGGACTGTCCTAAGAGTAGGGCTGCCAAAGAAACTCTTGGGTGTCCAAATACTCAGGACCATACTTATACTGAGAGATATTGGTGGTTTATCTGAAATTCAGATTTTTACCCTGCCTTTTATCTGGCCCATTTGGCAAGCCTTCCCGGGAGGGAGCTGGGGTGGCGATGGAACATGGAAGCAACCTGCTGATGTCCATCAACAGAGGAATGGATAAAGAAGATGTGTTGCATATATACAATGGAATATTACTCGGCCATTAAAAAGAATGAAATAATGCCATTTGCAGCAACATGGATGGACCTAGAGATTATCATACTAAGTGAGGTAAGTCAGACAGAGAAAGACAAATATCATATGATATTGCTTATATGTGGAATTTAAAAAAAAAGATACCTCTGAACTTATTTACAAAACGAACTCAAAGACTTAGAAAAAAAATGGTTACCAAAGGGAAAAGGTGGGAGGATAAACTAGGAGTCTGGGATCGACACGTACACACGGCTATATGTAAAATAGAAAACCCTCAAGGACCTACTGTATAGCACAGGCAACTCTGCTCAATATTCTGTAATAACCTAAATGGGAAACGAATTTGAAAAAGAATAGATACGTGTATATGTATAACTGAATCACTTTGCTGTACACCTGAAACTAACACAACATTGTAAATCAACTATATTCCAATATAAAATAAAAATTTTTTAAAAACTAGGTCATAAGGAATTTCAGTGTTATTCGTGGATTTCACGGTTTTCCCTATTTTTCACTCTAAAATGAGGACACAGGGTGAGATGCAGGCAAGTAAGTGTCCCTGCGATGACTCCGGAGCAGCTTTGGTCCTTTCCCTGAAAACACATCTCAAGTGAGGGGTGTTCCCAGGTGGGCTGATGTCCTAACCACACGGCGGCTCTCCTGAGGCCGGGAAGGACCCAGCGCAGCCCCAGACCCCGTGCCGGCCCCGCCGGCCTCGTCGCCTACCCGCGTGTAGTCGCCGGCCAGGAAGGCTTGCTGGAACCCGCTGTACAGCGGCAGCAGGACCAGGAGGCAGAGGCGCTTGTCTCTGTACAGCTTGGCCGTCGACAGCAAAGTGGACCAGAACGGTGACGCTTGCTTCTCTCCCTCACTTTCCTGCTGAGCGTCTTTTATGGGTTCCAGAAACACGGCGATGAGCAGGACCGCCAGGAAGCCGCTCCCTGAAAGGACAGGGGAGGGGGGGACAGGCTGCTGTGACGGGCTCCAGCCGCACCGCGCTCGCGCAGACTCATCTCCTCACTTCCTCCTCCTCTCGAAACGGAGGGTCGGTTTCAGATCCACATTTCAGGTGACGGAGGCAGGCTGAGCCCCTGACCCCTGTTGTGGACTCGGACGCCACACACGTTGCCTCGATCCTCGTGTGCTGGTTCTGTGACTGTCGGGCTGTCTCACCCACAGAGCAGGTGATGGGAAACACAGACACCTGGGGAGAGACCCCCGAGGTCCTCAGGGCCCTTAACCATGCGCCATTTCTCTCGTCAGAATCCTCAAAGTAATTTCTACCAACAGCTAGGCTCCCTTCTCAGGGTTATGGGTCCCGCCAGGAAAGTTACCATTGGCTTCTCTTCACGTTCATCCCAAATCTCTTCATCCAAACGTCCTGTGGTAGGAGCTGCACGTATTAGGGTATCTCCCAACCCCAGTGGGATGACGCGTTTGGAGAAAGGAAAGGAGCTCTTTGCATACTGAGATGGGAAGTTTCCCCCCAAGACAAATGGCTGAAAGGAAAAGCCAGGAGCAGAGCTGGGAGTCTACTGTGCCCCCATTTGATTTGGATAAGGAGGGGCATAAAGACATTTGTTTAGACGTGCGGTAGGTGTGTCTAAGAATTAAAGACTGTGGGCTGTCTATGGCTGCGGGAAAGCTGGGTGGCGGTGAGAGGGGGATTTTCCCTTTTACAATATTTGTATTTGGGACCATGTGAACAGGGGATCTATCAAAAAATGACTCAAGACAACTATTCCTTTCACCCTTGAGGGGATATCCTGTACTTTCATGATTCCAGAAGGTAATGACGAGATCTTTTTCTCTGCCATGAACCCACCTTCCTGTCTCTCGAGGGAGAACAAATGTCTGTTTAATCTTCCTGTTCTTTACGTGGACATCTTTTCGCTCCCTCACGGAGGCTGAGGGCCCTTTGTCATTTCTTATGTCTCTACTGTTCTTCCATCTACCATGATAATGATACATGTGGTTTGGGATCTACAGATGAACTCAGGACCAGTGGTGGTCTTTCCTCTCCCTGGTGGGATCGGGGATACTTCAGGACAGTTTTTATCGCTCATTGCTGGCTTTGACCCATCACCCTTTAGAGAGGATTTGAGCCACTCTGTGTCTTTACTGGTCCCCAACCTTGTCTGCTATTCTTCCATCTCTTGTAGCCCCAGACGCCCAAGGCAGCAGGCTCGCCCCTCACTGTGGCGTAGCTGCCTGAGCCGTACTGAAACGGTGAGGCTCACCAAGTCAGCCCTCCTCCAAATTGCCCGAGAAACGGTAAAACCAGTCCCCCCACGCGTCCCAGAGAAGTCCGTAGTTAATCACTGCATTTCCATGCTGAGGAGCACCACTTTACAGCTAAGCTTCATCTCTGTAATTCAGCTGCTTTTCCTCCTGGCTAAGCATTGGTCCCCTCCCCCATTTCATGCTAACTCAACCTGGTGACCAAGTTTATGAGGCCGGACTCTTGTCCGCAGACGTTTCACAATGGCACTGACGTCCTCTGGGGTCATGATTCCCACTTAACTGTCAAAGCAAGTCAGCACACGCAGGCGCTCCTCCAAACCGGCACATCAGCTGGCTGTGAACACCCACCACCTGCCACAGCTCCTTCCCCGGCCTGAGCTCGGAGCAGCCCCAGGACACAGCTTCCCCGGGACAGGGGCTGAGATGCAGCGGCGGTGGCCGGGGGTAGGACTAGAAGCCACATGTTCACCAGGACACAGACGCGTGTCCAGAGGGTCCCTTGGTCCAGGGCCATCTGCAGGGGCGTGGACTGGGCGATTGCCGGTGGTAGGGCTAATACGCTGCCTCGTGAGGGCAGAGCTCAGGAGTCCTAGAAAATTACTCCAGGGAGATGGTGCTCTCTTTGCTTTGGTCTGTTTTTCTCCTTTCTTATTTTAGTTCTGTTTTTTATAATTTTCTTTTGTCTTTGTGGTAACATGGCCTTGCTTGAAGGAAGAAGGGTGTGAAGCCCTGCGAACCAGGATCCAGATACTAAGAGAGTTTCCCCGTATGACGTCTGCAAGGTCCCTGCTTTACATAAACGTCTGGACTTAGGCGGCTGGATTCTCTGTGAACCAGGACCTCTGTGGAAGGTCCCTAACTGCCCAGGGGACACACTGTTCTGCCCTCACGTCAGGCTGAACGTTTCCCAAACAGAATGTCGGCCCATCGCTCCCATATCCCGTGTCCAGTCTTGCTAGTTGTCACTCTAACTGTCTTGAGCCGCCCCTCCCTCGCTCTGCACACCGTCCTCACTCCCCTTCGTCTTCTGGGTCACTGTATCGCCCCTGCACTGGTTTCTCTGTCCGTAGTTTTTCTCACGCTCACACTAAACTAACACGGGAATCTGTCTACAAGACAAATAAGTGCACGTCCAGACTCAAGGCCACCGCTGGTCACGTCCGTCTCTGGCTCCTCTGCTCCCTCCAGACCCCTGTCCTCCAGCCACTCTGGCTCCCTCTGGGGCTTCTCTGCCTTCAGTGTTGTTCACGTCCCCTTCTCTGCCTGGTAAACTCCTACTCACCCTTCAACACCTGGCTTGGGTACCACCTCCCCATCAAAGCTGCCCTAGAACGCAACTTCCCCAGAAGATGTAACTACATGTCAACTGGGAACTTTGTTCAAAACACGCGTCCTATCAAATCTCGGTTAGTTGAAGACACATCTGGACTCTAAGGTCACTGAAAGTCAGGGTCTTGTCTGGCTGGTTTCTGGGCCACAGAAGTTCGAGCACATTGCTTGGCGTCTGCCAGCGCTCGCTCTGCCTTGTAGCATAAAAGGCTCACTTGGCACCTCTGACTTGGAAGCAACCTTGAAAGAGACCGGCGTGTTGGTGGCAACTTATCTCACAGGCGAGACCAACTGACCATGCACGTGGCCTCTGGACCTTTGATTCCCAGTGGAGTCCTGCACTCAGTCCCACCAAATCCGATACCTACCAGACTCTTGACCTTTAAGAAGGACACGGTCCAAGACCTTTACAGATTCTAGAATTCAAGAATGACAGGGCTTCCCTGGTGGCGCAGTGGTTGAGAGTCCGCCTGCCGATGCAGGGGACACGGGTTCGTACCCCGGTCCGGGAGGATCCCACATGCCGCAGAGCGGCTGGGCCCGTGAGCCATGGCCGCTGAGCCTGCGCGTCTAGAGCCTGTGCTCCGCAACGGGAGAGGCCACAACAGTGAGAGGCCCGCGTACCGCCAAAAAAAAAAAAAAAAAAAAAAAAAAGAATGACAAAGAATACCCTTAAATTTTCTTCAAATGGTAACAACAACAAAACTAGTCTAAGGGTACGCCCGTCAAAGTGGTGATACATCTGTAAGAGCAAAGTCATTTAGAAAGCTATTAACATAAACATTTTCCATTCAAGTGAGCGTCTAAGGATAAGAACCATAGGGGTTCACTCCCTCGGGCAACCATCTTTCATGAACTTCCAACGTCCTGTGCCTTCCGCTGCCCTGTGACCAGCAGGGGGAGCCCCAAGGCCTCGCCGATGCCCGAGGGCGGGTGCTGGGGAGACCCGTTCCCAAACCCAGCCTCTCAGCAGAAGCCGTTCAAATGTACTCCTCGGAAAAGGTGATAACACCGGGATTTGGGACTTCCCAAATCCACCTGGACGTACTTAGAACACGAGTAGCCACAACCCACCAAGGCCGTGGTCCACTTGCTGGGGCTGCCATCGCTCCGCGTGGCCATTCAGCACTTGGAACGTGGCTGCTGTGAGCTCAGAACGGTAATTTTACTTTCGTTAATTAGAATTTAAGAAAGTGCGCGTAATGGCTACCGGCCTGGATGGTGCAGACGCGAAGTGCTTCTATCACCACAGGAGACCTCGGTCAGCAGAGGCTGCTGCATTCGGTTTCATGTGGAAAAGGCTGAGTACAGCCCAGCTGGACGCGTCTTGTGGGGCTTTTGCAGGTGAAGAGACTATTCATACCTTGAGCAGGTGGTCTTTTCAACCCAGGAAGGCGATGGGCTTGCTTTGCCTGGGTTCCTGGTGCCCAGCACGTACCTGTGTAGATGCCCAGCAGGGTGTAGATCAGCTCCTGGGAGGGACGGTTGGTGCTGTTGGTGGACGCCGTGGTCATGAGGCAGTCACTGGCCCCGCAGGACAGGAGCTGCTCCTCCGGGATGGCCCCTGTGAAGGAGGAAGCAAAGAGGTGCTTTGAGGACACGGGTAACTTGACAGGAGACGGTACACAAGGAAGAAAACGCCCAGGGAAAAGGAGCCTGGACACGCAGAGGACAAGACATCACCATAGGTCAGAGTCACGAGACAAGGGCTCGTTTGACCCAGTGTCCCAGAATGCTTTTCCCATTGGGCACGTGTCTGGGTACTTGATTTTAAGACACTCTGGACCAATGTGCAATAAATGTCGGTGACTTGTTATATTACATTCTTGACGTAATTGAACCTTGTCCCCTTTTCGGAATTAATTAAGAACTAGAGTACATCAGACTGGGTGTCAGGCCCACTGGGTTCTCTCTCAGATTCACCTGGAACCAGTCCCATGACCTCCGGCAGGTTATTGCATACCTTCTCTGAATGTTACTTTCTTCTCCATTAAAAGAATAAAATTGGAACGATCAGTGACCCTCAGTAGACCTACATCAGAATCTCGGGAGAGAGACGATGGATGTCATGGAGGAAAGAACACTCAGTGTTTCATTGTTTCCATCAAACAGATTCTATCACATAAAATGCTGCAAAATCCCCTTGGCCGGTGAGATACGCAGCTCGTCGTGTGGAGGCTGGAAGCCTAGAAAGGCTGAGAGAACTTGCAGTGCTCTCAGTGCCTTCCAGCCCTCACATTCTGCGTCCTGTGACCGGCAGAGACTGAAGCTCACTTGTCTGTATGTCTTTAAAAGTAAACCCGTTCGCTCCTTCACCACAGTCATGTCAGAGACTGAACCTTCACCCCAGCTTCTGTTGGCTGATTGCTGACGGTTTCTCCAATACTGAGTAACGATTGGTGTCTGTCCACCGTAAAGGTTCCCTTCTGTGGATGCACTTAGCAAGGGATGACATCACATGAGCAAAAAGGGGAGACGGATTTTTTATTACAGTTTCCCAAACGTGGGACTTTACATGGGTTAACAGGATCAGGGCAGAGAGAGAGAGACATGATCCTGATAAGAGCAGGAGAGTTAGAACGTTTTTCCCCATTAATACATTTCCTGTGAGAATTGAAGGTATTTATTTCCTCTGTCCTTGGTCTAAGTCCTCAGACATCAAAGGGTGCAGGCATAGGGCAGAGCCACACTTTGCAGCCCTGTCTGTGGTCAGGCAGACAGATGAATTAAAGCATCAGTCACCAAACGTTCAAATCTGTTAAGTGATAAGTGGTCCTTTGTGTAACAAGGAAAACGCTGGTGAATGGACCAATTCAGGGGCAAAATAAATCCATGGGACCCGTTCTTAGTCTAGAAGGATAGTAAAGGACTCCGTGAACCCGAGTTCCACAGTTGAGCGGTGGCCCTAAGTTTCCCCAGGGCACCTCAGGCTCCCCTGTGCTCAGGCGAGGCCAGGGTTGGAATTGCTGGGGCACCCGTGGACCAGACGGACCCTCAGACCCGACCAGACTGCCTGGGGAAGAGCTGGGGGCCAGCTGACCCTGAGGCACAGGCAGCCTGGGAGCCACGCCTTGTGACCTCACGGGACCACCTGCTCAAGTCCTGAATGAGGACGTGTGTAGAGGGACCAGGGGCCCTCCATGGTCACCACTTCCTTCCTGTTACCTTGAGTGGGCGTCTGGCCGAACACCAGAGACGAGGTCAGGTTGCCAAACACACCAGCTGACTGGTATAAGAGGAAGAAGATGCCAAAATACTGGCTGACCACGTCTTTGCCAAGCTTTCCTGTCTTCTCTGCGTGCGTGCTTCCCATGGTGGTGAGGTAGGTGCCCTGCGCGGACCACAGCGGGGCCGCTCCGAGTCCCAGCAGGATGGAAGTGGGGATCAGCGTGTACCTGAGAAACGAAATGCGGGCATGGGCTGCCTCGGGCCCTCCACTCTTCCCTCCGTTCGAGGAGGAGGAAGCTCCTTGCCCGGCCCAGGGAAGCACTGCCGTGTCATTGGTGGTGCTCTGCTTGACAGAGTCGCCCCTTAGCCTCAGATGAACGCAAAAATCTGTGTCTTTTCTCGTTCAGCATCATTTGTAAGAGTGAAATTCGGTGCCAGTGCAGTTTCTTTGTGTTTGGACGTAGCTACAATGAGCTGGGGTTACAAATAAGGCTGGGCGGGTTCTAGGTATTTCTAATGGCAGTACGTTAAAAACGATTTATTATCTATCAATCTATCTATCTATCTACTTATCTATCTGTCTACCTATCCGTCTAGCTGTCGCTCTCCTCCATGAGGATTCTGTATGAGAACTCTACGGTAACAAGAAAAAGAATGACGTGAAGCCATCCTATCAATACATCCTGGATGGCAGCGGGGTGTCCCTCAAAGAGATGTTTGATAAGTGTACGCCTGGCAACGAGGGCACGTGGCCCTTGCCCTCAGAGCTTGGTCCCCGAGGGTCCCTTTCCCAGGGCGCAGGTAGAGCTCAGGCCCGGCCTGGGGCACTGGCTCCAGCCCTGCTGCGTCCACTCCCTGTGATGGGGTGAGGGTGTGGGGTTTGGTCCGCAGGTCACATTCTGCTCAGTCCCCCTGAAATTCACCCTCCGCATCTTAGGCAGATTCTCCCCTCGTTGCTGGGCCATAAAAGTGCCCTGGCCCAGGAGGGAAGCTGGAAGCCTCAGGAGAGGCCAGGATGGTCAGTCGGGGGAGCATGGGCCCAGCAGAGGGGACAGAGACATCTCGGTGGGAAAACATGGGAAGAAGGCCACGCTACCGTCCTGTCCCAGAAGCCGAGAGGGGAATGTCGGGAAGCATCCGAACGTGGGCGTACCAGCTGGCGTAGAAGTTGCCCAGGGTGAAGGTCACGTAGCAGCACATGGCGATGACGATGGTCCACTTGCAGCCGAGCTTCTTAATGAGGATGGGTGGCAGGAACATGGAGGACAGCAGCATCCCGCCATAGAGTGTGCTGAGCGCCGCCACCCCCAGGCCCTCCTCGCTGTACAGGCTGCTCTGCGGGGACAAGGCCAGCCCAGTCAGGGGCCCCGCTGCCAGGGCTAGGTGGTCTGGGTCATCTCCAGGTCCTGGAGACCCCCAGCAACAGGCTGCCTGGGCAGGCGGCCTGTCCTCCAGCCGAGGGATGGGAGGGGAGGAGACTGCGGTGAACTCTGGTCAAGGGGAATCAGCAAGTGGAGACGCGGGGGAAGCAGCCAGTGTGCCCCGCCTGGGGCAGAGGGGCCCTCACGCCTCCTGCTTCCTGCAGCCCCTGCCTCATCCCTGAGAAGGCGGGGGCCAGGGCAGCCAGGTGCCTCCTTGGAGACCAAGGTTCCCGCTAGGCCCGAGGCAGAGCCAGCAGCCCCAGCTTAACGCTGTGCAGACACAGTGCACACTTTTCTTGTTTTTGTCATTCCTCACTTGGTGCCTAGCATAGCGTGGTGTGAAGCGAACAAAAGGTCAAATGGGTAACCAGAGCCAGCTCAGGCCAAGGCAATGGCAGCCGTGACTTCCGGCTTTTGCTGCGAAAGAAAAACCTATTAGCATAATTGCTTCCTCCATTTATTTCACTTGTAAAGGGAAAGGAGGGGGAGGGGGAGGGGGTGGAGGGGGAGGGGGAGGGGTGGAGGGAGAGAGAGGAGGGGGAGGAGGGAGGGGGGAGGGGAGGGGGAGGGGGAGGGGAGGAGGAGGGGAGGGGAGGGGAGGGGAGGGGATGGGGAGGGGAGGGGGATGGGGAGGAGTGGAGGGAGAGAGAGGAGGGGGAGGGGGAGGGGAGGGGAAGGGGAGGGGAGGGGAGGGGGCGTAGAGGCTGGGGAGGGGAGGAGAGAAGGGGTAGAGGAGGGGGCGGGGAAGAAGACTAGTGCTTCCCTTCGCAGCCAGACCTTCCTTCACAAGGGTCCGTCCGTGTGTTTCCTTCGCTTCGGCATCCAGCTCAGCCCGACCCTGTGGTCACTGTGCAGGGGGTCCCCGCTGTGCCCCACACAACTGACCAGACACCAGAGAAGAAAACTTCGCACACAGGGTCTCTTCCCTTGCAGACGCCAGAGCCCCAAACTCAGCAAACCAGCACCTTAGAGCGTCGGCAAAGTGCAAACACCGGAATGCGAGCTGTCATGCTCCTTCTCCTTTATGGCTGAGACAGGCGTTACTACCTCCACGGGGGAAAGAAACACGCGGCGTAGGATCATACACTCAGCTAATTAGTCCAGATGACCCCAAAGCCAGGACTGTAACGCCTGGACTATTACCATTCCTTCCTGCCTGGTCCCCCAGCAAGACGACAGAAGATCCCACCCATCAGTGGGGGGCCTCTCTGAAGCCCTCCCCGCCCATCCCTTTCCTGTTCTCCTGGAGACTCCAAACCCCATGGGCTGTGTTCTCACCCCAGGATTTCCTCTCCCTTTCCTCAACACACTCTGACTGCCTTCATCCTCTTTCCAGATGGTGCCCTTCCTTCAAGTGCATGCCAAGGGTCTCCAAGGGTCTTGAGCGCACGGAACGTTCTGCTTTTTCTGAATCTCTCCCAGTGCCTTGCCCCAAACAGGTGCTTAGTCATGTTTGCTGATTAATTGAAACAGAACAAGAACATCTGGTCCCATGAAAATTCTAAAGTCTGGTTGGAAGACAAAAGTTGAACAGTCTGCCTGAAGTGGGGTTATCTGGAAATCTCTGCTCCTAACTCCAGTTGCTAGGAGTGTGGAATGTGGGGACTGCTTCGCCGGGGCCCTCTGTTTTCTTAATACTCACGTATTAAGGTCTCACGTATTAGTGACCTTGCCTCTTTGTGTGCTAATGAGAGGCTGGCAGCACTGCTCTGTTCTGGAATTTCCTTTCCACCCACAGCCCTGCTGCCAGTCGGCGGCGAGGTACATTTGTTACTTATGATGGAGTTCCGCTGCCCACCGCTGGAAAGGAAGGCGGGTTTCAATCTCCAAAGTGGGAACCAAATTTCGAAACCAAATGTCTTTTTTTTTTAAGTGAATGACCATGTTCGAATCCCTGTCTCTCCATGTGTTAGGAGAGCCAGCCTGCAAAATCCACGCCCGAGGAGAAGCCCACGGGAGTGACCTGTATGTAAGCAACGAGGACGGTCACTCAGCTCACTCGGCAAGTCGATCGACGGATCGGCCGTAAGCACTGACCAGCAGAGGCTTACGTGTGGCTCCTGGGATACGAAAGGGAAAGATATCAGCCACCAGCCACCACCCAGGAGCGGGCGATGGACAGGACTGCCAGGGCCAGGGATGCCTCCAACAGGCCACTTGCAGTGGGACAGTGAGTCCTGTAGGGGGAAGCTCAGGGGCCGAGCTCCTGGGGGGGCACGAAGTCCAGTCCAGAGGCGTCAGAAGACTTTCTGGAAGGAGTCAAGGCCTCGCGAGACCTGCAGGGTGCGGAGGTGACCGGGGAAAGGTCGGGAGGTGTGGGTGAGGAGGGACGTTTAGGGGATGTGTTTGCAGAGGCCCCGTCCTGAGAGGAAAGGCCCCAAGGAGGTCTTTGGGGTCTTTGGCCGCAGCTGTTGAGCTCTTCCGGTGAGGTGAGGCTGGACAGCCGGCCAGACTAGACCAACAGGAGCCCCAGACGCCATACTGGGGAATGGACTGGATCCACTGGATCCAGTGCTGAGCGCTGTCTGAGGCAGGGGATACAGAGATGGACGGGGCGGCGAGGGCCTGGCCCCATGGAGCTCACAGGCACCGTGTGGTGTGTGCCAGCGGACCTGGCGTGCACACAGGGGCGCCTCACCCAGACTTGGGACCCAGGGCACAGGGCAGGGGGAGAAGGAAGTGTGACGTGTACACTGAGATCTGAATAATAAATAAGAGATCGTCTGCTGTGGGGAAGGCGGTGTAGATGCGTGTTTGCGTCCTGGGCAAGTGCACGACCGAATCCAGACCGGGACTGGCACTCTGGGGATGCCTACGACCACCTTTGCTGCCTCACTGGGGCCTGAGAAAGAAGCCAAGCAGATGAAAGCAGAAGGAAGTGATGGAGACCGCAGGTCCCTTCAACGTGGCTGGGATCCAGCCATCCCTAGGGCCACATCCATCCCTGTCCTTACCTGCTGTTTCCAAAGCCAGTCCTGACTGACAGAGTTAAACCATGTTTACATGTCCTGGAGCAGTGGGCAAGGAAATAGGGCCAGATAAGGGCGGGGACGGAGCAGCGGTGAGTGGCGGGTGGGATAGTTCCATGGCTGGGCGGGAGGGCTGGTTCTCTAACATCTCCGGTCTTCTGGAGAGGAAGAGGCCACACCAGTGACAGCAGTGCCCAGCCCAGGAGCCCTGCGGAAGGCGTGGATTCCAGCGTGGCTCCCCCTCAGCTGCGCTGCTCTCTCCACACAGACGCCACTCCGAGAGTTCCTGACTGAGGCTTCCACGTGTGTGTGGCCTCAGCGTCCCACAGCCATAGCCCGAGAGAAGGGACTCCTGGCAGCTCCTAGGGTCCCCCCACTCCCTCCCCTGGCTTCCAAGGGGGCCAGTTTGCCGTCATTCAGCTGCAGCTGTCAGATCACAACTGCTTCCTGAGAATTCGGATCCCATCAGTCACGCCCGAACCCAGGGAAGCTGCCCCACCTGCTGACAGCAGGACCTCCTCCGGTGGGGCAAGCTTCTGTAGGGACAGTGTCACTGATGGGTCCATGGTCTCGCTACGTTCTCCTTCCAGAAAGCACACACTGCATTCAGCGTGAGCTCAAGGCCGCATGACACAACGGGTGTTTCACACACATTAGCATTTTACAACATCACAACGTTCTGAGCAATGTCTACAAAGTCATGGAGTATCCTGGCAAGAAAGAGGGCTGTGCTTCCCCTTCAACTTGATTCTGGGAATCACCATGGGCTATAATTTCATTCTCTGTGACCCTAGTCAGAAAAAAGACTGAATAGGGGTTCATGGAGGAAAACATGCACTTGGAATTCAGGGCTGAATCTGAGCTACCTCGCCAACCTACAAGTCCAAAGGGTTTGTACTGTAAAAATGAAGACAGAAAATTTGAATCTCTCCTCTCTTGTCCTGCACCTCCGATTCTGAGCCCCCTGCACATGCTTTTCTTGTTCAGCTCTGTGCACACAGTAGGCGCCTACTTCTTGTCGCTGACTGACAGACCTTCCAGGACCACACTAACTCGTCATCAGAAACCTTGCAGATGCTCCACTGTGCGGCAGCCCCCAGGCCACAGAGCACGAAGCTGGCAAAGAAAGCACAAGGGCGTGATGACAGGCTGCTTCCTGACCAGCCCTGGGGCTTCCTTGCGGTTTCATTCACAGTTAAAGATCAGACTTAAAATGGAACTACCCGGGGGAAGATCTAGCAGGAATCTACGTGGTATCAGGACCTCTGATGAATTCTCATTCCTGCCCCTGGCCACAAATTCACAGTGATTCGTCTTGTGTCTCCTTTTACCCACGCAAAGGCAAAGTGGATTTTATCACTAACCCAAGACCAGCTCTCCTTGTCTGAGGGTCAAACACCCGCAGTTGTACCATCCTGCTGAGCTGGGAGTTGGGGCTGCACATAAAAACCTCTGTTTGTTTTAGAGGATTTTGGAGGGTGAAGCCCCACGTTCCTCGCTGTCTGCGCCACGGGAATTCTTGGAGTCCCAGAGACATTCAGAAGGTAAGATCACATGACGACTGTATACACCTACCTGCAGACTCTGCAGACCTCCGTAGGCAATAAAAAGCAGTAGAAATCCAAAGGAAAGCACCAGAACGTTCTTCAGGCTTCTTTCCATCGCGCTGCCTAAAAGCTTCAAGCACCGGGAGATTTGTAGTTCCCTAAAAGAAACCAATCAGGGCCCAGGAAAAGCAGTCAGTACCCAGAAGTCACATTCGGTCTTGGAGTCTGAGTTAGACGTGTATCAGTCACTAAGGCTGCTGAGCGTTAATGAACTTGACAGTCACGGAAGCACCCGGGGCTGTTACTCATTCACCTTCTCTGGAACCCACAGTAATCACTTTCTAACTGGGCAAAAATTAGGACTCTTATCAGCTCATATGGACTGGAACATTTTTCTACTAATTTCTGATAGATATGGTCCTTATAGGAAAGTGGTGATTTTCATATTATATATATTATATAATCGCATATATTATATAATTATATATATTACATAGTATTACATGTATATACACACACACACATAGATACATATAAATGGTACCATCCTCATTAAGAGAAATTATCAGTGGTGCAGAACTTGGAATGTACTTCAGTCTTAAAGAACAAAGTATAAATGTCAGCTTCAAGATCTATAGTTCATCTTCTGAAAAAGAGTTAACATGATTAGAAGATCCAAGGGCCAAAGTATTAGTACGTCCAAGACTATGATTTTACAACACTGCAATAATTAAAAAAATTATATAACACTTTATAATTTGCAAAGCACTTTTACATGCTGTCCTCCGACAGTGCTGTGATACTTATCATTAGAATTTAGACCCATTATCAGACAGGAAACAGCTTCAGAAGACTTCGGAGGTTTTCGATTGCAGGTTTAGAGCAGTGCTGTCCAAGAGAACTTTCTGCACTACGCAATACAGTAGCCACTAGTTACACGTGGCTTTTGAGCGCTTGAAACGTGGCTAATGCAACTGACGAACTGAATGCGTAATTGCACTTAATTTTAATTGATTAAAATTTAAATTTAAATAGCTACCTGTGGCCAGTGGCTATCGTATTGGACAGGACCAGTCTAGAGTTTAAACATACCCCACATCTCACAGCCAATAAGCAAGCGAAATCATTTGTCTTTCCAATTGTTAGTTCAGTTGCTTTATTCCATTGTTGGTAAAATTTGGAGTTTGGGGATTGTTTCCAAAGTTCTGTGAAATCAGTTATTTTCATCTAGTGGGGATCAATAAGGCAAACCTTACAGTGTAGGTAAATGTCACACGGGGTGGTGACGCAGCTCAGGGAAGCAAACCTTTTACCATTTGAATAGCACGATACAGTTCTTGCCCTTGCAGCTTAACTTATTCCTATGAGACATTTTGGGGAAAATAAGAGTTTTGGGGATTGACTAAACATGTATTTTCACACTTAACAAAGACATGGGAGCAGCACAGTCTAGGAAAAGGGATGATAACCCTGGACACGAATGAGATCTGGAAGTTCTAACCCTAATCCTGTAACATCTTAGCTGGACCATCTCAGGTGGATCGCGTGACTTTCCAAACCTCAGTCTCCTCTTGAAAAAGGAGGGTTGCAAAATTTCAAGAAGCTAACCATTGGGAAAGCCCTTGGAAGAGCTCTGGCACATAGAAATCACCAGTGAATGTAAATCAGCTAAGATGACGTTAACTCTCAGTGAAATTATCAGTGGGGGCAATATTTAAAGAAATGTCATATTAGCATAGCATATGCACTTTTCTCACCAGTCTTGTTATCAGTTATCTGAGTTCCTTTTTGTTTTTCAGCGGCACTCCAGCTTACTTCAATTTTGACCTGTCTTTACCTACAGATGACTTACATTTTGATATCAGAAGACCTTCCTGAGGTTTTCTTCTGCTACTCACTGTTCAAAGTTACCAGACGATCTTCTGGATTTTCTAACTGGTTCCAGTGTGCAGCTCCCAGTAGCCACTGATCCAGCCCTTTCCACAGTCAACCAGTATCTCCTGAGGAGCTCTGAGCTTGTGCAAAGGAACGTCGGAGGTCTGCATCCGGTCTCTTCCACCCCTGTCCCGTCCCTCTAACTGTCCTTCTTCTAATCAGGAATCAATCACTAAAATAATTGCTTTAGTCATGTTTGGTTTTTCAGTCTCCCTCTCTGTTTTTCCCCTTTATTTTAAGAGGGATATTTTAGATGAACAAGTGGTTTTCAGTTGACCTCGCTCTCTAGCAAGACAAAATGTTTCTTTTCTCCCCTCCAGTTTTATTGAGAGATAATTGACATACACCACTGTATATGCTTAAGGCGTACGGTTTGATTTACCTGTGCAGTGTTGTGGGGTGATCCACCACAATAGGTTCAGCTAACATCCACCTTCTCTTAGAGATCCAATAAAAAGAAAAGAAAAGAGAAAAGAAAAAAGGAGAAAAAGTTTCCTTGTGATGAGAACTCTTAGGATTTACCCCCTTAATAACATTCCTGCATATTAAAGGGAAGCACCAACTGTAGTCATGTCATGCACTATGTAACTAGTACTTATTTATCTTATAAATGGACGCTTGTACCTTTAGACCACCTTCCTCCAATCCCCCCTCCCTCCTCCCTCTACCTCTGGTAACCATAAGTTTGATCTCTTTATCTATGAGTTTGTTTTTAAAGATTCCCAATGTAAGTGAGCTCATACAGTATTTCTCTTTCTCTGCCTGACTTAACTTCATTTAGTATAATGCCCTCAAGGTCCATCCATGTGGTCGCAAAGCACAGGATTTCCTCGTTTTTTACAATAATAAAAAACGGAATAATATTATGTTGTGTGTATATATATATATGTATACCACAACTTTATTCATTCATCTGTTGATAAACACTTATGTTGTTTCCATGTCTTGGCTATTGTAAATAACGCTGCTATGAGCCTGGGGGGTGCAGATCTCTTTTCATCTTTATTTTAATTAATTAATTAATTAGTTAATAATTACTTTTTTGGCTGCGTCGGGTCTTCCTAGCTGCACGGGCTTTCTCTAGTTGCGGCGAAGGGGGGCTACTCTTCGTTGCGGTGCGTGTGGATGGCTCATCGTGGTGGCTTCTCTTGTTGCAGAGCGCGGGCTCTAGGCGCGCGGGCTTCAGTAGTTTTGGCACACGGGCTTAGTTGCTCCGCGGCATGTGAGATCTTCCCGGACCGGGGATCGAACCCGTGTCCCCTGCATTGGCAGGTGGATTCTTAATCACTGCACCACCAGGGAAGCCCCCCAGATATCTTTTTAAGTTAGTATTTTCATTTTCTTTGTATAAATACCCAGAAGTGGAATTGCTAGACCAAATGGTAGTTCTGTTTTTAATTTTTTGAGAAGTCTCCATGCTGTTTTCCATAGTGGCTGCACCAATCTACATACCCACGGACAGTGTGTGAAGGTTCCCTTTTCTCTATATTCTCGCCAGCATCTCCTGTCTTTCTGATGATGGCAGTTCTAACAGGTGTGAGGTGATACCACACTGTGGTTTTAATTTGCATTTCCTTAACAATTAGCAATGTTGAACATCTTCCATGTACCTGTTGGTCTTTCATATATCTTCTCTGAAGAAATGTTCAGGTCCTTTGCCCATTTTTTAATTGGGTTATTTTATTTATTTTTTGCTATTGAGTTATATGAGTTCTTTATATATTTTGAATATTATCCCCTTATCAGATATATCATTTGCAAATATGTTTTTCCCATTCTGTAAGCTGTCTTTTCACTTTGTTGATGATTTCTTTTCCTGTGAAGAAGCTTTTTAGTTTAATGTAGTCCCACTTGTTTATTTTTTATTTTATTGCTTGTGCTTTAGGTGGCATATCCAAAAAATCATTGCCAAGGTCCACGTCTGTAAGAATGTTCCTATGTTTTCTTCTAGAAGTCCTGTAGCTTCAGAACTTACATTAAAGTTTTTAATCCATTTTGAGTTAATTTTTGTGAGTGGTGTAAAGTATAGGTCCTGTTTCATTCTTTTACATGTGAATATCCAATGGTCCCAGCACCAACGATGGAGAATTCTTGATTCCTTTGTCAAGTATTAGTTGACTGTATATGATTAGGTTTATTCCTGGGCTCTTGATTCTGTTCCATTGTCTAATTTTCTGTTATTATGTCAGTACCACACTATTTTGATGACTATAGCTTTATAATATAGCTTGAAATCAGGAAGTGTGATGTCTCTTGCTTTGTTCTTCTTTCTCAGGGTTTCTTTGGCTATTTAGGGTCTTTTGTGGTTCCATATAAATTTTAGGAGTGTTTTTTCTACTTCTATAAAAAATGTCATTGGAATCTTGATGGAGATTGCGTTGAAGCTACAGGCAGCTTTTGATAGTATTGACATTTTAACAATGTTAATTCTTCCAATCCATGAACACAGAACACCTTTCCATTTATTGGTGTCTTTAATTTCTTTCATCAGTGTCTTGTAGTTGTCAGAGTAGAAATCCTTCGCCTTCTTAGTTAAATTTGTTCCCAAGTATTTTATTGTTTTTGATGCTATTGTGAGATCAATTTCTTTATTTCTTTTTCAGAAAATTTGTTGTTACTGTATAGAAACACTACTGATTTTTATATGTTATATGTTTGTATCCTGCAACTTCACTTAATTCATTAATTTGACTTTTTGGTTGAGTCTTTAGAATTTTCTATATATAAAATCATGTCACCTGCAAATAGGGACAATTTTACTTTTCTCTTTACAATTTTGATGCCTTTTATTTCTTTTTCTCGCCTGATTGACCTGGCTAGGACTTCCAGTACTATGTTGAATAAGAATGGTAAGAGTAGTCTTGTCTTGTTCCTGATCTTAGAGGAAAAGCTTTCAACCTTTCACCATTGAGTATGATGTTAGCTGTGAGCTTGTCACATATGGTCTTTATTATGTTGGGATATGTTCCTTCTATGCCTAATGTGTTAAGAGTTTTTATCATGAATGGATGTTCAACTTCGTCAAATGCTTTTTCCGCACCTATTAAGATGACCATATGATTCTTCTCTTGCATTCTTTGAATGTGATGTGTCACACTGATTTGGGTATATTGATCCATCCTTGCGTCCTAGGGATAAATCCCAGCTGATCATGGTGAATGGTCCTTTTAAGTGTTGCTGAATTTGGCTTGATATTATTTTATTGAGAACTTTTGCATCTATGCTCATCAGGGATATTGGCTTATGGTTTTCTTTTCTAGTAGTCTTCTTTTCTGGTATAGGTATCAGGATAATGCTGGTCTTGTAAAATGAGTTTAGGAGTGTTTCCTCCTCTTTGACTTTTTGAAAGAGTTTGAGGAAAGTCCTGCTCTTATGGTCTATTTCTGGACATGGTCTATTTCTGGACATCTGTTCGAGCTCTGAGGATGGGGATTGTGGGTGTGGTGTCACTGGCTGAGAACAGTGGGATAGGACTTGTGTCTCCTCCCCAAGTGAGGTCGTAGAGCGGGCTCCACAGTTGCCTGGATTTCCTGGTCAGAATTGGATACTGTATCCATTAGTAGATGGGGCCATGAAAAACCTTCCCTCCCTGGCAGGGTGGCAGGACAAGACCCAGGGTCTGTATAGCATGTTGTTTGGGGACCCAAGTTAGGTCTGAGTGTGCACTGAAGTTTCTGGTCTGGGAGGCCACTGGCTCTGCTCTTCAGACAGGGGGAGCCACAGGCTGTGCTCTGTGTCCAAGTCCCACTGTACGTGGGGCTTTTGAATGGGTTTTGCGGCTCCCGTGTGCTCCGGGTGTGTTCTCTGGTCAGACAGGCTGAAGGCTGTATTCAGTGATGAACAGGGCTATGGGTTAGATTTCCTGCCCAGGCACGGTGGGAGAAGCAGCTCTACGGCCAGGGAAGCTCTGTGTTTCCTTAACTGAAGCTGACCTGCATCCCAAGCTACTGAAGCTGACCTGCATCCCAAGCTCTCTGATCAAACAGTCACTGGCTTTGCTATGCAAACCATGAGCTCCCCCTACCTCTCAGCTCAAGCACAGCTGGGCCACACAGCTTCCAGGAGTCCTCGCCAGCCCTTCTGGTCAGATGCGGCTGGAAATCAGTCTGCACAGAGGGCAGGGCTGTGACTCATCTCCTTGCCTGGACCTGAGCAAATAGAGCTCTTAGGTCAGTAAAACTCCTGTTTGAGGATCTAAAGCAGGCAGATCTGCACCCAGCAAAGTGACCCACAATGCTGGGGGCAGGGGGAGGTTGCTCTGCCCACCATGGGTTCTCTTTTCCCACTGGGGATCGGGGGGCTCGGGGGCTCGGGGAGGCCTCTCCCCGTGGTGCTGTGCCGGCCTGGGGGAGGGTAATGCGGTCAGCCTGTGGCCGCTTTCTTACCCGGCAACGCGATCTCTCTTGGTCCCTGGGGTCGGGGCGCTGCGGGCTCAGCCCAGAGTTCTAGGGTTCCCTCAGAGCTGTCTTGTGCTCGAATGTTGTTAGTTGCCCTTCCTGTGAGGGGAGTGAAGTCGGGAACGACCTACGTCAAACCATCTTGGCGACATCACTCTCCCAAAATACTTCTTAGAAGAAACGTCCACCAGGACTGCTCCCAAATGGTTACTGTGATGAGGACGGTAATGTAATACTTTCCTCATAATCTAAGGGACCCAGTGGGGACGAGGGTGTCCCCACTGACTCACACTCCTGCAAACACGTGGTTGGGATGGGAAGATCATGGGAATTTCCAGGACCCTGGAAGGTGTCTTGACCTTTCAGTCAATTTCTGCACCATCGGTGATGTGTCCCCAGAGCCGTGAACCCCAGGCCAGGGCAACCCTCAAGTGGCCAAAGAGATGAGGATGAATGACTCAAAAGACACCAATAATCATTTCACTCTCAATATTAACGTCAATACCATATCACTTTGAGGACAAAAGATGATTTTGTAGACCTGCTTAAATTTTCATGATCACTTATTGGATAGCCAAGTGATGGAATGTTCTAGAGAACAGGGGACAGCTGACGTGGGGCGTGATTCTACCAGCCACTAGGTGTCACTGTTCTGTTACCCGAGTTCACCAGAAGCCGCGTCGCATGGGTTTGAGAGCTAAAGAATCCCGTTTAAAATCAGCAAACTTCCTGCTAAGAAGCTAAAATTACTCCTCATTTAAAGGAGTCCCGTCAACGGGTTGCTCTTTTAAAGAAATTACTTATGTGAGAAAATTAATATCCCCTTTCCTGACATTTAAATCTGACATCTTTCTTAATAAAAGCAGTGCCGAATGAATTCAGATTTGTCCTGTACGTTAATTAAACTCACCTACATAAAGATGAAAAATGTATAGGTAGGGCATGGAACACATTACTGCCTCAGTTAGGAATTCTTACACTTTGGAAATAAATGTACTCAGTGCTTTGTTTTTAAGGAAAAAAAAAAAAGAAAAGCGATTTACGTTAGCATGACTCTGGCTTGAGAAAGCGTCTTCTCATAGCAAGTCTTCCAAAGCGGCTAAAGCCTTGGAGCTGCGGCCTTGCCTGCTGTCCTCTGCGTTGAGACGGGGCGGGGACGAAGACGCTGGAGCTGGGCGGGGGCTCTTCTGGGCCGAGCCCTCCCTCTGTCAGCACCCTTTAGTTCATTCCCATCACTTATCAGAGACAGCGGAGACCCTGAGGGAAACGCAGCTGAGGTAGGGCCACAAAAAGACATGAAACAGTCCAGCTATCATACTTCCACCCTCACAACACTCACACGTGGTATCAGCCCCCAGCCCGCTCAAGATTCTGGGTCTTCTCAGCCCTTGGGGTCCTGAGCCATTTCCACCTGGGACATTTGAGGGGCTTAACTGTGCAGCCAGAACCTTCCAGGGGAAGCTGCAGAGCCCCCTGCCCTGCGGCATCTGGTGAGGTCGCACGCCCTCTGTTGAACTGAGACAGGAGGGGAAGGGGCAGAGCACAACCTTAAAAGAATGACATAGCCGTTGAGGACGACATAAACTGGTTAGAACTAAGTACGCCCAAGATGGCAGAAGATTCAACTTCCGGTGGAGCCTCAGCAGACGCTCATGGTAACACATCAGCTAAATGACGCGCCCACAGGTCCATCACAGTTCCCAGGCCGACCACAGGAGGCCAAAAAGTGGGCGGTGGCCCAGTTCCTGGAAAGCCCCGCCCCTCCCGCAAAGAGTTGGAGTAACCCTCCCACTCATTACCCGTGAAATTGCTCAGCTCGTGGAAACTAAGCACCCCACACCTCGGGGCGCTCTAGCCTCTTCAGAGGGACCACATCCCGTCTACGGAGCGGGTGTCTCTCTCGGTAAACCTGCTTCCACTTGACTATGGCTCGATCTTGAGTTCTTTCCTGCTTGAAGCCAAGGACCCTCACTTGGCGGCCCGTCCCAGGGACTCCCCTGAGACCTGGGACGTGACCGTCCTCTCGTGCCCCATTTTCCTGCAACATCTTTGCAAAGGAAGAGGAAGCAGGTAGTCTTCTCTCCCTCCCCACTTTTCCTTTGGTTACAAAAAGTAGCTCACTAAGTTCTCGGGGCACAGCCCTGTCGCCTACCCGTTGATGTCCCTCGCAAGCGTCCTGTGTTAAAAAATCTATTTCTGGCCCATCACTTTGCCTCTCGCTGAGTTCCTTCTGTGCTGGGACATGAAGAACCTGAGCTTCATGTAGAGCCTGAGATGAGTTGTGTGGTTTCGGTTAGAAGATTGTGGGTTCGAGTCCCAGCTGAGGTGCGACCGGGTTCAAGGACCCTCCTACCTAAGGCAGAGACTGTGGGTTTGAGTCCATCTGAAGGAGTGCGGTTTCAGAACGCGGTGGAGGCGGCCAGCAGGCCACAGCGACCACGCCTTTCACTCGCCCCGTCAGCCGTGCAAAGTGGAATGAGTCGGAGGGGACGATCTTCACCGCCCCCCACCCCGTGGTACTCAGAGGGGTGATGGCGGCTCCTGGGGTAGAACACACTCGTGCGTGCACAGACGCACACACACGTGCTGTGCACACAGGTGCACACACGCATGCACACCTTTCCTTTCCCGAAGGCATAACCTTCTCCCTTTCCAATGGACCCTCTGCTGCCTTAGACAGAGAACTGCTTCCACAGTCATTGCATGCGGCCTGTTGGGTGCCCACCTATGCCAGGTACCACTCCCGGTGCTGGGGCTCCGCACGGATGGGATGGCGAGGGCTCCTGTACTAGCGGACGAACAGGAAATAGCGAAGCAAAGAGAAGAATCAAACGAATTTAGGGGAGGTATGTGTCATCCCCCAAATAAAGCAGGTCATCTGATAGAAAGTCTGGGGAGGCGGTCCTATTCGGTTCCCAGCCCCACACCTCCACAGAGTGGCAGAATAACCTCAAGCCACTGATACAGCCGCTCAGCTCCCCAGATGAAAACCTAGACAGATTTCTCTCCACGGCAACTGAAAGTTCCGGTTCTGCAGCTCACAGCCCGGCGCGGTGAGCCCAGCGCACCAGAGCAGGCAGCTCCAACGAGGCCCGGCAGAGCGCTGAGTAGCTAAGGAGTCTGAGGCCATAATTTGGACAGCCGAGGGCCAAATGCGCATGCGCCCACGACGCCCGATGGGGGCAGAAGTGATGACTATGCTGTAGTTTTTGATCGATTATATTTTCTGTACAGGCAAAGGCACAGCGATGTAGCGTTACATTGGTAAATTGCCAAAGACAATTTTGTGCCTTTCTGTCCACCACACACAAACATCTATAAAATTTGAATTTTGTCCCCAAACCAAATAATGCCATCTGTCATCTCTGTCAATTTGACCTAGTTCTGTGACCTCCTGAAGTCCCAGTCACCATCCTAGCGCGCGGCTTCTCAGTCTTGGAGAGCTTCGGAACGCTGAGATGTTTCCCTGGTTTGCTTTTGGTTGCGGGGAAATAAGTCCTTCCGATAGGATGTTGGGGAATCACGTGGTCACACCTATTGTCGCTCCAGCAAGTGGCAGCAGCTGTTTGTAAATTACAGGCGCACTGGCGGCTGCTGACCTGGGAACTACTTTGGAAAAGTAGTTGGCAAGAGGTAGAGAGAGAGAGACTGGAAGAGGACTCGGTGTGATTAAATGAGAACATTTTGTAAAGACCTCTATTGAAAACGATGGCGTGGGTTCTGAACAAAAATGGTAGGAAATCATTTTAATGAAAAGGATCGTCTACATCTGTGTGTATGCATGTAAGAATATGTGCGTATGGACACGCATCTATACAGGCGCGTGCATACCTACATGCAATGAGTCTGTAAGTAGGTTCACATCAAACCCTTCTCTGGAGAACAGAACCTGTGGAGCTGGAGAAGCTCCAAGGGGCTGGGAGAAGACAGAGCAGTAGCATCCTCTCTCTCTCTCCTTCCCTCGGCCCACTCATTTATTGATAGATTCAGCTCAGGATACTTGGTTCTGGGAAGGGTACCGTCAGCCAGGCTGCCATCGGAGACACCGCCAGCAGTGGGCAACGGAAGCCAGACCGACCCCCGGAAATTCGGGAGTCCCTATGCAGGTCTGGGTTTAGAAGTGGTTTTCAGACAATGGATGGGCACCACCTCATTTCAAAAGAGGGCTCATCCTTCATAGCTCTTCTCTCAAGTGAAGTAAATTCTGGCGATGTTTGATTGATTTTGCGACACAGGGCGTTTTGTGCTTTATTCAGAGATCAATTAGATACTGATTTCACAAGGAATTGGATTTACGTTTAGGTCAGTGAAGCTTCCAAACAAGACCCCCGCCCTGTTCCAGGATAGAATTCCCAACATTCCTAGTCCCAGATGTGCAGACCTGGGTCAGCATCCTGGCTTCAGAAGATAAGAACTGAAGTATGATTTTATTTTTCTTGGAATTTTATTTTATTTAATTTTTAAACAGCAGGTTCTTATTAGTTACCCATTTTATACATATTAGTGTATATATGAAGTATGATTTTTTTAAAAGTGAAAAAGAACACAGAATGGGAAAAAATACTTGTAAATGATATCTCTAATAAGGTTCTAGTATCAAGAATATATAAAGACTCTTACAACTCAACAATAAAAAGACAATAAAACTAAAAACTAGACATTTATTTTAAAAAGACATTTATCCAAACGGCCAATGGGCAGGGCTTCCCTGGTGGCGCAGTGGTTGGGAGTCCGCCTGCCGATGCAGGGGACACGGGTTCGTGCCCCGGTCCGGGAGTATCCCGCGTGCCGCGGAGCGGCTGGGCCCGTGAGCCATGGCCGCTGAGCCTGCGCGTCCGGAGCCTGTGCTCCGCGGTGGGAGAGGCCACAGCGGTGAGGGACCCGTGTACCGCAAAAAAAAAAAAAAAAAAAGATGGGCAAGGTCATTGGTCACTAGGGTAAATGCAAATCAAAACCACAGGTGCTTAAGAAACAATGTGTATACTTTTTAGTACAGAGTGGTATCTATATATATATATTTTTTCTCTATTAGATAAAGCTAGTTTAGTGCACTTCTCAAAATATCTGTTTTTGATTATTTTTTGTCTTCTTGACCTGTTAGTAATTGAGAGAAATAAGACTGAATCTCACACTATGATGGTGAATTTACCTGTTACTCCCTTGGTGAGCCATCAGTTTTGCTTTAAATATTCTAAAGCCTATTTTATTTCTTTTTTTCCTTTTTTTTTCAAAACGGTTTGTACTTTTTGACTGCTTTCATTTAATTCCCCCTTCCTCCCATCCTTTACCCCTGGTAACAGCAAATCTGATCTCTTTTTCTACGATTTTGTTTGTTTGTTTTTTGAAGTATACTTGACCTACAACCCTTTGTTAATTCCTGGTGCACAACATAGTAATTCGGTATTTCTATATATTACAAAATAATCACCATTATAAGTCTGTTACCATCTGTCACCAATCAAAGATATTACATAATTATTGACTATACTCCCCACACTGTACATTCCATACACGATTCATTTATTTTAATACCTGGAAGTTTTGTCCCTCTTAATCTCTCTCACCTATTATTATTATTATTATTATTATTATTGGCCGTACCATGGCTTGCAGGATCTTAGTTCCCTGACCAGGGATTGAACCCGGGCTCCCCACAGTGGAAGTGCTGAGTCCTAACCACTGGACCGCCAGGGAACTCCCTCTCTCACCTATTTTTTTCCCTCCCCCAATCTCTCTGCCCTGTTTGTTCTCTGTATCTATGACTGTTCCTGTTATGTTTATTTGTTTTGTTTTTAGATTCCACGTATAAGTAAAATCATGTGGTATTTGTCTTTCTCTGCCTGACTTATTTTACTTAATAAAGCCTATTTCTTTATAAGTTTAGATTTGTTATATCTGCTTATTGAGTTGACTCTTTTTTAAAAAAGATTTTTTATTTTATTTTTGGCTGCATTGGGTCTTCGTTACTATGCACGGGCTTTCTCTAGTTGCTGCGAGTGGAGGCTAGTCTTCCTTGTGGTGCGCGGGCTTCTCATTGCGGTGGCTTTCTCTTATTGCGGAGCACAGGCTCTAGGCGCACGAGCTTCAGTAGTTGCGGCATGCAGGCTCAACAGTTGTGGTTCGCGGGCTCTAGAGTGCAGGCTCAGTAGTTGTGGCTTAGTTGTTCCACGGCATGTGAGATCTTCCTGGACCCGGGCTCAAACCCGTGTCCCCTGCACTGGCAGGCAGATTCTTAACTACTGTGCCACCAGGGAAGTCCCTGAGTTGAATCTTTTTAATTATTTAGTGACCCTATTTATTCAATAATGCTCTTACTTGTCCTAAAGAATTTTTGTTACAGATATAATAATGATAAATTTCTAAAGATTGCTATTTGCTTAACATATACTTTTCCATACTTTTATTTGCAACTTTTTCATATTCTTATAATTTAGGTGTGTCTCAAGATAGAGCTGAATTTTTAAAGAATCTAATCTGAAAAATTCACCGATTCACTTGAAATTTAGTTCAATAATATTGTGAATATTGAAATATTTAAACTTATTTTTGTCAATTATTTGTGTTTTCTCTTTGTCCTAATTTTTTACTCTTTTTGTTCTCCTATACAGTTTCTTTTTATTCGGTTGACTTTATACTTGTTTTCGTGCTCCATTTTCTCTCTATTTTAGAGATTAAGTACTCTTTTTCTACTCCTTTAATGGCGATCCTTGACTTTTAACTACACATGTGTAACTAACCTTAAGTGAATTAATGTCTTAACCCTTCCATTTGAATAATAAGAATTTAAGAGCATCCTTCCCAATTTATATGTTGCTGTTTTGTAGTATATTAGCTATTTTAAATTTAATCTCCCAAATCAAACTTCAATTTCTATGGACAATATTAATTTACATTTATTTGTATGCTCAACAATGTCTTTACTCATTATTCCTTCTTATGTGTCAGACCGTTCTACTGGATAACTTTCCCTTTTTTGAAGTTTATTATATAGAATTTCCTTTAGTGAGTTCTTCTTGGGTGGTAAAACCTCCCAGTTTTTTGTTTGTTTGTTTTAATCTTAAACTGTAATTACGGCACTGTTATTTTTAAAAGATGGTTAATTCTGGGCATATGATTCTAGGTCAACACTTTGAACTTTGAAGATCTTCTAGATGCCTGTGGTTCAGAAGTTCACATCAGTCTAGTGCCATTCATTCGGGGGTGATCTGAGTTTTCTCTCTGGCTGCTTTCAAGAGCTTCTTTTGATCTCCTCTCTTCTGTCTTGCATTAAGCCAGGATTTCTAAGCAGTGTAACGCCGCTCCAGATGTGGAATGCCTCTAGATCGCTCTGAGAGCAAATGCAAATCCTATCATCTCTCATGTAGTTTCCTAGAGGCCCATTATTTTTTCAAAATGTCACTGACTTTTCCATAAGTGCCCTTCCCTCCCTATAAAGTTGGGTCTGGAGACCTCAGGTTCCAACCACTGCTGTGAGTTACTCATCTCCAGGTGCTCCCACGTGTAAGTGCAATGCACACCTTAAACTTTAAACTTCTGTCATTTGTCTTTTGTTAATCTGCCTTTTGTGAGCCTAATTTACAGGGCCCCTGCAGACAACCTAAGAAGGTATTTTTCTTCTCTACACTGCTCTCTTGTCCCCACTTTGCTCTCTGTAAAGCCCATACTCTGAACTAGCTGGCTGCCCTTCCTTTCTCTTTGTCTTTATTGAGCACATGTCGTGCCTTCCTACCTGCCTTCCCTCCTACCCACCTCTCTCTGCCTGGTGAACTTTCCTTTAGAATTTAAGTCCTTGCAGAAAAATTACCTCATCTCAAAGTCTTCTCCAATCCTTCCAGCCAGAGTAGGTACTATGCGTTCTGTTCTCCCAGCATATTTGTTATAATGGTGTGTCTGTTATGCTATTCAGTGAACTGTAATTGAGTTTTTCATTGAACATTGCCCTCTCCCTTCACTGAACACTTAGCACACGCCATCCTCTGTAATAAAAACTCTACATTCGTGAATTCATTTAACAGTCACAGTCTGTCATCACTCTCGTTTGTGCAGCACTTTATGTTTTGCCAAACACTTTATACTATTCATTTTGTAAGAATGATACTGTGATGGACACAGGTAGTGCTGTGCCCTTAAATTTAAGGTAGAGGAAATGACTCTGCCCCGCACATCAAAGCCATGCCTTTCCCAGCATATCACATAGTCTGTACAGTTTCTGAGTTTCTTTTATTGGCCTTCAGATACTCTTGGAGTTTCAACTTTCAAATCACAGACTGGCTTCTAATTAACTACACAAGTGCAATCTGGTGCAAAATTAGAATTTAGTTTTCTTTTGTTAAAAGAGCACAATTTTCTTAGACTATTGTTCTGCTCTTGATAAGAGAGTGTGAAAAGTTTTTCTTTACCTTTTGGGTAATCTGCCTGGAAAATAAGATTTTGTGTCCTACCAAAATTTCCTGTGTTTCGTGTCTTTATCAGGTCTTTGCTTGGGAGAACTGAGTCTTCTCAATATTAAAAGAGCTAAATTTTATTCACAGTTATGTAAACTTCTGTATTTGCCTTTAAAATCTCCCATTGTCGCTTTGTTTCAATAGACGATTAAGCATTATTTCATAATGATCTGTGATCTTATTTGATCAAATGTTCAAATCTGTTGACATTTTTGACAACTTCCCCAAATCAAAGTTTGAATGGAATCTTTTTGACCTCAAACTAACTTTGAAATTTCCCAGAGGGACCCTGCTGAAAGATACGTGAAGTTAAACAAAACTAAAAGACAATCTACAGAATGGGAGAAAATATTTGCAAACGATGCCACCAACATGGATTAATCTCCAAAATATACAAGCAGCTCATGCAGCTCAATATCAAAAACCAAACAACCCAGTCAAAATGGGCGGAAGACCTAAATAGACATTTCTCCAAAGAAGACACACAGACGGCCAAAAAGCACATGAAAAGATGCTCACCACCGCTAATTATTAGAGAAACGCAAATCAAAACTACAATGAGGTACCACTTCATACCGGTCAGAATGACCATCGTCAAAAAGTCTACAAACAGTAAATGCTGGAGAGGGTGTGGAGAAAAGGGAACCCTCCTACACTGTTGGTGGGAATGTAAATTGGTACAGCCCCTCTGGAGAACAGTATGGAGGTTCCTTAAAAAACTAAAAATAGAACTACCATACGACCCAGCAATCGACTCCTGGACATATATCCAGAGAAAAACATAATTTGAAAAGATACATGCACCCCAATGTTCATTGCAGCACTATTTACAATAGCCAGGACATGGAAGCAACCTAAATGCCCACAGACAGATGAATGGATAGAATATGGTATATATATATACAGTGGAAAAGCCATAAAAAGAATGGAACAATGCCATTTGCAGGAACATGGATGTACCCTGAAATGATCATACTAAGGGAAATAAGCCAGACAGAAAAGACAAATATCATATGACATAGCTTATATATGGAATCTGAAAAATATTGGGTTGGCCAAAAAGTTCATTTGGGTTTTCCATATGTTATGGAAAAACCCGAAAGAACTTTTTGGCCAACACAATAGATACAAAGGAACTTATTTACAAAATAGCAATTGATTCACAGACATAGAAAACAAACTTATGGTTACAAAAGGGGATGGGGGGAGGGATAAATTAGGAGTTTGGGGTTAACACACACACACGACTATATATGAAATAGATAATCAACAAGGACCTACTGTAGAGCACAGGGAACTCTACTCAATGTCTTGTAACAGCCTATAATGGAAGAGAATGTAAAAAAAGAATGTGTATATATATATATATTTATAACTGAATCACTTTGCTATACATCTGAAACTAACACAACATTGTAAATCAACTATATTTCAATAAATTTTTTTTTAAAAGATACATGAAGTTAATCTGGTATGTGAAATAGGAACTGATGATAAACCTTCTTAGTTTACATGTATATAGATATTTCTCAGTAATATGGGTATCCAGGAACCGTTTGAACTTCACAGAAATTTGTCAATACCCCCATCGTCCAGTTATTATCTGAAACTGTTGTATGGCACGGAAATAACTAACTTTTCTTATCAAATGCACTCTCACCAAATCTCTAACCATAGTGATTTTTTTTTTTTTTTTTTTGCGGTACGCGGGCCTCTCACTGCTGTGGCCTCTCCCGCTGCGGAGCACAGGCTCTGGACGCGCAGGCTCAGCGGCCACGGCTCACGGGCCCAGCCGCTCCGCGGCATGTGGGATCTTCCCGGCCCAGGGCACGAACCCGCGTCCCCCGCATCGGCAGGCGGACTCTCACCCACTGCGCCACCAGGGAAGCCCCCATGGTGATGTTTGAAAAGTCTTTTTTTTTGTCGTTTACAGACCAAAAGACAGTTATTGCTTCACTCTGATGCTTTTCCAAAAGTACCTCTCAGAGAGATTCGTGAAAAGGCCTCTGACAAGTACAGGTTTCTGATAACGTTCAGATTACATCACTGAACTGGAACAAGAACTGCCCTTGAATGTCCTTGGAAGGGACCATGCCAGGTCCTCCTCAGCACCCAGAGAGCAGACAGACATCAGGGACTTAAACCTTGGGTCCACTTCTCTCAATTAAACAGGGCGCCTTCAGACTCTCAGAATGGCATACCACTATCTGGAAATCTAAAATTAAAATTGAGCAGGGAGGTCCCCCAGAAGCAGAGGACATCTTGAGGTGGACAGCTCCCCCAAGATCATGGGTCAAGATCCTCGTCTCCAGAAGGAAACCTTTACTCCTCCAGCAGTTTTGCTACTTGGCTCTCCTCTCTGTTAGTACGCAGGGAGGGGATATTCCTTAACTCTGGTAACATTCGCGGAGTCTACCACTGAAGTCACAGCTGTGCAACAGAATCCCCTCGGCTTCCTCGCTAAAGTGACTTTAGGTCAGAGAATTGCTCTAGATTACTTGCTGGCTGTGATAGGGACAGAGTAAAGGGACAAAGCAGGTAATTAAATAGTTAACCCCACTAGACGATGGGAAGTAGAAAAAAAAATGTGGGATACCCCCGTAAGTTAATGATCACTCATGAAAGCGGGTTTGCTTAACCACAAAACCAAGCAGGCTTGTTTAGCAACAAGACCATGCAACAGAAGCATGCGACATGCCCCCAAACAATACAACAATGGTGGCCTGAGACCCACATCCTGCCCAGTGAGCTCAGTAAGCTGATGATTCCTAGGACATGCTCCTCTGGGCACATTAAAAACAAAAATATAAGGAAAGGCTGACATTATACTGAAACCTGAAATGATTTACTAGTTTTTGCATATGTCACCTTTTTGCTCATTTCCTTTGCACCATGACAGTCCCGGCTTGACCACGTAGGGACAAGAAAACTCCCCCAGCCACCATGAAAGAGGAGCTGATGGTGGAAGCTTGAAGTCTACTCAAGAATGAGGAAGAAGGTGGTCTTCTCCCCCTCCCCACTTTTTCTTTGACTATAAAGCTGTAGCCCACCAAGTTCTCAGGGCACAGCGCCCCCTTGCCCGTCTGCTTGTAAGCCTCACAAGCGTCCTATTCTAATAAAGTCACGTCTTATCTAGCACTTTGCCTCTCGCTGAATTCTTTCTGTGCTCAGACGTAAAGCACTGGAGCTCCTTGGAGCCCCCCGAGATGCCACCTAGAGGTTTCAGCTGAACAAGGAAGAATCTGCACCATAGTTGTTACCTCCTGCTGTACCTGGATCCGCACCTCCGCTGTAGCAAATACAGGGAATTAACCAACAAGCCACTCGGTTAAAAGAGGCTGATGCCCTCTCAGGTGCATTCTTTGATTTATTTGATACCAATTCCTTTGGTCCATGGGGTCCTGGCTAAGGAGTATACTCCAGTCTCCTGGAATTATCCTCCTAATAACCATCACTGTAGTCTCCCGGGTGTACTATGTTCTCTCAAAGTTCTTAGATATTGGGTCCCCAGCCACCAACAGTGCATCAGATGGTCTCCCTGTGCTTGGAGAAACAGAAACCAGTTGAACAACCAAAACAATTCTTCCATGGACCTGACATCAAAACCTACGAGTTTCACAATGAGACAAGAACAACTTAACCCTGATCGTGACTGAGAGTGGCACTGATTCCAAAATGCTTCCCCCAAACCCTGGGGGAACTGTTAAATTTATTAAACAAGAAGTCCATTAGACTGGGGTGGTTTAGTACTTTTGCAGCCTACCCAAGCAAATCAAAACCAAAGCCTGAAACTGAAACTTCTGGGAGGTGTTTTGGGGGCTCCAAGGAGCTCCGTTTCTTTATGTCTCAGTGCAGAAAGAATTCAGTGAGAGGTGAAGTGACAGATAAGAAGTGATTTATTAGAATAGGATGCTTGTGAGCACACAAGCAGGTGCACAAGAGGGTGCCGTCCCTGAGAACTTAGTGGGCTAGTTTTACAATCAAAGGAAAAGTGCAGAGGGGAGAAAGACCACCTTCTTCCTCATTCTTTTTTTTTCAGCCGCTCCGCGGCATGTGGGATCCTCCCGGACCGGGGCACAGAACCCGCGTCCCCTGCATCGGCAGGCGGACTCTCAACCGCTGCGCCACCAAGGAAGCCCCATCTTCCTCATTCTTGAGTAGACATCAAGCTTCCGTCACCAGCCCCTCCTCCAGGTTGGGCAGGGGAGTTTTCTTGTCCCTATGTGGTCAAGCTGGGACTGTCAAGAAACAATGGGAATGAGCAAAAAGGTGGTAACAAAATACCTCAAAGTTTAGAAACCAGCAGCTAAGAGAAGCCAAACATAAACCGCCAACTAGGCTTTGAGCTGGAGCCAAGCGAGAAAGTCGTTCTCTGCTCCTGCCTCTTCTCTGCTCCTGCCTCTTCTCTGCTCCTGCCTCTTCTCTGCTCCTGCCTCTTCCCTGCTCCTGCCTCTTCTCTGCTCCTGCCTCTTCTCTGTCCCCGTCTTTCTCCAGCTCCTGTTGAGGGAGCGCTCCTCACTTCTGCTTCGTGCTCCCCTGCACTCCCAAGACTCAGAACAAGATGAAAGGAAGACTAATCAGACCAATGGTTTTCTTCCTTATGACAAACGCATAAAAAACAAAGAAAAAGAGTGACTCTCCACAAACCGAGAGTAATTTACCAAATTTCCCCAAAGTCACTGAGCCAAGGAATTAGCACAAGTATTTTCTCCTGCTAATATAATTTTAGAAAAGATATAAAGGGCACTTACCACTCTGTTTCTAACAGACCCTGCAGGCAGAGATCTGGGAGACTAACTGACAATAAAAATGCTTACCTCCTGCCTGCTTTTCTCAGGTGTCCCAGGCTCTCTGAGCTGCAGCAGCCTTGGGGCAAGGAGTGTTCAGCTGGTAAAGTTGAATCCAGCCACCTATGCCAACTGCTGGCAGGGAAGAAATTGTCCTCTACCCTTTTAGGTTCTTTTGGCGAATCTAAGAATTAAATTGACATGAGACAGATCAGCAGGAGAAAAATTACACAAAAGTTTAATGACATGTATACATGAGAGAGACCCAAGAAAACTAAGTAAGTCACCAAAATGGCCAAAGCCCTCACCTTGACGCCATTTTCAGCTAAACACAGAAGAGGATGTTGGGGGTTTGGGACGTCAAAGGGGAGGAAAGCAATTCATGTGGGGATGGAAAAGCAAATGTTGGGTAAATTAATGTTTGCTGAGCCAGCAGAGACAGTGGGACACAGAGAGGAATTTTAACAAAAACATCCTGGCCAGCCCACCTGTGAATGACTACAGGGAAGAAGAAATGAACACATCCCCTCTGGAGGCTGCCCAGAACCAGGAAGTGTTTGACTTTACTCCCTCCCCTTTTAGTATAAAAAGAGCCTGAATTCTAACTCAGGCAAGATGGTTCTTTGGGGCACGAGCCCACCATCTTCTTCGTCTGCTGGCTTCCTGAATAAAGCCACTATTCTTTGCCCCAACAAAAACCTGTAGACAGGTTCCTCCGTGTCTATACACCTTCATACTATAGTGAACTATGGAAATCTCTTCCAAGAACTGGCCCTTTAATCTAAATTCTTTAGGTAGCTAAAGGGGGAGGTAAAAAGAGAAACTTCTTGAGTCTTCTGTTTCTTAAAAATAAGGTGCTAGGACTTCCCTGGTTGCGCAGTGGTTAAAAGTCCGCCTTCCAAGGCCGGGGACACGGGTTCGAGCCCTGGTCCGGGAAGATCCCATGTGCCACGGAGCAACTAAGCCCGTGCACCGCAACTACTGAGTCTGCGCTCTAGAGCCTGCGAGCCACAACTACTGAAGCCCGTGCGCCTGGAGCCCATGCTCCGCAACAAGAGAAGCCACCCCAAGGAGAAGCCCACGCACCTCAATGATGAGTAGCCCCTGCTCGCTGCAACTAGAGAAAGCCCGTGCGTAGCAACGTAGACCCAACGTAGCCAAAAATAAAAAATAAATAAGGTGCCTAAAATAATTGTCGTTGCACAGAGACACATTCTGGGGTGGTAAATTTTCCTCCCCTACACCCTGCAAATTCCAGCCTTGGCTCTAGTCCTGAGTCCACGAGGGCACAGGAAGGCCCTGCCAGCCCATCCATCTGCTGCCTGGGAGCTGGGCCTGGGAGAGGGTCCAGGTCCCCTGGTCCTCAGAGCCCTGCACTGTCCCTCTGGAGCCGGTGTGAGCCCAGCTGTGGGCTCCACAAGGGAGGTCGCTCAAGGTGTCCTAACTCAGCCTGCCTCAGGCTTTCTTTGAATCCCTTAAAGACTGGGATGTCAATAATGTTTTTTAATTTGTCATTTGAAACAGCAGGACCAAAACTGCCCCAAACTGCCCACATTCCTTGTTGAACACGTCAACTGAAAAAAAGCACAATGTAAGAGTCGTGAGTTAAGTTTCATTTGGGGCAAAACACGGACTATGGCCCGGGAGACAGCATCTCAGATAGCTCTGAGGAACTGCTGCAAAGAGGCCAGGGGAAGGTCAGCGTTATGTACGATTTTAGAGAAGGGGGCACGTGTATCAGGCACACGTGGCGGCAGAGGCCGGCTGCCGGTCACGAGGAGCAGATGTCACGGCTCAGGATTTTACTGCTTTTCTAGATACCGGGAGATGCAAGAATTGGGCTCCTAAAATCTTCTCCTGAAAATATCTAACTACCCGAAGGCCTGTTCTGCCAGCTTTTCGCAGAGCACAGAGCGTCTCATCCCTGCTCTCCACGCTGAGCTCCTTTCAGGTTGCTGTAGGTCAGTGGCCGTAACAGTTTGCAACTTAGTCTTTATAGAGGCAGACGGCAAGAGCCAATTTTTAGCTGGCAAACACATGAAGCCCTTTGAAACAAAAACTCAGGCACAGGGTGCCTCCTGCCTTCTCTGAAGACAGAACTCGGGCTGTTGCAATGAAGCTAGGGTAGGGAGCAGAAGGGGTCGCCCTGAAATGTGCCCCTTTGGAGTATTAATTATTTTAAGGTGATTATTTATAAGAAACAGCACACATGGAAAAAACTGAAACTGAGTAGGTTTGTGAGGGTGTCTCCCTTTCTATACCTGGAAGAGGAAGGTGACCATATCTCTAGAAACTCTTTATCAGTGGAGAAGGCAAGACTTAAATCTGCGTCACAATCATCTTTATCTACTGCACTTTTCCTGGTGACTTCCCATAACTGACTCTCCCCATCTCAACATCCTCTTTTATCTTTATGGTATTTAAGGTGAGGGTTTTGGCCATTGTGAAAAGTTACTCAGTTTTCCTGGGGGGTCTCCCACGTATACACATGATTAAACTTTTGTTTGATTTTCTCCTGTTAATCCGTCTCATGTCAGTTTAATTCTTAGACCAGCCAGAACCTAGAAGGGTAGAGGACAACTTTTTCCCCCTCAATATTAGCACTTCCCCCGTAAAGCACTTTCTTTTCCCCAGAAGCAAGGGTGCACCTATATCCCCCAGCCTCTACAGACCTCTGAAAGGGAACCCACCCGGGCTTACAGCAGCCCAGGCAGGGTTAGGCTGGGTGATGAGTCTGCTACACAAGGCGGGGATGGGGTTCCTTTTGCTGATTGTAGGACCTGGTTCTCGCTTTTGAACATCTCATTTACATATGAGTGGGCAGCTTGAAAGATGAGCTTGGGCCGTGAAACCTGCTGCTGACAGCTATCAATAAAGGTCAGTGATGTGAGCTGACAGTGAGCTGGGGGCTCTGCGATTCGTGGAAAGCAAACGTCTTCTTGAGCTCACCGTGGCAGTTGTTTTCCTGGATTTCCTTGAGAACGTATTTTATTACACTGTCTCACAGTAAATTATGGATCGCCTGGCATTGTCGTCTAGGTATTTCATATAGTCTTATTTTCCCAGATAATTCAGATTCGAATTCAACTGGCATCGTGTAACTGAGCCAAACTTGGGTCCCCTCGCCAGAGCAGTAAAGCCAAGCCACTGGCCCCGGGCTGTGGGGAAGGAAAGTGCAGCGTTCACGGCAGGCGCCGAGCAAGGAGTCCAGACAGCTGTGCTCAAAACACCCGAACTCCCCGATGCATTTCAGGAAAGCATTTTCAAAGGCCAGCTGAGGGAGCAGGGGGCTCCCAGGGTGTGTGATCAGCTCGTGCACAGTTCTCTGATTGGTTGATAGTGAGGTCACAGGGCGGGGTCACAGGGGTCCACATGATCAATCCTTAGGTGCCAGTAGGGCTGGGGGCTACGTGCCCATGGTCGTCAAGTAGTTAATTTCTTCCATTTGGTGGCGGTTTTAGCATCTGTAAAACAACTCGGGAAAGGTGCATCAGGTACTATGATCTGGGTACTTCAGAGCGGAGCTGATGAAGAGGACCTGGGGGAGGGGCCTGTTCCAGGAAGGCCCCATCGGGTCCTGCTCGGTCACATTACTTTGAACCACAGAGCAGGGTGTTCCAAGCCCTTCACACACTGCACGCTCTTTCACTCTCCAAGGACAAGGGTCTGGCTGCTTTGCTCTCTGGCACCTTGCAGAGCACACAATTGGTGCTCACTAAATTCTTTGACCCCCGATTTTCCTGTGGTAGTGCCCCACCTGAGGCAAACTATACAAATATTTTCTGCAGAAGTGTTGTAAGTATTGGATCCTTCCTACGGTCATACTTGGAACAGAATCAAGGAGAAAGTATGCTTTCTGATTCCTGGAAGCCCAGAATCTAAAATGGTCACTCACATGTAATAGAACATTAACCATGGACCAAAAGTCTAAACAGTATAATGCTGTCCACTGAAAAAAATGCACAACCTAAAAGTTGAGAATTACGTTTTATTTGCTGGACTTTCTGAGGACTTTAGTCTGGAAGACAGCTTCTCCAATGGCTCTGAGGGACTGCTCCCAAGAGGTGAGGGGGGAGCCAGGATACGTGCAACAAAAGCCAGGTAGTCAGAACATCAAAAGAGTACTGCTAATTAAAGAAAATCAGACATCTCACGTTAATGAATTTAGGGCTTTTCTGTGTATGGGAAGATGCAAGTGTCTGGGTCATTGAAGTCAGTCTTTTTTTTTTTTTTTACATCTTTATTGGAGTATAATTGCTTTACAATGGTGTGTTAGTTTCTGCTTTATAACAAAGTGAATCAGTTATCCATATACATATGTTCCCATATCTCTTCCCTCTTGCGTCTCCCTCCCTCCCACCCTCCCTATCCCACCCCTCTAGGTGGTCACAAAGCACCGAGCTGATCTCCCTGTGCTATGCGGCTGCTTCCCACTAGCTATCTACCTTACATTGATATGTGCCTTAGCTCCCTGGGGCCGGCATTCTGTTCTTTCCCATCCTGAGTACCCTCAGGGTGCACCTTTGGGGACGGCTGATATGGCAGCAGCATTCTTCATTCACAATACATTCTGTGCACTGTGTCTGTATATTGCGTCTGAAAGAAAATCTTCAGAGAAAGGTAAAATCGCGATGTGTCGTGCAGAAAGAAAGTTTTCTCTGTCCTTCTAGAGAAAAGTAACAGGTGTGCCCCCTCCGTGGAGGGGCCCTGAGGAACTCCCTCTCTCTCTTAAGATGTCCCCACGTGAGCTTGTAGGAAATGCTGAGTCATAATGTTAGTGGAAGCACTGACAGAAACCACCCACCCTGGCCAGGCACCGTAGTAACCAGTTGCATGGGTTATCTTACAACAGGAGGTAAGGAACTTGGAACTAACAAGCTACCACCAACCGGAAGAATTTGGGAAAGGTCAAAAGGAGAGAGGAGACTTCAGTCCGTATGTCCTACCAGCCTCCCAGAATCCTCCTGGCTGGAATCCATCTTGACTGAGTGATGTGCGTGCCACCAGGAAGCATCCTGAGTCAGAATGATCGGCCAGAGACAACCTGGAAACTAATCCCATCACCATAAAACCTGAGACTGCTTACCCTGCTGCTCTCCACCAGGGTGCCCCTTCCCAATAAAGTCTCCTGCTTTGTCAGCACGTGTGTCTCCGTGGACAATTCATTTCCGGGTGTTAGACAAGAGCCCACTCTCGGGCCCTGGAAGGGGTCCCCCTTCCTGCAATAATAACATACTTAGCAGGTGAATTTATAAAAATCCAAACAAACCAGTGTATACAAAAGAATAATTACATTGTTTTCCAATTTTGCTGTATTGCTAAACCCAACATTTTTCAGAGTGCAACATCTACCTGAAAGGGGGATAAAGGTTGGGTCACAAAACCTCGAGCATTTCACCTCGAGAGTAATCGCTAGAGAATGGCTGGCAAAAGTTTTTAGGAAAAAGTTTTTATCTTCCTGCAGCGGATACTATTCTTAAATTCTAATCTCAATGGCCCGGAGCCCATCCTTGTTGCTTTTTCCCTAATTCCAGGGAATTCAGCTCAGATCCAAATCGAAGGAAAGACTCATTCTTGGGATACCAGAGCCTGTCCCTTCGGGAGGAACAGGGCATCCGCTCCGAGTGGAACAGAAACAAAGGCAGAGAGATTGACCCAACGGCGATACGTCCCGTCTGGGCTCCGGGCTGTGGCAGAGGAGTGATTGAGGAGAAACCAGCCGGCCTGGGGGGCTTTGCCCGCTCAGGTGACTGACACAGGCTGGGACTCTGACCACATTTGTGCAGACGCACGGGAAAGTCACCTCATCCAGGTGGTGAAGAGCCAGGCCCCAGAGCCCCTTGGCTGCACTGCCCCTTGGGGCTGGCTTCTGGAGGGGCGGGGGGTTGTCACCCCAGATATGCCGCTCTAGCACAGGGAGGATTCTGAGCTGAAAGCATTGAGAAAAAGTAAATACAAGAAAAACTCTCCCTCACCCCCATCAGTAAGGGCCAGGCTATTCTTAATTATGAGATGACTCTAGACTCTTCTCAGCCCGGAGGTGGCACTGAGGAACCTGCGTGACAGCCTCCGCCCCTCCCTGAGACACCCTCACCTCCCGTCAGCGCCCCATGCATTTGCCGTCCCATCTTTCGCTGCGTCTGGAAGCTCGAGGTCCCTGTCCTCTGGCCTGTCCCTTCTCTCCAAGTCTGTTGTTCTTTTGCGGGGAGGTTGTGTGAGCTGTGGGTTCCCACCACCCTGAGTTCCTCACCCCTGAGTTCTCGGTGTAGACACGCCACGCATGCCTTAGTAACTTCTGTTTCTTTTTCTCCTGTTCCTCTCTCTCAAGTCAGCCTAATTTGCAGCCTCTGCAGTGACCCTAAGATGGGTGAGACCTGAGGTGCCCTGGGAGGTGGCGAGTGGCCACCAGGTGTCAGGAAAGTCCATGTCTGGGGGCTCGTACTTGGAGACTGACCTGCATTCTCTGGGCAACCTTGAGAACCGCCTGGAGAACGGAGGGATGTGAAGAGGCCACACCCCATTAGACAGACAGACAGGAAGACAGACAGAAAGCCAGCGGAGCCCAAGGTCCCTGAAGCAGCCAGCTGCCTCCACAGGGGCCGAGGCTCCCCCAGGCCGGCAGCCGTCCCCGGAGGCCGGGTGACAGGCTGACGCGGCCTAACGGGGGCGCCAGAGACGCCTCGCAGTGCTTCAGCAGGGTCGCCAGCAGGGCAGTGAGAGGTGGGGAGAGAGACCCCAAGTGCCTCCAAGGGCAGCGTCCTCTGTGGTTGAGAACTGGGGCCTGGCCTGTCGTGGACACCGTGCTGGGATCATCGGCTGGGTCTGGGGGCAGCGTGTACGGGGAACTCACTTCTCTCTCCACTGAGAGATGCTTCCTCCAGGTGCTAAGGGAAAGGTCCTGACCAAGCAATTTTCACTGACAGCATGAGCTTAGGGGGAGCGTACTTCACAGACGTTTCATCACGTCCTTACTGAGCGCAGCAAGGCCCTCTGCTTGGCGGTTTTGCTGTTGGGTTTGAGGATGAGAAACAAAGCCTGAGGCTGGAGAGGTGCCCGAAGCAGGGAGGGAGGTAACGGAGCCTGGATCCCAGCCCTTCTCTCGACGGTTGCAGCTCTGGTAAGACCGTCATTTCAGGAAATATCAACTGTCACCCAAGGAGGTTTTACAAGACGTGATGGGAATCATCATTTCCCACGTAGACCTGTGGCTGACGTGTGACTGAGAAGGGAAGGGCCCCCGTGTGGGACGTGGGAACATGGGCAGTGGAAAGAAATCACCGCGCCTGCAGCCAGGGCACCCGCTGTCGCCACACACACGCGGATGCTTTGTCTGGGAGGATGGAGAGCCAATGGCTCTGATCTGTTAAAATACAAAAGTAGACCGAGTAATGCGATGGTCCAATTGGCTTTCTTCAGTGATTCGCGTATCTGGCAGCAGCCCTTAGAGCAACGAGAAGGGAGCTCTGAGGAAGGACCCAAGAGAAAGGGTTTTCCAGGGGGGCAGGGTGAGGGGGCAGGAAGATGTCACAAGAGGAGGAAAGGGACTGTTCCAGGCCGGGCCACCTTCTTCTGGGGGAAGGGAAGGCAGGGGTCTAATCACACCAGTGACCTCACCGGTGCTGGTCAGGCGTTTCGGGCAGTCTCTTTAAAGGTCCCGTTTCTGGGAGAGCTTGAAACTGCAATGAACAGAAATCAGCAGAAGTTGCTGTCCTGGGGAGGACAAATGACTCCATTTCGGGCTTGTTATTTCTTTTTAATAGATCTTTCTATTAAAGATAGAAAGATGGTGGTGCCTGAGTCCGCGCCACCAGATCAAAGGAGGGTTTGCAAAGCGCACGTCTGAGTCTTTGAAACGTCAAGTCAGAAGAAATCTTTGTCCTGCATCACACTCCAAAGGTTCTGGTTGCACGTGGGTCCTTGAAGTCTCCAGAACCTGGTGCAAGATCAGAGCCAAAGCCGCCCCAGCCAGCCTGGCAAGGAAGCATCTCCCGGTGTGGCCTCCTGCCTTCACACACCTGGACTAGGGAGCATCTCCAGGTGTGGCCTCCTGCCTTCACACACCTGGACGAGGGAGGGCTGCTCTGTGGCTTGGCAGCCAAGGGTCTGGACCACCGCTTTGTTCCTCACATGCCCGAAGGGGTCAGCCGTCACAGGTGACAATCCCTGACCCCTGAGGGCAGGAACTGCGAGAAGGGAAGGACACACACGTGCACACGTGCACATGCCGACTGAACATCGGTACTTGCCGTCTGCCTCTACAACGATTAAATCACAAGCTGCTGTGACCGCTGACCTTCAACACCCCCTGCAAGGAGTGACCAGCAGAAACCTTCTGCAAAATGTGCGCTTGGTTGTCTGCACCCCCCTTCACCAAAATCACACATACGCTGACCTTCCCCGCTACCTCTTTGGAGCAGTTCCTCAGAGCTGTCTGAAGTGCTGTCTCCTGGGCTACAGTCCACATTTTGCCCCAAATAAACCTTAACTCACAACTCTCACGCTGTGTATTTTTTTTCATCGACGTGTACACACACATGCGTGCACACACACGTGCACATATGTGTGTGTACACACTCACACACAGTTTCTCTTTGCAAACTGTGTAGCCGTCCTCAGTCCCATCTCTGCGTGGGGAAGCCCCAGACCCGCAACCTCCCTTCACTTTCTCCGCCAAACGCTGGTCCTGTCTCCCCCCTACCCCTTGCCCTTGGCTGGCGGCCCCCCTTGGAAACCTCCCAAGTCTGCCATTTCTGGGAAGCAAGTCACCGGTATTCCGGTCTGCAGCCCACAAGACTCTCTTTCCCCTCATAGGAGAGATGAATTATTAGTGGGGTTTCTAAGGCCTCCAGGGCATGGCTTTTGCCCCACGAGGTGAGGAAGCCCGTGATCTGTCCGTCGTGGGGATGGATGGCCGGCAGACAGCCCTTCCCCTTGGCCGTCCTGTCTGAGATTTCAGGGCTGATGAGGGCCACAGGCCAGCGGTTGGGTCTGGGGACTGTGTGTTTTGAAATCACATTGATCGGGGAGAAGAAGTGGGGTTTTGTCCCGTGCCAGCTCCTCGGGTGAGTCATCACCTCCGATGGCAGATACAAAACAGCAACAGATGTGACTCCGCTGAGACGGTGTCAGGCCACTGGCCTCGGGGCTCCCCCCGCCCCTGTGCACGGAGGTCAGAGGTGTGAGTGTAAGGGTGTCATGTGAAGCAGACAGCCAGTGCCTGGTTCACTGCGGTGGCTTGTGGGAGAGCCTCGTGAGTGTGCATGTGTGTGCACGCGTGTGAGACACAGGTGGTGTGTAATGTACGAGCTGCATTTCCTATGGTCCATTTTGCCCCTGCTTCTGGGGACCCTAGTTGGGCCCGGTGGTGCCCTTGGTGAAAGAGCTTCCCGCCCAGGCCCAGCCCTTTAATCACCTTCTTCTGACTCAGAGCATCTCAGAGTCCACTTGAAAGGGGCGCCTGCAGCTCCTTCTTTGCTCTGATCTCTGAAACAGGCCCCAGGTCCATCTGCTCTGCGCTCCGCATGTGAGGAATATTACCCAGCCATGACGAGGAAAGAACTCCTGTCGTCTGCACGGATGGACCAGAGGGTGTCTGGTGCAATGAGCCAGACACAGAAAGGACAATACTGCCTGTCTTACCTGTGTTGCATCAAAAGCAGTCCAGCTGCCGGGCCAGAGCAGGGCGGTTGTCACCAGCGGCTGGGCAGGGAATGGGGAGATGTCGGTCGAAGGGCGCAAACCTCCACTTAATAGGTAAGGACGTCCTGGGATCAGGTGCCGGCATGGGGCCTGTAGTTAGTAATAGGTTTCTGTGTACTTGAAATTTGCTCAGAGGGTAGATTTAAGTGTTCTCATCATCACCAGTGGCTATGTGGGATGTGGATGTGTCAGTGAACTTGGTGTGCTGGACAGTTCCCACGTATTCCTACTCAACACACCGCGTAGTACACCTTACATATGTAAGTTTCATTTGTCACTTACACCTCAATCAAGCTGGGCAAAAGAAATTAACGTTTTTAAAAAGGTGGGCCCTGCTCTGTGGGTGCCCCCAGGGCCGGGACTTAGGGACATGCTGGTGTCCGGCACCCAGAGACAGGCTGCGGGGCTGACCTCAGGACCAGGACTCCGCCGGCCCTGGCGGGGCCCCTGCTTCCTGCCTGGAGCCTGTGCTCGGCGCACTTCTGCCTGGGTGTGCAGCTGCCAGGCACATAATTGTGAGCTCTTAGGGAGTGATACCAGCCTGGTTCCTACTGGGAGCGACTCCATCATCCTGACAATTGTGGGACTGGAGCCCTCTTGGTATTAGGTGTCGGTGTGATAGACAGACACGTTTGTCCCGCTGTCCTGATTTTGATCCCCTTGGTGGACCAGATGAAGCTGGCGGGGTGGAGGGAATGTTACTTGGCAAGAATGACAACGGCAGATGGCAGAAGACAGGGCGTAGCCCGCTGCAGTCATGGCGCTGCCCTCACTGTGTATCATGGGCAGTTGTGAGGACTTTTCTGCCACACAAATGAGCAAAGGGATGGAGACGTTTCAGAGAAAGGCAGTGAAGATAATCAGAGAGGTGAGAGCCTGTCTGCCGAGGCCATACAGACGCTTGATAAATATTTGGTTTGTCAAATATTTGGGGGTGGTCAAGGCACACCCCCAAATTTCATGTCCTGTCATCTTGGCGTGAACACAGCAAGGCAGGCAGTGTTATTTCTCACTCTGTGTAGACAAGAAAACCAGGGCTTGGAGGTGGGGTAACAGGCCTGTGTTTCTCAGAATAGTCCTAGCTGACCCGACACATAAACCCCCAATTCTGCAGCTTAATCTCAGAAAGTTAATTTTTGCTTAGAAAACATTGGGTGGGTGAGTGACCTTTTCCGTGGTTGCGCTGGATCCCTCCGTGTTCCCACCCTTCCGTCCCCGCAGTCCTCCCCATTCAGCCAGAGGAGGAGTAGGGAGAGAGGCCCCGCCTCGGTCAGAAGCATCCGGAGACAGGGCTCGTCTGCCCCCTCCCCACAGGCCAGAATCAGCCGCGTGGCCTCGCCTGCCAGGTGGGGAAGCTGGAAAGGTCCTGGACTCAGAAAACCCCGCCAGGCCGTCAGGGCCGCCGCCAGCCTCACTCAGCGGAGTCCAAGCCGGGCTTTCTCTCACACTTTTCCAAACCCCAGGGCCTCCCAACAAAGTGGGGAGAATTCAGGAATGAAAAAGAAGATGCCCATGGAAGGGAAGGAAGGCAGGTGTCTCCTCCATCCTTAACTCTTAGTTAGGGACCAGGAACCTCACCAGACAAACCTGCCTCCTGTCTCTCCCCATCCGGCCCCTCCCGCAGGAGCGGGCATCCCATCGCACACTCATCAGGCCCTTTGGTGAGGCGTCATCTAAAAACCACCGGGGCCGAACAGGAGGTGGCAGTAAATGAAAAGATAGTTTTCCTAACTTAGCAGAAAAACCTGAAAGAGAAAAGAATATAAAGCCGCCTTCTGAAAGTGAGCAATAAGTAGCTGCGGCACATCTTCAAAGCGGCAGCTTTCAAAACACACAGCGGCGGCCGGGAAGGCCTTCCTTTGATCTTGGGATTCCCAGAGTGGCCAGGGTTCCCTTCACGCTGCACGTACAAGGGCTCAGAAGCATTCAGCTCTCCAAGAGGACCCTGGAAAGCTGCAGTTGTAGGTTGGAAAATGTCTGTTTCTCTTCCTTCCTTCAATATACCCTTCCTTCCTTCAATTCTTTTCCTTTGCTTTTCTTGGAAAAGAAAAGGCAAGAATGGGAGCAATTGCTTGACTGACTAAAGCAAAGCGAGCCACTGCTTGGTGTTACTCTCCCGGTTAATTGGGAGGAAACAGGGTATTCGCCAGAGCCCCAGGGATGGTCTGTGTCTCCCGATTTTGTGGGCTGCAGAAGGAGGAGGCCATGCTTCCCTCCCTCTTTGCTGTGTCCCAGGGAAGCCGTGGGGGAGGAGGGGAGGGGGTGTGAGCAGCTTCGGGACCCCCCAGGTCAACTTCAGCGTCTCCCTGGGGCTTGAATCCAGCACGAGGCTCCGCAGGGTCGCGCCAGCATGGAGACATCAGTGGTGGGAAGTGAAGGAGAATCCCCGCAGGCCACGTGCTAGCCTCTGAGTCCACTCCCTTAGCAGCGTGGACCCAGAGAAAGGAGACTCCAGAGGCAGGGCCCCTACCGCTGGCTGTGGTCCAGGGACAGCCAGGACGCCTCCGGCCTGAGGTTAGGGACACACAATTCCTTCCCCTGCCAAGGGCCTGAGCCTGGGGCGAGTCCCTCAGGGCCTGATGGTCACTGCTTTAATCCCATGCCTGGATCAAAATCATTATTTCAACTTAGTAAGTCTGGGCTCAGCTCATTAACATGGCATTTTTGTTGTGAAAGGCAGAGTCCAGTAGCCATCTGTGAGCTGTAATTTCAGGGGCACCAGAAAATTCCCCACTTATTCCTGAATCTTTCTTTGTCATGTCTTCTGAAATCTCCCCACTAGACATAGATTATCTGAAGACCTTTAAGCACTTCAGTCTTCAAGAGCCTTGATGAAAAATGCCCACAGCCCGGGAACAGTAACCCCGAGAACCACTCTTCATAAGCGCAGTTTTATTTGATCAGACAGCACACATCCCCGCTGCAGCGAACACGTGTGATGCTCCTTTATGATCTGCAAATGGAATTCACAGATAGCACAGCCTTTATAAAAGGCAATATAAGGCCCTCACCTTTATATGAAGGAGGAGTAAAAAGAAAGCAATTGTGATGGTAAATTTTGTGTCACCTTGATTGGCACAGGGCGCCGGATGAGACAGGACTCTGGACGTGTGTGAGGGTGTTTCGGGCGAGATGAGCGTTTGAATCTGTGGACTCAGTAAAGCAGGTCGCCCTGCCCAGTGTGGGTGGGCAGCGTCCAGTCTGCTGAGGCCCCAGTGGGACAAAAGGTGCAGGGAGGAGGATCCTCCTGTTTTTCCTGCCTCACTGATGCGCTGGACTGTCTCATTCATCTTCTCCTGCCCTCCGGCTGGGATTTACACCATCAGCTCTGCTGGTTCTCAAGCTTTCAGACCGAGACTGAATCCCACCACCTGCTCTCCTGGTCTCAGCTTGCAGACGGCACGTGTGGGGCTTCTCAGCCTCCATAACCTCGTGAACCAATTCCTTTCATAAATATATGTATTTTATGTATGTATATATATATAATTGGTTCTGTTCCTCTGCAGGACCCTGATGAATACAGTAATTTTATAACATAACACGTATTTTGGTATCTGAGTGCTTGGGTGCCGCAGCTGAGAAGATAACGATGGTGTCTGCTGCTGGCCAACCGCTCACTAATGTTAGGATCCCCATGGACGCAGTGAAGATGCAGACTGACACCAAGAAACCTAGGATGAATCGATCAACACGAGTTATTGAGAATTTCAAGCAAAGCCAAGTGCGATCTGCCTGCAAGTCAGAGGGTTGTGTGTTCCAGGTAAGTTCAGTGCTTGCTGAGACTTGGCCTGAAGACGGGTGTTAACAGTAAAGCAGGCTTAGACTGTGTTCCTGTGATGAGAAGTAGGTTTTCCCCCTGCAGGAAGGTCCCCTTCCTTTCAGGGTGGTTAGCACCCTGCTGCCAGCCCCTGAGGGTCAGTTGTCTTGGTGATAACGTGTCGGGAATGTCCCCTAGGGGGCGATGTCACACAGGTTGAGAAGCGCTGTGATGCGTACCATAGGATGATAGGATGGTTGTCAAGAGAAAAGAATGAGGGAGGAGCAGAGGTCAGCTTGGGAGGCTGGAGAGGGGAGACTGTGCTTCAGAGGAGGGTGGGCGGGCGCCTCAGGGGGACGTGGGGCTAAGGGTCCCATGCATCATGTTATGGAAGCTACGCCCTAGTTAGCACCTGACATCAAAGGGAGTGATTGCAGGACAATACCGCTGCACACTGGAACCCGTGACTGAGATGGACCCGCGCGTACGCCCTCCTCTCTCCATCTGCCCACACAGCATCCAAACTGCCAACCAGGCACCTGGAAAACTCCTGATGAGGGGACTTTTCATGTTAAACAGTATTTTAAGGTTCAGGGAGAAACGGCAGGAGAGGTCTGTCCAGCCCTCTATTGGGAGATGTAAGGGACCTGGAATCATGTCCGGGGCAGGCTTGCGTTCAGACCCCTGAGGAGACCAATCCCTTTCCTTCAGTCTTCAGGATGAGGTTCTCTCTCAAACATCTGCAAGACCAAAAGCATTAATTAGCTTCATCTCTTCCAAAGACCCAAATAGAATGTTACAGCAGGCTATAGATGCCAGCTACTTTCAAATTCTAATTTCGAAAAACGAAAACTGAGACCATAAAGAGCAAAAGTAGGGAACTAGCAGTTTTAATAAGAATCTACTAAGCATCAGGTGCCTTCTATACACTTCTCTATCCCAGTTAATCATCAGAATTTCCCTTCTGTAGGGACCAGGGGAGTTAAGTAACTTCTCCAGAGGTCACAGCTCAGGGAACTGCCCGCTGGTAGAAGAGCATATGCTAGACTGTTGACTTCTCAGTGCTGTTTATATTAGTTCCTATTTCCCGGAGTTAACAGAGATATTTAACAAGAAATAAGAATGTATTTTCAGGCAGAGAATCTTACCTACTTTGCTATTGATATTTTGCCATAGAGTAGCAGTGAAGTTTGCTCTCCACTCATTACATTAAAACAAGTAAACTGTTGACTTGTCTTCACTGAGTTTTGCAACAAGCATAGAGGCAGCTTGGCAGAGGTGAGGTCTTGCTGAGGGCTTCCCCTTCCTCATCCAGGGGAGGGGGACCGAGCAGCAAGCCCGCTCCCTGAGGCTGCCCCACTGCCAGGGCTGACATGCTCAGACAGGTCAGCAAGTAAGCTGCCCCAGGCTCAGTGTCCAGTGCAGAGACCCCTCCAATCACTACCACCTGTATGCTGATCTTTGAAGTGGGGTTTCAAGCTGTGTTCCAGAAAGCCAGATTTGACCTGAAAAAAAAAAAAAGACTAATTCAGAAGCAGATTCTTATAACCAACCTGGGAGTCTACTGGGGTCATTGCTAAGAGAACAAGAAGAAAAGTGTTTGGATGATAAATGTTCTCATTGTTTGAAACTTGGTAGCATCAGAAGTAACTTCAAATGCTTGAACTATGTTCTTGTTGAAAAGTAAAGTTGGATGGGAAAAGTGGGAGTCCCCTTTTTGGTAACAGAGCCTGTAGGGAAAGAGCTGCTTGGACCACACTGCCTTCTGGTGAAAGTGTATCTCTATTGCAGGCAAAATGTCCAGGTCATAAATAGTCCCTTGAGGGACAAACTTGTGAGTTTCTTGCTACACTAGAGAAAAATGACCATGCTGGTACTTTACTCAGACATAAACGTGAAATATTACTCAGGAATATTACTCGGGTGTAAAAAGTGAAATGTTGCCATTTGCAACAACGTGAGTGGATCTAGAGAGAATTATGCTCATTGAAATAAGTCAGAGAGAGAAAGACAGCTACCAGATGGTCTCACTTATATGTGGCATCTAAGAATCAAACAAACAAAACAAAAACAGACTCAAAGTTGCCGAGAACAAATGGGTGGCTGCCAGAGGGGTGGGTGGGGGGTGAAGGAGGTGAGGGAGACTAAGAGGAACAAACCTCCAATAACATTGTAATAACTTTGTATGGGGACAGAAGTTTACTAGATTTATTGTGGTGGGCATTTCAAAATGTGTGTGAATGTCAAATCGCTATGAACTATACCTGAAACTAACATAATATTGTATGCCAACTCTAACTCAATAATAAAAAATAGCACTCTATATCAGAACCCCAGAATATTAAAAAAAGGCACACTTCTATCATTATTGCTATAAAGCTTTTTTAGATAAATGTAAGTATTTGATAGTTATTTAAAACTCCTCAATAATCATGCCCTCTTTGGATGACTCTGAAGTGGATTACAAACTTAAATTTGAGAAATATTAAGGAAGAGAATTATTAACAGACAAAAAATCTTAACCTGATGGCTTTCATTATCTTCTAGTTAAAGGGTCTACTCCTGAAATTTTGGGCAAGATCTGAAGGAAGACACAGTGAGGAAGATGGGAATGCGGAAGGTGCTGAAATTGCCCGGTGCTTGTGTGTAATGTGGCAGCTCTGCCTGTTTACCCTAGTTCTGGCTCTCACTGTCCAATTCTGGAATTTCTAAAATAATACAAAGTGAAGAAGATTCACAGATGTATTAAGTAATACGTACCTACCCAAGGGAAAGAAACATCTTATTTTCTGGCCAATTTTCAAGTAACTAAAGTATCAGAAACCTGCATGTATTAGTTGACCCTCAGTCTTTTCCACACCCTCGTGCTCACCCGTGGGGTCAGGGAAGATGGGACGAGGCACACCTCTCCCCTTTCTATATTAGTCACCTGCTGCTGCGTGACAAATTACCCCAAATTTTGCAGCTTAAATAAATCAATGCTTACCGTCTCAGTGCTGGTGGGTGAGGAATTTGGAAGCGGCTTGGTGCGTGGCTCAGAGTCTCCCCTGAGGTTGCAGTCAAGGTGTCGGCCGGGGCCCCTTCACCCGAAGGTGCGACAGGGGCTGGAGGGTCCACTTCCAAGATGGTGCCTCACATGGCTTCCATTCCTCACACACGGGCCTCCCCACCGGGACGCTTGGGTATCTTCATGACATGGCACTGGCCTGCCCCCTAGTGAGTGTTGGGTATCTTCATGACATGGCACTGGCCTGTCCCCTAGTGAGTGTTCCCAGAAAGAGCGAGGAGGAAGCCACGTGCCTTTGTGATCAGTCAGGGGACAGATATGCAGTCACCTCCGCCTATTCCACATGTGAAACGCAAACCACCAAGTGCAGCTCACACCAAGAGGCGCGAACATGCTTTAAAACCAACACCTTTCTTGAAAACTCTGCTATAGAATTTCTGTTTTTTTTCATTCTTAGTGTGATTACTTCTTAGAGAAAATGAATGAGACCTGGCTCTACCACATGAATTTATGCACTTGGCTTCTTTCCATTTCATGAATAAGCCAGGTTAGGGGATTAGGAACTAGACCTTGAGGCTACAGGTCTCATGGCTAAGATTTCCCAGCCTTTGAAATGCCGAGAATTGTTTTCAGGAAAGGAATATCCCTAGAGTCCTTGTTGATCGATTTGGGGTATTTTGGGGTCTTTGTCTCATAGCATTCTCAATACTTACGGAAAGATTGGTTTGGTTACTTTGGAATAGAGGCCGATTCACTTTCCAAATATTTACAGTTCCTAACTGTATCTGAATATCAAAGCTCACGCAGCCCACACCTATAAACTGTGGTTTACTTTAGGAAATGAGCCTGAGTAGTAGTATAGCTTGATTTCTAATTCCCAACCTTAAAACAACTCTCATAACCATCAAAATGATACGATTGATTCTAGAAAGAGAAACAACTGGACCTGAGGTTTACCCACTGCAGCCTCTGCCATTTGGGGAGGGGGTTCATTCTTGGAGTCACAATTGATCTGAGTCTATAATCATGCCCTATATATTAATCAATCATTTGATAACGTACGTAATTGTACAAATGCATTGAGTGGCCTTGGCAAAGAATGTGTCCTCGTAAAATGCCCTGTCTGCTCCACTTACATTTCCCACAATCCTATTCACATAGATAATTGCACACCTTCCAGCAAAAAATAAACTTACACCTCAGCTCATTTGCTAACCCACCGAAGACAACGTACGACTCTCCTTAAAATGATGAGACCAGGGCATAGCCACATCTGAAAGGCAAACGTAAAAGCCAATTGAGTTGGAATTTGAATAATTAAAGCTTTCTGGTTTCTTTAAACAACATAAAAATATAAGAAGCTAATTATTTCAAGTAATTAGCACATCCGAAGTCAAGTGCAAGGGCAGCTTGTACAGAACCCAGAAGAAACTGTGTAATCAAGGAACCGAGAAAATGCCGTCATGTTCTGCGTTGGTCCGCTAACGCCACATAGGAAGTGATGCTGACGCATCTTCTCGGGCACCACACCTGCTCACTACCTTCACCCGCAGTTCACTGCTTCCAAAGTAACCTGGTCCCAACGTGCTTTAGGATGCGTTTTCAGTTTTTAAAGTTGTATTTTTGGCTTCCTCTCTGAAGCTGGAAATGTACCTGGTGAATGGATGGGTCAGATCTTACTATCAGCCGGAATGTATTTACACTTAAAGGCATGTTTAAGGTTGTTTACCATTAGCAGTGCAACAGAAAATGTCCTTGACATGTATGAGGAATTCAGCCGGAGAGACACAGGATGGAACGGCAGGAGAGGAGGGGAGGGGAAGGGAGACCTGCAGGAGAGCTGCGTCATCACGCAGGCAGGGAGTGGGCACCCCATGTCCATAGTGTCCTCTGATCAGAGACCTGCGACCCTGTCTCTCAATCAAGAGAAAGGAGAACGCAGACAAAGGCGGAGTTCAGGGCTGGAAGCAGAGCATCAAATGGCAGAAACACCTTCTCCCCTTTGGGCTGGACACCAGGGTATCAGCATGGCCCTTGGGAGACAAACATGTTAATAACTTCCTCGAGGCTGCGTGTTTCAAGGTTAATGTCTCTTGATAGATGCCTCCATCCTTTCCTAAAGGATTATAGCAAGAAGAAGAGCAATGTGGGTATTAAGGCATCAGCACCTCAAACACCTTTTGTTGGCTTCCAGTTTGTACCTTTTAATGAAGGCGCACGTTGAAGTGTTTGGTTCTGTTTTTACTACCATCCTGCCCTGGGGATTTAGGTGGGTCTGTGGCATATGCAAACCTGTATTTCTACCCTGCGGTTCATGGCCCTGTGGCCCCCTCCTCTGAGATGCCTAGCAGTTAAGTGACTCACGAGATACATCAGGCAGGGTCCCGCGGGACCACAGATGGGAATAAGCCAGTGCTGTTGGCATGAGCTCTGTCAACCTGACTCGGCCTTCTAGAATCCATAAGCCTGGATAGGCTAGCCTGTTCGGAGTGAATGAAAGTGGCCCAGGTTACATAGCTGAAAGACTGCAATAACCAAAGAGCCCTGACCTAGGAGCCAAGAGGCCTGGTTGTCACAGGAATGATGATGTGAGCTTGAACAAACCACTCACCTCTGTGAGACTCAGTTTCCTCCTCTGTGAAATAGGGACATTATCACTTTTCCAGGTGTGGGAGGTTGGATAATTAGTCCCCATTCTTCTGTCACCCATAAAAGAGCTTTAGACCTCATGACTTTGCAGGGCCTCCCAGGAGGGTCTGACTATGTGTCCCGGCCCACTGGTATTGGGCATGGCCATGGGGCTTGCCTGCCAGGGATGTGGGCAGAGGTGTCAGTGTGCCGGCTTTAGGAGGAGGCTTCAGGGGTCCCCACTGTCTCGAGGTCTAGCATGAAAGGAACACACCCCGGTCAGCTGCTGTCCTTCAGCTGCAGCCCCAGAATAGCATGTGGGACAGAAAGAAGTTAAACCCACAGCTTGGAACCAAGCTACCCAGACAACCAGCTGAGCCCAGTGTAGACCAATTGAGCCACTGGTGACCTAGACACTCATGAGAGTGAAAAACAATGTTTGTTCTCGGAAACCACTGAGTTTTGGGATGGCTTGTTACCCAGCATTACTATGACAATTGTTGACTAATATACCCACATATTTGCTATTTCTCCTAAAGCCATGAATGTAAAAATGCTTTGTAATCTGCTTTAAAAAAAGATACGCATCTGGAATGAATCGTCTATAAAGGCAGAAACTTTTGTTACTATGCCTAGAAGAGTTCCTGGTACAAAACAATAACTCAATAAATACAGTATTGGTTGAGCTGAAGAATGGATGGACTGTTTGATAGAAAATATGTGTATTAACATTGGTGCTTCTCCCATAGGCATTGTTTCCTTGGGTTTAAGTAATTCATTTCTGTTAATATAAATACCCCTGAGAAAGATAAATTGTTTTTCATAACATTTCAGTTTGAGGGTGTTCAATGCTAGTTACCTGTAGTGATTATCGAAACTGTAGAAAACCAGAGGTGAAGAGCCAGGGTGTGAAAATGGATTTCCTACTTTGACCCATGGATAACTTGTTTACTTTGACAAAACTTTGGGAGTTTTGCTAAAACTAGCATTCTGCCCCCAAAACATGTCTTTCATAAAGTACAGGCACACAGATACAGACCCAAACATGTACACTAATATTGTCCTGTATACATTTATTGGCTATATTTGTGAGTGTATGTCTATCCATCTGCCTGTCTATCCATCTGCCTATCTATCTATCTATCCACCTGCCTATCTATCTATCCATCTGCCTATCTATCTATCTATCCATCTGCCTATCTATCTATCCATCTGCCTATCTATCTATCCACCTGCCTATCTATCTATCCATCTGCCTATCTATCTATCCACCTGCCTATCTATCTATCTATCCATCTGCCTATCTATCTATCCATCTGCCTATCTATCTATCTATCCAACTGCCTATCTATCTATCCATCTGCCTGTCTATCCATCTGCCTATCTATCTATCTATCTATCCATCTGCCTATCTATCTATCTTCTATCTCTCTATGCAGAGATTTGTTGGAACCACCAGGGAACTCATGTGCTCTGGGAGGCTAGAAACAGAACTGCGAGGGGATTATTCCAATTGCTCTGAATCTAAGCACAAAATGTATGTTTCAAGGAGACGGGACCCAGAAATATGGGTTAGAAGCTTTGCTTCTCTCATTGGTGGTGGGACCTTGAGCAAAGCATAAAATAAGGTAGTTTGGATTAGATAAACCCCAGATTCTCTGAAATTTATTCTCTGGAGCTTTTAAAGGGAAAAGAAGGTATGTTTACCTGAATCACTTGGTGATGGCGCTGGGTTAGCGCACAGTTGCTGGAAAGAGTCGTCTGGAAATGTTTAATTTCCCAGTCTGCCGTCAGGATGGCTGTCACATCTACATCACTCCCTCATCCCACTGCCCTGGTGCCTGGGGTAGTGTTAACATGGTTTATTCAAACATATTTGCTAAGAAACCTGCAGTTCTCAGACAGCACGTTGTTTAAGTGATTAAGAGAGATTTGCACTCAGCATAAGAACCTGAGTAACGCACATGCAGACACAATACATCGCTTCTGGCTCTGGGTGTCTGTTTTGTTTTGTTTTTCCTGCTATTTTTTATGATGGTCAAAAGTTTCTCTAACTTTGGATGTTCCTGGGGCCAAATGCTGCCATTTGGATGTCTTTTGCAAACTCCCATTAACCTTTACCACATGACAAACGGTGTCTGCACTGACTCAGTCACTCTCCAAAGGCGGACAGGTGGAGGCCCAACTCCTCAGGGCTGTTTGTTCCCTCACCAGGCCAACAACGACTGTTTGGAGACCTCCCCAGTGGGGTTCCTGCCCTGCCTCAATCCCATCCCACCCCGGCAAGCCCATGTTTATGTATATTTCAGTGTGGAGCCCCGGGCCACTCATTCTAACTGTCCTCTTGCCGAGAATCCCTGTGTCACTGCTGTTGGTGGCAGATGGGACATCATGACCCAAGCGCAGGCCCAGGGTTTGTGATGAAGACTGGGCTGTAGGGTATCCTCTTGTACCAGAACTTGCCCCGAAACTGCGAGCTCCAGAGCCCTCCCTGCCCCGGCCTGGACACTGGCCCTCACCTGGGCAGCTGAGCCCGCCACGCCAGCTGCACTTTCTGAATTCTGGGAGCAGCTATTGTCTGTGTCACTGGCCAGACACTGTGTTTTGGGGGCACGAGAACTCATGGTTTGCATCCAAAAGCTCTGCTGAAGTGTGGTCACAGGAGAGACATTTGTTGTTCGGGTCTTGTTCCCATTCTGTGGGTCTCCAAACAATCCCCAGGGCATCGCGTCTCTCTGCAGATGGGGAAATGGAGGCCACGAGGTTAAGTGACCGACAGGAGGTACATGTGGCATCAGCACAGACCTGGGATGGACTGAGCTCTCCTCCCAGGCTCCGCTTCTGTGTCCCTGCTTCTCAGTAAAGACCTTTATTCTCTGAATATCGCTCAGAAGGTCCTCGGCCCAGAGCTGCTTGGCCCTATTGGTCTTCCAAGTTGGTGGGAGGATTGCAGAAAAGAGATGGCATTTTTTTCCAGGAAACATGGTCAGAGTTCCACCCAGTCCCGATTTCTACCAAACAGTCGTGGCTACGTGCGAGCTGCACTCAGGGTGTTGCTATGAACACGAATAGGATGGCCCATCACCCCATTGCGGTCTCAGGAGTGTTCCCAGGGATGTCTCTGGGCACTGTCATTGGCCTCACAAGACAGCTGTGGCCACGACCTTGTGCCCAGTGACACTCGGCACAGGGCGTGTCACCCACTCTCTCTGCAGAGAGTCTTGCCCGGTGGGAAGAGAGGCTGGCCCGAGCGGCCCCGACCCAAGGCCACGTGGGTGATGTGTGGGAAGAGGCCACGGCGGCCCGGCACCCGCGGTCCAGGACCAGTCCCGAGGGCGAGAAGCGTCTTTCCTGTGTCCTGCGTGAGGCTCTCAGTGCAGAGAGCCTGAGCCGCGGCCGAGCCCACATTCCTTTACCTCCCGGGCAGTTTGCTGGGACGGCTGCTTATGGGGGGACCGCTGAGTCTCCGCCAGCCTGGATCCCTCCCTTCCCCACTGCCTAGGGTTCAGGGAGTGGGGAGCCGGGGGAAGTGGCAGTGGGCTGGGAAGGAAGTGTTCTGGGAAGATGGACAGAGCCGGGCTCGCGTGGGGCTGCGACTGCTTCTAAGCCCTCCCTCCCCGGCTTCCCCCAGTGCACACAGCAGGCCCAGGAGTGACGCCCCTGACACACGGGAGCCCTTTCTTGTCTTGTTTTCCCGTTTAAAATGTCAAGCTTGTCATCGTCCAGCTGCATCTCCCGCTCTCCGCCCCTTCCTGCCGCTCATTGAAGAGCAAAGTGAATTCTGAGTCTTGCTGCGTCACAGTTAGAAAGAGCAAGTGATCTCATTATCTCCCAGGGACCTTGGGGAGCGCGGCCGCCCAGGGGGAGGGTGCTAAAGTGGGGGGGCCCGCCCGGGCTTCACACCCAGCTAGAGTTTGATGAATGTTTATGGAATGGGATAAAGACAGGGAAGCGGATAAGGCTGTGCCCGGTCCATCGTTTCTGGTCTAACAGTGCCGGGCAAGGCCCCTGCCTCTGGGGCCCTGACGGCTACCCGGGCTCTCTTCTGTGGCTGCAGCCGGGAGCCGAGGGTGCGGGCTGGACACAAGCCTTGGGCTCTGGGCCGGCTCAGGGCCCTGCTAGACAGGGGTTTTCCCCAGGAAACTCCCCGCTGTGCCTCAGCTACGGAGCCCCTGTGCCGCTGTGAGCAGGTGATGGTAATAGCGTCTGCCCACGTGTTTGGAGGACAAAATGCATTAAAACACATGAGGGTGTTAGAACAGTGCTTGGGTCGTAGAGCTGCCAATCTCTCCGGCCCCGCACGAGCCTCTGATGTGGCGCTGCCTCTGTCTCTCTCCCTCTGGTCCCTCTGGTCCCAGCAGATGCCCCACAGATAAGGCTCTCCTTGCCACCCCCCTGCCATGCCTGCCCCAGCCCGGCCACCGGCCCATCAGACCTGAGCCCGGCCAGGCCTCAGTCTTAGCCCTACAAGTGGCCCTGAATTGCAGGAGCGGCGTAGGGGCGGCCAGACAGCCGTCACTGCAACAGCGAGACCGTCGTGTCCCTGGCGTGCAGGCCCTCACACAAGCGATGTTATTTATCTCCCAGGAGTGCCGTGCGTGGTATCATCACACCCATTTAGAGGTGAAAACTAGGACCCAGAGAGGCCGCACAGCACGCGGGATTTGGAGCCAGGCTCTCCCAGGCCCAAGGCCTGTGTTAGCCCCTGGCACCGTGACCGTGGCCCCCATGAGGGGCAGGCGTCCAGAGGGCTCCTGGGGACGGGACTCCATTCCCTGGCCCGATGCTCCTCGTGACTCTAAAACCTTTCCTTTCCGTCCAGGTCCATTCCAGCCCCCGGGCCCCAGGAATGACGCGTGTGCCCTCCAGGTCCATGCCGGCCCCCGGGCCCCAGGAGTGATGCGTGTGCCCTACTGCGCGCAGGTGTTTGCTGCACCGGCAGGAGAGGGTGAGGGCATATTTGGTGCCCAGATGTGCCCAAAAGCAAATTTCTCCCCACTTTTCTTCTGGCTGTCCATCAAAGCCTTTTTTTTTTTTTTTTTTTTTTTTTGCGGTACGCGGGCCTCTCACTGTTGTGGCCTCTCCCGTTGCGGAGCACAGGCTCCGGACGCGCAGGCTCAGCGGCCATGGCTCATGGCCCAGCCGCTCCGCGGCATATGGGATCTTCCCGGACCGGGGCACGAACCCGTGTCCCCTGCATTGGCAGGTGGACTCTCAACCACTGCGCCACCAGGGAAGCCCTTTTTTAAAAAAAATATTTGTGTATCTATTTGGCTGCTTCAGGTCTTGGTTGTGGCACTTGGGATCTTTTAGTTGCGGTGTCCAGGATCTAGTTCCCTGACCAGGATCCGAACCTGGGCCCCCTGCCTTGGGAGCACACAGTCTTAGCCACTGGACCACCAGGGAAGTCCCCAAAGCCTTCTTTTACACTCAGATTTTCTCCCGTCAGGAAGAAACCGAAAATCTACACTCTGAGGGGTCTTCTAGAAGGCGTGATGCTCTCGGAGCCAGGCTCCTGCGTCTGCAGGGAGACGTCCTGCCGGACTGAGTTGTGTAGGGAGGGCATTGGGGGCAGGCGGACCGCGCCCGGCAAACAGCAGAGGGCAGTGCGGTCCCTACACTCGACGCGCGTCACAGTCCGGGGAGTTGCTGTCCGCCCCTCCGCGGACCCGGTGAGATCTCCTCCACGGACGGTATTCAGTGCTGGTGCCCGGAAAGGCAGCGCTCTGCGCACCTGCCCCGTCCCTCCCTCGGCGCCGATGGACACGCAGCAGCCCCCGTGGACGCTTTCGCGCACTCAGGTGGGACGAGGGCAGAGCTGTCAGGGGACAGCCGGGAGGGACCTGTGTGCGGCGACTCCTGCATCGCACGGTGGACGCTGAACTTGTTCGCGTACAGGTGACCCGCAGGCTGACGGGGGAGCTCGCGTCCACGGCGCTTAGCGAGCTTGTGTCTGTACGGCACCTGCACCAGACACTCTTCTTCTTCTGCCTCTGCCCTGTGAGATGGAGCCCCAGGTACCGACGGGGCCTGGGCACCGGGAGTGACCGCCCAGCCGCATCAGGCCCGACCCGGCCGGGAGTCGCCCAGCAGCACGTCTGGAGCCTGTGACCACGGGAGTCCCCAGCTCCACTGGGGATCCGATCGCTGTCCGGCCTGCAGCTTGGACATCTACACTGGCCCACAGCACCTCTGCACGATCCCCTGCAGGCCGCAGTCTTCCAGACGCCGAGGGACTCACCCTGCGGCCGCTGACCAGGCTCTGCCCTGAGTGGCATCTCAGCCCCGCACCGGGCATGTTCAGGGTGGAGGAGCTCGGGGCCCGGGTGGCGCTCAGGTGGCTGCCTGGTTAGTATAATCTGAGATAACTTGGAAAGCGCTCCTCCTTTAGAAATCCACCCTGATAATCCTGCTTCTGTGCCCCTCTCTGTTCAGATCTGAGTGTTAACTCTTCAGGGGACAGTTTGAGCCTTAGGCAGGGAGACCCCCTGCCTCCTCGCGCACGTGGGTTTATCAACTCACCGGGCGTGACACAGAGCAGAACCGGGCGCAGACGGATGTGGGCCTGCCGGCGAGGGGCCTGGGGAGCCCCAGCGGTGTGTATTTAAAGTGGAGATTGGGGTGAAAATAAAATTTGCCTACTTTATAATTTTCCCACAGTGTGCAAAAGTCTGATTGGAGAGTTTCATGCGTCAGCTCCAGAAAGTTGTAGGATTTAGCTCTGTTCCTCTGCAAAAGAATCAGTTGGATTTCACTAAAATTATGGATGTGTGGTGTGTGTGTATGTGTATGGATGTGTGATGTGAGTGGTGTGTGTGTAGGTAAGTGTGTGGTGTGTGTGTGTGCAGTGTGTGTGTGCGTGCACGCCTGTGAGTGTGTGGCATGTATGGTGTACGTGAAGAACATGTAGCAGGGGATCTACATACTTGTATTCACACACTTTGAAAAGAGCACGGCACTGTGCTGTAAAGAACACAGCCAGCAGGTCTCTAGGACTTACCCTGCATGGCTGCAGCATCTCCCCCCAACCCCTCCCTCTCTGCTTCCGTGAGTCCCCTCCAAAGGAGAAGGAAGCAGAGGTGCATGTAGCATCCTAGGTGATGGGGACTCTGGCACCCTGGGGGCCGGGAAGAGTGCTGTGAAAGGGAAGGATGAAGGGCAGTGGCCGCACGTGGTCCCCAGGCAGCTGGAATAGCTTCAGTGGGAGGAGTTAAATGCGTCGGTGTCTCCCAGGTGCATTTTCTGCATGTGCTCGTGCTGAGTCAGCCTGGGCCTGAGATGGCCACAGTCCTCTCCATGCACGGTTCCTTCGTCTGAAAAGTTGCACCGTCAGGACATCACGTCGCATCAGTTAGGTTACAAAGATGCGCCATTGACTACATGCGCTGAATGATGCTCTATCAGCGGAGAAATTTCATGAATCGTTTCTATCTATGTCTTGGTTCCAAACCTTAAATCAACAAGGGTAAAGGTTAAAAGGATGAGCTACCTTGCTGATGTACTTTTCCTTACATCCATTTATAAGCTATTGATACCATAGTTGTGCCCTGAATTCCATTAAACACCTAGCCTCACGCGTTTTAAAATAGTGAGAACATCACAGAGGCTGTCGTTAATCGGGTGGTCAAAGTGTTCCTCAATGAAGTAACCACCGCTAGTAATGACTGGCTCATGACGAGAACTCAGAAATGTCAGCATCAGTGACTTATTCTTAACATTGAAGTTGCTTTACTGAATCTTCTTTACTCTTTATTCCTTTCCCACTCTTTATTTTGGGTGTGGCATGGGAGGCTTGCTTGGCAAGCTCCCTCCCTCTCTCCATCTCTCTGCCATGTGACCTGCAGTCTGAGAGTGGGGGGCGCCCCTCCAGCTCCCCCATGCTTGGCTTGCTTCTTCTGATGGGCTGCGAGGCATAGGACTCGTTTGGCCTTTGAGCCAAGTACACACCACGCAAACCCACGCCCCAGAGAACTACCGTCCCTTCCAAGAGACCTCAGCCGGCCTGGGATCCAGAGCCCAGCCTGAGGCAGAGCTGTCCAGGGCACTCAGTGTGAGAAAGAAAGCGCTACTGTTGTCAGCCACTAAGATCTGGGGCTCTTTGTTACACAGTCAAATGACTGACCAGTGTATGTTGTAATGCATGGACTTTGTTCAAAATTTGAAAGTACCAAATTATTACGGTGATACATCTCCTCCAACCCCCTCCCTCATCTTCCCAGTTCCACTGTCCCAAGACAACTAGTATTATTATTATAACAATTCTTAATTGTTCTATAATTGCATAGAATTATAAGGAAAGGCGTTAGAAAAATAGTGACACTAGTGCAGTCTCTACAAAGTGTTTTAAAATAATACGGTAAGAGATCAACTGTGGATCAAAACTCAGTATGTACTGTCTGAAAATTCCCTCTTCCCCACACCAGGCCAACCTGTCTTTGCCAGGAAGAAAAAGGAAGGAAGGAAGGAAAGGAGGAGTGCCCACCTCCTGCGCACCCCAAGGGGGATGTCCACAGGCCACACCAGGAGAGCCCACGAGGCCACCTAAACAGCACACACTCACTTCTCAGATCTCCTTTCTAGGATCACGCTGGCTCCTGGGGTGACCCGGAGGTTGGGCTCGGGGCTGTGGGGAGCGTCTCAGGACCCTCTAGAATCTACTACCTCCAGCCCCCTCCAGCTCCCCTGCCCAACCTCCTGGCATACAGGATCCATCTACTCTTAGGTGGGTGGACATGGGCATGGGGGGTCAGGAAAACTGAGGTCTATTCAGTGTCCTAAATATTTCATCTTTGCCTAGGATCACGGTTTCTTCCAACTCAAGAGCCGATAATCGTCCTATTTTGTTGTCCGCCCTTTGCAGAATTATCTCCCTCCTGAAGCATAATCGACCAGGACAAGGGGCAGGCACTTTGGGAACAGGAAATCTGGGGACGCATATCAGTTAACGTTCACAGGTACCTTCCTGCTCAACCCGTATCTGACCTGTCGTGGATGCGAGGTAGACTGATGGTCCCAGAGCCCCACGGCTGGCCCACTGTGCTGGAGCCCAGGCCTGCCGAGCCCTGGCCCCGTCCTCTTTCCCAGAACCGCATACAGTTTAGGGGTTCAGGGGGGCCTCGGGCACATGAGAAGCAGTGGGAAAATTTGCTCGGGCAGAAGGTCAGTTCACCCTAGAGGATTCCCTGCACTGGGGACCAGTCAGTTCTGGAAAGCAGGCTGCCTCTTCTTAGCTTTGCTTGAGGCAGATTGGGTTTAACTTTACAGGTGAAGGTAGCATCCAGCTGAGGCTGGTCTCCTTGAGCAAAGGAGGAACCAGTGGGCCCGCTGACTGGACTTCTGACCGAGGCGTAACCTGGCTCTTCGTTCCCAGGAGGACCAGAAACGCCAAGCTGGTCATCTCTGGGTTTGTTGTCTTTCGTCCTTTTGTGGAAAGTTCTAGATATGCCTATGTCTGAAATCAGCAACCCCTGTCACAGGCTGAAGTGTATCCCCAAAATTCACATGTTGGAGTCCTAGCCCCAGTACCTCAGAATGTGACTCTATTTGGGAAAAGGGCCTTTAAAGAGGTGATTATGAGGTCCTGTGGGTGGGCCCTAACCCAGTGAGACGGGTGGTCTCATAAGGAGAGGAGGTTGGGGCACAGACATGCAGAGCGGATGCCCAGGTGAGGATAGGGGGAGAAGACCTCAGGGAACCAGCCTTGGTCTTGGACTTCCAGCTTCCAGGACTGTGAGAAAATAAAATGTCTGTTGTTTAAGTGGCCTGGTCTGTGGTACTTCGTTGTGACAGCCCCAAGCAAACTCATAAACCACATAGAGACTCAACTAATATTTATGACTCCCCTGGTATATGTGAAGCATTGCACTAGGTGTTTTCAGAGCCCTTAACTTGCTAAACCAAAGGATCCTGCAATAATGTGACCAGACAGGGACGGCGCGGGGAGAAAAGAGCTCTGTCCCACTTTCCTGACCCTTGGGCTGCTCTAGGACCTACGAGAGAGAATCCAGAGATTCACTTTCAAGTCATGGGGTCTTTAAACAACGCAGCAAGCTTCCGTCCTGGGGTTGGGAGGCGAGGAGAGGGAACCAGGACCTTGGTTACGGAAAGTAGAGGCATTCCAGTTGCAAGAAGACGGCGAGCCCCGTCGGGGAATGGCGTCCTCTGAAGTGGAAGTGAGGGAAAGTGAAAACTGGGGTTTGAGATAAACCATCTTTAGAAGAGACCCACCCAAGCAATGAGAGGATAACGGGATGCTGATTCGCTCGAGGTCCTTCCAGAGTCCAAGTAAGGAACTGGAGTGCATGCTTGGGAGTATCTCACAACTTGATCGAGGAAAGCAGGCTACAGTCTCCGATGTTATCACCCGACTGTCTGAGGAAACAGTGTTGGTGGCATCCTGACCGGCTTTAAAAGGCTTGGCGCAAACACCAGGGAAACCCCGGGAGGCGGAGCCCTGGGGGCTGGTGGGCTGCAGTGCCGCTGAGCGGGCAGAGGAGACCCTGGGTGCGAAAGGGCCGCAGGAGCTCCAGGGCTTTCAATCTCCTCCCGTGGTTCCAAACAACCCCCTCTTTAGAATCTGATTTCCAAGAACCCTGATCCTGATGCATGCTGGGTGAGGGAAACAAACATCACCATCGTGGCAGAGTTAAAAATCACCATCTGATTTGTGTCTCCCTCCAGCGTTTTCATGCAATGAACCATTTCTGCAGAGCCCGGACACCTGCAGTTCAAAATCAAAGTCACTACGCTGGTATAGGTAGCCCCACAAAGGAATCAGCTCCTCGAGTGGCCCGCTGGGCGCCGGAAATGTCTCAGAAACCCGAAAATGCTGAGAACCTCTAAATTTAGGGGCTGGAAACTGAGGGCTCTTACACAACAGCAAAAACAGCATAAAGATCAACCTTGGCATCGTGGCCTTTGCAGTGACCAAGGACTTTCTTCTTTAATCTCCCTTCTGGGCCTAGTTTACAAAAATCCAGGAAGGTAAACTAAGACTCTTGGGAAATGTCTGCGGGGAAGCGGGGAGACGCCAGTGGACGGAGATGTGAGGAGGGTAGCGGCTCACGGCCAACAGCGAACCGCTGCGCACACATCTGGAAACTGTGACGACAAGGTGGTGAACAGCTGGGGAGACGTGCTTCAGATCTGAGACGAGACGAGGGATTTAGCCTTTCAGGCAGTGAGCCGCACTGCGTGTCTACCTGCCAGGGGAGCGGACAGTCGAGCGTGGAAGAACGGAGCTGCCAGCCCCGTCAGCACCATCCGGGATCGGTACGGATCCCTTTCGACACATGATGGCAACTTTCTGACGTGTGATTGGAAACGGCCAGCAATCTGAGGCTCAGAACCTGTGTTCAGAGGTGTGTGGCATTTGGATTTCCTGCTCACAAAGATGACTGATCCAAACCCAAATTGTTTCTGGGTCAGTTCTTTGCAGCCTTGAAAACTGTGAGACTGAAAATGTCACAGGAGTGGCTTTCCTCTGGAGCTCACAGCTGGCAGGGCCGAGAGCGCTGTGGTCTCTTTTCAGCAAAGAAAAATTCTCTCGTTAGGGAAAAAACATAATTCGAAAGCATTCCCTCTTTTGACATAGACAGAATATTTTACCTTAAGGATGTTGCGATTTGTCACAGATTTTCCCTGCATCTCCGTGCCTGCTACCCTTCTCCGTGTACATCCCATATTTAAAAAATATATATAGCAGCAAGAGTGGTTTGTTGAAGTTTCAGGATTTGGGCAAACCTGCTGTTCAACACGACCATTATTAAACATGAAGTTACATAAACTTTCAAATCTATAAGTTATATTTTTAAAAGGTAATAAATACTCGAAGCTCATCACTTGCTACCGGTTTTTCTACGCTCTACACTTTCTCTGCTTCTGAGTTTACTCATCCCCTGTATCCGGGTGGTGGAGAAACTTTGTTATGATGAGCTGCCATGGTGACGGTCTATGTACGCTCGGTTCGAAACAAGCCATCACGGAAGGGTTGACACCCCAGGAATTGGCAAACACTACGAACCGGGGCTTGATTTATTATTTTGTGGATTGTCTAGACTGCAGAAAGTAAAGGAGAAAATGTTACCGATGCAGATACCATGTGTTGCATCTACTGCTGAAGCTGAAAGATGTCTCAGCTTGATGCCTATAACGTATATTATTCTTGCTGTATTCTAGATGTGGGTGAAAAGAGTTTGAGCAGATCACGAATCAGGTTAACGATAAATTTATAGGGCGAAGAGTTAACAGACTGGTATGTAATTTTATTTGTCAAATCATAGTCTAAAAACAATTGATAAAGTCATCCTGTGAGAACCAGCTGGCCACGTGGGATTCGTGGTAGGATAGCACTGTGTAATTCATTATTGCGTGCGCTACACACCTCTACGTCAGTAAAACTCGTAATAAACGTAGGCGCGCACGTATATGCACACTTTCTGGGGGCGGGGAAGTTACCATTAACTGTACATTAGTCCATCACTATATACATAACTACATAGACTGAAAATGCATATATAACGCAAACTCCTCGAACCCCAGACACAAATGCCCATGAAGACGTGGCACAGAAGACACAGAGAGGGCGGGACACTGCTGACCTTGGACCCGCTCTCCTGAGATCTTGCAGGTCTGTGACTCAGGGTGCACCCGGAGACTTTGACTTAGCACATCTGGGGGCCTTGGAGTCCCAGTGCTTAGGAATCACCAGGTATTCTGATGAGCGTCTAGCTTGGGAAACGCTGGTCCCAGCAGAGACATTACAAGATGCTTTCCTTTGCTAGCTTATGTGGAGGGAGGTCCTCCTTAGCAGAGGGCGTGCTGTAATCTCTGTCCTTGGTAGGACTGGTGGCTTCATCCCACCGTCTGAGGGTATCTAAGTGGAACAAGGCATCCCCCATCACAGGCTAGCCTTAGAGTGAGCACGTTAGTCAGGGTTCTCCAGAGAAACAGAGCCAGCAGGAGATTACATACGTGAAAGGAGAATTATTACAGGAATGAGCTTCCGCGATTGCGGTGGCAGAGAAGCGCCACGATCTGCCGTCTGCAGGCTGAGACCCAGCCTGAGACCAGAGGCCTGAGGACCAGGGGAGCCCGAGGGCGGGAGAGGAATGAGATGGTCCGCCTATCACTGAGGCAGGAAACGGGAGGATCCCCCTCCCTGCGCCTTTTGTCCTACTGGGGCCTCGGCAGACGGGACGCTGACCACCCACACTGGGCAGGGCGACCTGCTTCCCTGAGTCCACAGATTCAATTGCCCATCTCTTCCGGAAACACCCTCACACACACAGCCGGAGTGCTGTCTAATCCGGCTCCTGGCGGCCAGTCATGTTGACCTGAAATTAACCACCGTGGGGAGTAATTGCCACAGTCAGGTTAAGCCATTAAGGTTTTCCAAGACGGAAAATAACATTTGGAAGGGGTGCAAACTAAGCCTTTGCCCGTGGCCAAGTTTCCACTTACATTAATGTAAAGCAAGTGATTGAACTCCAATTTGATGAACTTTCCCTTCTCCCAGTGATTAATTTTTTCTCCGTCGTTTCTCTGCATCCCAGTCCAGGGCTGGAATGGGAAATGAGGCCTTGCATTAAGCAGGTCTCAGAGCACCGGGCTATACCTCCCCCCAGGGGGCTGAGCCCACAGCTGGTCCCCAAAAGATCTCCTGGTTAGCACAAGTCCCCACATCAAAATGTCCGAGTCCTGAGACTTTGGGTTTTCCAAGCCAAAAGCACTTTAATAGAATTGTATTTCAAAACTCACATTCTCTCTAAAGAACATCAAACTCAAAGTCAAAAATTAAAATATTTTTAAAAATCGGCTAAGAGAGAGGCAGGGTGTGTGAACAAAAATAAAACGCAATGAAAAGTAAAGTGGACACAGTCCCCGCAGTCTGCCCTCCCTCCTCTCCCTGCCTCTCTTCCTGTGTCCTGGGCTCTCAGGGGCTTGGTGACGGTGACGGTGACAGCTGGCTCCTGGGGGATGGGGTGCGCGGTGCTGGCTGAACCAGCGAGGCCGCCAGGGGTGCAGGGAACAAGCTGGATGTCATGGGGGTGGCATATTCTGATCCAAACTCCCCTCTTCTCCTCCTCCCTTTTGAGGGGAGCTTGTCCTTCTGAGACCGCAGAGGGGTGTGCCAGGCCATGGGGACAGCATAGCACATGAAATTCCTTTTGGGAGAAGCATCCTGGTCATTTTGTGTAGAGAAGGGGGTGGCATGGGCACCTCCTGCTGCATCCCCCGCCCCACTGCTGTCCTGTCCTGACAAGAGGCTGAGGGGGGATTCAGAAAGCCCAAGGGAGCGTGTACCCGCCATGAGAGAGGCCAGGTCCTGCTTCCCGCTCCAGGCCTGCGCCTGGGACCCTGGGCACTCAGAGCAAGGGGCAAAAGCACCATTGAGGGACGGCTACCAGCACAGCGTCCAGGCCGCTGGGAAAGTCTTAATGTTGCCTTTGCTTTTCTCTTTCTGAGACACCAGCTAGCTGCTCAGAGACACTGTCAGGACTTTTTCCCGAGGTCTCCTCTGCTGAATCCATGATCAGGAACGACCGAGAAGCAGCCTCGGGCCCGGAATCCTCTAAACCGGGGCCTTCATACAATTCCAGGAGCGAAGGAATTTGGAGGAACTTGGAAGAACTCCCCACGGGCAACGAGGGCTCGGGTACTGCCGGGGTGAATGAACCTGGACAAGACCAGCCTGAGGCTGGCTGGCCTCAGCTTCACACGACGGCTCGGTGCAGCGTAAACCTCACTCTCAATTGGTTTAGAAAGCGTATTCCCTCAGTGCGTCTATCCTTGCAGACTCTAGGCTGTGGGATCCAAACTGAGATTTCATTTCTTCGCCTGCTACTGAGCCCAGGCAGTGATTCTGTGGAATGTCCGTGCTTGACTCGTCCTGTGTCCAGAGCGCTCGGCCCACGTGATCCGTGGCTGCATCTTTCACGCCTGAGACCCACGGCAAAGCGCAGGGTCCTGTCTGAACCTTCCTAGTTATCGGAATTGCTTCGGCAGTGTGAGCGATGCTCTCGTGGTGAATTCACGTGTAAAGTGGCCTTACAGTGTGTCGCTAAGGATGCTCTCCCAGTGGCAGGAATGCCAGCTCCAGGATGGTGACGCTCGTGAAGTTCCATCTTTGTGTGAGCACAAGGGCGCCCCTCGTCAGAGGGAGACCGACAGCCACGCGGGTCCCAGGGGGCAGTGACCGTGCCAGCATCGGGCAGAGCAGGGCCTGGGAGGGGCCCCACCAACTCTCGCAGCAAGAATAAGGAGCCGGGATGGCCTGGAGGGGGAGGCCAGTGGGTCGCCTACGAACTCAGGAGTCTCATCAGTAGTGGGTTCTTCCCAGGGCGGTTATCTGCACATACTCACTTTCTCGATGGTTCCTTTCTGATTCCGAGTCCCCACCTCAGCCCTGGTGGTCTCCGCAGACGTGAGCAGCCAGCAGCTCCGGGGCCAGTGAGTGCAAAGGCTGGGCCATCCCATCCTGCCGTCTGCGGGTGGGTGCAATCTGGGTTCCAGATGACAAAGTTTCTCCTTTTCCCTTTACTATTCTCTATGAACTCGCCTTGCATTCTCATGGGGGTGAGGGGAAGAAAGTCACTTTTTGGCATTTTTTTGGAGCCAGCACAGAGCTAGGTGGCGTCCTATGTAAGTGGACTTCGTAAACCACGGGAGGGAGATGCCCCGTAGCCTCTCTGCAGAGGAGTCCTTCCAAGGAGTTTGGACGACTCACTCGTGCCTTTGGAGCTACAATCACATCGTCTTCTCAGTGTGACCTGGCTCTGCTCGCCTGCGCAGGGGGCCCTGAGGCACTGCCGCTGGGACCTGATGGATGCAGTGCAGGAAGCAAACTCACAATGTGCGTTTCTCACAAAGGCCGGAGCATTTGTCGGTTTCCTCTGCTTGCCCCCTCTGAAGTTCTGCTAATGTAAATGTAACGTGTGCCACGACGGACCCTGGCAACTGTGGAGTAAGAATGGAAGCATTCTGAGGGACAGGCAGATGGGAAACATGAGTTAGAGAGAGAAGAGAAATTCCACTCCTTTGTGGACTGCGATGCTTCTTGGGGAGCCTGGGACAGGAAAGGTCCCTTCCAGCTACATACTCAGTTTTTACAAGCAGATTCCATTCTAGAAAGGGGGACAGGAAGAGAAAACCAGATGTTAAGATGATCAGAGGATCACTGTGGAAAATGATGGGCATGGACACTCTTAATCTTTCTTGAAAGAAGGCAACAGAATATTTTAAAGTTTCATGATCTTCAATCATAACAAGTAAAACTACATGGAAAATGTTCACTTTAGAGGTGTTCACAATAAAGAAAAAATTGGAGACTGCCTAAATACCAGAAAAGGAAGGTGGCTGTATGATTTCGAGCTCTTAGCGCATGTTCAGCCGCTATGGACCGCCTTACGCTGGCGGTGCTTCAGGGTGGGAACCGTTCTGATGTAAGAGGTGCTAAGATGTTGTGTATGTGGCCAATTATGATGTGAGGCTGTGTGGTCAGATGGCGTGGATGGGTTTTGGGAGCCCACACCTGGTCGGTACCCAGTGGGCTGTGAGCAGTGTGTGCCCGGTAGGGAGGGCGGAGGTGGGTTTTCCTTGAAGAAACGAATTTGTCCATCTGTCAGTCATCGTAGGAATTGGCCAACTCTGATGCTTACTGTTGAGAAGACGAAAAGGCCAGGAATGGCTTTTCTTGATCAAAGAGAAGAATTATTTCACGTGGGCAGGAAGGGGTGGTGACGGGAGTTCCCGTCACTCCCGACTACGCCATTCCTTCCAGAGTACCTGGCTTGTGCTGGACGGCGTGTGGCCTTCCCAGGCCGCTGAGAAGGGGCCCACGGGGAGCAGGGACCCTTCACACCTTGAACGTCTTCCCTCTGGTCCTGGAGCAGGAGGGTTGGGGGTGGGGAGGGCCGTACCCACACGGGGAGGTCAGGGGGGCACGTGGGGTGGAATCATGGCCCATCCTGCGCGGTGGTGCAGGTACAGCGAGCCGGGGACGGGGCGCAGGAGGTGTGGGGATGGGAGATATTTGCAAAGGACCGAGCGGCTCGAGCGGCTCCCTGCTTTAACCTGGAGCGACCTCGGCCGGCTCCGGCGGTCCCCCCGGTGTCCCCGCGGTTGAGGGCAGCAGTGCGGCCCCCTGGAGCTCCTTCACGGAGGCAAAGCTGAGCATCGTTGGGACACATTTCAACTTTCCTAAGACTGACAAGAGTCAGGGTTGCCGGTCAGACCTATGAAGTCGTGCTGCAGGCGAGCAGATAGAGGGGCTTTGCTGGGGTGCTGGGGTCCCGGAGGTGGAACACGGGGGCTCATCCTCATAGGAAGGAGGGCGGCCCCTCTGCGCTGCGGAAAGTCCTCGGTGGAAACTATTGAATTTTTTAAAGGTACTTAGCCTCCCTTTTTTGAGCACAAACAATCCCACTCTGCACTGTAGCTTCCCCTTTTCTGTCTAAAATAAAGTAAATGAAAGATAAAAATAAACACATCCTTGTAAAAAAGACTAAGAATTATAAGATAAAATATAACAAAAGGTCAAGTAAGCTACAATAAAAGGCCAAGTAGGTAAGCATAATGAAATTATTTTGTTTGTTAAAAATAAAACAAAATAAAAACTTGGGGAGTAACATGTGTCTAAACGTAAATGGCGTAAAGCAGTCGCTAAATGCTCTGAAGCAGCAGTGCCCAGCGTGAGGGAGTCCAGTGAGACGCGAGCGAGCCACGCACGTGGCTGCGTGCTTTCTGGAGTCACCTTAAAAAGTAAGAAGAAACAGCTGAAATCAATGTTAATGGCATGTTTTATACAATTCAATATATCCAAAGTCATCATTTCAATACGTAACCACTATGAAACTTATGATGAGGGCTTCCCTGGTGGTGCAGTGGTTAAGGATCCGCCTGCCGATGCAGGGGACACGGGTTCGAGCCCTGGTCCGGGAAGATCCCACATGCCGCCGAGCAGCTAAGCCCGTGCGCCACAACTACTGAGCCTGCGCTCTAGAGCCCGCGAGCCACCACTACTGAAGCCCATGCTCCACAACAAGAGAAGCCACTGCAATGAGAAGCCCGTGCACCGCAACGAAGAGTAGCCCCAGCTCGCCTCAACTAGAGAAAAGCCCGCGCACAGCAACGAAGACCCAACGCAGCCAAAAATACATAAATAAATAAAATAAATAAATTATAAATAAATAAAAGAAACTTGTGATGAGATGGTTTCCTTTTTTCGTTGTATCTTTCTACCCCAGTGTGTATTTTATGCTTACGACTTGTCACAGTTTGGACGCGCCACTTTCAAGCGCCCTGAACCCTGTGTGGCGGAGGAGTGCCCCCCCAGCTGGACAGCTCAGTCTCAGCACAAAGGGCGGAGGCTCAGTCCACACGGCGCATTGGAAGCTCTTCAGCACCCACCAGAGGTTTGGACCACAGGGGCATCCGGCAGGGGGAGCCGTCAGGAAGGGGGTCCGTCCTTCCTAACTCGGCCTCGACCTGTGGGCCTCACCCCCCCAGCAGCAGCAAAAGAGGCGGCTGGGTCCCCAGCTCTACACCCAGCGGGCAGAGTCTGATTTTGCGGGTCGCCATTTGCATTTCTGGATTACCAGCGAAGTGAAACGATTCTCCCTGGTTTATAGGTTATTTTTGTTCCTGCTTTTACACTTAGAACCAGATTATTGAATTAGAAGACTGTCATATACAACTCACTTAGCAGTGAGACGGGCGGACGGAGAGAGCGAGTGGGAAGAGAGAGGAACTTTACAACATCCGGACAGCCGTACTCCACTTCTGCAGTTACCGTTCCAGCGCTTCCCCGTCCGTGCCCGCACCCACCCCCTCAGCCAGGGGACTCTGGACTTCCTCCACCAAAGGAAGAGCATATTTCCCTGTCCCGTTGGGGTTGATTTTGCCCAGGAGACTTGCTTTGCTCTGAACATCTTCTGTTGCCAGGAGAAGGACACGGTGCGATAGCTGGTCGCAGATGGAGAGGCACGTGAGCAGAGTTTCCCTCTGACCACAGCCCTGCAGCTGGAGGCCACACTGACCCGTGAGCAGTGCAGTGTGGGGAACGCGTGCTCATGGCTGAGTATGCAGTGGCTTGTCCCAAAGCATTAGCACGGCACTGACTGACTGCACAACTTGCGCCAGGCCTGGGAGGCCGTAACCAAGTGTGTGACACAGGAAAATTCCTGAGCCGCACCAAAGGGGCAGGAAAGCTACACATATGAATGCAATCTGGTCGGTGCTCCTAATTCCCTGTAGAAGAAAATGCTACCATTCCCATACGGAGGAAGGGGATTGATGGAGGAGAGAATCAGACCGACACCGAGGCCCTCACTGGGACACTAAACTTAAAAGGCAGTTAGTGTGTATAGGGATTTTGAGAGAAAGAATATTACAGTTTTGCCCTCAGCCAAACTGTTGTTTAACTTTGAGAGCAAAAGGCAGATATCTTACCACCCATGCACTCTTTCTGAAACAAAGAAATTACTCAATGAAATACACCACCCACACCAAAAACAAAAGAAAACTCCCCAAAGATCTAGAGTCTAAGCCCCAAAACCCTTACTTTTCCACTGAGCAGACTTTTCAAAAGTATGTTCCGAGAAACATCCGTCTCACAAGACGTTCATAAAACTAGGATTTATTGGCTTAATAAGTTTGGGAGACGTACGCTTTCATCGCGGTAACAGCTAACACTGTGTGTGCACACTTCCAGGTGGGCCCTGTATCAAGTCACTTAGTCCTCAGACTGCGCCCTGGTGCGGGCACTGTCCTTCCGGCCGTGCCACAGATGAGGACGAGAGTTACCAAGATGCTGAGTGAGTTGGCCAGTAAGGAAGGCAGGAGCTCCAGTGCCTCCTACACGACCTTCCCACAAACAGCCACAATCCTGCAGGCGTCCTCACAGCCCTGTGCGTCCACATCGCTGTGCTTTTGTCTGCAGGAGGGAAGCGTAAGTAGCCACAAACCAAAATGAAATGTCCACCTGTTGTCCGCATCTGCCCAGCGCCCACCTGGGGGTGGCTTGGGGGTGTCCTTCCCAGCTGCATGTATGATGCCGGAGTGTTGTCAGCCCAGGTCCCTGTTTGTGGGTCCAGGGATGAGGATGTGATGTTCTCTTGGCCTCAGCACCAGGCCAGGAGGGGGCAGTGACACCAGCGTGGTGACGAGTGAACTTTCCTGAGTGTCACTGTAAAGCCTCCTTCTTTTCTCCCTAAGACTGTGAACAAGGTGAGAACGTGTGTTCCCACCACTTCTATTCAACACTGCACAAGCCCGTGAAATAAGCCAAGAATGGAAATAGAAGACACACGTATTGGTCAGGCAGAATAAAATCTGTCTTTATTTGCAAATGACATGACTAAGTATGTAGAAAATTCTAAGGAATCGCCAAAAAAGCTTCCAGAGCGATCAAGTAATTTAACAAAATTGTAGGATACTAACAACATCAACAACAAAATCCATTATATTTCTGTGTACTAGCAATGCAAAAAATGGAAAATGAAAACATTTTAAAAACCTTGTATAAAAGTATAGAAAGCATGCTTCAGGAGAAATTTAACAAAATAAGTGTAAGATCTAAAAAAAAAAAACCACGCTGGAAATAGGATACATTGCTGAGAGAAATGGTAGACGACCTGAATAAATGAAGAAATACGGATTAAGTACGTTAATGTTGCTAAAAGGTTAATTCTTCTCAGCTGATCTGTAGATTGGGTGCAGTCCACACCACACACGCCACATAAACAAGCGTGTGTGTGTCTGAGCTACAGAAGCCCCTGGGAACCCATCTGAGGACACGGGTCCACCAGGCAACTGGGAACCACAGGTGACTCTGAGGGACATGGAGAGTTTTAAATAAAACGAAAACAATCAGATATGGGGACAGCGTGTTCCCTGTACTGAATTCTTTTGTCTGTTTTTAATAAATTTTATTTATTTATTTACTTTTGGCTGAGTTGGGTCTTCGTTGCTGTGTGCAGGCTTTCTCTAGTCGCGGCGAGCGTGGGCTACTCTTCGTTGCGGTGCTCGGGCTTCTCTTGTTTATGGAGCATGGGCTCTAGTCACGCGGGCTTCAGTAGTTGTGGCACGTGGGCTCAGTAGTTGTGGTGCACGGGCTTAGTTGCTCCGCGGCATGTGGGATCTTCCTGGACCAGGGCTCGAACCCGTGTCCCCTGCATTAGCAGGTGGATTCTTAACCACTGTGCCACCAGGGAAGTCCTGAGTTCTTTTTTTTTTTTCTTTTTGCGGTACGCGGGCCTCTCACTGCTGTGGCCTCTCCCGTTGCGGAGCACAGGCTCCGGACGCGCAGGCTCAGCGGCCATGGCTCACGGGCCCAGCCGCTCCGCGGCATGTGGGATCCTCCCGGACCAGGACACGAACCCACGTCCCCTGCATCGGCAGGCGGACTCTCAACCACTGCGCCACCAGGGAAGCCCCTCCCCTGAATTCTTAAAATGAGAAACATAAACAGCCTTGTCTTTACGTGATGTTAGAATTTCAAAACAGAGATTTCTTTTTTTAATTTCCTTTCTCCTGCTTCCCTTCACACTATCCTGCCCAGTTCTTTGAATTGCAGAGGTTGGAGGTGGTAACAGAAAAGCGACGACAGAACCAGCCAGAGCTCCGCTTAGTCCAGTCGGTGCCTCCAGGCACAGCTGAAGAAGGACTGAAAAGAACACGCCAGACTCAGCCCCTCAGCGGCGGGGTCTGCAGGACTGGGAATCACAGCTCCATCAGCGAGGCCTGCTGGCAGGAAACAGGGACAAAGCTGCCCTGTGAATCCCATGAGACAGCGTGACCCGAGCGGGACCCGGGGGCAAAGCGCTGATGCCTTCAGCACCTGCGCAAGAGGCAGGCTTATCCCACGTGGGCAGAGACGCCTGCGTTCCTGTCCACACGCGCAAAGGCTGCTGCAAGAGGTGAAGCGCCGCGAATTAAAAGCGCTACACTTGCACGTAGCTTGCTGTTCTGAGAGCTTAAATTCTTCCTTTCTCCCTTTCTTGACCATCTGAGGAATGTGAGCTCTGCCTTATGTAAATATTATGCACAACTGGGTATCCCTAATTGGACCAGCCTCTGTCTCTCCACCCCTCCTCTCCAGGGCCACCTTTTCTTTACGGGAAGCACAAAGCTCTGAATTATGCATGCATCCGCCGGGAGGTCCAGCCAGGCCTGGGCTCTCGGACAAAGGGGTGCAGCCCGGCTAGCGTCTCACTTTTGTCTGTGCCTTCCATCTTTTGTGAAGTGGCATGGGAAAAACCCTAACAAGGCTGCTTGACTGCTGCAGAAATTCTTGTCAGATACAGAGGCAGACGCCCTTCCACCTGGCGAGCTCCAGAGAGCACGCAGCCCCCAGCCCTCGGGCAGCCCCTGCTACGGCCTTATTTCATTTCCTAGGCAACGGAAAGCCAGAGGGAAACAAGGTACCACGGGAGATGAATCTGATGTAAGAAAAGACAGATTAGAAGAGTGGAATCGGAAGGCTGTCTGCCAGCCCGTCCTGTCTGGGAGGAGATTGAGGGAAGGGCCTCCCTCCTGCCAAGTCAGGAAGATGGGGCGGCAGCCAATGGACTGCCCTTCAAGGTCAAGGATGCTGCACCCCACCCCCTTTTCCTAAATGCTCCTTGAACGATGAGCTTAATGTTAACCCCTGAGTCATTGCAGTTTCTCTGGCTATGGTTGACTAAAGCAATACAATCATTGAAACTGATAGTGAGGCAGAATCCTTCAAAAACATGGAATCTGTCTGTGAGATAAATGCAGGAAGACATACCATTCAGTCACAGGGACCCACCACTAAATAATAATACGCACTTCGTACAAACACAAATTGAAATAAATGTTAAGCAAGTTAAGAAGCTCAGCCTTCACTGGTGCTCCGTGCAGGTTAAGTGCTGACATTCAGATAAGAATCCCTGTGCTGCTGTGTCTGTCAGCCCTGCCCCACCCCCTCCGTGGGTAGAAGGTCCCTTTGTCTACTTCCCGTGTCGTCACTTCACATTCTGACTCAGGATTCTGCCCTGATCGTCTGCGTTTCCTCCTGAGACAGCCTGTCTTTCAAAATGCACAGCGATTCCTGACAGGCAAGAGATAGATATTGAAAAACAAGTCGTGTTTTGGATTAGTGTGGCTTTGCAGTACCAGACGAATGGATTATTTCCTGCCTGGCCTGAAACCCTTGATGTCTGGGGTGGGAGTGTTTTCAGGGCAGGGAAATGATAGCAGATAAAGCCCCAGAGGAGGGGAGGACCGTGATGTCTGCTCCATGAAATGCGTCAGAAAGCAAGGCTAAGGGAGCCATTTTGCATGTGTGTCCTTTAGAAAATACACACGTATTATGTATTTTAAGGCACTTGGACATTTTTGTTACACGAGTGGATAATTGTTATAATCTGAAAGATGGCTTTCCATTGGGGAGGAAAAGGGTTTGAGTCCTTTCAACAACCCCTGGACCTCATGTCAATACAAGGAACAAAGAAATAACAAACGTACACCAGCTCAAGCCTGCGGAAGGTTTTCACACCCTCCTTATAAACGTCTTATTAACTGCAAGCCCCATGAGGCCAAGGACTGTGTCTTTGTGTTGTCATTATGTAACAGGGAAGAACCTTTGTATTCTATGACAAGTTAATCGCTAAAGGGATAAGGGATGTTGCTTATAAGCTTAAATTATGCATAATGACCCATCTCTGGGAACCCTGCCTCCTAGGTAATGAGTGTTAGGTTAAAATACCTTTGTTCAGCCCACAGGAAACATCCTGACCAGCCTACCTGTGAATGGCTGCAGGAAGGAAGAAATTAGTACATCCCCTCTGGAGGCTGCCTGGAACCAGGACTTTACTTCCTCCCCCTTTAGTATAAAAGAAGTCTGAATGCTAATCCAGGTGAGATGGTTCTTTGGGACATGAGTCCACCCTCTTCTCCATCTGCTGGCTTTCCACATAAAGTCGCTATTTCTTGCCCTGACTGCTCATCTCTTGGTTGACTGGCCTGTCATGTGGTGAGCAAGAAGAGCTTGGACTTGGTAACAGTTACGTACCCAGCCTAGCATGGAGCAAACTCAGTATCGGTCATACAAAAAATGATGGCATCTCTGGTATTAATTTTCCAGACTTCGCTCTTCCCAGCTGCACTTTCACCTCTGGCCATTCAAAGGACACCAGATTCTGAAACGTGCTCTGCACTCCTGCCCTCCACAGCATAATGCTTGTCGAGTGATTGAATGTTCCTGTCCAGACGGATAAGCAGAGGGAGGTCCTGAGTCTCACCTGTGAGCGAGGAGAAGCGATGTCCGGTCCTACAGGGCTGCAGGCAGAATCAATCATCCTCTGAGGCCAGGAGTTCTGCTCTCAAAGTCCCCACAAGAAAGGACAAGCTTGGGTCCCATGACATCAATCTAAGGAGCTGAGGCACCTACCAGACTGTTTCCAGCATCATCAATAGCTTCTTATCAATCTGGAGATTGCGATTGACATATGTACACTAATATGTATAAAATGGATAACTAATAAGAACTTGCTGTATAAAAAAATAAATAAAATTAAATTTAAAAAAATTCTATTGATAATGAGTTCTTCTTAGTCTTTCCTGAACCTGTTTAAGGATTCAGCTCTTCAATTTCATGGGGTAGCTCTCGAGAGCAAAAAGACAGTGTGGATGTCATAGTCTCTACATCTTACAGGAATTATCTTACATTTTTAAAAGGGGGGAGCCTGTCTACCTCAATCATACTTTGATAGTGTTCGTCTCCTTTTGTGAAAGTAAAATCTTACATTCATTCTATCTGCATATAGAATTTTTGGTTTCTCTACAGTTTTTGGTTACTATCTGCTCACTCCAGAGTTCAGTAATCCTGCTATTACCCCCTCCCCTCCCACTATCCCCTCCATCTGGAACTACTCTCTTCTCCAGATCTCAGGGGGGCATCACTTCTTCCACTGTGTGGATTCCTTTCCACGTGCGTTTTTCGAGAATCTCCTCCATGGGATCTAGGATACGACGCAGTTGCAGAGACCACACTGGCTCTGAAGATGGACTTAACGTCAGCACCTAGCACAGAGCCCAAAACATGAGAAATGCTGGCACATATGTGAAGGAAAAATTGCTGCAAATTTTCCTTCTGCACAGCTGGAGGGTAGATTTTTGGTTGGTTTTCTTGTTTGCAGCACATACCTCTAAAAAATTAGCTGGACCTTTGCTTGGTGTTTAGATGTATGGTGTCGCTTCCACTTGCTTTTAACAAAGTGTTTTAGATGGTCACAGGCTCCCTGGGAGCTTTTGGTTTTAAATATTTTACCGTGATTTTCCCCAACGATTAACTGAGATTCATTGTCTCTCACGTGCACCCTTACGAATTTTCCCTCGGCTTCCGTTCAACTTCTTTTTGAAGATGACAGCTCAGAGCACCTTAATTATCGGTGATTCTTTTTCTCCCTGTGCAGATTTCATCATTCTTTGGAAATATCAATTGTATGTCATGGGCAAGTCCGATATTTTCTTAATGCCTCAGCAATCCAGAGGCGCTCTAGCCCTGCTGTGTCGATGACGGTCCTCGTGCTGGTGCAGGAGAGGCGGGAACGGTGATCTGGAGGCACAGAAACACCAGTTTGGCCTTGAGAGAAGAATTCCCAACAAGTCAACACCCACTTATGTCATCCAGGTCTCGGCAGAAGGGCCGAGTGGGCCCAGGCCTCTCCCACGGCCCAGCACACCGAGCCTGAGACCCCGACGGGGAAGGCAAGCAGGGTGGCTGGTCGGCAGGTTTCCATCATGTTCTGTACTGAGCTGCACTTTGCGGAGGAGGGCGGGCACAGGGCGTGGGGCGATGAGGAAAGAGGTAGGAGTTCTACGGGGATAAGCTGGGAGCTCTGAGTCAGTGTGAAAGCCGGCTGTGGACATAGCTGACTAAGCACTGTGCTTTGGGAAGCAGGGCTGTGCGGACCCAAAGCTTGCCCTGAGGGGGCTGCGGAAAGAGTCCCCGACCAATTCCTGGGTAGCCTGAGCTTTCTCATCTCTGGAAACACTGCGATGTTCTGGAGTGGTCTGCACCTCTGACATCTGACCAATGGAATCGCACCTGAAAGAATGAATGGTCCTACTTACATGTATATTACATCTAAACTAGATTATATAATGAAAGTACTCATTATTGACAAGAGGCAATTTAAAGTTTGTACAAGAAAAAAGTGGTAAGTGGTACAGCTGAGTAAAGCAAATGTGTGTGTTCACATATATATACACGTGTATATATGCACACACACACGCACACACACACACACGCACACACACACGCACATGCACGCACACACGCGCACACACACGCACACACACGCACACACACACACGCACACACACACATGCACACATGCACACACACACACGCACACACACATGCATCTGTTAATATATATCCGCAGCAGAAAAGAGCATAGCGTAACGTGAGGCTCTAAGAACTGCTAACTTCACAGCACAGATGGGAAATCCACAATCCCACGTTCTCACTGTGTTATATTAGAAGCACAGTCATGGCTCTGTGGCTGCTAATATCATATAATCTGCTTAGCTCACAAGTATTTCTGTGGGCGTCAGGAAAATGCCCTTCCGGACCAGCCTGCACGGAGTAGGAGCCCGTCTCCGCTGGGGTTACTTTGTGGGATCACTGTACGTTGAGCCTTCCGTCTGAAGATGGATGGTAGGGAATGTAATCTACAAAGGTCTTGTGTTACAGGAATTCATTGGTTCTTCGGAAATAAATCCACCCAGCTTCTGGTCCCAACGCTATTATTTCTGTGGAAATTTAAGCAAGTCTTTGATATCTATTTACTAAAGTAAAGATACTACCAGCTCTACGTAACTCATTGTTGTTGAGAATTAGCTGGGAAACTATAAGGGAAAGCCCTTTGGGAAAAGTATAGACACATCCCCACAAATTTGTTATGGGTGATGGTGGCAGTGAGTACGGTCAGAGAGTGCTGACACCTGCAGAAAAGGAAGCCACGCTCCTCAGAGACCCGAAGCACAGTGAAGCTCGGCCAGACCCTGTGACTCTCCCATGACTGGGCATGCTGGGCCACTGGTCCACTAGGAACGGGTGTCTCATTATCTGAACTGGAGAAGTGGGGAATCTAGGCAGAAGGGCTCTCGAGCTCAGCGCTCTTCCCCAGTGCCATCTGGCGGTGCGAGCGCCTGTGTGAATTGAGTGCCTTATACTCTATGGTGTGGTCGCTCACCCTCGGCGCCCCTCACCATCCCTGGCTGGTGGCAGAGACTCTGCCTGTGTTGAATCGAGTCGTGTCCTGCTCATGAAGACAAGAGGCCTCCACGGAGGAGAAGACATGGATGAACACGAGGCCAAGGGCTGCGTCCCAGACCCTCCTCTCGAGAGCAGCCCTCCAAACCCCATGCGGTGGCAGCAGAAGGAAGAGTTCCAAGGCGGGGCCTGTGTCCATGCCTCTGGAGCCTATGTCCCTGTAAGACCCACGTGTCCTCGGGGTGAGTTCCAGTCGCTGGTAATGTTTAGAACACAAGGCACTTCTTCCCATGAAAGCCTCAGGCAGGAACCCCGAATGGAGTCCTTGCTCCATGAAAGGAGCCAATGCTGGGAGGAAGGGGGTGGAAAAGAGGGGACAGTCAAGAAGCACGAGGGGACACCTCTGCGGGAGACATACCGAGAGTCCACACCTCCCAGACACAGGCTCCCGGGACTCCAGCTGTGGCCCTGCGGCCATGGGAGCAGCCATGTCCCCAGGGTCACTGGTCCTCCCCCACCTGCCACAGGTAGGCCACTCCCCCATTCAGAGGAGTCTCACCCCGAGACCCTGGGTGCCCACTGTGAGCCTGCTAGCAGCACCGGGGACTCAGGATTCATGGCCAGAGCCCTGAGGACACTGCATTGGGATGCACGGACTCTGACGACTTTCCTCATTGTCTGAGTCACTGGGGGTCTCTCACCGGTTCCTCTTCCTCAGCCCCAGGCACTTGTAACAGGTTGGCTTATGTTCCCCCAAAAGATGGGCCCAAGTCCTAACCCCTAGTACATGTGGCTTTGACCTCATTTGGAAAGAGTGTCTCCGCAGAGGTTGTTAAGTTGAAGATGTCAAGTTGAAGTCCTCCCAGATTTGGGGTGGGCTCTTAATCCAGCAGCCGGTGTCCTTCTAAGAGAAAGGAGAGGCAGATTCGAGGCAGAGACATGGGAAGAAGGCCCTGTGGAGACGCAGACAGACATTGGAGCGATGCTGTCCCAGGCCAGGGATGGCGGCCACTGCCAGGAACTGAATGAGGCAGTGGGCTCCTCCCCTGGAGCCTCTGGAAGGAGCTTGGCCCCGCTGACACCCTGACTTCAGACTCCTGGCCTCCAGAACCGTGATGGGTACGATTCTGTGGCAGCCCACAAAGGTTGTGGTCATTTCGACGGCCGCCCTGGACAGGAGCTGGGAAGGCCTGCAGTCACACGGCGGGTGTCCAGCCCACACCCTCCTCTTCCTCCCCTTATGCTTTCCTCACTAACGTGGACGAGCTTGCACTCGCATGTGTACACATACAACACTCGAGTACACACAGACATTTAACATCCAGGAGTTGGTACCTGGAAACCTCAGGTGGTCCTGGGAAGGGCTCTGTCCAGCAGAACCGCGACTTTACCCCTCACTCGAAGTGGCTGTTCCGGCCGTCCTTTTCCTGTAAGTTTCTGGATGGGATCAGGCACAAGCCCTCTGTGACCCGTGAATGTCAAGGAACACACGGTGCTTCCTAAGGCCGTGCTTGACCTGAAGCGAAGGGGGCGCACCCTCCCCCTGACTCTGGGCCGTTTCACTTGTCTTCTCCGTGGCCTGTCATCTCACTTTGGAATGCAGCATCTGTTCAATCTTGGCGACGTACAAAATTCCTATTTTAGCCTTCTATTGCTCATTAAATAGGGGAAGGCTGGTTGCTCGCGGCAAAATGTTTGCTCTTCCAAACACGAGGGACTTGATACCCAGAAGACGAAGTCCAAAGATGCGACTTAGATGCGGAGACGAGGCTTTCCTCGCTCTGTGTTTGTCGCCAGAATTGCCGATCGACATCCCTGAAGCTCTGGCGCTGCATTGCCCTGATTGGAAACCCCGGGCTCAGTTAAGGGGTCAAAGCCACGGGAGGAAGGCTGAAGTTCAAAGGCAAAGTGTGGGAGAGGGAGGAAGCGGCTAACTGGGCAGAAAGGAAGGACGGCTGGCTTGTCCCCTCCCCGAGGAGCCGGTTCTTCATGCGTGAGGGGTCCCGAAGTGAAAAGCCGGTTCAGACTCTTCCTGCTGTGAAAATAGCAGTTCTTACAGGTATTAGGGAAAATCTGTGCAGAGCCGTGATGTGTGCTTAGAGCCCCCAGAGGAGGAAAAATGCAGTTTGGGGAGGACGGCCAGGGTTTGGGGAATGTAGTTCAGGGAAGAATTCCATGAGCAAATCTGGCTAAGTTACCAAGTCCACAGAAAGGTGACTGGAGCCAATTCAATAATATTCCAGAGCAACAGACACGCAAGTCACTGAAAAACGTAGATCTTCTCTGCCTAAAGTTTAATTCAGAGCCTGGGCTGTAATAAACAGAGCTGGAATGAATGAAAACCTGTTTTCAGATATATTTTCAAAACAGGAGTGGGTGACAATGAACAAATCACTGTCAGCCACACTGGGTCTTCATAACAATGAAGGGAGCAATGGATTTTTAGGCCAGTTCACAGGAAAGCGGCTAAGCTTCTGACTAATTGATGGCTTTTTCAGCATTCGACCTGCCCAATGACCTCTGAAGCAGTGACTTAGCTGAAAAAGGAGGCCAACCAGAGAAGGCAGTTAAAAATAGAGTGTCAAGCTCAATTAACTCAGCCTGGAGGAGATGGGAATTATAGTTTGGGAACTCGAGATTGAAGGAGGACTTATGGAGGGCTGGAAACGTCCAATTCAGAGAAAAAGGAACGTTTCCTGGCATGGGATGAAGTTCCTAGCAACACAGGCTGTGCTCACTCGCCCAAGGGCACCACTCAGAGATGCGGCCGGTCCTGACCTCCCCCTGGGCGTCTGGTTCAGTCTGAACAGGGGCTGACAGGAGGGGAAGAGAGGGGCAAAGACCACCGGCAGCTGTGACTCTAAATTGGGATGAAGAGGGTCTGGGCTCTGCGTCTTAGAGCGTGGCCAGAAGCAGGGGCAGGCGCCCAGAGATGGCCACCAGGGCTGGAGCAGAGCCTCAGCCTGGCTCTCGGTGCCCCTTTCCCCCCAGGCTCCAGCACCTTCCTCCAGGCCTCAAGAAATAACCCGAGATTGTCGGAGTGAGACGAGCTGGGGCCTGGAGAGGCAGACCCGGCTCAGATCTGCACGAGACACTTGCTACCTGTGTGGCCTCGGACATAGTCTCTGAACTGCAGGGATGTCACCCATGAAAGGAGATTACCTTCAGCCTGTGTCACTGGGCATTGGCTGGGAATTCACACCACGAGCCCTAAAGCCCCGCACAGATTCTAACCACAGGAATTTCACTGTGGCACGAATGTGTATCAGTCAGCTCAGGCTGTCGCTGCCGTAACAAAATACCACGGACGGAGGCGGGAGTTGCCGGGGGCGGGGGCGGGGAGGGCTCAAACAACAGAAACTTACTTCCTCACAGCCTGGAGGCTGGACGTCCAAGAGCCAGGTGTCGGCAAGACGCTCTTCTCCCGGTGTCGTCACATCCTCCTCCCTCTGTGTCCAAATGTCCCCTTTTTAAAGGGCCATCAGCCTTACTGGCTCAGGGCTGCCCGATCACCTCGCTTAGCCTGACTACTGTGTAAAGACCCTCCCTCCAGATAAGGTCACCTTCTGAGGCTCTGGGGGTTAGGATTTCAACACAGGGACTTTGGAGGGTACAAATCAACCCATAGCAAGAATAAATGTGCCTCAAATTCGTGATAATATTTTTTACTGAAGAGCCGGAAACATTGTCCAGCTTTACAGTAACAGGTCGCAGTCTTGGTTACTGTTAGAATAATTGGGGGAGAGTTTATCACCTTGAGGCCCAGGCGACACCCCAGATCAGGTAGGTCAGAGCCCTGAGGGGTGGGATCTGGGCACTGGTGTGTTTTAACGCTTGCTGGTGCCAAGGTGGAGAACTACTGCCTTAAACAGGCTGGAGGGCTGGGGCTGATTCCATTTCGACGGGGCAGACCTTGCTCCCCTGAGGGTTTCTGTTCTCCGTTGGACGTTTAGGAGGCGCCCGATTCTTGAGCAGGCTTTAGGTGAGTCGAAAACTTGGAGTAGAAGCTAGGAAGTAGTCTCTGTGGTTCAAAGAAGAGAACAAGTGCTCAGCAGAGCACAGCCCTCAGAGGAGATGCTCACTCCAGGGCCCACGAGCACGGAAGGGGCCGTCCACGCAGAGAAGACGCAGGAGCAGGACGGGGTCCGGATGCCTGTGGGCTGTGCCGGCCTCTGGGGCCAGAGCGAGGCCACCCCGGGAGGGTTCCTGGAAAAGGCAGGCTGTTCATCACGGCAGAAGCCGGAGTTTTGAAAACCCAGATGCTGAGATATTTTCCAGTTTCTGGGCTCCTTAGCCCTACCTTGATTTTTAGTAATTCTTTT